>NC_142714.1:39193773-39818773 GCF_055471065.1 Atractosteus spatula | reverse complement strand
GCCTTTTCTTTTAAAATGCCAGTGCATTAAATGCCAAATGCAAGTTTGAAAAGCTTAAGCCCCTTCCTTCAAACTTTTCTTTAAGGGTAATCAAGTCATCATTCACTTTTAGGGCAATGCAGTGCATACAGCCATATAGGTATGAAAAACAAATGTGAAGATAACATTGAAATATCACTTTTCCTAAAAATCCTTTCTGTCCTAGAACACAACCATGCCATCAAACATCCTCTATGTATTCTAATTATCTTAACCCTAACCCTAACTAAGGGTTTGGGTGGTTTGGGTTAGGGCTTCATATTGTCTCTGAAGAATCAATGCAACCTTCCACTCATTTGAGTGGAAAATATAACTCAAGGCATCAATATATTAGCTTGAAAATACTCAACAATCTTGTCAAACCAAAGAAAATGTATCAACTGTGCTACAACTTTATTTTTTGACAATTATTTAGTCATTAGAAATTGTGTGTTGAATGATGTTCTCGAAAACCATTGTTTCAGGGTTACATAGGTTAAGAGTGAGGAATAGCAAATACATACTAGCATTTTCTGTTAAAATGCCAGTGCATTAAATGCCAAATGCAAGTTTGAAAAGCTTAAGACCTTTCAATCAAACTTTTTCTTTAAGAGTAATCAAGTCATCATTCCCTTTTCGGGCAACGCAGTGCATACAGCCATATAGGCATGAAAAAAATATGTGATGATAACATTGAAATGTCACTTTTCCTAAACATCCTTTCTGTCCTAAAACACAACCATGCCATCAAAAATCCTCTATGTTTTCTATTTATCCTAACCCTAACCCTAACTAAGGGTTTGGGGGTTAGGATTAGGGGTTCAGATTGTCTCTGAAGAATCAATGCAACCTTCCACTCATTTGAGTGGAAAATATAACTCAAGGCATCATTATATTAGCTTTAAAACACTCAACAATCTTGTCAAACCAAAGAAAAGTATCAACTGTGCTACAATTTTATTTTTTGAAAAGTATTCTGTTATTTGAAACTGCGTATTGAATGCTGTTCTCGAAAAGCATTGTTTCAGGGTTACATAGGTTAAGAGTCAGGAATAGGCAATACATATTAGCCTTTTCTTTTAAAATGCCAGTGCATTAAATGCCAAATGCAAGTTTGAAAAGCTTAAGCCCCTTCCTTCAAACTTTTCTTTAAGGGTAATCAAGTCATCATTCCCTTTTCGGGCAATGCAGTGCATACAGCCATATAGGCATGAAAAAAATATGTGAAGATAACATTGAAATGTCACTTTTCCTAAACATCCTTTCTGTCCTAAAACACAACCATGCCATCAAAAATCCTCTATGTTTTCTATTTATCCTAACCCTAACCCTAACTAAGGGTTTGGGGGTTAGGATTAGGGGTTCATATTGTCTCTGAAGAATCAATGCAACCTTCCACTCATTTGAGTGGAAAATATAACTCAAGGCATCATTATATTAGCTTTAAAACACTCAACAATCTTGTCAAACCAAAGAAAATGTATCAACTGTGCTACAACTTTATTTTTTGACAATTATTTAGTCATTAGAAATTGTGTGTTGAATGCTGTTCTCGAAAACCATTGTTTCAGGGTTATATAGGTTAAGAGTGAGGAATAGCCAATACATACTAGCATTTTCTGTTAAAATGCCAGTGCATTAAATGCCAAATGCAAGTTTGAAAAGCTTAAGACCTTTCAATCAAACTTTTTCTTTAAGAGTAATCAAGTCATCATTCCCTTTTCGGGTAATGCAGTGCATACAGCCATATAGGCATGAAAAAAATATGTGAAGATAACATTGAAATGTCACTTTTCCTAAACATCCTTTCTGTCCTAAAACACAACCATGCCATCAAAAATCCTCTATGTTTTCTATTTATCCTAACCCTAACCCTAACTAAGGGTTTGGGGGTTAGGATTAGGGGTTCATATTGTCTCTGAAGAATCAATGCAACCTTCCACTCATTTGAGTGGAAAATATAACTCAAGGCATCAATATATTAGCTTTAAAACACTCAACAATCTTGTCAAACCAAAGAAAATGTATCAACTGTGCTACAACTTTATTTTTTGACAATTATTTAGTCATTAGAAATTGTGTGTTGAATGATGTTCTCGAAAACCATTGTTTCAGGGTTACATAGGTTAAGAGTGAGGAATAGCCAATACATACTAGCATTTTCTGTTAAAATGCCAGTGCATTAAATGCCAAATGCAAGTTTGAAAAGCTTAAGCCCCTTCCTTCAAACTTTTTCTTTAAGGGTAATCAAGTCATCATTCCCTTTTAGGGCAAAGCAGTGCATACAGCCATATAGGCATGAAAAAAATATGTGAAGATAACATTGAAATGTCACTTTTCCTAAACATCCTTTCTGTCCTAGAACACAACCATGCCATCAAACATCCTCTATGTTTTCTAATTATCCAAACCCTAACCCTAGCTAAGGGTTTGGGTGGTTAGGGTTAGGGGTTCATATTGTCTCTGAAGAATCAATGCAACCTTCCACTCATTTGAGAGGAAAATATAAATCAAGGCATCAATATATTAGCTTGAAAACACTCATCAATCTTGTCAAACCAAAGAAAAGTATCAACTGTGCTACAATTTTATTTTTTGAAAAGTATTCTGTTATTAGAAACTGCGTATTGAATGCTGTTCTCGAAAAGCATTGTTTCAGGGTTACATAGGTTAAGAGTCAGGAATAGGCAATACATATTAGCCTTTTCTTTTAAAATGCCAGTGCATTAAATGCCAAATGCAAGTTTGAAAAGCTTAAGCCCCTTCCTTCAAACTTTTCTTTAAGGGTAATCAAGTCATCATTCACTTTTAGGGCAATGCAGTGCATACAGCCATATAGGTATGAAAAACAAATGTGAAGATAACATTGAAATATCACTTTTCCTAAAAATCCTTTCTGTCCTAGAACACAACCATGCCATCAAACATCCTCTATGTATTCTAATTATCTTAACCCTAACCCTAACTAAGGGTTTGGGTGGTTTGGGTTAGGGGTTCATATTGTCTCTGAAGAATCAATGCAACCTTCCACTCATTTGAGTGGAAAATATAACTCAAGGCATCAATATATTAGCTTGAAAACACTCAACAATCTTGTCAAACCAAAGAAAATGTATCAACTGTGCTACAACTTTATTTTTTGACAATTATTTAGTCATTAGAAATTGTGTGTTGAATGCTGTTCTCGAAAACCATTGTTTCAGGGTTATATAGGTTAAGAGTGAGGAATAGCCAATACATACTAGCATTTTCTGTTAAAATGCCAGTGCATTAAATGCCAAATGCAAGTTTGAAAAGCTTAAGACCTTTCAATCAAACTTTTTCTTTAAGAGTAATCAAGTCATCATTCCCTTTTCGGGTAATGCAGTGCATACAGCCATATAGGCATGAAAAAAATATGTGAAGATAACATTGAAATGTCACTTTTCCTAAACATCCTTTCTGTCCTAAAACACAACCATGCCATCAAAAATCCTCTATGTTTTCTATTTATCCTAACCCTAACCCTAACTAAGGGTTTGGGGGTTAGGATTAGGGGTTCATATCGTCTCTGAAGAATCAATGCAACCTTCCACTCATTTGAGTGGAAAATATAACTCAAGGCATCAATATATTAGCTTTAAAACACTCAACAATCTTGTCAAACCAAAGAAAATGTATCAACTGTGCTACAACTTTATTTTTTGACAATTATTTAGTCATTAGAAATTGTGTGTTGAATGATGTTCTCGAAAACCATTGTTTCAGGGTTACATAGGTTAAGAGTGAGGAATAGCCAATACATACTAGCATTTTCTGTTAAAATGCCAGTGCATTAAATGCCAAATGCAAGTTTGAAAAGCTTAAGCCCCTTCCTTCAAACTTTTTCTTTAAGGGTAATCAAGTCATCATTCCCTTTTAGGGCAATGCAGTGCATACAGCCATATAGGCATGAAAAAAATATGTGAAGATAACATTGAAATGTCACTTTTCCTAAACATCCTTTCTGTCCTAGAACACAACCATGCCATCAAACATCCTCTATGTTTTCTAATTATCCAAACCCTAACCCTAGCTAAGGGTTTGGGTGGTTAGGGTTAGGGGTTCATATTGTCTCTGAAGAATCAATGCAACCTTCCACTCATTTGAGAGGAAAATATAAATCAAGGCATCAATATATTAGCTTGAAAACACTCATCAATCTTGTCAAACCAAAGAAAAGTATCAACTGTGCTACAATTTTATTTTTTGAAAAGTATTCTGTTATTAGAAACTGCGTATTGAATGCTGTTCTCGAAAAGCATTGTTTCAGGGTTACATAGGTTAAGAGTCAGGAATAGGCAATACATATTAGCCTTTTCTTTTAAAATGCCAGTGCATTAAATGCCAAATGCAAGTTTGAAAAGCTTAAGCCCCTTCCTTCAAACTTTTCTTTAAGGGTAATCAAGTCATCATTCACTTTTAGGGCAATGCAGTGCATACAGCCATATAGGTATGAAAAACAAATGTGAAGATAACATTGAAATGTCACTTTTCCTAAACATCCTTTCTGTCCTAAAACACAACCATGCCATCAAAAATCCTCTATGTTTTCTATTTATCCTAACCCTAACCCTAACTAAGGGTTTGGGGGTTAGGATTAGGGGTTCATATTGTCTCTGAAGAATCAATGCAACCTTCCACTCATTTGAGTGGAAAATATAACTCAAGGCATCAATATATTAGCTTTAAAACACTCAACAATCTTGTCAAACCAAAGAAAATGTATCAACTGTGCTACAACTTTATTTTTTGACAATTATTTAGTCATTAGAAATTGTGTGTTGAATGATGTTCTCGAAAACCATTGTTTCAGGGTTACATAGGTTAAGAGTGAGGAATAGCCAATACATACTAGCATTTTCTGTTAAAATGCCAGTGCATTAAATGCCAAATGCAAGTTTGAAAAGCTTAAGCCCCTTCCTTCAAACTTTTTCTTTAAGGGTAATCAAGTCATCATTCCCTTTTAGGGCAATGCAGAGCATACAGCCATATAGGCATGAAAAAAATATGTGAAGATAACATTGAAATGTCACTTTTCCTAAACATCCTTTCTGTCCTAGAACACAACCATGCCATCAAACATCCTCTATGTTTTCTAATTATCCAAACCCTAACCCTAGCTAAGGGTTTGGGTGGTTAGGGTTAGGGGTTCATATTGTCTCTGAAGAATCAATGCAACCTTCCACTCATTTGAGAGGAAAATATAAATCAAGGCATCAATATATTAGCTTGAAAACACTCATCAATCTTGTCAAACCAAAGAAAAGTATCAACTGTGCTACAATTTTATTTTTTGAAAAGTATTCTGTTATTAGAAACTGCGTATTGAATGCTGTTCTCGAAAAGCATTGTTTCAGGGTTACATAGGTTAAGAGTCAGGAATAGGCAATACATATTAGCCTTTTCTTTTAAAATGCCAGTGCATTAAATGCCAAATGCAAGTTTGAAAAGCTTAAGCCCCTTCCTTCAAACTTTTCTTTAAGGGTAATCAAGTCATCATTCACTTTTAGGGCAATGCAGTGCATACAGCCATATAGGTATGAAAAACAAATGTGAAGATAACATTGAAATATCACTTTTCCTAAAAATCCTTTCTGTCCTAGAACACAACCATGCCATCAAACATCCTCTATGTATTCTAATTATCTTAACCCTAACCCTAACTAAGGGTTTGGGTGGTTTGGGTTAGGGCTTCATATTGTCTCTGAAGAATCAATGCAACCTTCCACTCATTTGAGTGGAAAATATAACTCAAGGCATCAATATATTAGCTTGAAAATACTCAACAATCTTGTCAAACCAAAGAAAATGTATCAACTGTGCTACAACTTTATTTTTTGACAATTATTTAGTCATTAGAAATTGTGTGTTGAATGATGTTCTCGAAAACCATTGTTTCAGGGTTACATAGGTTAAGAGTGAGGAATAGCAAATACATACTAGCATTTTCTGTTAAAATGCCAGTGCATTAAATGCCAAATGCAAGTTTGAAAAGCTTAAGACCTTTCAATCAAACTTTTTCTTTAAGAGTAATCAAGTCATCATTCCCTTTTCGGGCAACGCAGTGCATACAGCCATATAGGCATGAAAAAAATATGTGAAGATAACATTGAAATGTCACTTTTCCTAAACATCCTTTCTGTCCTAAAACACAACCATGCCATCAAAAATCCTCTATGTTTTCTATTTATCCTAACCCTAACCCTAACTAAGGGTTTGGGGGTTAGGATTAGGGGTTCATATTGTCTCTGAAGAATCAATGCAACCTTCCACTCATTTGAGTGGAAAATATAACTCAAGGCATCATTATATTAGCTTTAAAACACTCAACAATCTTGTCAAACCAAAGAAAAGTATCAACTGTGCTACAATTTTATTTTTTGAAAAGTATTCTGTTATTTGAAACTGCGTATTGAATGCTGTTCTCGAAAAGCATTGTTTCAGGGTTACATAGGTTAAGAGTCAGGAATAGGCAATACATATTAGCCTTTTCTTTTAAAATGCCAGTGCATTAAATGCCAAATGCAAGTTTGAAAAGCTTAAGCCCCTTCCTTCAAACTTTTCTTTAAGGGTAATCAAGTCATCATTCCCTTTTCGGGCAATGCAGTGCATACAGCCATATAGGCATGAAAAAAATATGTGAAGATAACATTGAAATGTCACTTTTCCTAAACATCCTTTCTGTCCTAAAACACAACCATGCCATCAAAAATCCTCTATGTTTTCTATTTATCCTAACCCTAACCCTAACTAAGGGTTTGGGGGTTAGGATTAGGGGTTCATATTGTCTCTGAAGAATCAATGCAACCTTCCACTCATTTGAGTGGAAAATATAACTCAAGGCATCATTATATTAGCTTTAAAACACTCAACAATCTTGTCAAACCAAAGAAAATGTATCAACTGTGCTACAACTTTATTTTTTGACAATTATTTAGTCATTAGAAATTGTGTGTTGAATGCTGTTCTCGAAAACCATTGTTTCAGGGTTATATAGGTTAAGAGTGAGGAATAGCCAATACATACTAGCATTTTCTGTTAAAATGCCAGTGCATTAAATGCCAAATGCAAGTTTGAAAAGCTTAAGACCTTTCAATCAAACTTTTTCTTTAAGAGTAATCAAGTCATCATTCCCTTTTCGGGTAATGCAGTGCATACAGCCATATAGGCATGAAAAAAATATGTGAAGATAACATTGAAATGTCACTTTTCCTAAACATCCTTTCTGTCCTAAAACACAACCATGCCATCAAAAATCCTCTATGTTTTCTATTTATCCTAACCCTAACCCTAACTAAGGGTTTGGGGGTTAGGATTAGGGGTTCATATTGTCTCTGAAGAATCAATGCAACCTTCCACTCATTTGAGTGGAAAATATAACTCAAGGCATCAATATATTAGCTTTAAAACACTCAACAATCTTGTCAAACCAAAGAAAATGTATCAACTGTGCTACAACTTTATTTTTTGACAATTATTTAGTCATTAGAAATTGTGTGTTGAATGATGTTCTCGAAAACCATTGTTTCAGGGTTACATAGGTTAAGAGTGAGGAATAGCCAATACATACTAGCATTTTCTGTTAAAATGCCAGTGCATTAAATGCCAAATGCAAGTTTGAAAAGCTTAAGCCCCTTCCTTCAAACTTTTTCTTTAAGGGTAATCAAGTCATCATTCCCTTTTAGGGCAATGCAGTGCATACAGCCATATAGGCATGAAAAAAATATGTGAAGATAACATTGAAATGTCACTTTTCCTAAACATCCTTTCTGTCCTAGAACACAACCATGCCATCAAACATCCTCTATGTTTTCTAATTATCCAAACCCTAACCCTAGCTAAGGGTTTGGGTGGTTAGGGTTAGGGGTTCATATTGTCTCTGAAGAATCAATGCAACCTTCCACTCATTTGAGAGGAAAATATAAATCAAGGCATCAATATATTAGCTTGAAAACACTCATCAATCTTGTCAAACCAAAGAAAAGTATCAACTGTGCTACAATTTTATTTTTTGAAAAGTATTCTGTTATTAGAAACTGCGTATTGAATGCTGTTCTCGAAAAGCATTGTTTCAGGGTTACATAGGTTAAGAGTCAGGAATAGGCAATACATATTAGCCTTTTCTTTTAAAATGCCAGTGCATTAAATGCCAAATGCAAGTTTGAAAAGCTTAAGCCCCTTCCTTCAAACTTTTCTTTAAGGGTAATCAAGTCATCATTCACTTTTAGGGCAATGCAGTGCATACAGTCATATAGGTATGAAAAACAAATGTGAAGATAACATTGAAATATCACTTTTCCTAAAAATCCTTTCTGTCCTAGAACACAACCATGCCATCAAACATCCTCTATGTATTCTAATTATCTTAACCCTAACCCTAACTAAGGGTTTGGGTGGTTTGGGTTAGGGCTTCATATTGTCTCTGAAGAATCAATGCAACCTTCCACTCATTTGAGTGGAAAATATAACTCAAGGCATCAATATATTAGCTTGAAAATACTCAACAATCTTGTCAAACCAAAGAAAATGTATCAACTGTGCTACAACTTTATTTTTTGACAATTATTTAGTCATTAGAAATTGTGTGTTGAATGATGTTCTCGAAAACCATTGTTTCAGGGTTACATAGGTTAAGAGTGAGGAATAGCAAATACATACTAGCATTTTCTGTTAAAATGCCAGTGCATTAAATGCCAAATGCAAGTTTGAAAAGCTTAAGACCTTTCAATCAAACTTTTTCTTTAAGAGTAATCAAGTCATCATTCCCTTTTCGGGCAACGCAGTGCATACAGCCATATAGGCATGAAAAAAATATGTGAAGATAACATTGAAATGTCACTTTTCCTAAACATCCTTTCTGTCCTAAAACACAACCATGCCATCAAAAATCCTCTATGTTTTCTATTTATCCTAACCCTAACCCTAACTAAGGGTTTGGGGGTTAGGATTAGGGGTTCATATTGTCTCTGAAGAATCAATGCAACCTTCCACTCATTTGAGTGGAAAATATAACTCAAGGCATCATTATATTAGCTTTAAAACACTCAACAATCTTGTCAAACCAAAGAAAATGTATCAACTGTGCTACAACTTTATTTTTTGACAATTATTTAGTCATTAGAAATTGTGTGTTGAATGCTGTTCTCGAAAACCATTGTTTCAGGGTTATATAGGTTAAGAGTGAGGAATAGCCAATACATACTAGCATTTTCTGTTAAAATGCCAGTGCATTAAATGCCAAATGCAAGTTTGAAAAGCTTAAGACCTTTCAATCAAACTTTTTCTTTAAGAGTAATCAAGTCATCATTCCCTTTTCGGGTAATGCAGTGCATACAGCCATATAGGCATGAAAAAAATATGTGAAGATAACATTGAAATGTCACTTTTCCTAAACATCCTTTCTGTCCTAAAACACAACCATGCCATCAAAAATCCTCTATGTTTTCTATTTATCCTAACCCTAACCCTAACTAAGGGTTTGGGGGTTAGGATTAGGGGTTCATATTGTCTCTGAAGAATCAATGCAACCTTCCACTCATTTGAGTGGAAAATATAACTCAAGGCATCAATATATTAGCTTTAAAACACTCAACAATCTTGTCAAACAAAAGAAAATGTATCAACTGTGCTACAACTTTATTTTTTGACAATTATTTAGTCATTAGAAATTGTGTGTTGAATGATGTTCTCGAAAACCATTGTTTCAGGGTTACATAGGTTAAGAGTGAGGAATAGCCAATACATACTAGCATTTTCTGTTAAAATGCCAGTGCATTAAATGCCAAATGCAAGTTTGAAAAGCTTAAGCCCCTTCCTTCAAACTTTTTCTTTAAGGGTAATCAAGTCATCATTCCCTTTTAGGGCAATGCAGTGCATACAGCCATATAGGCATGAAAAAAATATGTGAAGATAACATTGAAATGTCACTTTTCCTAAACATCCTTTCTGTCCTAAAACACAACCATGCCATCAAAAATCCTCTATGTTTTCTATTTATCCTAACCCTAACCCTAACTAAGGGCTTGGGGGTTAGGATTAGGGGTTCATATTGTCTCTGAAGAATCAATGCAACCTTCCACTCATTTGAGTGGAAAATATAACTCAAGGCATCATTATATTAGCTTTAAAACACTCAACAATCTTGTCAAACCAAAGAAAATGTATCAACTGTGCTACAACTTTATTTTTTGACAATTATTTAGTCATTAGAAATTGTGTGTTGAATGCTGTTCTCGAAAACCATTGTTTCAGGGTTATATAGGTTAAGAGTGAGGAATAGCCAATACATACTAGCATTTTCTGTTAAAATGCCAGTGCATTAAATGCCAAATGCAAGTTTGAAAAGCTTAAGACCTTTCAATCAAACTTTTTCTTTAAGAGTAATCAAGTCATCATTCCCTTTTCGGGTAATGCAGTGCATACAGCCATATAGGCATGAAAAAAATATGTGAAGATAACATTGAAATGTCACTTTTCCTAAACATCCTTTCTGTCCTAAAACACAACCATGCCATCAAAAATCCTCTATGTTTTCTATTTATCCTAACCCTAACCCTAACTAAGGGTTTGGGGGTTAGGATTAGGGGTTCATATTGTCTCTGAAGAATCAATGCAACCTTCCACTCATTTGAGTGGAAAATATAACTCAAGGCATCAATATATTAGCTTTAAAACACTCAACAATCTTGTCAAACCAAAGAAAATGTATCAACTGTGCTACAACTTTATTTTTTGACAATTATTTAGTCATTAGAAATTGTGTGTTGAATGATGTTCTCGAAAACCATTGTTTCAGGGTTACATAGGTTAAGAGTGAGGAATAGCCAATACATACTAGCATTTTCTGTTAAAATGCCAGTGCATTAAATGCCAAATGCAAGTTTGAAAAGCTTAAGCCCCTTCCTTCAAACTTTTTCTTTAAGGGTAATCAAGTCATCATTCCCTTTTAGGGCAATGCAGTGCATACAGCCATATAGGCATGAAAAAAATATGTGAAGATAACATTGAAATGTCACTTTTCCTAAACATCCTTTCTGTCCTAGAACACAACCATGCCATCAAACATCCTCTATGTTTTCTAATTATCCAAACCCTAACCCTAGCTAAGGGTTTGGGTGGTTAGGGTTAGGGGTTCATATTGTCTCTGAAGAATCAATGCAACCTTCCACTCATTTGAGAGGAAAATATAAATCAAGGCATCAATATATTAGCTTGAAAACACTCATCAATCTTGTCAAACCAAAGACAAGTATCAACTGTGCTACAATTTTATTTTTTGAAAAGTATTCTGTTATTAGAAACTGCGTATTGAATGCTGTTCTCGAAAAGCATTGTTTCAGGGTTACATAGGTTAAGAGTCAGGAATAGGCAATACATATTAGCCTTTTCTTTTAAAATGCCAGTGCATTAAATGCCAAATGCAAGTTTGAAAAGCTTAAGCCCCTTCCTTCAAACTTTTCTTTAAGGGTAATCAAGTCATCATTCACTTTTAGGGCAATGCAGTGCATACAGCCATATAGGTATGAAAAACAAATGTGAAGATAACATTGAAATATCACTTTTCCTAAAAATCCTTTCTGTCCTAGAACACAACCATGCCATCAAACATCCTCTATGTATTCTAATTATCTTAACCCTAACCCTAACTAAGGGTTTGGGTGGTTTGGGTTAGGGCTTCATATTGTCTCTGAAGAATCAATGCAACCTTCCACTCATTTGAGTGGAAAATATAACTCAAGGCATCAATATATTAGCTTGAAAATACTCAACAATCTTGTCAAACCAAAGAAAATGTATCAACTGTGCTACAACTTTATTTTTTGACAATTATTTAGTCATTAGAAATTGTGTGTTGAATGATGTTCTCGAAAACCATTGTTTCAGGGTTACATAGGTTAAGAGTGAGGAATAGCAAATACATACTAGCATTTTCTGTTAAAATGCCAGTGCATTAAATGCCAAATGCAAGTTTGAAAAGCTTAAGACCTTTCAATCAAACTTTTTCTTTAAGAGTAATCAAGTCATCATTCCCTTTTCGGGCAACGCAGTGCATACAGCCATATAGGCATGAAAAAAATATGTGAAGATAACATTGAAATGTCACTTTTCCTAAACATCCTTTCTGTCCTAAAACACAACCATGCCATCAAAAATCCTCTATGTTTTCTATTTATCCTAACCCTAACCCTAACTAAGGGTTTGGGGGTTAGGATTAGGGGTTCATATTGTCTCTGAAGAATCAATGCAACCTTCCACTCATTTGAGTGGAAAATATAACTCAAGGCATCATTATATTAGCTTTAAAACACTCAACAATCTTGTCAAACCAAAGAAAATGTATCAACTGTGCTACAACTTTATTTTTTGACAATTATTTAGTCATTAGAAATTGTGTGTTGAATGCTGTTCTCGAAAACCATTGTTTCAGGGTTATATAGGTTAAGAGTGAGGAATAGCCAATACATACTAGCATTTTCTGTTAAAATGCCAGTGCATTAAATGCCAAATGCAAGTTTGAAAAGCTTAAGACCTTTCAATCAAACTTTTTCTTTAAGAGTAATCAAGTCATCATTCCCTTTTCGGGTAATGCAGTGCATACAGCCATATAGGCATGAAAAAAATATGTGAAGATAACATTGAAATGTCACTTTTCCTAAACATCCTTTCTGTCCTAAAACACAACCATGCCATCAAAAATCCTCTATGTTTTCTATTTATCCTAACCCTAACCCTAACTAAGGGTTTGGGGGTTAGGATTAGGGGTTCATATTGTCTCTGAAGAATCAATGCAACCTTCCACTCATTTGAGTGGAAAATATAACTCAAGGCATCAATATATTAGCTTTAAAACACTCAACAATCTTGTCAAACCAAAGAAAATGTATCAACTGTGCTACAACTTTATTTTTTGACAATTATTTAGTCATTAGAAATTGTGTGTTGAATGATGTTCTCGAAAACCATTGTTTCAGGGTTACATAGGTTAAGAGTGAGGAATAGCCAATACATACTAGCATTTTCTGTTAAAATGCCAGTGCATTAAATGCCAAATGCAAGTTTGAAAAGCTTAAGCCCCTTCCTTCAAACTTTTTCTTTAAGGGTAATCAAGTCATCATTCCCTTTTAGGGCAATGCAGTGCATACAGCCATATAGGCATGAAAAAAATATGTGAAGATAACATTGAAATGTCACTTTTCCTAAACATCCTTTCTGTCCTAGAACACAACCATGCCATCAAACATCCTCTATGTTTTCTAATTATCCAAACCCTAACCCTAGCTAAGGGTTTGGGTGGTTAGGGTTAGGGGTTCATATTGTCTCTGAAGAATCAATGCAACCTTCCACTCATTTGAGAGGAAAATATAAATCAAGGCATCAATATATTAGCTTGAAAACACTCATCAATCTTGTCAAACCAAAGAAAAGTATCAACTGTGCTACAATTTTATTTTTTGAAAAGTATTCTGTTATTAGAAACTGCGTATTGAATGCTGTTCTCGAAAAGCCTTGTTTCAGGGTTACATAGGTTAAGAGTCAGGAATAGGCAATACATATTAGCCTTTTCTTTTAAAATGCCAGTGCATTAAATGCCAAATGCAAGTTTGAAAAGCTTAAGCCCCTTCCTTCAAACTTTTCTTTAAGGGTAATCAAGTCATCATTCACTTTTAGGGCAATGCAGTGCATACAGCCATATAGGTATGAAAAACAAATGTGAAGATAACATTGAAATATCACTTTTCCTAAAAATCCTTTCTGTCCTAGAACACAACCATGCCATCAAACATCCTCTATGTATTCTAATTATCTTAACCCTAACCCTAACTAAGGGTTTGGGTGGTTTGGGTTAGGGCTTCATATTGTCTCTGAAGAATCAATGCAACCTTCCACTCATTTGAGTGGAAAATATAACTCAAGGCATCAATATATTAGCTTGAAAATACTCAACAATCTTGTCAAACCAAAGAAAATGTATCAACTGTGCTACAACTTTATTTTTTGACAATTATTTAGTCATTAGAAATTGTGTGTTGAATGATGTTCTCGAAAACCATTGTTTCAGGGTTACATAGGTTAAGAGTGAGGAATAGCAAATACATACTAGCATTTTCTGTTAAAATGCCAGTGCATTAAATGCCAAATGCAAGTTTGAAAAGCTTAAGACCTTTCAATCAAACTTTTTCTTTAAGAGTAATCAAGTCATCATTCCCTTTTCGGGCAACGCAGTGCATACAGCCATATAGGCATGAAAAAAATATGTGAAGATAACATTGAAATGTCACTTTTCCTAAACATCCTTTCTGTCCTAAAACACAACCATGCCATCAAAAATCCTCTATGTTTTCTATTTATCCTAACCCTAACCCTAACTAAGGGTTTGGGGGTTAGGATTAGGGGTTCATATTGTCTCTGAAGAATCAATGCAACCTTCCACTCATTTGAGTGGAAAATATAACTCAAGGCATCATTATATTAGCTTTAAAACACTCAACAATCTTGTCAAACCAAAGAAAATGTATCAACTGTGCTACAACTTTATTTTTTGACAATTATTTAGTCATTAGAAATTGTGTGTTGAATGCTGTTCTCGAAAACCATTGTTTCAGGGTTATATAGGTTAAGAGTGAGGAATAGCCAATACATACTAGCATTTTCTGTTAAAATGCCAGTGCATTAAATGCCAAATGCAAGTTTGAAAAGCTTAAGACCTTTCAATCAAACTTTTTCTTTAAGAGTAATCAAGTCATCATTCCCTTTTCGGGTAATGCAGTGCATACAGCCATATAGGCATGAAAAAAATATGTGAAGATAACATTGAAATGTCACTTTTCCTAAACATCCTTTCTGTCCTAAAACACAACCATGCCATCAAAAATCCTCTATGTTTTCTATTTATCCTAACCCTAACCCTAACTAAGGGTTTGGGGGTTAGGATTAGGGGTTCATATTGTCTCTGAAGAATCAATGCAACCTTCCACTCATTTGAGTGGAAAATATAACTCAAGGCATCAATATATTAGCTTTAAAACACTCAACAATCTTGTCAAACCAAAGAAAATGTATCAACTGTGCTACAACTTTATTTTTTGACAATTATTTAGTCATTAGAAATTGTGTGTTGAATGATGTTCTCGAAAACCATTGTTTCAGGGTTACATAGGTTAAGAGTGAGGAATAGCCAATACATACTAGCATTTTCTGTTAAAATGCCAGTGCATTAAATGCCAAATGCAAGTTTGAAAAGCTTAAGCCCCTTCCTTCAAACTTTTTCTTTAAGGGTAATCAAGTCATCATTCCCTTTTAGGGCAATGCAGTGCATAGAGCCATATAGGCATGAAAAAAATATGTGAAGATAACATTGAAATGTCACTTTTCCTAAACATCCTTTCTGTCCTAGAACACAACCATGCCATCAAACATCCTCTATGTATTCTAATTATCCAAACCCTAACCCTAGCTAAGGGTTTGGGTGGTTAGGGTTAGGGGTTCATATTGTCTCTGAAGAATCAATGCAACCTTCCACTCATTTGAGAGGAAAATATAAATCAAGGCATCAATATATTAGCTTGAAAACACTCATCAATCTTGTCAAACCAAAGAAAAGTATCAACTGTGCTACAATTTTATTTTTTGAAAAGTATTCTGTTATTAGAAACTGCGTATTGAATGCTGTTCTCGAAAAGCATTGTTTCAGGGTTACATAGGTTAAGAGTCAGGAATAGGCAATACATATTAGCCTTTTCTTTTAAAATGCCAGTGCATTAAATGCCAAATGCAAGTTTGAAAAGCTTAAGCCCCTTCCTTCAAACTTTTCTTTAAGGGTAATCAAGTCATCATTCACTTTTAGGGCAATGCAGTGCATACAGTCATATAGGTATGAAAAACAAATGTGAAGATAACATTGAAATATCACTTTTCCTAAAAATCCTTTCTGTTCTAGAACACAACCATGCCATCAAACATCCTCTATGTATTCTAATTATCTTAACCCTAACCCTAACTAAGGGTTTGGGTGGTTTGGGTTAGGGCTTCATATTGTCTCTGAAGAATCAATGCAACCTTCCACTCATTTGAGTGGAAAATATAACTCAAGGCATCAATATATTAGCTTGAAAATACTCAACAATCTTGTCAAACCAAAGAAAATGTATCAACTGTGCTACAACTTTATTTTTTGACAATTATTTAGTCATTAGAAATTGTGTGTTGAATGATGTTCTCGAAAACCATTGTTTCAGGGTTACATAGGTTAAGAGTGAGGAATAGCAAATACATACTAGCATTTTCTGTTAAAATGCCAGTGCATTAAATGCCAAATGCAAGTTTGAAAAGCTTAAGACCTTTCAATCAAACTTTTTCTTTAAGAGTAATCAAGTCATCATTCCCTTTTCGGGCAACGCAGTGCATACAGCCATATAGGCATGAAAAAAATATGTGAAGATAACATTGAAATGTCACTTTTCCTAAACATCCTTTCTGTCCTAAAACACAACCATGCCATCAAAAATCCTCTATGTTTTCTATTTATCCTAACCCTAACCCTAACTAAGGGTTTGGGGGTTAGGATTAGGGGTTCATATTGTCTCTGAAGAATCAATGCAACCTTCCACTCATTTGAGTGGAAAATATAACTCAAGGCATCATTATATTAGCTTTAAAACACTCAACAATCTTGTCAAACCAAAGAAAATGTATCAACTGTGCTACAACTTTATTTTTTGACAATTATTTAGTCATTAGAAATTGTGTGTTGAATGCTGTTCTCGAAAACCATTGTTTCAGGGTTATATAGGTTAAGAGTGAGGAATAGCCAATACATACTAGCATTTTCTGTTAAAATGCCAGTGCATTAAATGCCAAATGCAAGTTTGAAAAGCTTAAGACCTTTCAATCAAACTTTTTCTTTAAGAGTAATCAAGTCATCATTCCCTTTTCGGGTAATGCAGTGCATACAGCCATATAGGCATGAAAAAAATATGTGAAGATAACATTGAAATGTCACTTTTCCTAAACATCCTTTCTGTCCTAAAACACAACCATGCCATCAAAAATCCTCTATGTTTTCTATTTATCCTAACCCTAACCCTAACTAAGGGTTTGGGGGTTAGGATTAGGGGTTCATATCGTCTCTGAAGAATCAATGCAACCTTCCACTCATTTGAGTGGAAAATATAACTCAAGGTATCATTATATTAGCTTTAAAAAACACTCAACAATCTTGTCAAACCAAAGAAAATGTATCAACTGTGCTACAACTTTATTTTTTGACAATTATTTAGTCATTAGAAATTGTGTGTTGAATGCTGTTCTCGAAAACCATTGTTTCAGGGTTACATAGGTTAAGAGTGAGGAATAGCCAATACATACTAGCATTTTCTGTTAAAATGCCAGTGCATTAAATGCCAAATGCAAGTTTGAAAAGCTTAAGACCTTTCTTTCAAACTTTTTCTTTGAGAGTAATCAAGTCATCATTCCCTTTTCGGGCAATGCAGTGCATACAACCATATAGGCATGAAAAAAATATGTGAAGATAACATTGAAATGTCACTTTTCCTTAACATCCTTTCTGTCCTATAACACAACCATGCCATCAAACATCCTCTATGTTTTCTAATTATCCTAACCCTAACCCTAACTAAGGGTTTGGGTGGTTAGGGTTAGGGGTTCATATTGTCTCTGAAGAATCAATGCAACCTTCCACTCATTTGAGAGGAAAATATAACTCAAAGCATCAATATATTAGCTTGAAAACACTCATCAATCTTGTCAAACCAAAGAAAAGTATCAACTGTGCTACAATTTTATTTTTTGAAAAGTATTCTGTTATTAGAAACTGCGTATTGAATGCTGTTCTCGAAAAGCATTGTTTCAGGGTTACATAGGTTAAGAGTCAGGAATAGGCAATACATATTAGCCTTTTCTTTTAAAATGCCAGTGCATTAAATGCCAAATGCAAGTTTGAAAAGCTTAAGACCTTTCTATCAAACTTTTTCTTTAAGAGTAATCAAGTCATCATTCCCTTTTCGGGCAATGCAGTGCATACAGCCATATAGGCATGAAAAAAATATGTGAAGATAACATTGAAATGTCACTTTTCCTAAACATCCTCTCTGTCCTAGAACACAACCATGCCATCAAACATCCTCTATGTTTTCTAATTATCCAAACCCTAACCCTAGCTAAGGGTTTGGGTGGTTAGGGTTAGGGGTTCAGATTGTCTCCGAAGAATCAATGCAACCTTCCACTCATTTGAGTGGAAAATATAACTCAAGGCATCAATATATTAGTTTTAAAACACTCAACAATCTTGCCAAACCACAGAAATGTATCAACTGTGCTACAATTTTATTTTTTGACTATTATTCTGTCATTAGAAATTGTGTGTTGAATGCTGTTCTCGAAAAGCATTGTTTCACGGTTACATAGGTTAAGAGTCAGGAATAGCCAATACATAATAGCATTTTCTGTTAAAATGCCAGTGCATTAAATGCCAAATGCAAGTTTGAAAAGCTTAAGCCCTTTCTTTCAAACTTTTCTTTAAGGGTAATCAAGTCATCATTCCCTTTTAGGGCAATGCAGTGCATACAGCCATATAGGCAAGAAAAAAAATGTGAAGATAACATTGAAATATCACTTTTCCTAAAAATCCTTTCTGTCCTACAACACAACCATGCCATCAAACATCCTCTATGTTTTCTAATTATCCAAACCCTAACCCTAGCTAAGGGTTTGGGTGGTTAGGGTTAGGGGTTCAGATTGTCTCCGAAGAATCAATGCAACCTTCCACTCATTTGAGTGGAAAATATAACTCAAGGCATCAATATATTAGTTTTAAAACACTCAACAATCTTGCCAAACCACAGAAATGTATCAACTGTGCTACAATTTTATTTTTTGACAATTATTCTGTCATTAGAAATTGTGTGTTGAATGCTGTTCTCGAACAGCATTGTTTCAGGGTTACATAGGTTAAGAGTCAGGAATAGCCAATAAATACTAGCATTTTCTGTTAAAATGCCAGTGCATTAAATGCCAAATGCAAGTTTGAAAAGCTTAAGCCCCTTCCTTCAAACTTTTCTTTAAGGGTAATCAAGTCATCATTCACTTTTAGGGCAATGCAGTGCATAGAGACATAAAGGTATGAAAAACAAATGTGAAGATAACATTGAAATATCACTTTTCCTAAAAATCCTTTCTGTCCTAGAACACAACCATGCCATCAAACATCCTCTATGTTTTCTAATTATCCTAACCCTAACCCTAGCTAAGGGTTTGGGTGGTTAGGGTTAGGGGTTCATATTCTCTCTGAAGAATCAATGCAACCTTCCACTCATTTGAGTGGAAAATATAACTCAAGGCATCGAATATTAGCTTTAAAACACTCAACAATCTTGTCAAACCAAAGAAAATGTATCAACTGTGCTACATTTTTATTTTTTGAAAAGTATTCTGTCATTAGAAACTGTGTGTTGAATGCTGTTCTCGAAAAGCATTGTTTCAGGGTTACATAGGTTAAGAGTCAGGAATTGCTAATACATACTAACATTTTCTGTTAAAATGCCAGTGCATTAAATCCCAAATGCAAGTTTGAAAAGCTTAAGACCTTTCTTTCAAACTTTTTCTTTAAGAGTAATCAAGTCATCATTCCCTTTTCGGGCAATGCAGTGCATACAGCCATATAGGCATGAAAAAAATATGTGAAGATAACACTGAAATGTCACTTTTCCTAAAAATCCTTTCTGTCCTAGAACACAACCATGCCATCAAACATCCTCTATGTTTTCTAATTATCCAAACCCTAACCCTAGCTAAGGGTTTGGGTGGTTAGGGTTAGGGGTTCAGATTGTCTCCGAATAATCAATGCAACCTTCCACTCATTTGAGTGGAAAATCTAACTCAAGGCATCAATATATTAGTTTTAAAACACTCAACAATCTTGCCAAACCACAGAAATGTATCAACTGTGCTACAATTTTATTTTTTGACAATTATTCTGTCATTAGAAATTGTGTGTTGAATGCTGTTCTCGAAAAGCATTGTTTCAGGGTTACATAGGTTAAGAGTCAGGAATAGCAATTAAATACTAGCATTTTCTTTTAAAATGCCAGTGCATTAAATGCCAAATGCAAGTTTGAAAAGCTTAAGCCCCTTCCTTCAAACTTTTCTTTAAGGGTAATCAAGTCATCATTCACTTTTAGGGCAATGCAATGCATACAGCCATATAGGTATGAAAAACAAATGTGAAGATAACATTGAAATATCACTTTTCCTAAAAATCCTTTCTGTCCTAGAACACAACCATGCCATCAAACATCCTCTATGTTTTCTAATTATCCTAACCCTAACCCTAGCTGAGGGTTTGGGTGGTTAGGGTTAGGGGTTCAGATTCTCTCCGAAGAATCAATGCAACCTTCCACTCATTTGAGTGGAAAATCTAACTCAAGGCATCAATATATTAGTTTTAAAACACTCAACAATCTTGTCAAACCAAAGAAAATGTACAGATGCAGCCATTCAAAGTGCGCGTCACAGACACGTACCGCAGGTGACGTCGCTCAGTATGACGCAAGATGACGCGTGGCACCGCAGTACGTGATTGGTTGACCGACAGGGGCACTCGTGGTCCGTTGGTCTGTCGTAGAAAGACTTACAGTAAAAACGTCTTTGCTGTGCCCGTTGTAGATATTGAATTTTACCACTGAAGGGAAATCTTAGTAGCTGAGCATAAAAAGAATAGGAGCATACTGTAACGCGTGTGAAGGCCATAAACGATATTAATTTTGGAACATAAACATACAGTATATACTGTAGCTGGTCTTGGTACTTTAAAGAAAAAAATACACACCAGTATTCCATTTCTCCCTAAACATTTTAAGCTTTGAAGTCTTTAACTAACATGATACCGGAGTCAACAAGCATACTTTTAGAATTTGATTAAAAGGGAATATAATATGGAATCGCGTATCTAAAGAATTTAATAACGGTATTCGTGTGCTGCGACAGGGCTGTGTAGGGCTTTTTCGCCTGCCTGTTCATGCGAGCTGTCTTCTAGCCGACTGGTCTAGGTGCGTGACTAGCAACTGGGAGGTTGTGTGATCGAATCCAGCTGGTGCCGGACTTTTCTTTTAACAAACATTTCTTCGAAAAAATAGAATAGCGATATTATGGACAATAAATTGACTTTTATATTTCAAAATATCGCAACATGAACGATATTTGCGATATTTTGAACATATCTTCCCTTCTGACAGCGGTTCCTCCTTCTATTGTGTGTGTGTGTGCAACAGAGTAAATTTTTATAGAGAAATGGAGGCTGGACAGTATGCGTTACAATATAAACATTTATATTGATTTAAATCGTGTTCTGATTTAAATCGCAAACGCGTGTTTAATTATGTGTTTTTTAATCATAATCAGGCTAATGCATTTCTACATTTTCTGTATGAACCAGCTTAGAGGTTCATACAGAAAGACAGCTTGTGTTTAAATTGAGTGTAAGGTAATTTATGCTTCTAAAGTCATGGTCAGCATTTATTATTGTACTGTGCTGTAAACTTTTTCTGTGCCTAGTCACATTATTTTATAGCGTTTTTATTGCGTTATTAAATCCGGTGGCGCTGTGTGTTAGAGTAGTTTCCTGACTCCCTTGTCACATGGTCTGTGATTGAATCCCATAGAACTATGACTTTATTTTTTAACAAACATTTCTTTGAAAAAATGAAACGTTTCCCTTGGTCAGAGATTAAATAAAACCTCACTCGCACCAAACAAATTTATATTTCTAAATATCACAAAATACGTTCATTGTCTTCCAATCGAGTCGAGTTGACATTGGAAGCCTGCCACACCCGGACTGTTAAACCAACGCATTAGCACGTCAAAGCCCATCGAGGGTATTGAGCCAGTATTGCCTTTAGTATTCCCCCCTCTCCCCTCAATTCAATTCAATTCAAGGTGTTTTATTTGCATGACAGATGGGTACAAGCAGTGTTGGGTATGTATATTGTAACGCTTACGGCAGACAGGCACTGTGTAAGAGCCGGCGCACCAGAGCAGCGCACCGAGGGAGCGTCTGCATTTCTAACTTAGTTTTTAAAATTAGTCAAGCAATATGAAGCATCTCCTTTTACTTAGTGCCTGAGCATAAAAAGAATAGGAGCATACTGCAACGCGTGTGAAGTCCATAAACGATATTAATTTTGGAACTTAAACATACAGTATATGGCTGGTCTCGGTACTTTAAAGAAAACATACACACCAGTATTCCATTTCTCCTAAACATTTTAAGCATCGAAGTCTTTAACTAACGCGATACCGGAGTCAACAAGCATACTTTTAGAATTTGATTAAAAGGGAATATAATATGGAATCGCGTATCTCAAGAAATTAATAACGATATAATTATATTCATGTTGCAAAAGAACTGCAACGGACATAAAAACTCCCTTGCTTTTAACAGAGCGTTCCATAATTTCTAACTACGAAAATGCCAGGTGAAAGGATTTGTAAACATATTTTGTTAAAGCAAGTCAGAACCCATTCAGAGCCTACATTACATTTTAGCGTTTCATTCTGAGCAGAAGACCCTCACACCTGAAGAAGGGGGAGGTGTTTTTCGCTGGAAATCTCGCCTGCTTCTACTTTACAACCGGAGTGCTGGCTGTGACGAATTAAACCGGTATTACAGGTTACAATCACAGACCATGTGACATGGGAGTCAGGAAACTAACACAGCGCCACCAGATTTGATAACGCTATGAAAACGCTATAAAATAATGTGACTAGGCACAGAACAAGTTTACAGCACAGTACAAAAATGCTGACCATGACTTTAGAAGCATAAATTGCCTTACACTCAATTTAAACACAAGCTGTCTTTAGCCCTCTAAGGTGGTTCATACAGAAATGTAGAGATCCAGGCTCAGAACACACAGCTTCATTAGCGAATACATATGCAGGACAACTAGAGAAGACGTTTTACAGAGGATGGATTTTTAGAAACATCCCATCAGTGACATCACTGAAGTCAACTCCTAGGTACTGTAACTGTCGTGTGGATAGTTTCACAAGAATCAGACAAAGGTTTAAGCATCGCTTGTTCTAGATAAAACTGCAAAAAAAAACAACAACCCATAATGTACTTCTTTGCGGCTCTGTTTGCCCAAATCATATATTCACAACGTGAAATCTAGAAAATAATATTACGTAACCAAAATCCGCAATATGGAAACAGAACCTGTGTAATTGTTGATAGATGATGTACTCGTAACATTTTTTCAAGACGAACTACAACATTTAAAAAATGACTTGTATGTACTTGATATCTCTAATCAATCCACGGGTCCCAGCACGAAACGAAAGTAAAACGCATACCGTTTCGCGCTTCTTATTAGTTGCTCAAAAGTAATTTGACCGTATGAAATGCATAATATAAACCTAGAAACATATACGTGAGTAGTACTTAAGCACTGTAGTATCGGTGTTAAGACATACCTCTCAAATACTGTAAATCAAGTTAAAAATATCTCAAGATTCTGGTCATAATGAAACCATGTTTCGTGTATGTTTTCTTTAAAGTACCGAGACCAGCCATATACTGTATGTTTATGTTCCAAAATTAATATCGTTTATGGCCTTCACACGCGTTGCAGTATGCTCCTATTGTTTTTATGCTCAGCTACTAAGATTTCCCTTCAGTGGTAAAATTAGATATGAATATTCAATACTTAAACGGGCACAGTTAAGACATTAAATATACATATACATACTGTATACAGTACAGTTTGCATACGGTAATATGTTTATGTCCCTAAATCAATCTCTTTTATGAGCATGTGAAAGGCATGGTGAATCACTGTACTTTGCATGATTGGAAAAAAATGCGTGATTGCGAAATGCTGTGGCGTTACTTTTACAAAGACGGTCAATGAAAAAAAGAATGTGGACCAGGGCAATACTTTGAGTTTACAGCTTGTCCAAGGTCATTTATTATTAATACTATTATTAATATCTTCGTTAAAGACTTTGATGGCTACAGCTCAAACATGAGAGGTTGAGCTTTATTAGCTCCACCTTGCGGAAATTCCGGATACTATTATTTTGCTAGCGGTATTTACCGGTAACTCGCGGTATTTACCGGTAGCTTGCGGTAGACTGCGTACAGCGTACCGGAAAATAATGCGGTATCGCCCGCGCATTTTGAATGGCTGCATCTGTATCAACTGTGCTACAATTTTATTTTTTGAAAAGTATTCTATCATTAGAAATTGTGTGTTGAATGCTGTTCTCGAAAAGCATTGTTTCAGGGTTACATACGTTAAGAGTCAGGAATAGCCAATACATACTAGCATTTTCTGTTAAAATGCCAGTGCATTAAATGCCAAATGCAAGTTTGAAAAGCTTAAGACCTTTCTTTCAAACTTTTTCTTTAAGAGTAATCAAGTCGTCATTCCCTTTCCGGGCAATGCAGTGCATACAGCCATATAGGCATGAAAAAAATATGTGAAGATAACATTGAAATGTCACTTTTCCTAAACATCCTTTCTGTCCTAGAAAACAACCTTGCCATCAAACATCCTCTATGTTTTCTAATTATCCAAACCCTAACCCTAGCTAGGGGTTTGGGTGGTTAGGGTTAGGGGTTCAGATTGTCTCCGAAGAATCAATGCAACCTTCCACTCATTTGAGTGGAAAATATAACTCAAGGCATCGATATATTAGCTTTAAAACACTCAACAATCTTGTCAAACCAAAGAAAAGTATCAACTGTGCTACAATTTTATTTTTTGAAAAGTATTCTGTTATTAGAAACTGCGTATTGAATGCTGTTCTCGAAAAGCATTGTTTCAGGGTTACATAGGTTAAGAGTCAGGAATAGGCAATACATATTAGCCTTTTCTTTTAAAATGCCAGTGCATTAAATGCCAAATGCAAGTTTGAAAAGCTTAAGCCCCTTCCTTCAAACTTTTCTTTAAGGGTAATCAAGTCATCATTCACTTTTAGGGCAATGCAGTGCATACAGCCATATAGGTATGAAAAACAAATGTGAAGATAACATTGAAATATCACTTTTCCTAAAAATCCTTTCTGTCCTAGAACACAACCATGCCATCAAACATCCTCTATGTTTTCTAATTATCCTAACCCTAACCCTAACTAAGGGTTTGGGTGGTTAGGGTTAGGGGTTCAGCTTGTCTCTGAAGAATCAATGCAACCTTCCACTCATTTGAGAGGAAAAAATAACCCAAGCCATCAATATATTAGCTTGAAAACATTCAACAACCTTGTCAAACCAAATAAAATGTATCAACTGTGCTACAACTTTATTTTATGACAATTATTCTGTCATTAGAAATTGTGTATTGAATGTTGTTCTCGAAAAGCATTGTTTCAGGGTTACATACGTTAAGAGTCAGGAATAGCCAATACAAACTAGCATTTTCTGTTAAATGCCAGTGCATTAAATGCCAAATGCAAGTTTAAAAAGCTTAAGCCCTTTCTTTCAACCTTTTCTTTTAGGGTAATCAAGTCATCATTCCCTTTTAGGGCAATGCAGTGCATAGAGCCATATAGGCAAGAAAAAAAATGTGAACATTGAAATATCACTTTTCCTAAAAATCCTTTCTATCCTAGAACACAACCATGCCATCAAACATCCTCTATGTATTCTAATTATCTTAACCCTAACCCTAACTAAGGGTTTGGGTGGTTTGGGTTAGGGCTTCATATGGTCTCTGAAGAATCAATGCAACCTTCCACTCATTTGAGTGGAAAATATAACCAAAGGCATCAATATATTAGCTTTAAAACACTCAGCAATCTTGTCAAACCAAAGAAAATGTATCAACTGTGCTACAATTTTATTTTTTGAAAAGTATTCTATCATTAGAAATTGTGTGTTGAATACTGTTCTCGAAAAGCATTGTTTCAGGGTTACATACGTTAAGAGTCAGGAATAGCCAATACATACTAGCATTTTCTGTTAAAATGCCAGTGCATTAAATGCCAAATGCAAGTTTGAAAAGCTTAAGACCTTTCTTTCAAACTTTTTCTTTAAGAGTAATCAAGTCATCATTCCCTTTTCGGGCAATGCAGTGCATACAGCCATATAGGCATGAAAAAAATATGTGAAGATAACATTGAAATATCACTTTTCCTAAAAATCCTTTCTGTCCTAGAACACAACCATGCCATCAAACATCCTCTATGTTTTCTAATTATCCAAACCCTAACCCTAGCTATGGGTTTGGGTGGTTAGGGTTAGGGGTTCAGATTGTCTCCGAAGAATCAATGCAACCTTCCACTCATTTGAGTGGAAAATCTAACTCAAGGCATCAATATATTAGTTTTAAAACACTCAACAATCTTGCCAAACCACAGAAATGTATCAACTGTGCTACAATTTTATTTTTTGACAATTATTCTGTCATTAGAAATTGTGTGTTGAATGCTGTTCTCGAAAAGCATTGTTTCAGGGTTACATAGGTTAAGAGTCAGGAATAGCCAATAAATACTAGCATTTTCTGTTAAAATGCCAGTGCATTAAATGCCAAATGCAAGTTTGAAAAGCTTAAGCCCCTTCCTTCAAACTTTTCTTTAAGGGTAATCAAGTCATCATTCACTTTTAGGGCAATGCAGTGCATAGAGACATAAAGGTATGAAAAACAAATGTGAAGATAACATTGAAATATCACTTTTCCTAAAAATCCTTTCTGTCCTATAACACAACCATGCCATCAAACATCCTCTATGTTTTCTAATTATCCTAACCCTAACCCTAGCTAAGGGTTTGGGTGGTTAGGGTTAGGGGTTCATATTGTCTCTGAAGAATCAATGCAACCTTCCACTCATTTGAGTGGAAAATATAACTCAAGGCATCAATATATTAGTTTTAAAACACTCAACAATCTTGTCAAACCAAAGAAAATGTATCAACTGTGCTACAATTTTATTTTTTGAAAAGTATTCTATCATTAGAAATTGTGTGTTGAATGCTGTTCTCGAAAAGGATTGTTTCAGGGTTACATACGTTAAGAGTCAGGAATAGCCAATACATACTAGCATTTTCTGTTAAAATGCCAGTGCATTAAATGCCAAATGCAAGTTTGAAAAGCTTAAGACCTTTCTTTCAAACTTTTTCTTTAAGAGTAATCAAGTCATCATTCCCTTTTCGGGCAATGCAGTGCATACAGCCATATAGGCATGAAAAAAATCTGTGAAGATAACATTGAAATGTCACTTTTCCTAAACATCCTTTCTGTCCTAGAACACAACCATGCCATCAAACATCCTCTATGTTTTCAAATTATCCTAACCCTAACCCTAGCTAAGTGTTTGGGTGGTTAGGGTTAGGGGTTCAGATTGTCTCCGAAGAATCAATGCAACCTTCCACTCATTTGAGTGGAAAATATAACTCAAGGCATCAATATATTAGTTTTAAAACACTCAACAATCTTGCCAAACCACAGAAATGTATCAACTGTGCTACAATTTTATTTTTTGACAATTATTCTGTCATTAGAAATTGTGTGTTGAATGCTGTTCTCGAACAGCATTGTTTCAGGGTTACATAGGTTAAGAGTCAGGAATAGCCAATAAATACTAGCATTTTCTGTTAAAATGCCAGTGCATTAAATGCCAAATGCAAGTTTGAAAAGCTTAAGCCCCTTCCTTCAAACTTTTCTTTAAGGGTAATCAAGTCATCATTCACTTTTAGGGCAATGCAGTGCATAGAGCCATATAGGTATGAAAAACAAATGTGAAGATAACATTGAAATATCACTTTTCCTAAAAATCCTTTCTGTCCTAGAACACAACCATGCCATCAAACATCCTCTATGTTTTCTAATTATCCTAACCCTAACCCTAACTAAGGGTTTGGGTGGTTAGGGTTAGGGGTTCAGCTTGTCTCTGAGGAATCAATGCAACCTTCCACTCATTTGAGAGGAAAAAATAACCCAAGCCATCAATATATTAGCTTGAAAACACTCAACAACCTTGTCAAACCAAATAAAATGTATCAACTGTGCTACAACTTTATTTTATGACAATTATTCTGTCATTAGAAATTGTGTATTGAATGTTGTTCTCGAAAAGCATTGTTTCAGGGTTACATACGTTAAGAGTCAGGAATAGCCAATACAAACTAGCATTTTCTGTTAAATGCCAGTGCATTAAATGCCAAATGCAAGTTTAAAAAGCTTAAG
Source organism: Atractosteus spatula (assembly GCF_055471065.1). Taxonomy (NCBI): domain Eukaryota; kingdom Metazoa; phylum Chordata; class Actinopteri; order Semionotiformes; family Lepisosteidae; genus Atractosteus; species Atractosteus spatula. The sequence goes on along the minus strand of NC_142714.1, from coordinate 39,790,532 downwards.
CCCTTTCTTTCAACCTTTTCTTTTAGGGTAATCAAGTCATCATTCCCTTTTAGGGCAATGCAGTGCATAGAGCCATATAGGCAAGAAAAAAAATGTGAACATTGAAATATCACTTTTCCTAAAAATCCTTTCTATCCTAGAACACAACCATGCCATCAAACATCCTCTATGTATTCTAATTATCTTAACCCTAACCCTAACTAAGGGTTTGGGTGGTTTGGGTTAGGGCTTCATATGGTCTCTGAAGAATCAATGCAACCTTCCACTCATTTGAGTGGAAAATATAACCAAAGGCATCAATATATTAGCTTTAAAACACTCAGCAATCTTGTCAAACCAAAGAAAATGTATCAACTGTGCTACAATTTTATTTTTTGAAAAGTATTCTATCATTAGAAATTGTGTGTTGAATGCTGTTCTCGAAAAGCATTGTTTCAGGGTTACATACGTTAAGAGTCAGGAATAGCCAATACATACTAGCATTTTCTGTTAAAATGCCAGTGCATTAAATGCCAAATGCAAGTTTGAAAAGCTTAAGACCTTTCTTTCAAACTTTTTCTTTAAGAGTAATCAAGTCATCATTCCCTTTTCGGGCAATGCAGTGCATACAGCCATATAGGCATGAAAAAAATATGTGAAGATAACATTGAAATATCACTTTTCCTAAAAATCCTTTCTGTCCTAGAACACAACCATGCCATCAAACATCCTCTATGTTTTCTAATTATCCAAACCCTAACCCTAGCTATGGGTTTGGGTGGTTAGGGTTAGGGGTTCAGATTGTCTCCGAAGAATCAATGCAACCTTCCACTCATTTGAGTGGAAAATCTAACTCAAGGCATCAATATATTAGTTTTAAAACACTCAACAATCTTGCCAAACCACAGAAATGTATCAACTGTGCTACAATTTTATTTTTTGACAATTATTCTGTCATTAGAAATTGTGTGTTGAATGCTGTTCTCGAAAAGCATTGTTTCAGGGTTACATAGGTTAAGAGTCAGGAATAGCCAATAAATACTAGCATTTTCTGTTAAAATGCCAGTGCATTAAATGCCAAATGCAAGTTTGAAAAGCTTAAGCCCCTTCCTTCAAACTTTTCTTTAAGGGTAATCAAGTCATCATTCACTTTTAGGGCAATGCAGTGCATAGAGACATAAAGGTATGAAAAACAAATGTGAAGATAACATTGAAATATCACTTTTCCTAAAAATCCTTTCTGTCCTATAACACAACCATGCCATCAAACATCCTCTATGTTTTCTAATTATCCTAACCCTAACCCTAGCTAAGGGTTTGGGTGGTTAGGGTTAGGGGTTCATATTGTCTCTGAAGAATCAATGCAACCTTCCACTCATTTGAGTGGAAAATATAACTCAAGGCATCAATATATTAGTTTTAAAACACTCAACAATCTTGTCAAACCAAAGAAAATGTATCAACTGTGCTACAATTTTATTTTTTGAAAAGTATTCTATCATTAGAAATTGTGTGTTGAATGCTGTTCTCGAAAAGGATTGTTTCAGGGTTACATACGTTAAGAGTCAGGAATAGCCAATACATACTAGCATTTTCTGTTAAAATGCCAGTGCATTAAATGCCAAATGCAAGTTTGAAAAGCTTAAGACCTTTCTTTCAAACTTTTTCTTTAAGAGTAATCAAGTCATCATTCCCTTTTCGGGCAATGCAGTGCATACAGCCATATAGGCATGAAAAAAATCTGTGAAGATAACATTGAAATGTCACTTTTCCTAAACATCCTTTCTGTCCTAGAACACAACCATGCCATCAAACATCCTCTATGTTTTCAAATTATCCTAACCCTAACCCTAGCTAAGTGTTTGGGTGGTTAGGGTTAGGGGTTCAGATTGTCTCCGAAGAATCAATGCAACCTTCCACTCATTTGAGTGGAAAATATAACTCAAGGCATCAATATATTAGTTTTAAAACACTCAACAATCTTGCCAAACCACAGAAATGTATCAACTGTGCTACAATTTTATTTTTTGACAATTATTCTGTCATTAGAAATTGTGTGTTGAATGCTGTTCTCGAACAGCATTGTTTCAGGGTTACATAGGTTAAGAGTCAGGAATAGCCAATAAATACTAGCATTTTCTGTTAAAATGCCAGTGCATTAAATGCCAAATGCAAGTTTGAAAAGCTTAAGCCCCTTCCTTCAAACTTTTCTTTAAGGGTAATCAAGTCATCATTCACTTTTAGGGCAATGCAGTGCATAGAGCCATATAGGTATGAAAAACAAATGTGAAGATAACATTGAAATATCACTTTTCCTAAAAATCCTTTCTGTCCTAGAACACAACCATGCCATCAAACATCCTCTATGTTTTCTAATTATCCTAACCCTAACCCTAGCTAAGGGTTTGGGTGGTTAGGGTTAGGGGTTCAAATTGTCTTTGAAGAATCAATGCAACCTTCCACTCATTTGAGTGGAAAATATAACTCAATGCATCAATATATTAGTTTTAATACACTCAACAATCTTGCCAAACCACAGAAATGTATCAACTGTGCTACAATTTTATTTTTTGACAATTATTCTGTCATTAGAAATTGTGTGTTGAATGCTGTTCTCGAAAAGCATTGTTTCAGGGTTACATAGGTTAAGAGTCAGGAATAGCCAATAAATACTAGCATTTTCTGTTAAAATGCCAGTGCATTAAATGCCAAATGCAAGTTTGAAAACCTTAAGCCCCTTCCTTCAAACTTTTCTTTAAGGGTAATCAAGTCATCATTCACTTTTAGGGCAATGCAGTGCATACAGCCATATAGGTATGAAAAAAAATGTGAAGATAACATTGAAATATCACTTTTCCTAAAAATCCTTTCTGTCCTAGAACACAACCATGCCATCAAACATCCTCTATGTTTTCTAATTATCCAAACCCTAACCCTAGCTAAGGGTTTGGGTGGTTAGGGTTAGGGGTTCAGATTGTCTTCGAAGAATCAATGCAACCTTCCACTCATTTGAGTGGAAATTATAACTCAAGGCATCAATATATTAGCTTTAAAACACTCAACAATCTTGTCAAACCAAAGAAAATGTATCAACTGTGCTACAACTTTATTTTTTGACAGTTATTTAGTCATTAGAAATTGTGTGTTGAATGATGTTCTCGAAAACCATTGCTTCAGGGTTACATAGGTTAAGAGTGAGGAATAGCCAATACATACTAGCATTTTCTGTTAAAATGCCAGTGCATTAAATGGCAAATGCAAGTTTGAAAACCTTAAGACATTTCTTTCAAACTTTTTCTTTAAGAGTAATCAAGTCATCATTCCCTTTTCGGGCAATGCAGTGCATACAGCCATATAGGCATGAAAAAAATATGTGAAGATAACATTGAAATGTCACTTTTCCTAAACATCCTTTCTGTCCTAGAACACAACCATGCCATCAAACATCCTCTATGTTTTCTAATTATCCTAACCCTAACCCTAACTAAAGGTTTGGGTGGTTAGGGTTAGGGGTTCATATTGTCTCTGAAGAATCAATGCAACCTTCCACTCATTTGAGTGGAAAATATAACCAAAGGCATCAATATATTAGCTTTAAAACACTCAGCAATCTTGTCAAACCAAAGAAAATGTATCAACTGTGCTACAATTTTATTTTTTGAAAAGTATTCTATCATTAGAAATTGTGTGTTGAATGCTGTTCTCGAAAAGCATTGTTTCAGGGTTACATACGTTAAGAGTCAGGAATAGCCAATACATACTAGCATTTTCTGTTAAAATGCCAGTGCATTAAATGCCAAATGCAAGTTTGAAAAGCTTAAGACCTTTCTTTCAAACTTTTTCTTTAAGAGTAATCAAGTCATCATTCCCTTTTCGGGCAATGCAGTGCATACAGCCATATAGGCATGAAAAAAATATGTGATGATAACATTGAAATGTCACTTTTCCTAAAAATCCTTTCTGTCCTAGAACACAACCATGCCATCAAACATCCTCTATGTTTTCTAATTATCCTAACCCTAACCCTAGCTAAGGGTTTGGGTGGTTAGGGTTAAGGGTTCATATTGTCTCCGAAGAATCAATGCAACCTTCCACTCATTTGAGAGGAAAATATAACTCAAGGCATCAATATATTAGCTTGAAAACACTCATCAATCTTGTCAAACCAAAGAAAAGTATCAACTGTGCTACAATTTTATTTTTTGAAAAGTATTCTGTTATTAGAAACTGCGTATTGAATGCTGTTCTCGAAAAGCATTGTTTCAGGGTTACATAGGTTAAGAGTCAGGAATAGGCAATACATATTAGCCTTTTCTTTTAAAATGCCAGTGTATTAAATGCCAAATGCAAGTTTGAAAAGCTTAAGCCCCTTCCTTCGAACTTTTCTTTAAGGGTAATCAAGTCATCATTCCCTTTTAGGGCAATGCAGTGCATAGAGCCATATAGGCAAGAAAAAAAATGTGAACATTGAAATATCACTTTTCCTAAAAATCCTTTCTATCCTAGAACACAACCATGCCATCAAACATCCTCTATGTATTCTAATTATCTTAACCCTAACCCTAACTAAGGGTTTGGGTGGTTAGGGTTGGGGTTCAGGTTGTCTCCGAAGAATCAATGCAACCTTCCACTCATTTGAGTGGAAAATATAACTCAAGGCATCAATATATTAGTTTTAACACACTCAACAATCTTGCCAAACCACAGAAATGTATCAACTGTGCTACAATTTTATTTTTTGACAATTATTCTGTCATTAGAAATTGTGTGTTGAATGCTGTTCTCGAAAAGCATTGTTTCAGGGTTACATAGGTTAAGAGTCAGGAATAGCCAATAAATACTAGCATTTTCTGTTAAAATGCCAGTGAATTAAATGCCAAATGCAAGTTTGAAAAGCTTAAGCCCCTTCCTTCAAACTTTTCTTTAAGGGTAATCAAGTCATCATTCACTTTTAGGGCAATGCAGTGCATACAGCCATATAGGTATGAAAAACAAATGTGAAGATAACATTGAAATATCACTTTTCCTAAAAATCCTTTCTGTCCTAGAACACAACCATGCCATCAAACATCCTCTATGTTTTCTAATTATCCTAACCCTAACCCTAACTAAGGTTTTGGGTGGTTAGGGTTAGGGGTTCAGCTTGTCTCTGAAGAATCAATGAAACCTTCCACTCATTTGAGAGGAAAAAATAACCCAAGCCATCAATATATTAGCTTGAAAACATTCAACAACCTTGTCAAACCAAATAAAATGTATCAACTGTGCTACAACTTTATTTTATGACAATTATTCTGTCATTAGAAATTGTGTATTGAATGTTGTTCTCGAAAAGCATTGTTTCAGGGTTACATACGTTAAGAGTCAGGAATAGCCCATACAAACTAGCATTTTCTGTTAAATGCCAGTGCATTAAATGCCAAATGCAAGTTTAAAAAGCTTAAGCCCTTTCTTTTAACCTTTTCTTTTAGGGTAATCAAGTCATCATTCCCTTTTAGGGCAATGCAGTGCATAGAGCCATATAGGCAAGAAAAAAAATGTGAACATTGAAATATCACTTTTTCTAAAAATCCTTTCTATCCTAGAACACAACCATGCCATCAAACATCCTCTATGTATTCTAATTATCTTAACCCTAACCCTAACTAAGGGTTTGGGTGGTTAGGGTTAGGGGTTCAGATTGTCTCCGAAGAATCAATGCAACCTTCCACTCATTTGAGTGGAAAATATAACTCAAGGCATCAATATATTAGTTTTAAAACACTCAACAATCTTGCCAAAAAACAGAAATGTATCAACTGTGCTACAATTTTATTTTTTGACAATTATTCTGTCATTAGAAATTGTGTGTTGAATGCTGTTCTCGAAAAGCATTGTTTCAGGGTTACATAGGTTAAGAGTCAGGAATAGCCAATAAATACTACCATTTTCTGTTAAAATGCCAGTGCATTAAATGCCAAATGCAAGTTTGAAAAGCTTAAGCCCCTTACTTCAAACTTTTCTTTAAGGGTAATCAAGTCATCATTCACTTTTAGGGCAATGCAGTGCATACAGCCATATAGGTATGAAAAACAAATGTGAAGATAACATTGAAATATCACTTTTCCTAAAAATCCTTTCTGTCCTAGAACACAACCATGCCATCAAACATCCTCTATGTTTTCTAATTATCCTAACCCTAACCCTAGCTAAGGGTTTGGGTGGTTAGGGTTAGGGGTTCATATTCTCTCTGAAGAATGAATGCAACCTTCCACTCATTTGAGTGGAAAATATAACTCAAGGCATCGATATATTAGCTTTAAAACACTCAACAATCTTGTCAAACCAAAGAAAATGTATCAGCTGTGCTACAATTTTATTTTTTATAAAGTATTCTGTCATTAGAAACTGCGTGTTGAATGCTGTTCTCGAAACGCATTGTTTCAGGGTTACATAGGTTAAGAGTCAGAAATTGCTAATACATACTAGCATTTTCTGTTAAAATGCCAGTGCATTAAATGCCAAATGCAAGTTTGAAAACCTTAAGACATTTCTTTCAAACTTTTTCTTTAAGAGTAATCAAGTCATCATTCCCTTTTCGGGCAATGCAGTGCATACAGCCATATAGGCATGAAAAAAATATGTGAAGATAACATTGAAATGTCACTTTTCCTAAACATCCTTTCTGTCCTAGAACACAACCATGCCATCAAACATCCTCTATGTTTTCTAATTATCCTAACCCTAACCCTAACTAAAGGTTTGGGTGGTTAGGGTTAGGGGTTCATATTGTCTCTGAAGAATCAATGCAACCTTCCACTCATTTGAGTGGAAAATATAACCAAAGGCATCAATATATTAGCTTTAAAACACTCAGCAATCTTGTCAAACCAAAGAAAATGTATCAACTGTGCTACAATTTTATTTTTTGAAAAGTATTCTATCATTAGAAATTGTGTGTTGAATGCTGTTCTCGAAAAGCATTGTTTCAGGGTTACATACGTTAAGAGTCAGGAATAGCCAATACATACTAGCATTTTCTGTTAAAATGCCAGTGCATTAAATGCCAAATGCAAGTTTGAAAAGCTTAAGACCTTTCTTTCAAACTTTTTCTTTAAGAGTAATCAAGTCATCATTCCCTTTTCGGGCAATGCAGTGCATACAGCCATATAGGCATGAAAAAAATATGTGATGATAACATTGAAATGTCACTTTTCCTAAAAATCCTTTCTGTCCTAGAACACAACCATGCCATCAAACATCCTCTATGTTTTCTAATTATCCTAACCCTAACCCTAGCTAAGGGTTTGGGTGGTTAGGGTTAAGGGTTCATATTGTCTCCGAAGAATCAATGCAACCTTCCACTCATTTGAGAGGAAAATATAACTCAAGGCATCAATATATTAGCTTGAAAACACTCATCAATCTTGTCAAACCAAAGAAAAGTATCAACTGTGCTACAATTTTATTTTTTGAAAAGTATTCTGTTATTAGAAACTGCGTATTGAATGCTGTTCTCGAAAAGCATTGTTTCAGGGTTACATAGGTTAAGAGTCAGGAATAGGCAATACATATTAGCCTTTTCTTTTAAAATGCCAGTGTATTAAATGCCAAATGCAAGTTTGAAAAGCTTAAGCCCCTTCCTTCGAACTTTTCTTTAAGGGTAATCAAGTCATCATTCCCTTTTAGGGCAATGCAGTGCATAGAGCCATATAGGCAAGAAAAAAAATGTGAACATTGAAATATCACTTTTCCTAAAAATCCTTTCTATCCTAGAACACAACCATGCCATCAAACATCCTCTATGTATTCTAATTATCTTAACCCTAACCCTAACTAAGGGTTTGGGTGGTTAGGGTTGGGGTTCAGGTTGTCTCCGAAGAATCAATGCAACCTTCCACTCATTTGAGTGGAAAATATAACTCAAGGCATCAATATATTAGTTTTAACACACTCAACAATCTTGCCAAACCACAGAAATGTATCAACTGTGCTACAATTTTATTTTTTGACAATTATTCTGTCATTAGAAATTGTGTGTTGAATGCTGTTCTCGAAAAGCATTGTTTCAGGGTTACATAGGTTAAGAGTCAGGAATAGCCAATAAATACTAGCATTTTCTGTTAAAATGCCAGTGAATTAAATGCCAAATGCAAGTTTGAAAAGCTTAAGCCCCTTCCTTCAAACTTTTCTTTAAGGGTAATCAAGTCATCATTCACTTTTAGGGCAATGCAGTGCATACAGCCATATAGGTATGAAAAACAAATGTGAAGATAACATTGAAATATCACTTTTCCTAAAAATCCTTTCTGTCCTAGAACACAACCATGCCATCAAACATCCTCTATGTTTTCTAATTATCCTAACCCTAACCCTAACTAAGGTTTTGGGTGGTTAGGGTTAGGGGTTCAGCTTGTCTCTGAAGAATCAATGAAACCTTCCACTCATTTGAGAGGAAAAAATAACCCAAGCCATCAATATATTAGCTTGAAAACATTCAACAACCTTGTCAAACCAAATAAAATGTATCAACTGTGCTACAACTTTATTTTATGACAATTATTCTGTCATTAGAAATTGTGTATTGAATGTTGTTCTCGAAAAGCATTGTTTCAGGGTTACATACGTTAAGAGTCAGGAATAGCCCATACAAACTAGCATTTTCTGTTAAATGCCAGTGCATTAAATGCCAAATGCAAGTTTAAAAAGCTTAAGCCCTTTCTTTTAACCTTTTCTTTTAGGGTAATCAAGTCATCATTCCCTTTTAGGGCAATGCAGTGCATAGAGCCATATAGGCAAGAAAAAAAATGTGAACATTGAAATATCACTTTTTCTAAAAATCCTTTCTATCCTAGAACACAACCATGCCATCAAACATCCTCTATGTATTCTAATTATCTTAACCCTAACCCTAACTAAGGGTTTGGGTGGTTAGGGTTAGGGGTTCAGATTGTCTCCGAAGAATCAATGCAACCTTCCACTCATTTGAGTGGAAAATATAACTCAAGGCATCAATATATTAGTTTTAAAACACTCAACAATCTTGCCAAAAAACAGAAATGTATCAACTGTGCTACAATTTTATTTTTTGACAATTATTCTGTCATTAGAAATTGTGTGTTGAATGCTGTTCTCGAAAAGCATTGTTTCAGGGTTACATAGGTTAAGAGTCAGGAATAGCCAATAAATACTACCATTTTCTGTTAAAATGCCAGTGCATTAAATGCCAAATGCAAGTTTGAAAAGCTTAAGCCCCTTACTTCAAACTTTTCTTTAAGGGTAATCAAGTCATCATTCACTTTTAGGGCAATGCAGTGCATACAGCCATATAGGTATGAAAAACAAATGTGAAGATAACATTGAAATATCACTTTTCCTAAAAATCCTTTCTGTCCTAGAACACAACCATGCCATCAAACATCCTCTATGTTTTCTAATTATCCTAACCCTAACCCTAGCTAAGGGTTTGGGTGGTTAGGGTTAGGGGTTCATATTCTCTCTGAAGAATGAATGCAACCTTCCACTCATTTGAGTGGAAAATATAACTCAAGGCATCGATATATTAGCTTTAAAACACTCAACAATCTTGTCAAACCAAAGAAAATGTATCAGCTGTGCTACAATTTTATTTTTTATAAAGTATTCTGTCATTAGAAACTGCGTGTTGAATGCTGTTCTCGAAACGCATTGTTTCAGGGTTACATAGGTTAAGAGTCAGAAATTGCTAATACATACTAGCATTTTCTGTTAAAATGCCAGTGCATTAAATGCCAAATGCAAGTTTGAAAAGTTTAAGACCTTTCTTTCAAACTTTTTCTTTAAGAGTAATCAAGTCATCATTCCCTTTTCGGGCAATGCAGTGCATACAGCCATATAGGCATGATAAAAATATATGAAGATAACATTGAAAAGTCACTTTTCCTAAAAATCCTTTCTGTCCTAGAACACAACCATGACATCAAACATCCTCTATGTTTTCTAATTATCCAAACCCTAACCCTAGCTAAGGGTTTGGGTGGTTAGGGTTAGGGGTTCAGATTGTCTCCGAAGAATCAATGCAACCTTCCACTCATTTGAGTGGAAAATCTAACTCAAGGCATCAATATATTAGTTTTAAAACACTCAACAATCTTGCCAAACCACAGAAATGTATCAACTGTGCTACAATTTTATTTTTTGACAATTATTCTGTCATTAGAAATTGTGTGTTGAATGCTGTTCTCGAAAAGCATTATTTCAGGGTTACATAGGTTAAGAGTCAGGAATAGCAATTAAATACTAGCATTTTCTGTTAAAATGCCAGTGCATTAAATGCCAAATGCAAGTTTGAAAAGCTTAAGCCCCTTCCTTCAAACTTTTCTTTAAGGGTAATCAAGTCATCATTCACTTTTAGGGCATTGCAGTGCATACAGCCATATAGGTATGAAAAACAAATGTGAAGATAACATTGAAATATCACTTTTCCTAAAAATCCTTTCTGTCCTAGAACACAACCATGCCATCAAACATCCTCTATGTTTTCTAATTATCCTAACCCTAACCCTAACTAAGGGTTTGGGTGGTTAGGGTTAGGGGTTCAGCTTGTCTCTGAGGAATCAATGCAACCTTGCACTCATTTGAGAGGAAAAAATAACCCAAGCCATCAATATATTAGCTTGAAAACACTCAACAACCTTGTCAAAACAAATAAAATGTATCAACTGTGCTACAACTTTATTTTATGACAATTATTCTGTCATTAGAAATTGTGTATTGAATGTTGTTCTCGAAAAGCATTGTTTCAGGGTTACATACGTTAAGAGTCAGGAATAGCCAATACAAACTAGCATTTTCTGTTAAATGCCAGTGCATTAAATGCCAAATGCAAGTTTAAAAAGCTTAAGCCCTTTCTTTCAACCTTTTCTTTAAGGGTAATCAAGTCATCATTCCCTTTTAGGGCAATGCAGTGCATAGAGCCATATAGGCAAGAAAAAAAATGTGAACATTGAAATATCACTTTTCCTAAAAATCCTTTCTGTCCTATAACACAACCATGCCATCAAACATCCTCTATGTTTTCTAATTATCCTAACCCTAACCCTAGCTAAGGGTTTGGGTGGTTAGGGTTAGGGGTTCATATTGTCTCTGAAGAATCAATGCAACCTTCCACTCATTTGAGTGGAAAATATAACTCAAGGCATCAATATATTAGTTTTAAAACACTCAACAATCTTGTCAAACCAAAGAAAATGTATCAACTGTGCTACAATTTTATTTTTTGAAAAGTATTCTATCATTAGAAATTGTGTGTTGAATGCTGTTCTCGAAAAGGATTGTTTCAGGGTTACATACGTTAAGAGTCAGGAATAGCCAATACATACTAGCATTTTCTGTTAAAATGCCAGTGCATTAAATGCCAAATGCAAGTTTGAAAAGCTTAAGACCTTTCTTTCAAACTTTTTCTTTAAGAGTAATCAAGTCATCATTCCCTTTTCGGGCAATGCAGTGCATACAGCCATATAGGCATGAAAAAAATCTGTGAAGATAACATTGAAATGTCACTTTTCCTAAACATCCTTTCTGTCCTAGAACACAACCATGCCATCAAACATCCTCTATGTTTTCAAATTATCCTAACCCTAACCCTAGCTAAGGGTTTGGGTGGTTAGGGTTAGGGGTTCAGATTGTCTCCGAAGAATCAATGCAACCTTCCACTCATTTGAGTGGAAAATCTAACTCAAGGCATCAATATATTAGTTTTAAAACACTCAACAATCTTGCCAAACCACAGAAATGTATCAACTGTGCTACAATTTTATTTTTTGACAATTATTCTGTCATTAGAAATTGTGTGTTGAATGCTGTTCTCGAAAAGCATTATTTCAGGGTTACATAGGTTAAGAGTCAGGAATAGCAATTAAATACTAGCATTTTCTGTTAAAATGCCAGTGCATTAAATGCCAAATGCAAGTTTGAAAAGCTTAAGCCCCTTCCTTCAAACTTTTCTTTAAGGGTAATCAAGTCATCATTCACTTTTAGGGCAATGCAGTGCATACAGCCATATAGGTATGAAAAACAAATGTGAAGATAACATTGAAATATCACTTTTCCTAAAAATCCTTTCTGTCCTAGAACACAACCATGCCATCAAACATCCTCTATGTTTTCTAATTATCCTAACCCTAACCCTAGCTAAGGGTTTGGGTGGTTAGGGTTAGTGGTTCAGATTGTCTCCGAAGAATCAATGCAACCTTCCACTCATTTGAGTGGAAAATATAACTCAAGGCATCAATATATTAGTTTTAAAACACTCAACAATCTTGCCAAACCACAGAAATGTATCAACTGTGCTACAATTTTATTTTTTGACAATTATTCTGTCATTAGAAATTGTGTATTGAATGCTGTTCTCGAAAAGCATTGTTTCAGGGTTACATAGGTTAAGAGTCAGGAATAGCCAATACAAACTAGCATTTTCTGTTAAATGCCAGTGCATTAAAAGCCAAATGCAAGTTTAAAAAGCTTAAGCCCTTTCTTTCAAACTTTTCTTTTAGGGTAATCAAGTCATCATTCCCTTTTAGGGCAATGCAGTGCATAGAGCCATATAGGCAAGAAAAAAAATGTGAAGATAACATTGAAATATCACTTTTCCTAAAAATCCTTTCTGTCCTACAACACAACCATGCCATCAAACATCCTCTATGTTTTCTAATTATCCAAACCCTAACCCTAGCTAAGGGTTTGGGTGGTTAGGGTTAGGGGTTCAGATTGTCTCCGAAGAATCAATGCAACCCTCCACTCATTTGAGTGGAAAATATAACTCAAGGCATCAATATATTAGTTTTAAAACACTCAACAATCTTGCCAAACCACAGAAATGTATCAACTGTGCTACAATTTTATTTTTTGACAATTATTCTGTCATTAGAAACTGCGTATTGAATGCTGTTCTCGAAAAGCATTGTTTCAGGTTTACATAAGTTAAGAGTCAGGAATAGGCAATACATATTAGCCTTTTCTTTTAAAATGCCAGTGCATTAAATGCCAAATGCAAGTTTGAAAAGCTTAAGCCCCTTCCTTCAAACTTTTCTTTAAGGGTAATCAAGTCATCATTCACTTTTAGGGCAATGCAGTGCATAGAGACATAAAGGTATGAAAAACAAATGTGAAGATAACATTGAAATATCACTTTTCCTAAAAATCCTTTCTGTCCTAGAACACAACCATGCCATCAAACATCCTCTATGTTTTCTAATTATCCTAACCCTAACCCTAGCTAAGGGTTTGGGTGGTTAGGGTTAGGGGTTCATATTGTCTCTGAAGAATCAATGCAACCTTCCACTCATTTGAGTGGAAAAAATAACTCAAGGCATCGATATATTAGCTTTAAAACACTCAACAATCTTGTCAAACCAAAGAAAATGTATCAACTGTGCTACATTTTTATTTTTTGAAAAGTATTCTATGATTAGAAATTGTGTGTTGAATGCTGTTCTCGAAAAGGATTGTTTCAGGGTTACATACGTTAAGAGTCAGGAATAGCCAATACATACTAGCATTTTCTGTTAAAATGCCAGTGCATTAAATGCCAAATGCAAGTTTGAAAAGCTTAAGACCTTTCTTTCAAACTTTTCTTTAAGAGTAATCAAGTCATCATTCCCTTTTCGGGCAATGCAGTGCATACAGCCATATAGGCATGAAAAAAATATGTGAAGATAACATTGAAATGTCACTTTTCCTAAACATCCTTTCTGTCCTAGAACACAACCATGCCATCAAACATCCTCTATGTTTTCAAATTATCCAAACCCTAACCCTAGCTAAGGGTTTGGGTGGTTAGGGTTAGGGGTTCAGATTGTCTCCGAAGAATCAATGCAACCTTCCACTCATTTGAGTGGAAAATATAACTCAAGGCATCAATATATTAGTTTTAAAACACTCAACAATCTTGCCAAACCACAGAAATGTATCAACTGTGCTACAATTTTATTTTTTGACAATTATTCTGTCATTAGAAATTGTGTGTTGAATGCTGTTCTCGAAAAGCATTGTTTCAGGGTTACATAGGTTAAGAGTCAGGAATAGCCAATAAATACTAGCATTTTCTGTTAAAATGCCAGTGCATTAAATGCCAAATGCAAGTTTGAAAAGCTTAAGCCCCTTACTTAAAACTTTTCTTTAAGGGTAATCAAGTCATCATTCACTTTTAGGGCAATGCAGTGCATACCGCCATATAGGTATGAAAAACAAATGTGAAGATAACATTGAAATATCACTTTTCCTAAAAATCCTTTCTGTCCTAGAACACAACCATGCCATCAAACATCCTCTATGTTTTCTAATTATCCTAACCCTACCCTAGCTAAGGGTTTGGGTGGTTAGGGTTAGTGGTTCAGATTGTCTCCGAAGAATCAATGCAACCTTCCACTCATTTGAGTGGAAAATATAACTCAAGGCATCAATATATTAGTTTTAAAACACTCAACAATCTTGCCAAACCACAGAAATGTATCAACTGTGCTACAATTTTATTTTTTGACAATTATTCTGTCATTAGAAATTGTGTATTGAATGCTGTTCTCGAAAAGCATTGTTTCAGGGTTACATAGGTTAAGAGTCAGGAATAGCCAATACAAACTAGCATTTTCTGTTAAATGCCAGTGCATTAAAAGCCAAATGCAAGTTTAAAAAGCTTAAGCCCTTTCTTTCAAACTTTTCTTTTAGGGTAATCAAGTCATCATTCCCTTTTAGGGCAATGCAGTGCATAGAGCCATATAGGCAAGAAAAAAAATGTGAAGATAACTTTGAAATATCACTTTTCCTAAAAATCCTTTCTGTCCTACAACACAACCATGCCATCAAACATCCTCTATGTTTTCTAATTATCCAAACCCTAACCCTAGCTAAGGGTTTGGGTGGTTAGGGTTAGGGGTTCAGATTGTCTCCGAAGAATCAATGCAACCTTCCACTCATTTGAGTGGAAAATATAACTCAAGGCATCAATATATTAGTTTTAAAACACTCAACAATCTTGCCAAACCACAGAAATGTATCAACTGTGCTACAATTTTATTTTTTGACAATTATTCTGTCATTAGAAATTGTGTGTTGAATGCTGTTCTCGAACAGCATTGTTTCAGGGTTACATAGGTTAAGAGTCAGGAATAGCCAATAAATACTAGCATTTTCTGTTAAAATGCCAGTGCATTAAATGCCAAATGCAAGTTTGAAAAGCTTAAGACCTTTCTTTCAAACTTTTTCTTTAAGGGTAATCAAGTCATCATTCCCTTTTAGGGCAATGCAGTGCATACAGCCATATAGACATGAAAAAAAATGTGAAGATAACATTGAAATATCACTTTTCCTAAAAATCCTTTCTGTCCTAGAACACAACCATGCCATCAAACATCCTCTATGTTTTCTAATTATCCAAACCCTAACCCTAGCTAAGGGTTTGGGTGGTTAGGGTTAGGGGTTCAGATTGTCTCCGAAGAATCAATGCAACCTTCCACTCATTTGAGTGGAAAATATAACTCAAGGCATCAATATATTAGTTTTAAAACACTCAACAATCTTGCCAAACAACAGAAATTTATCAACTGTGCTACAATTTTATTTTTTGACAATTATTCTGTCATTAGAAATTGTGTGTTGAATGCTGTTCTCGAAAAGCATTGTTACAGGGTTACATAGGTTAAGAGTCAGGAATAGCCAATAAATACTAGCATTTTCTGTTAAAATGCCAGTGCATTAAATGCCAAATGCAAGTTTGAAAAGCTTAAGCCCCTTCCTTCAATCTTTTCTTTAAGGGTAATCAAGTCATCATTCACTTTTAGGGCAATGCAGTGCATACAGCCATATAGGTATGAAAAACAAATGTGAAGATAACATTGAAATATCACTTTTCCTAAAAATCCTTTCTGTCCTAGAACACAACCATGCCATCAAACATCCTCTATGTTTTCTAATTATCCTAACCCTAACCCTAGCTAAGGGTTTGGGTGGTTAGGGTTAGTGGTTCAGATTGTCTCCGAAGAATCAATGCAACCTTCCACTCATTTGAGTGGAAAATATAACTCAAGGCATCAATATATTAGTTTTAAAACACTCAACAATCTTGCCAAACCACAGAAATGTATCAACTGTGCTACAATTTTATTTTTTGACAATTATTCTGTCATTAGAAATTGTGTATTGAATGCTGTTCTCGAAAAGCATTGTTTCAGGGTTACATAGGTTAAGAGTCAGGAATAGCCAATACAAACTAGCATTTTCTGTTAAATGCCAGTGCATTAAAAGCCAAATGCAAGTTTGAAAAGCTTAAGCCCTTTCTTTCAAACTATTCTTTTAGGGTAATCAAGTCATCATTCCCTTTTAGGGCAATGCAGTGCATAGAGCCATATAGGCAAGAAAAAAAATGTGAAGATAACATTGAAATATCACTTTTCCTAAAAATCCTTTCTGTCCTACAACACAACCATGCCATCAAACATCCTCTATGTTTTCTAATTATCCAAACCCTAACCCTAGCTAAGGGTTTGGGTGGTTAGGGTTAGGGGTTCAGATTGTCTCCGAAGAATCAATGCAACCCTCCACTCATTTGAGTGGAAAATATAACTCAAGGCATCAATATATTAGTTTTAAAACACTCAACAATCTTGCCAAACCACAGAAATGTATCAACTGTGCTACAATTTTATTTTTTGACAATTATTCTGTCATTAGAAACTGCGTATTGAATGCTGTTCTCGAAAAGCATTGTTTCAGGTTTACATAAGTTAAGAGTCAGGAATAGGCAATACATATTAGCCTTTTCTTTTAAAATGCCAGTGCATTAAATGCCAAATGCAAGTTTGAAAAGCTTAAGCCCCTTCCTTCAAACTTTTCTTTAAGGGTAATCAAGTCATCATTCACTTTTAGGGCAATGCAGTGCATAGAGACATAAAGGTATGAAAAACAAATGTGAAGATAACATTGAAATATCACTTTTCCTAAAAATCCTTTCTGTCCTAGAACACAACCATGCCATCAAACATCCTCTATGTTTTCTAATTATCCTAACCCTAACCCTAGCTAAGGGTTTGGGTGGTTAGGGTTAGGGGTTCATATTGTCTCTGAAGAATCAATGCAACCTTCCACTCATTTGAGTGGAAAAAATAACTCAAGGCATCGATATATTAGCTTTAAAACACTCAACAATCTTGTCAAACCAAAGAAAATGTATCAACTGTGCTACATTTTTATTTTTTGAAAAGTATTCTATGATTAGAAATTGTGTGTTGAATGCTGTTCTCGAAAAGGATTGTTTCAGGGTTACATACGTTAAGAGTCAGGAATAGCCAATACATACTAGCATTTTCTGTTAAAATGCCAGTGCATTAAATGCCAAATGCAAGTTTGAAAAGCTTAAGACCTTTCTTTCAAACTTTTCTTTAAGAGTAATCAAGTCATCATTCCCTTTTCGGGCAATGCAGTGCATACAGCCATATAGGCATGAAAAAAATATGTGAAGATAACATTGAAATGTCACTTTTCCTAAACATCCTTTCTGTCCTAGAACACAACCATGCCATCAAACATCCTCTATGTTTTCAAATTATCCAAACCCTAACCCTAGCTAAGGGTTTGGGTGGTTAGGGTTAGGGGTTCAGATTGTCTCCGAAGAATCAATGCAACCTTCCACTCATTTGAGTGGAAAATATAACTCAAGGCATCAATATATTAGTTTTAAAACACTCAACAATCTTGCCAAACCACAGAAATGTATCAACTGTGCTACAATTTTATTTTTTGACAATTATTCTGTCATTAGAAATTGTGTGTTGAATGCTGTTCTCGAAAAGCATTGTTTCAGGGTTACATAGGTTAAGAGTCAGGAATAGCCAATAAATACTAGCATTTTCTGTTAAAATGCCAGTGCATTAAATGCCAAATGCAAGTTTGAAAAGCTTAAGCCCCTTACTTAAAACTTTTCTTTAAGGGTAATCAAGTCATCATTCACTTTTAGGGCAATGCAGTGCATACCGCCATATAGGTATGAAAAACAAATGTGAAGATAACATTGAAATATCACTTTTCCTAAAAATCCTTTCTGTCCTAGAACACAACCATGCCATCAAACATCCTCTATGTTTTCTAATTATCCTAACCCTAACCCTAGCTAAGGGTTTGGGTGGTTAGGGTTAGTGGTTCAGATTGTCTCCGAAGAATCAATGCAACCTTCCACTCATTTGAGTGGAAAATATAACTCAAGGCATCAATATATTAGTTTTAAAACACTCAACAATCTTGCCAAACCACAGAAATGTATCAACTGTGCTACAATTTTATTTTTTGACAATTATTCTGTCATTAGAAATTGTGTATTGAATGCTGTTCTCGAAAAGCATTGTTTCAGGGTTACATAGGTTAAGAGTCAGGAATAGCCAATACAAACTAGCATTTTCTGTTAAATGCCAGTGCATTAAAAGCCAAATGCAAGTTTAAAAAGCTTAAGCCCTTTCTTTCAAACTTTTCTTTTAGGGTAATCAAGTCATCATTCCCTTTTAGGGCAATGCAGTGCATAGAGCCATATAGGCAAGAAAAAAAATGTGAAGATAACTTTGAAATATCACTTTTCCTAAAAATCCTTTCTGTCCTACAACACAACCATGCCATCAAACATCCTCTATGTTTTCTAATTATCCAAACCCTAACCCTAGCTAAGGGTTTGGGTGGTTAGGGTTAGGGGTTCAGATTGTCTCCGAAGAATCAATGCAACCTTCCACTCATTTGAGTGGAAAATATAACTTAAGGCATCAATATATTAGTTTTAAAACACTCAACAATCTTGCCAAACCACAGAAATGTATCAACTGTGCTACAATTTTATTTTTTAACAATTATTCTGTCATTAGAAATTGTGTATTGAATGCTGTTCTCGAAAAGCATTGTTTCAGGGTTACATAGGTTAAGAGTCAGGAATAGCCAATACAAACTAGCATTTTCTGTTAAATGCCAGTGCATTAAATGCCAAATGCAAGTTTAAAAAGCTTAAGCCCTTTCTTTCAAACTTTTCTTTTAGAGTAATCAAGTCATCATTCCCTTTTCGGGCAATGCAGTGCATACAGCCATATAGGCATGAAAAAAATATGTGAAGATAACATTGAAATGTCACTTTTCCTAAACATCCTTTCTGTCCTAGAACACAACCATGCCATCAAACATCCTCTATGTTTTCAAATTATCCAAACCCTAACCCTAGCTAAGGGTTTGGGTGGTTAGGGTTAGGGGTTCAGATTGTCTCCGAAGAATCAATGCAACCTTCCACTCATTTGAGTGGAAAATATAACTCAAGGCATCAATATATTAGTTTTAAAACACTCAACAATCTTGCCAAACCACAGAAATGTATCAACTGTGCTACAATTTTATTTTTTGACAATTATTCTGTCATTAGAAATTGTGTGTTGAATGCTGTTCTCGAAAAGCATTGTTTCAGGGTTACATAGGTTAAGAGTCAGGAATAGCCAATAAATACTAGCATTTTCTGTTAAAATGCCAGTGCATTAAATGCCAAATGCAAGTTTGAAAAGCTTAAGCCCCTTACTTCAATCTTTTCTTTAAGGGTAATCAAGTCATCATTCACTTTTAGGGCAATGCAGTGCATACCGCCATATAGGTATGAAAAACAAATGTGAAGATAACATTGAAATATCACTTTTCCTAAAAATCCTTTCTGTCCTAGAACACAACCATGCCATCAAACATCCTCTATGTTTTCTAATTATCCTAACCCTAACCCTAGCTAAGGGTTTGGGTGGTTAGGGTTAGGGGTTCAGATTGTCTCCGAAGAATCAATGCAACCTTCCACTCATTTGAGTGGAAAATATAACTCAAGGCATCAATATATTAGTTTTAAAACACTCAACAATCTTGCCAAACCACAGAAATGTATCAACTGTGCTACAATTTTATTTTTTGACAATTATTCTGTCATTAGAAATTGTGTATTGAATGCTGTTCTCGAATAGCATTGTTTCAGGGTTACATAGGTTAAGAGTCAGGAATAGCCAATACAAACTAGCATTTTCTGTTAAATGCCAGTGCATTAAATGCCAAATGCAAGTTTAAAAAGCTTAAGCCCTTTCTTTCAAACTTTTCTTTTAGGGTAATCAAGTCATCATTCCCTTTTCGGGCAATGCAGTGCATACAGCCATATAGGCATGAAAAAAATATGTGAAGATAACATTGAAATGTCACTTTTCCTAAACATCCTTTCTGTCCTAGAACACAACCATGCCATCAAACATCCTCTATGTTTTCAAATTATCCAAACCCTAACCCTAGCTAAGGGTTTGGGTGGTTAGGGTTAGGGGTTCAGATTGTCTCCGAAGAATCAATGCAACCTTCCACTCATTTGAGTGGAAAATATAACTCAAGGCATCAATATATTAGTTTTAAAACACTCAACAATCTTGCCAAACCACAGAAATGTATCAACTGTGCTACAATTTTATTTTTTGACAATTATTCTGTCATTAGAAATTGTGTGTTGAATGCTGTTCTCGAAAAGCATTGTTTCAGGGTTACATAGGTTAAGAGTCAGGAATAGCCAATAAATACTAGCATTTTCTGTTAAAATGCCAGTGCATTAAATGCCAAATGCAAGTTTGAAAAGCTTAAGCCCCTTACTTCAATCTTTTCTTTAAGGGTAATCAAGTCATCATTCACTTTTAGGGCAATGCAGTGCATACCGCCATATAGGTATGAAAAACAAATGTGAAGATAACATTGAAATATCACTTTTCCTAAAAATCCTTTCTGTCCTAGAACACAACCATGCCATCAAACATCCTCTATGTTTTCTAATTATCCTAACCCTAACCCTAGCTAAGGGTTTGGGTGGTTAGGGTTAGGGGTTCAGATTGTCTCCGAAGAATCAATGCAACCTTCCACTCATTTGAGTGGAAAATATAACTCAAGGCATCAATATATTAGTTTTAAAACACTCAACAATCTTGCCAAACCACAGAAATGTATCAACTGTGCTACAATTTTATTTTTTGACAATTATTCTGTCATTAGAAATTGTGTATTGAATGCTGTTCTCGAATAGCATTGTTTCAGGGTTACATAGGTTAAGAGTCAGGAATAGCCAATACAAACTAGCATTTTCTGTTAAATGCCAGTGCATTAAATGCCAAATGCAAGTTTAAAAAGCTTAAGCCCTTTCTTTCAAACTTTTCTTTTAGGGTAATCAAGTCATCATTCCCTTTTAGGGCAATGCAGTGCATAGAGCCATATAGGCAAGAAAAAAAATGTGAAGATAACATTGAAATATCACTTTTCCTAAAAATCCGTTCTGTCCTACAACACAACCATGCCATCAAACATCCTCTATGTTTTGTAATTATCCAAACCCTAACCCTAGCTAAGGGTTTGGGTGGTTAGGGTTAGGGGTTCAGATTGTCTCCGAAGAATCAATGCAACCTTCCACTCATTTGAGTGGAAAATATAACTCAAGGCATCAATATATTAGTTTTAAAACACTCAACAATCTTGCCAAACCACAGAAATGTATCAACTGTGCTACAATTTTATTTTTTGACAATTATTCTGTCATTAGAAATTGTGTGTTGAATGCTGTTCTCGAACAGCATTGTTTCAGGGTTACATAGGTTAAGAGTCAGGAATAGCCAATAAATACTAGCATTTTCTGTTAAAATGCCAGTGCATTAAATGCCAAATGCAAGTTTGAAAAGCTTAAGACCTTTCTTTCAAACTTTTTCTTTAAGGGTAATCAAGTCATCATTCCCTTTTAGGGCAATGCAGTGCATACAGCCATATAGACATGAAAAAAAATGTGAAGATAACATTGAAATATCACTTTTTCTAAAAATCCTTTCTGTCCTAGAACACAACCATGCCATCAAACATCGTCTATTTTTTCTAATTATCCAAACCCTAACCCTAGCTAAGGGTTTGGGTGGTTTGGGTTAGGGGTTCATATTGTCTCTGAAGAATCAATGCAACCTTCCACTCATTTGAGTGGAAAATATAACTCAAGGCATCGATATATTAGTTTTAAAACACTCAACAATCTTGCCAAACCACAGAAATGTATCAACTGTGCTACAATTTTATTTTTTGACAATTATTCTGTCATTAGAAATTGTGTATTGAATGCTGTTCTCGAAAAGCATTGTTTCAGGGTTACATAGGTTAAGAGTCAGGAATAGCCAATACAAACTAGCATTTTCTGTTAAATGCCAGTGTATTAAATGCCAAATGCAAGTTTAAAAAGCTTAAGCCCTTTCTTTCAAACTTTTCTTTTAGGGTAATCAAGTCATCATTCCCTTTTAGGGCAATGCAGTGCATAGAGCCATATAGGCAAGAAAAAAAATGTGAAGATAACATTGAAATATCACTTTTCCTAAAAATCCTTTCTGTCCTACAACACAACCATGCCATCAAACATCCTCTATGTTTTCTAATTATCCAAACCCTAACCCTAGCTAAGGGTTTGGGTGGTTAGGGTTAGGGGTTCAGATTGTCTCCGAAGAATCAATGCAACCCTCCACTCATTTGAGTGGAAAATATAACTCAAGGCATCAATATATTAGTTTTAAAACACTCAACAATCTTGCCAAACCACAGAAATGTATCAACTGTGCTACAATTTTATTTTTTGACAATTATTCTGTCATTAGAAACTGCGTATTGAATGCTGTTCTCGAAAAGCATTGTTTCAGGTTTACATAGGTTAAGAGTCAGGAATAGGCAATACATATTAGCCTTTTCTTTTAAAATGCCAGTGCATTAAATGCCAAATGCAAGTTTGAAAAGCTTAAGCCCCTTCCTTCAAACTTTTCTTTAAGGGTAATCAAGTCATCATTCACTTTTAGGGCAATGCAGTGCATAGAGACATAAAGGTATGAAAAACAAATGTGAAGATAACATTGAAATATCACTTTTCCTAAAAATCCTTTCTGTCCTAGAACACAACCATGCCATCAAACATCCTCTATGTTTTCTAATTATCCTAACCCTAACCCTAGCTAAGGGTTTGGGTGGTTAGGGTTAGGGGTTCATATTGTCTCTGAAGAATAAATGCAACCTTCCACTCATTTGAGTGGAAAAAATAACTCAAGGCATCGATATATTAGCTTTAAAACACTCAACAATCTTGTCAAACCAAAGAAAATGTATCAACTGTGCTACATTTTTATTTTTTGAAAAGTATTCTATCATTAGAAATTGTGTGTTGAATGCTGTTCTCGAAAAGGATTGTTTCAGGGTTACATACGTTAAGAGTCAGGAATAGCCAATACATACTAGCATTTTCTGTTAAAATGCCAGTGCATTAAATGCCAAATGCAAGTTTGAAAAGCTTAAGACCTTTCTTTAAAACTTTTTCTTTAAGAGTAATCAAGTCATCATTCCCTTTTCGGGCAATGCAGTGCATACAGCCATATAGGCATGAAAAAAATATGTGAAGATAACATTGAAATGTCACTTTTCCTAAACATCCTTTCTGTCCTAGAACACAACCATGCCATCAAACATCCTCTAGGTTTTCAAATTATCCAAACCCTAACCCTAGCTAAGGGTTTGGGTGGTTAGGGTTAGGGGTTCAGATTGTCTCCGAAGAATCAATGCAACCTTCCACTCATTTGAGTGGAAAATATAACTCAAGGCATCAATATATTAGTTTTAAAACACTCAACAATCTTGCCAAACCACAGAAATGTATCAACTGTGCTACAATTTTATTTTTTGACAATTATTCTGTCATTAGAAATTGTGTGTTGAATGCTGTTCTCGAAAAGCATTGTTTCAGGGTTACATAGGTTAAGAGTCAGGAATAGCCAATAAATACTAGCATTTTCTGTTAAAATGCCAGTGCATTAAATGCCAAATGCAAGTTTGAAAAGCTTAAGCCCCTTACTTCAAACTTTTCTTTAAGGGTAATCAAGTCATCATTCACTTTTAGGGCAATGCAGTGCATACCGCCATATAGGTATGAAAAACAAATGTGAAGATAACATTGAAATATCACTTTTCCTAAAAATCCTTTCTGTCCTAGAACACAACCATGCCATCAAACATCCTCTATGTTTTCTAATTATCCTAACCCTAACCCTAGCTAAGGGTTTGGGTGGTTAGGGTTAGGGGTTCAGATTGTCTCCGAAGAATCAATGCAACCTTCCACTCATTTGAGTGGAAAATATAACTGAAGGCATCAATATATTAGTTTTAAAACACTCAACAATCTTGCCAAACCACAGAAATGTATCAACTGTGCTACAATTTTATTTTTTGACAATTATTCTGTCATTAGAAATTGTGTATTGAATGCTGTTCTCGAATAGCATTGTTTCAGGGTTACATAGGTTAAGAGTCAGGAATAGCCAATACAAACTAGCATTTTCTGTTAAATACCAGTGCATTAAATGCCAAATGCAAGTTTAAAAAGCTTAAGCCCTTTCTTTCAAACTTTTCTTTTAGGGTAATCAAGTCATCATTCCCTTTTAGGGCAATGCAGTGCATAGAGCCATATAGGCAAGAAAAAAAATGTGAAGATAACATTGAAATATCACTTTTCCTAAAAATCCTTTCTGTCCTACAACACAACCATGCCATCAAACATCCTCTATGTTTTCTAATTATCCAAACCCTAACCCTAGCTAAGGGTTTGGGTGGTTAGGGTTAGGGGTTCAGATTGTCTCCGAAGAATCAATGCAACCTTCCACTCATTTGAGTGGAAAATATAACTCAAGGCATCAATATATTAGTTTTAAAACACTCAACAATCTTGCCAAACCACAGAAATGTATCAACTGTGCTACAATTTTATTTTTTGACAATTATTCTGTCATTAGAAATTGTGTGTTGAATGCTGTTCTCGAACAGCATTGTTTCAGGGTTACATAGGTTAAGAGTCAGGAATAGCCAATAAATACTAGCATTTTCTGTTAAAATGCCAGTGCATTAAATGCCAAATGCAAGTTTGAAAAGCTTAAGACCTTTCTTTCAAACTTTTTCTTTAAGGGTAATCAAGTCATCATTCCCTTTTAGGGCAATGCAGTGCATACAGCCATATAGACATGAAAAAAAATGTGAAGATAACATTGAAATATCACTTTTTCTAAAAATCCTTTCTGTCCTAGAACACAACCATGCCATCAAACATCGTCTATTTTTTCTAATTATCCAAACCCTAACCCTAGCTAAGGGTTTGGGTGGTTAGGGTTAGGGGTTCATATTGTCTCTGAAGAATCAATGCAACCTTCCACTCATTTGAGTGGAAAATATAACTCAAGGCATCGATATATTAGCTTTAAAACACTCAACAATCTTGTCAAACCAAAGAAAATGTATCAACTGTGCTACAATTTTATTTTTTGACAATTATTCTGTCATTAGAAATTGTGTGTTGAATGCTGTTCTCGAAAAGCATTGTTTCAGGATTACATAGGTTAAGAGTCAGGAATAGCCAATAAATACTAGCATTTTCTGTTAAAATGCCAGTGCATTAAATGCCAAATGCAAGTTTGAAAAGCTTAAGCCCCTTCCTTCAAACTTTTCTTTAAGGGTAATCAAGTCATCATTCACTTTTAGGGCAATGCAGTGCATAGAGACATAAAGGTATGAAAAACAAATGTGAAGATAACATTGAAATATCACTTTTCCTAAAAATCCTTTCTGTCCTATAACACAACCATGCCATCAAACATCCTCTATGTTTTCTAATTATCCTAACCCTAACCCTAGCTAAGGGTTTGGGTGGTTAGGGTTAGGGGTTCATATTGTCTCTGAAGAATCAATGCAACCTTCCACTCATTTGAGTGGAAAAAATAACTCAAGGCATCGATATATTAGCTTTAAAACACTCAACAATCTTGTCAAACCAAAGAAAATGTATCAACTGTGCTACATTTTTATTTTTTGAAAAGTATTCTATCATTAGAAATTGTGTGTTGAATGCTGTTCTCGAAAAGGATTGTTTCAGGGTTACATACGTTAAGAGTCAGGAATAGCCAATACATACTAGCATTTTCTGTTAAAATGCCAGTGCATTAAATGCCAAATGCAAGTTTGAAAAGCTTAAGACCTTTCTTTAAAACTTTTTCTTTAAGAGTAATCAAGTCATCATTCCCTTTTCGGGCAATGCAGTGCATACAGCCATATAGGCATGAAAAAAATATGTGAAGATAACATTGAAATGTCACTTTTCCTAAACATCCTTTCTGTCCTAGAACACAACCATGCCATCAAACATCCTCTAGGTTTTCAAATTATCCAAACCCTAACCCTAGCTAAGGGTTTGGGTGGTTAGGGTTAGGGGTTCAGATTGTCTCCGAAGAATCAATGCAACCTTCCACTCATTTGAGTGGAAAATATAACTCAAGGCATCAATATATTAGTTTTAAAACACTCAACAATCTTGCCAAACCACAGAAATGTATCAACTGTGCTACAATTTTATTTTTTGACAATTATTCTGTCATTAGAAATTGTGTGTTGAATGCTGTTCTCGAAAAGCATTGTTTCAGGGTTACATAGGTTAAGAGTCAGGAATAGCCAATAAATACTAGCATTTTCTGTTAAAATGCCAGTGCATTAAATGCCAAATGCAAGTTTGAAAAGCTTAAGCCCCTTACTTCAAACTTTTCTTTAAGGGTAATCAAGTCATCATTCACTTTTAGGGCAATGCAGTGCATACCGCCATATAGGTATGAAAAACAAATGTGAAGATAACATTGAAATATCACTTTTCCTAAAAATCCTTTCTGTCCTAGAACACAACCATGCCATCAAACATCCTCTATGTTTTCTAATTATCCTAACCCTAACCCTAGCTAAGGGTTTGGGTGGTTAGGGTTAGGGGTTCAGATTGTCTCCGAAGAATCAATGCAACCTTCCACTCATTTGAGTGGAAAATATAACTGAAGGCATCAATATATTAGTTTTAAAACACTCAACAATCTTGCCAAACCACAGAAATGTATCAACTGTGCTACAATTTTATTTTTTGACAATTATTCTGTCATTAGAAATTGTGTATTGAATGCTGTTCTCGAATAGCATTGTTTCAGGGTTACATAGGTTAAGAGTCAGGAATAGCCAATACAAACTAGCATTTTCTGTTAAATACCAGTGCATTAAATGCCAAATGCAAGTTTAAAAAGCTTAAGCCCTTTCTTTCAAACTTTTCTTTTAGGGTAATCAAGTCATCATTCCCTTTTAGGGCAATGCAGTGCATAGAGCCATATAGGCAAGAAAAAAAATGTGAAGATAACATTGAAATATCACTTTTCCTAAAAATCCTTTCTGTCCTACAACACAACCATGCCATAAAACATCCTCTATGTTTTCTAATTATCCAAACCCTAACCCTAGCTAAGGGTTTGGGTGGTTAGGGTTAGGGGTTCAGATTGTCTCCGAAGAATCAATGCAACCTTCCACTCATTTGAGTGGAAAATATAACTCAAGGCATCAATATATTAGTTTTAAAACACTCAACAATCTTGCCAAACCACAGAAATGTATCAACTGTGCTACAATTTTATTTTTTGACAATTATTCTGTCATTAGAAATTGTGTGTTGAATGCTGTTCTCGAACAGCATTGTTTCAGGGTTACATAGGTTAAGAGTCAGGAATAGCCAATAAATACTAGCATTTTCTGTTAAAATGCCAGTGCATTAAATGCCAAATGCAAGTTTGAAAAGCTTAAGACCTTTCTTTCAAACTTTTTCTTTAAGGGTAATCAAGTCATCATTCCCTTTTAGGGCAATGCAGTGCATACAGCCATATAGACATGAAAAAAAATGTGAAGATAACATTGAAATATCACTTTTTCTAAAAATCCTTTCTGTCCTAGAACACAACCATGCCATCAAACATCGTCTATTTTTTCTAATTATCCAAACCCTAACCCTAGCTAAGGGTTTGGGTGGTTAGGGTTAGGGGTTCATATTGTCTCTGAAGAATCAATGCAACCTTCCACTCATTTGAGTGGAAAATATAACTCAAGGCATCGATATATTAGCTTTAAAACACTCAACAATCTTGTCAAACCAAAGAAAATGTATCAACTGTGCTACAATTTTATTTTTTGACAATTATTCTGTCATTAGAAATTGTGTGTTGAATGCTGTTCTCGAAAAGCATTGTTTCAGGATTACATAGGTTAAGAGTCAGGAATAGCCAATAAATACTAGCATTTTCTGTTAAAATGCCAGTGCATTAAATGCCAAATGCAAGTTTGAAAAGCTTAAGCCCCTTCCTTCAAACTTTTCTTTAAGGGTAATCAAGTCATCATTCACTTTTAGGGCAATGCAGTGCATAGAGACATAAAGGTATGAAAAACAAATGTGAAGATAACATTGAAATATCACTTTTCCTAAAAATCCTTTCTGTCCTATAACACAACCATGCCATCAAACATCCTCTATGTTTTCTAATTATCCTAACCCTAACCCTAGCTAAGGGTTTGGGTGGTTAGGGTTAGGGGTTCATATTGTCTCTGAAGAATCAATGCAACCTTCCACTCATTTGAGTGGAAAATATAACTCAAGGCATCAATATATTAGTTTTAAAACACTCAACAATCTTGTCAAACCAAAGAAAATGTATCAACTGTGCTACAATTTTATTTTTTGAAAAGTATTCTATCATTAGAAATTGTGTGTTGAATGCTGTTCTCGAAAAGGATTGTTTCAGGGTTACATACGTTAAGAGTCAGGAATAGCCAATACATACTAGCATTTTCTGTTAAAATGCCAGTGCATTAAATGCCAAATGCAAGTTTGAAAAGCTTAAGACCTTTCTTTCAAACTTTTTCTTTAAGAGTAATCAAGTCATCATTCCCTTTTCGGGCAATGCAGTGCATACAGCCATATAGGCATGAAAAAAAACTGTGAAGATAACATTGAAATGTCACTTTTCCTAAACATCCTTTCTGTCCTAGAACACAACCATGCCATCAAACATCCTCTATGTTTTCAAATTATCCTAACCCTAACCCTAGCTAAGTGTTTGCGTGGTTAGGGTTAGGGGTTCAGATTGTCTCCGAAGAATCAATGCAACCTTCCACTCATTTGAGTGGAAAATATAACTCAAGGCATCAATATATTAGTTTTAAAACACTCAACAATCTTGCCAAACCACAGAAATGTATCAACTGTGCTACAATTTTATTTTTTGACAATTATTCTGTCATTAGAAATTGTGTGTTGAATGCTGTTCTCGAACAGCATTGTTTCAGGGTTACATAGGTTAAGAGTCAGGAATAGCCAATAAATACTAGCATTTTCTGTTAAAATGCCAGTGCATTAAATGCCAAATGCAAGTTTGAAAAGCTTAAGACCTTTCTTTCAAACTTTTTCTTTAAGGGTAATCAAGTCATCATTCCCTTTTAGGGCAATGCAGTGCATACAGCCATATAGACATGAAAAAAAATGTGAAGATAACATTGAAATATCACTTTTCCTAAAAATCCTTTCTGTCCTAGAACACAACCATGCCATCAAACATCCTCTATGTTTTCTAATTATCCAAACCCTAACCCTAGCTAAGGGTTTGGGTGGTTAGGGTTAGGGGTTCAGATTGTCTCCGAAGAATCAATGCAACCTTCCACTCATTTGAGTGGAAAATATAACTCAAGGCATCAATATATTAGTTTTAAAACACTCAACAATCTTGCCAAACAACAGAAATTTATCAACTGTGCTACAATTTTATTTTTTGACAATTATTCTGTCATTAGAAATTGTGTGTTGAATGCTGTTCTCGAAAAGCATTGTTTCAGGGTTACATAGGTTAAGAGTCAGGAATAGCCAATAAATACTAGCATTTTCTGTTAAAATGCCAGTGCATTAAATGCCAAATGCAAGTTTGAAAAGCTTAAGCCCCTTCCTTCAATCTTTTCTTTAAGGGTAATCAAGTCATCATTCACTTTTAGGGCAATGCAGTGCATACAGCCATATAGGTATGAAAAACAAATGTGAAGATAACATTGAAATATCACTTTTCCTAAAAATCCTTTCTGTCCTAGAACACAACCATGCCATCAAACATCCTCTATGTTTTCTAATTATCCTAACCCTAACCCTAGCTAAGGGTTTGGGTGGTTAGGGTTAGTGGTTCAGATTGTCTCCGAAGAATCAATGCAACCTTCCACTCATTTGAGTGGAAAATATAACTCAAGGCATCAATATATTAGTTTTAAAACACTCAACAATCTTGCCAAACCACAGAAATGTATCAACTGTGCTACAATTTTATTTTTTGACAATTATTCTGTCATTAGAAATTGTGTATTGAATGCTGTTCTCGAAAAGCATTGTTTCAGGGTTACATAGGTTAAGAGTCAGGAATAGCCAATACAAACTAGCATTTTCTGTTAAATGCCAGTGCATTAAATGCCAAATGCAAGTTTAAAAAGCTTAAGCCCTTTCTTTCAAACTTTTCTTTTAGGGTAATCAAGTCATCATTCCCTTTTAGGGCAATGCAGTGCATAGAGCCATATAGGCAAGAAAAAAAATGTGAAGATAACTTTGAAATATCACTTTTCCTAAAAATCCTTTCTGTCCTACAACACAACCATGCCATCAAACATCCTCTATGTTTTCTAATTATCCAAACCCTAACCCTAGCTAAGGGTTTGGGTGGTTAGGGTTAGGGGTTCAGATTGTCTCCGAAGAATCAATGCAACCTTCCACTCATTTGAGTGGAAAATATAACTTAAGGCATCAATATATTAGTTTTAAAACACTCAACAATCTTGCCAAACCACAGAAATGTATCAACTGTGCTACAATTTCATTTTTTGACAATTATTCTGTCATTAGAAATTGTGTATTGAATGCTGTTCTCGAAAAGCATTGTTTCAGGGTTACATAGGTTAAGAGTCAGGAATAGCCAATACAAACTAGCATTTTCTGTTAAATGCCAGTGCATTAAATGCCA
The DNA here is from genome assembly GCF_055471065.1 of Atractosteus spatula. Lineage (NCBI taxonomy): Eukaryota > Metazoa > Chordata > Actinopteri > Semionotiformes > Lepisosteidae > Atractosteus > Atractosteus spatula. The sequence goes on along the minus strand of NC_142714.1, from coordinate 39,759,639 downwards.
AATGCAAGTTTAAAAAGCTTAAGCCCTTTCTTTCAAACTTTTCTTTTAGGGTAATCAAGTCATCATTCCCTTTTAGGGCAATGCAGTGCATAGAGCCATATAGGCAAGAAAAAAAATGTGAAGATAACATTGAAATATCACTTTTCCTAAAAATCCTTTCTGTCCTACAACACAACCATGCCATCAAACATCCTCTATGTTTTCTAATTATCCAAACCCTAACCCTAGCTAAGGGTTTGGGTGGTTAGGGTTAGGGGTTCAGATTGTCTCCGAAGAATCAATGCAACCCTCCACTCATTTGAGTGGAAAATATAACTCAAGGCATCAATATATTAGTTTTAAAACACTCAACAATCTTGCCAAACCACAGAAATGTATCAACTGTGCTACAATTTTATTTTTTGACAATTATTCTGTCATTAGAAACTGCGTATTGAATGCTGTTCTCGAAAAGCATTGTTTCAGGTTTACATAGGTTAAGAGTCAGGAATAGGCAATACATATTAGCCTTTTCTTTTAAAATGCCAGTGCATTAAATGCCAAATGCAAGTTTGAAAAGCTTAAGCCCCTTCCTTCAAACTTTTCTTTAAGGGTAATCAAGTCATCATTCACTTTTAGGGCAATGCAGTGCATAGAGACATAAAGGTATGAAAAACAAATGTGAAGATAACATTGAAATATCACTTTTCCTAAAAATCCTTTCTGTCCTAGAACACAACCATGCCATCAAACATCCTCTATGTTTTCTAATTATCCTAACCCTAACCCTAGCTAAGGGTTTGGGTGGTTAGGGTTAGGGGTTCATATTGTCTCTGAAGAATCAATGCAACCTTCCACTCATTTGAGTGGAAAAAATAACTCAAGGCATCGATATATTAGCTTTAAAACACTCAACAATCTTGTCAAACCAAAGAAAATGTATCAACTGTGCTACATTTTTATTTTTTGACAATTATTCTGTCATTAGAAACTGCGTATTGAATGCTGTTCTCGAAAAGCATTGTTTCAGGTTTACATAGGTTAAGAGTCAGGAATAGGCAATACATATTAGCCTTTTCTTTTAAAATGCCAGTGCATTAAATGCCAAATGCAAGTTTGAAAAGCTTAAGCTCCTTCCTTCAAAATTTTCTTTTAGGGTAATCAAGTCATCATTCACTTTTAGGGCAATGCAGTGCATAGAGACATAAAGGTATGAAAAACAAATGTGAAGATAACATTGAAATATCACTTTTCCTAAAAATCCTTTCTGTCCTAGAACACAACCATGCCATCAAACATCGTCTATTTTTTCTAATTATCCAAACCCTAACCCTAGCTAAGGGTTTGGGTGGTTAGGGTTAGGGGTTCATATTGTCTCTGAAGAATCAATGCAACCTTCCACTCATTTGAGTGGAAAATATAACTCAAGGCATCAATATATTAGTTTTAAAACACTCAACAATCTTGCCAAACAACAGAAATTTATCAACTGTGCTACAATTTTATTTTTTGACAATTATTCTGTCATTAGAAATTGTGTGTTGAATGCTGTTCTCGAAAAGCATTGTTTCAGGGTTACATAGGTTAAGAGTCAGGAATAGCCAATAAATACTAGCATTTTCTGTTAAAATGCCAGTGCATTAAATGCCAAATGCAAGTTTGAAAAGCTTAAGCCCCTTCCTTCAATCTTTTCTTTAAGGGTAATCAAGTCATCATTCACTTTTAGGGCAATGCAGTGCATACAGCCATATAGGTATGAAAAACAAATGTGAAGATAACATTGAAATATCACTTTTCCTAAAAATCCTTTCTGTCCTAGAACACAACCATGCCATCAAACATCCTCTATGTTTTCTAATTATCCTAACCCTAACCCTAGCTAAGGGTTTGGGTGGTTAGGGTTAGTGGTTCAGATTGTCTCCGAAGAATCAATGCAACCTTCCACTCATTTGAGTGGAAAATATAACTCAAGGCATCAATATATTAGTTTTAAAACACTCAACAATCTTGCCAAACCACAGAAATGTATCAACTGTGCTACAATTTTATTTTTTGACAATTATTCTGTCATTAGAAATTGTGTATTGAATGCTGTTCTCGAAAAGCATTGTTTCAGGGTTACATAGGTTAAGAGTCAGGAATAGCCAATACAAACTAGCATTTTCTGTTAAATGCCAGTGCATTAAATGCCAAATGCAAGTTTAAAAAGCTTAAGCCCTTTCTTTCAAACTTTTCTTTTAGGGTAATCAAGTCATCATTCCCTTTTAGGGCAATGCAGTGCATAGAGCCATATAGGCAAGAAAAAAAATGTGAAGATAACTTTGAAATATCACTTTTCCTAAAAATCCTTTCTGTCCTACAACACAACCATGCCATCAAACATCCTCTATGTTTTCTAATTATCCAAACCCTAACCCTAGCTAAGGGTTTGGGTGGTTAGGGTTAGGGGTTCAGATTGTCTCCGAAGAATCAATGCAACCTTCCACTCATTTGAGTGGAAAATATAACTTAAGGCATCAATATATTAGTTTTAAAACACTCAACAATCTTGCCAAACCACAGAAATGTATCAACTGTGCTACAATTTTATTTTTTGACAATTATTCTGTCATTAGAAATTGTGTATTGAATGCTGTTCTCGAAAAGCATTGTTTCAGGGTTACATAGGTTAAGAGTCAGGAATAGCCAATACAAACTAGCATTTTCTGTTAAATGCCAGTGCATTAAATGCCAAATGCAAGTTTAAAAAGCTTAAGCCCTTTCTTTCAAACTTTTCTTTTAGGGTAATCAAGTCATCATTCCCTTTTAGGGCAATGCAGTGCATAGAGCCATATAGGCAAGAAAAAAAATGTGAAGATAACATTGAAATATCACTTTTCCTAAAAATCCTTTCTGTCCTACAACACAACCATGCCATCAAACATCCTCTATGTTTTCTAATTATCCAAACCCTAACCCTAGCTAAGGGTTTGGGTGGTTAGGGTTAGGGGTTCAGATTGTCTCCGAAGAATCAATGCAACCCTCCACTCATTTGAGTGGAAAATATAACTCAAGGCATCAATATATTAGTTTTAAAACACTCAACAATCTTGCCAAACCACAGAAATGTATCAACTGTGCTACAATTTTATTTTTTGACAATTATTCTGTCATTAGAAACTGCGTATTGAATGCTGTTCTCGAAAAGCATTGTTTCAGGTTTACATAGGTTAAGAGTCAGGAATAGGCAATACATATTAGCCTTTTCTTTTAAAATGCCAGTGCATTAAATGCCAAATGCAAGTTTGAAAAGCTTAAGCCCCTTCCTTCAAACTTTTCTTTAAGGGTAATCAAGTCATCATTCACTTTTAGGGCAATGCAGTGCATAGAGACATAAAGGTATGAAAAACAAATGTGAAGATAACATTGAAATATCACTTTTCCTAAAAATCCTTTCTGTCCTAGAACACAACCATGCCATCAAACATCCTCTATGTTTTCTAATTATCCTAACCCTAACCCTAGCTAAGGGTTTGGGTGGTTAGGGTTAGGGGTTCATATTGTCTCTGAAGAATCAATGCAACCTTCCACTCATTTGAGTGGAAAAAATAACTCAAGGCATCGATATATTAGCTTTAAAACACTCAACAATCTTGTCAAACCAAAGAAAATGTATCAACTGTGCTACATTTTTATTTTTTGACAATTATTCTGTCATTAGAAACTGCGTATTGAATGCTGTTCTCGAAAAGCATTGTTTCAGGTTTACATAGGTTAAGAGTCAGGAATAGGCAATACATATTAGCCTTTTCTTTTAAAATGCCAGTGCATTAAATGCCAAATGCAAGTTTGAAAAGCTTAAGCTCCTTCCTTCAAAATTTTCTTTAAGGGTAATCAAGTCATCATTCACTTTTAGGGCAATGCAGTGCATAGAGACATAAAGGTATGAAAAACAAATGTGAAGATAACATTGAAATATCACTTTTCCTAAAAATCCTTTCTGTCCTAGAACACAACCATGCCATCAAACATCCTCTATGTTTTCTAATTATCCTAACCCTAACCCTAGCTAAGGGTTTGGGTGGTTAAGGTTAGGGGTTCATATTGTCTCTGAAGAATCAATGCAACCTTCCACTCATTTGAGTGGAAAAAATAACTCAAGGCATCAATATATTAGTTTTAAAACACTCAACAATCTTGCCAAACCACAGAAATGTATCAACTGTGCTACAATTTTATTTTTTGACAATTATTCTGTCATTAGAAATTGTGTATTGAATGCTGTTCTCGAAAAGCATTGTTTCAGGGTTACATAGGTTAAGAGTCAGGAATAGCCAATACAAACTAGCATTTTCTGTTAAATGCCAGTGCATTAAATGCCAAATGCAAGTTTAAAAAGCTTAAGCCCTTTCTTTCAAACTTTTCTTTTAGGGTAATCAAGTCATCATTCCCTTTTAGGGCAATGCAGTGCATAGAGCCATATAGGCAAGAAAAAAAATGTGAAGATAACATTGAAATATCACTTTTCCTAAAAATCCTTTCTGTCCTACAACACAACCATGCCATCAAACATCCTCTATGTTTTCTAATTATCCAAACCCTAACCCTAGCTAAGGGTTTGGGTGGTTAGGGTTAGGGGTTCAGATTGTCTCCGAAGAATCAATGCAACCCTCCACTCATTTGAGTGGAAAATATAACTCAAGGCATCAATATATTAGTTTTAAAACACTCAACAATCTTGCCAAACCACAGAAATGTATCAACTGTGCTACAATTTTATTTTTTGACAATTATTCTGTCATTAGAAACTGCGTATTGAATGCTGTTCTCGAAAAGCATTGTTTCAGGTTTACATAGGTTAAGAGTCAGGAATAGGCAATACATATTAGCCTTTTCTTTTAAAATGCCAGTGCATTAAATGCCAAATGCAAGTTTGAAAAGCTTAAGCCCCTTCCTTCAAACTTTTCTTTAAGGGTAATCAAGTCATCATTCACTTTTAGGGCAATGCAGTGCATAGAGACATAAAGGTATGAAAAACAAATGTGAAGATAACATTGAAATATCACTTTTCCTAAAAATCCTTTCTGTCCTAGAACACAACCATGCCATCAAACATCCTCTATGTTTTCTAATTATCCTAACCCTAACCCTAGCTAAGGGTTTGGGTGGTTAGGGTTAGGGGTTCATATTGTCTCTGAAGAATCAATGCAACCTTCCACTCATTTGAGTGGAAAAAATAACTCAAGGCATCGATATATTAGCTTTAAAACACTCAACAATCTTGTCAAACCAAAGAAAATGTATCAACTGTGCTACATTTTTATTTTTTGACAATTATTCTGTCATTAGAAACTGCGTATTGAATGCTGTTCTCGAAAAGCATTGTTTCAGGTTTACATAGGTTAAGAGTCAGGAATAGGCAATACATATTAGCCTTTTCTTTTAAAATGCCAGTGCATTAAATGCCAAATGCAAGTTTGAAAAGCTTAAGCTCCTTCCTTCAAAATTTTCTTTAAGGGTAATCAAGTCATCATTCACTTTTAGGGCAATGCAGTGCATAGAGACATAAAGGTATGAAAAACAAATGTGAAGATAACATTGAAATATCACTTTTCCTAAAAATCCTTTCTGTCCTAGAACACAACCATGCCATCAAACATCGTCTATTTTTTCTAATTATCCAAACCCTAACCCTAGCTAAGGGTTTGGGTGGTTAGGGTTAGGGGTTCATATTGTCTCTGAAGAATCAATGCAACCTTCCACTCATTTGAGTGGAAAATATAACTCAAGGCATCAATATATTAGTTTTAAAACACTCAACAATCTTGCCAAACAACAGAAATTTATCAACTGTGCTACAATTTTATTTTTTGACAATTATTCTGTCATTAGAAATTGTGTGTTGAATGCTGTTCTCGAAAAGCATTGTTTCAGGGTTACATAGGTTAAGAGTCAGGAATAGCCAATAAATACTAGCATTTTCTGTTAAAATGCCAGTGCATTAAATGCCAAATGCAAGTTTGAAAAGCTTAAGCCCCTTCCTTCAATCTTTTCTTTAAGGGTAATCAAGTCATCATTCACTTTTAGGGCAATGCAGTGCATACAGCCATATAGGTATGAAAAACAAATGTGAAGATAACATTGAAATATCACTTTTCCTAAAAATCCTTTCTGTCCTAGAACACAACCATGCCATCAAACATCCTCTATGTTTTCTAATTATCCTAACCCTAACCCTAGCTAAGGGTTTGGGTGGTTAGGGTTAGTGGTTCAGATTGTCTCCGAAGAATCAATGCAACCTTCCACTCATTTGAGTGGAAAATATAACTCAAGGCATCAATATATTAGTTTTAAAACACTCAACAATCTTGCCAAACCACAGAAATGTATCAACTGTGCTACAATTTTATTTTTTGACAATTATTCTGTCATTAGAAATTGTGTATTGAATGCTGTTCTCGAAAAGCATTGTTTCAGGGTTACATAGGTTAAGAGTCAGGAATAGCCAATACAAACTAGCATTTTCTGTTAAATGCCAGTGCATTAAATGCCAAATGCAAGTTTAAAAAGCTTAAGCCCTTTCTTTCAAACTTTTCTTTTAGGGTAATCAAGTCATCATTCCCTTTTAGGGCAATGCAGTGCATAGAGCCATATAGGCAAGAAAAAAAATGTGAAGATAACTTTGAAATATCACTTTTCCTAAAAATCCTTTCTGTCCTACAACACAACCATGCCATCAAACATCCTCTATGTTTTCTAATTATCCAAACCCTAACCCTAGCTAAGGGTTTGGGTGGTTAGGGTTAGGGGTTCAGATTGTCTCCGAAGAATCAATGCAACCTTCCACTCATTTGAGTGGAAAATATAACTTAAGGCATCAATATATCAGTTTTAAAACACTCAACAATCTTGCCAAACCACAGAAATGTATCAACTGTGCTACAATTTTATTTTTTGACAATTATTCTGTCATTAGAAATTGTGTATTGAATGCTGTTCTCGAAAAGCATTGTTTCAGGGTTACATAGGTTAAGAGTCAGGAATAGCCAATACAAACTAGCATTTTCTGTTAAATGCCAGTGCATTAAATGCCAAATGCAAGTTTAAAAAGCTTAAGCCCTTTCTTTCAAACTTTTCTTTTAGGGTAATCAAGTCATCATTCCCTTTTAGGGCAATGCAGTGCATAGAGCCATATAGGCAAGAAAAAAAATGTGAAGATAACATTGAAATATCACTTTTCCTAAAAATCCTTTCTGTCCTACAACACAACCATGCCATCAAACATCCTCTATGTTTTCTAATTATCCAAACCCTAACCCTAGCTAAGGGTTTGGGTGGTTAGGGTTAGGGGTTCAGATTGTCTCCGAAGAATCAATGCAACCCTCCACTCATTTGAGTGGAAAATATAACTCAAGGCATCAATATATTAGTTTTAAAACACTCAACAATCTTGCCAAACCACAGAAATGTATCAACTGTGCTACAATTTTATTTTTTGACAATTATTCTGTCATTAGAAACTGCGTATTGAATGCTGTTCTCGAAAAGCATTGTTTCAGGTTTACATAGGTTAAGAGTCAGGAATAGGCAATACATATTAGCCTTTTCTTTTAAAATGCCAGTGCATTAAATGCCAAATGCAAGTTTGAAAAGCTTAAGCCCCTTCCTTCAAACTTTTCTTTAAGGGTAATCAAGTCATCATTCACTTTTAGGGCAATGCAGTGCATAGAGACATAAAGGTATGAAAAACAAATGTGAAGATAACATTGAAATATCACTTTTCCTAAAAATCCTTTCTGTCCTAGAACACAACCATGCCATCAAACATCCTCTATGTTTTCTAATTATCCTAACCCTAACCCTAGCTAAGGGTTTGGGTGGTTAGGGTTAGGGGTTCATATTGTCTCTGAAGAATCAATGCAACCTTCCACTCATTTGAGTGGAAAAAATAACTCAAGGCATCGATATATTAGCTTTAAAACACTCAACAATCTTGTCAAACCAAAGAAAATGTATCAACTGTGCTACATTTTTATTTTTTGACAATTATTCTGTCATTAGAAACTGCGTATTGAATGCTGTTCTCGAAAAGCATTGTTTCAGGTTTACATAGGTTAAGAGTCAGGAATAGGCAATACATATTAGCCTTTTCTTTTAAAATGCCAGTGCATTAAATGCCAAATGCAAGTTTGAAAAGCTTAAGCTCCTTCCTTCAAAATTTTCTTTAAGGGTAATCAAGTCATCATTCACTTTTAGGGCAATGCAGTGCATAGAGACATAAAGGTATGAAAAACAAATGTGAAGATAACATTGAAATATCACTTTTCCTAAAAATCCTTTCTGTCCTAGAACACAACCATGCCATCAAACATCCTCTATGTTTTCTAATTATCCTAACCCTAACCCTAGCTAAGGGTTTGGGTGGTTAAGGTTAGGGGTTCATATTGTCTCTGAAGAATCAATGCAACCTTCCACTCATTTGAGTGGAAAAAATAACTCAAGGCATCAATATATTAGTTTTAAAACACTCAACAATCTTGCCAAACCACAGAAATGTATCAACTGTGCTACAATTTTATTTTTTGACAATTATTCTGTCATTAGAAATTGTGTGTTGAATGCTGTTCTCGAAAAGCATTGTTTCAGGGTTACATAGGTTAAGAGTCAGGAATAGCCAATAAATACTAGCATTTTCTGTTAAAATGCCAGTGCATTAAATGCCAAATGCAAGTTTGAAAAGCTTAAGCCCCTTACTTCAAACTTTTCTTTAAGGGTAATCAAGTCATCATTCACTTTTAGGGCAATGCAGTGCATACCGCCATATAGGTATGAAAAACAAATGTGAAGATAACATTGAAATATCACTTTTCCTAAAAATCCTTTCTGTCCTAGAACACAACCATGCCATCAAACATCCTCTATGTTTTCTAATTATCCTAACCCTAACCCTAGCTAAGGGTTTGGGTGGTTAGGGTTAGGGGTTCAGATTGTCTCCGAAGAATCAATGCAACCTTCCACTCATTTGAGTGGAAAATATAACTGAAGGCATCAATATATTAGTTTTAAAACACTCAACAATCTTGCCAAACCACAGAAATGTATCAACTGTGCTACAATTTTAGTTTTTGACAATTATTCTGTCATTAGAAATTGTGTATTGAATGCTGTTCTCGAATAGCATTGTTTCAGGGTTACATAGGTTAAGAGTCAGGAATAGCCAATAAATACTAGCATTTTCTGTTAAAATGCCAGTGCATTAAATGCCAAATGCAAGTTTGAAAAGCTTAAGCCCCTTCCTTCAATCTTTTCTTTAAGGGTAATCAAGTCATCATTCACTTTTAGGGCAATGCAGTGCATACAGCCATATAGGTATGAAAAACAAATGTGAAGATAACATTGAAATATCACTTTTCCTAAAAATCCTTTCTGTCCTAGAACACAACCATGCCATCAAACATCCTCTATGTTTTCTAATTATCCTAACCCTAACCCTAGCTAAGGGTTTGGGTGGTTAGGGTTAGTGGTTCAGATTGTCTCCGAAGAATCAATGCAACCTTCCACTCATTTGAGTGGAAAATATAACTCAAGGCATCAATATATTAGTTTTAAAACACTCAACAATCTTGCCAAACCGCAGAAATGTATCAACTGTGCTACAATTTTATTTTTTGACAATTATTCTGTCATTAGAAATTGTGTATTGAATGCTGTTCTCGAAAAGCATTGTTTCAGGGTTACATAGGTTAAGAGTCAGGAATAGCCAATACAAACTAGCATTTTCTGTTAAATGCCAGTGCATTAAATGCCAAATGCAAGTTTAAAAAGCTTAAGCCCTTTCTTTCAAACTTTTCTTTTAGGGTAATCAAGTCATCATTCCCTTTTAGGGCAATGCAGTGCATAGAGCCATATAGGCAAGAAAAAAAATGTGAAGATAACTTTGAAATATCACTTTTCCTAAAAATCCTTTCTGTCCTACAACACAACCATGCCATCAAACATCCTCTATGTTTTCTAATTATCCAAACCCTAACCCTAGCTAAGGGTTTGGGTGGTTAGGGTTAGGGGTTCAGATTGTCTCCGAAGAATCAATGCAACCTTCCACTCATTTGAGTGGAAAATATAACTTAAGGCATCAATATATTAGTTTTAAAACACTCAACAATCTTGCCAAACCACAGAAATGTATCAACTGTGCTACAATTTTATTTTTTGACAATTATTCTGTCATTAGAAATTGTGTATTGAATGCTGTTCTCGAAAAGCATTGTTTCAGGGTTACATAGGTTAAGAGTCAGGAATAGCCAATACAAACTAGCATTTTCTGTTAAATGCCAGTGCATTAAATGCCAAATGCAAGTTTAAAAAGCTTAAGCCCTTTCTTTCAAACTTTTCTTTTAGGGTAATCAAGTCATCATTCCCTTTTAGGGCAATGCAGTGCATAGAGCCATATAGGCAAGAAAAAAAATGTGAAGATAACATTGAAATATCACTTTTCCTAAAAATCCTTTCTGTCCTACAACACAACCATGCCATCAAACATCCTCTATGTTTTCTAATTATCCAAACCCTAACCCTAGCTAAGGGTTTGGGTGGTTAGGGTTAGGGGTTCAGATTGTCTCCGAAGAATCAATGCAACCCTCCACTCATTTGAGTGGAAAATATAACTCAAGGCATCAATATATTAGTTTTAAAACACTCAACAATCTTGCCAAACCACAGAAATGTATCAACTGTGCTACAATTTTATTTTTTGACAATTATTCTGTCATTAGAAACTGCGTATTGAATGCTGTTCTCGAAAAGCATTGTTTCAGGTTTACATAGGTTAAGAGTCAGGAATAGGCAATACATATTAGCCTTTTCTTTTAAAATGCCAGTGCATTAAATGCCAAATGCAAGTTTGAAAAGCTTAAGCCCCTTCCTTCAAACTTTTCTTTAAGGGTAATCAAGTCATCATTCACTTTTAGGGCAATGCAGTGCATAGAGACATAAAGGTATGAAAAACAAATGTGAAGATAACATTGAAATATCACTTTTCCTAAAAATCCTTTCTGTCCTAGAACACAACCATGCCATCAAACATCCTCTATGTTTTCTAATTATCCTAACCCTAACCCTAGCTAAGGGTTTGGGTGGTTAGGGTTAGGGGTTCATATTGTCTCTGAAGAATCAATGCAACCTTCCACTCATTTGAGTGGAAAAAATAACTCAAGGCATCGATATATTAGCTTTAAAACACTCAACAATCTTGTCAAACCAAAGAAAATGTATCAACTGTGCTACATTTTTATTTTTTGACAATTATTCTGTCATTAGAAACTGCGTATTGAATGCTGTTCTCGAAAAGCATTGTTTCAGGTTTACATAGGTTAAGAGTCAGGAATAGGCAATACATATTAGCCTTTTCTTTTAAAATGCCAGTGCATTAAATGCCAAATGCAAGTTTGAAAAGCTTAAGCTCCTTCCTTCAAAATTTTCTTTAAGGGTAATCAAGTCATCATTCACTTTTAGGGCAATGCAGTGCATAGAGACATAAAGGTATGAAAAACAAATGTGAAGATAACATTGAAATATCACTTTTCCTAAAAATCCTTTCTGTCCTAGAACACAACCATGCCATCAAACATCCTCTATGTTTTCTAATTATCCTAACCCTAACCCTAGCTAAGGGTTTGGGTGGTTAAGGTTAGGGGTTCATATTGTCTCTGAAGAATCAATGCAACCTTCCACTCATTTGAGTGGAAAAAATAACTCAAGGCATCAATATATTAGTTTTAAAACACTCAACAATCTTGCCAAACCACAGAAATGTATCAACTGTGCTACAATTTTATTTTTTGACAATTATTCTGTCATTAGAAATTGTGTGTTGAATGCTGTTCTCGAAAAGCATTGTTTCAGGGTTACATAGGTTAAGAGTCAGGAATAGCCAATAAATACTAGCATTTTCTGTTAAAATGCCAGTGCATTAAATGCCAAATGCAAGTTTGAAAAGCTTAAGCCCCTTACTTCAAACTTTTCTTTAAGGGTAATCAAGTCATCATTCACTTTTAGGGCAATGCAGTGCATACCGCCATATAGGTATGAAAAACAAATGTGAAGATAACATTGAAATATCACTTTTCCTAAAAATCCTTTCTGTCCTAGAACACAACCATGCCATCAAACATCCTCTATGTTTTCTAATTATCCTAACCCTAACCCTAGCTAAGGGTTTGGGTGGTTAGGGTTAGGGGTTCAGATTGTCTCCGAAGAATCAATGCAACCTTCCACTCATTTGAGTGGAAAATATAACTGAAGGCATCAATATATTAGTTTTAAAACACTCAACAATCTTGCCAAACCACAGAAATGTATCAACTGTGCTACAATTTTAGTTTTTGACAATTATTCTGTCATTAGAAATTGTGTATTGAATGCTGTTCTCGAATAGCATTGTTTCAGGGTTACATAGGTTAAGAGTCAGGAATAGCCAATACAAACTAGCATTTTCTGTTAAATGCCAGTGCATTAAATGCCAAATGCAAGTTTAAAAAGCTTAAGCCCTTTCTTTCAAACTTTTCTTTTAGGGTAATCAAGTCATCATTCCCTTTTAGGGCAATGCAGTGCATAGAGCCATATAGGCAAGAAAAAAAATGTGAAGATAACATTGAAATATCACTTTTCCTAAAAATCCTTTCTGTCCTACAACACAACCATGCCATCAAACATCCTCTATGTTTTCTAATTATCCAAACCCTAACCCTAGCTAAGGGTTTGGGTGGTTAGGGTTAGGGGTTCAGATTGTCTCCGAAGAATCAATGCAACCTTCCACTCATTTGAGTGGAAAATATAACTCAAGGCATCAATATATTAGTTTTAAAACACTCAACAATCTTGCCAAACCACAGAAATGTATCAACTGTGCTACAATTTTATTTTTTGACAATTATTCTGTCATTAGAAATTGTGTGTTGAATGCTGTTCTCGAACAGCATTGTTTCAGGGTTACATAGGTTAAGAGTCAGGAATAGCCAATAAATACTAGCATTTTCTGTTAAAATGCCAGTGCATTAAATGCCAAATGCAAGTTTGAAAAGCTTAAGACCTTTCTTTCAAACTTTTTCTTTAAGGGTAATCAAGTCATCATTCCCTTTTAGGGCAATGCAGTGCATACAGCCATATAGACATGAAAAAAAATGTGAAGATAACATTGAAATATCACTTTTTCTAAAAATCCTTTCTGTCCTAGAACACAACCATGCCATCAAACATCGTCTATTTTTTCTAATTATCCAAACCCTAACCCTAGCTAAGGGTTTGGGTGGTTAGGGTTAGGGGTTCATATTGTCTCTGAAGAATCAATGCAACCTTCCACTCATTTGAGTGGAAAATATAACTCAAGGCATCGATATATTAGCTTTAAAACACTGAACAATCTTGTCAAACCAAAGAAAATGTATCAACTGTGCTACAATTTTATTTTTTGACAATTATTCTGTCATTAGAAATTGTGTGTTGAATGCTGTTCTCGAAAAGCATTGTTTCAGGATTACATAGGTTAAGAGTCAGGAATAGCCAATAAATACTAGCATTTTCTGTTAAAATGCCAGTGCATTAAATGCCAAATGCAAGTTTGAAAAGCTTAAGCCCCTTCCTTCAAACTTTTCTTTAAGGGTAATCAAGTCATCATTCACTTTTAGGGCAATGCAGTGCATAGAGACATAAAGGTATGAAAAACAAATGTGAAGATAACATTGAAATATCACTTTTCCTAAAAATCCTTTCTGTCCTATAACACAACCATGCCATCAAACATCCTCTATGTTTTCTAATTATCCTAACCCTAACCCTAGCTAAGGGTTTGGGTGGTTAGGGTTAGGGGTTCATATTGTCTCTGAAGAATCAATGCAACCTTCCACTCATTTGAGTGGAAAATATAACTCAAGGCATCAATATATTAGTTTTAAAACACTCAACAATCTTGTCAAACCAAAGAAAATGTATCAACTGTGCTACAATTTTATTTTTTGAAAAGTATTCTATCATTAGAAATTGTGTGTTGAATGCTGTTCTCGAAAAGGATTGTTTCAGGGTTACATACGTTAAGAGTCAGGAATAGCCAATACATACTAGCATTTTCTGTTAAAATGCCAGTGCATTAAATGCCAAATGCAAGTTTGAAAAGCTTAAGACCTTTCTTTCAAACTTTTTCTTTAAGAGTAATCAAGTCATCATTCCCTTTTCGGGCAATGCAGTGCATACAGCCATATAGGCATGAAAAAAATCTGTGAAGATAACATTGAAATGTCACTTTTCCTAAACATCCTTTCTGTCCTAGAACACAACCATGCCATCAAACATCCTCTATGTTTTCTAATTATCCAAACCCTAACCCTAGCTAAGGGTTTGGGTGGTTAGGGTTAGGGGTTGAGATTGTCTCCGAAGAATCAATGCAACCTTCCACTCATTTGAGTGGAAAATATAACTCAAGGCATCAATATATTAGTTTTAAAACACTCAACAATCTTGCCAAACAACAGAAATTTATCAACTGTGCTACAATTTTATTTTTTGACAATTATTCTGTCATTAGAAATTGTGTGTTGAATGCTGTTCTCGAAAAGCATTGTTTCAGGGTTACATAGGTTAAGAGTCAGGAATAGCCAATAAATACTAGCATTTTCTGTTAAAATGCCAGTGCATTAAATGCCAAATGCAAGTTTGAAAAGCTTAAGCCCCTTCCTTCAATCTTTTCTTTAAGGGTAATCAAGTCATCATTCACTTTTAGGGCAATGCAGTGCATACAGCCATATAGGTATGAAAAACAAATGTGAAGATAACATTGAAATATCACTTTTCCTAAAAATCCTTTCTGTCCTAGAACACAACCATGCCATCAAACATCCTCTATGTTTTCTAATTATCCTAACCCTAACCCTAGCTAAGGGTTTGGGTGGTTAGGGTTAGTGGTTCAGATTGTCTCCGAAGAATCAATGCAACCTTCCACTCATTTGAGTGGAAAATATAACTCAAGGCATCAATATATTAGTTTTAAAACACTCAACAATCTTGCCAAACCACAGAAATGTATCAACTGTGCTACAATTTTATTTTTTGACAATTATTCTGTCATTAGAAATTGTGTATTGAATGCTGTTCTCGAAAAGCATTGTTTCAGGGTTACATAGGTTAAGAGTCAGGAATAGCCAATACAAACTAGCATTTTCTGTTAAATGCCAGTGCATTAAATGCCAAATGCAAGTTTAAAAAGCTTAAGCCCTTTCTTTCAAACTTTTCTTTTAGGGTAATCAAGTCATCATTCCCTTTTAGGGCAATGCAGTGCATAGAGCCATATAGGCAAGAAAAAAAATGTGAAGATAACTTTGAAATATCACTTTTCCTAAAAATCCTTTCTGTCCTACAACACAACCATGCCATCAAACATCCTCTATGTTTTCTAATTATCCAAACCCTAACCCTAGCTAAGGGTTTGGGTGGTTAGGGTTAGGGGTTCAGATTGTCTCCGAAGAATCAATGCAACCTTCCACTCATTTGAGTGGAAAATATAACTTAAGGCATCAATATATTAGTTTTAAAACACTCAACAATCTTGCCAAACCACAGAAATGTATCAACTGTGCTACAATTTTATTTTTTGACAATTATTCTGTCATTAGAAATTGTGTATTGAATGCTGTTCTCGAAAAGCATTGTTTCAGGGTTACATAGGTTAAGAGTCAGGAATAGCCAATACAAACTAGCATTTTCTGTTAAATGCCAGTGCATTAAATGCCAAATGCAAGTTTAAAAAGCTTAAGCCCTTTCTTTCAAACTTTTCTTTTAGGGTAATCAAGTCATCATTCCCTTTTAGGGCAATGCAGTGCATAGAGCCATATAGGCAAGAAAAAAAATGTGAAGATAACATTGAAATATCACTTTTCCTAAAAATCCTTTCTGTCCTACAACACAACCATGCCATCAAACATCCTCTATGTTTTCTAATTATCCAAACCCTAACCCTAGCTAAGGGTTTGGGTGGTTAGGGTTAGGGGTTCAGATTGTCTCCGAAGAATCAATGCAACCCTCCACTCATTTGAGTGGAAAATATAACTCAAGGCATCAATATATTAGTTTTAAAACACTCAACAATCTTGCCAAACCACAGAAATGTATCAACTGTGCTACAATTTTATTTTTTGACAATTATTCTGTCATTAGAAACTGCGTATTGAATGCTGTTCTCGAAAAGCATTGTTTCAGGTTTACATAGGTTAAGAGTCAGGAATAGGCAATACATATTAGCCTTTTCTTTTAAAATGCCAGTGCATTAAATGCCAAATGCAAGTTTGAAAAGCTTAAGCCCCTTCCTTCAAACTTTTCTTTAAGGGTAATCAAGTCATCATTCACTTTTAGGGCAATGCAGTGCATAGAGACATAAAGGTATGAAAAACAAATGTGAAGATAACATTGAAATATCACTTTTCCTAAAAATCCTTTCTGTCCTAGAACACAACCATGCCATCAAACATCCTCTATGTTTTCTAATTATCCTAACCCTAACCCTAGCTAAGGGTTTGGGTGGTTAGGGTTAGGGGTTCATATTGTCTCTGAAGAATCAATGCAACCTTCCACTCATTTGAGTGGAAAAAATAACTCAAGGCATCGATATATTAGCTTTAAAACACTCAACAATCTTGTCAAACCAAAGAAAATGTATCAACTGTGCTACATTTTTATTTTTTGACAATTATTCTGTCATTAGAAACTGCGTATTGAATGCTGTTCTCGAAAAGCATTGTTTCAGGTTTACATAGGTTAAGAGTCAGGAATAGGCAATACATATTAGCCTTTTCTTTTAAAATGCCAGTGCATTAAATGCCAAATGCAAGTTTGAAAAGCTTAAGCTCCTTCCTTCAAACTTTTCTTTAAGGGTAATCAAGTCATCATTCACTTTTAGGGCAATGCAGTGCATAGAGACATAAAGGTATGAAAAACAAATGTGAAGATAACATTGAAATATCACTTTTCCTAAAAATCCTTTCTGTCCTAGAACACAACCATGCCATCAAACATCCTCTATGTTTTCTAATTATCCTAACCCTAACCCTAGCTAAGGGTTTGGGTGGTTAAGGTTAGGGGTTCATATTGTCTCTGAAGAATCAATGCAACCTTCCACTCATTTGAGTGGAAAAAATAACTCAAGGCATCGATATATTAGCTTTAAAACACTCAACAATCTTGTCAAACCAAAGAAAATGTATCAACTGTGCTACATTTTTATTTTTTGAAAAGTATTCTATCATTAGAAATTGTGTGTTGAATGCTGTTCTCGAAAAGGATTGTTTCAGGGTTACATACGTTAAGAGTCAGGAATAGCCAATACATACTAGCATTTTCTGTTAAAATGCCAGTGCATTAAATGCCAAATGCAAGTTTGAAAAGCTTAAGACCTTTCTTTCAAACTTTTTCTTTAAGAGTAATCAAGTCATCATTCCCTTTTCGGGCAATGCAGTGCATACAGCCATATAGGCATGAAAAAAATATGTGAAGATAACATTGAAATGTCACTTTTCCTAAACATCCTTTCTGTCCTAGAACACAACCATGCCATCAAACATCCTCTATGTTTTCAAATTATCCAAACCCTAACCCTAGCTAAGGGTTTGGGTGGTTAGGGTTAGGGGTTCAGATTGTCTCCGAAGAATCAATGCAACCTTCCACTCATTTGAGTGGAAAATATAACTCAAGGCATCAATATATTAGTTTTAAAACACTCAACAAATTTGCCAAACCACAGAAATGTATCAACTGTGCTACAATTTTATTTTTTGACAATTATTCTGTCATTAGAAATTGTGTGTTGAATGCTGTTCTCGAAAAGCATTGTTTCAGGGTTACATAGGTTAAGAGTCAGGAATAGCCAATAAATACTAGCATTTTCTGTTAAAATGCCAGTGCATTAAATGCCAAATGCAAGTTTGAAAAGCTTAAGCCCCTTACTTCAAACTTTTCTTTAAGGGTAATCAAGTCATCATTCACTTTTAGGGCAATGCAGTGCATACCGCCATATAGGTATGAAAAACAAATGTGAAGATAACATTGAAATATCACTTTTCCTAAAAATCCTTTCTGTCCTAGAACACAACCATGCCATCAAACATCCTCTATGTTTTCTAATTATCCTAACCCTAACCCTAGCTAAGGGTTTGGGTGGTTAGGGTTAGGGGTTCAGATTGTCTCCGAAGAATCAATGCAACCTTCCACTCATTTGAGTGGAAAATATAACTGAAGGCATCAATATATTAGTTTTAAAACACTCAACAATCTTGCCAAACCACAGAAATGTATCAACTGTGCTACAATTTTAGTTTTTGACAATTATTCTGTCATTAGAAATTGTGTATTGAATGCTGTTCTCGAATAGCATTGTTTCAGGGTTACATAGGTTAAGAGTCAGGAATAGCCAATACAAACTAGCATTTTCTGTTAAATGCCAGTGCATTAAATGCCAAATGCAAGTTTAAAAAGCTTAAGCCCTTTCTTTCAAACTTTTCTTTTAGGGTAATCAAGTCATCATTCCCTTTTAGGGCAATGCAGTGCATAGAGCCATATAGGCAAGAAAAAAAATGTGAAGATAACATTGAAATATCACTTTTCCTAAAAATCCTTTCTGTCCTACAACACAACCATGCCATCAAACATCCTCTATGTTTTCTAATTATCCAAACCCTAACCCTAGCTAAGGGTTTGGGTGGTTAGGGTTAGGGGTTCAGATTGTCTCCGAAGAATCAATGCAACCTTCCACTCATTTGAGTGGAAAATATAACTCAAGGCATCAATATATTAGTTTTAAAACACTCAACAATCTTGCCAAACCACAGAAATGTATCAACTGTGCTACAATTTTATTTTTTGACAATTATTCTGTCATTAGAAATTGTGTGTTGAATGCTGTTCTCGAACAGCATTGTTTCAGGGTTACATAGGTTAAGAGTCAGGAATAGCCAATAAATACTAGCATTTTCTGTTAAAATGCCAGTGCATTAAATGCCAAATGCAAGTTTGAAAAGCTTAAGACCTTTCTTTCAAACTTTTTCTTTAAGGGTAATCAAGTCATCATTCCCTTTTAGGGCAATGCAGTGCATACAGCCATATAGACATGAAAAAAAATGTGAAGATAACATTGAAATATCACTTTTTCTAAAAATACTTTCTGTCCTAGAACACAACCATGCCATCAAACATCGTCTATTTTTTCTAATTATTCAAACCCTAACCCTAGCTAAGGGTTTGGGTGGTTAGGGTTAGGGGTTCATATTGTCTCTGAAGAATCAATGCAACCTTCCACTCATTTGAGTGGAAAATATAAATCAAGGCATCAATATATTAGCTTTAAAACACTCAACAATCTTGTCAAACCAAAGAAAATGTATCAACTGTGCTACAACTTTATTTTTTGACAATTATTTAGTCATTAGAAATTGTGTGTTGAATGATGTTCTCGAAAACCATTGTTTCAGGGTTACATAGCTTAAGAGTCAGGAATAGCCAATAAATACTAGCATTTTCTGTTAAAATGCCAGTGCATTAAATGCCAAATGCAAGTTTGAAAAGCTTAAGCCCCTTCCTTCAAACTTTTCTTTAAGGGTAATCAAGTCATCATTCACTTTTAGGGCAATGCAGTGCATAGAGATATAAAGGTATGAAAAACAAATGTGAAGATAACATTGAAATATCACTTTTCCTAAAAATCCTTTCTGTCCTAGAACACAACCATGCCATCAAACATCCTCTATGTTTTCTAATTATCCTAACCCTAACCCTAGCTAAGGGTTTGGGTGGTTAGGGTTAGGGGTTCATATTGTCTCTGAAGAATCAATGCAACCTTCCACTCATTTGAGTGGAAAATATAACTCAAGGCATCGATATATTAGCTTTAAAACACTCAACAATCTTGTCAAACCAAAGAAAATGTATCAACTGTGCTACAATTTTATTTTTTGAAAAGTATTCTATCATTAGAAATTGTGTGTTGAATGCTGTTCTCGAAAAGCATTGTTTCAGGGTTACATAGGTTAAGAGTCAGGAATAGCCAATAAATACTAGCATTTTCTGTTAAAATGCCAGTGCATTAAATGCCAAATGCAAGTTTGAAAAGCTTAAGACCTTTCTTTCAAACTTTTTCTTTAAGGGTAATCAAGTCATCATTCCCTTTTAGGGCAATGCAGTGCATACAGCCATATAGACATGAAAAAAAATGTGAAGATAACATTGAAATATCACTTTTCCTAAAAATCCTTTCTGTCCTAGAACACAACCATGCCATCAAACATCCTCTATGTTTTCTAATTATCCAAACCCTAACCCTAGCTAAGGGTTTGGGTGGTTAGGGTTAGGGGTTCAGATTGTCTCCGAAGAATCAATGCAACCTTCCACTCATTTGAGTGGAAAATATAACTCAAGGCATCAATATATTAGTTTTAAAACACTCAACAATCTTGCCAAACAACAGAAATTTATCAACTGTGCTACAATTTTATTTTTTGACAATTATTCTGTCATTAGAAATTGTGTGTTGAATGCTGTTCTCGAAAAGCATTGTTTCAGGGTTACATAGGTTAAGAGTCAGGAATAGCCAATAAATACTAGCATTTTCTGTTAAAATGCCAGTGCATTAAATGCCAAATGCAAGTTTGAAAAGCTTAAGCCCCTTCCTTCAATCTTTTCTTTTAGGGTAATCAAGTCATCATTCCCTTTTAGGGCAATGCAGTGCATAGAGCCATATAGGCAAGAAAAAAAATGTGAAGATAACTTTGAAATATCACTTTTCCTAAAAATCCTTTCTGTCCTACAACACAACCATGCCATCAAACATCCTCTATGTTTTCTAATTATCCAAACCCTAACCCTAGCTAAGGGTTTGGGTGGTTAGGGTTAGGGGTTCAGATTGTCTCCGAAGAATCAATGCAACCTTCCACTCATTTGAGTGGAAAATATAACTTAAGGCATCAATATATTAGTTTTAAAACACTCAACAATCTTGCCAAACCACAGAAATGTATCAACTGTGCTACAATTTTATTTTTTGACAATTATTCTGTCATTAGAAATTGTGTATTGAATGCTGTTCTCGAAAAGTATTGTTTCAGGGTTACATAGGTTAAGAGTCAGGAATAGCCAATACAAACTAGCATTTTCTGTTAAATGCCAGTGCATTAAATGCCAAATGCAAGTTTAAAAAGCTTAAGCCCTTTCTTTCAAACTTTTCTTTTAGGGTAATCAAGTCATCATTCCCTTTTAGGGCAATGCAGTGCATAGAGCCATATAGGCAAGAAAAAAAATGTGAAGATAACATTGAAATGTCACTTTTCCTAAACATCCTTTCTGTCCTAGAACACAACCATGCCATCAAACATCCTCTATGTTTTCAAATTATCCAAACCCTAACCCTAGCTAAGGGTTTGGGTGGTTAGGGTTAGGGGTTCAGATTGTCTCCGAAGAATCAATGCAACCTTCCACTCATTTGAGTGGAAAATATAACTCAAGGCATCAATATATTAGTTTTAAAACACTCAACAATCTTGCCAAACCACAGAAATGTATCAACTGTGCTACAATTTTAGTTTTTGACAATTATTCTGTCATTAGAAATTGTGTGTTGAATGCTGTTCTCGAAAAGCATTGTTTCAGGGTTACATAGGTTAAGAGTCAGGAATAGCCAATAAATACTAGCATTTTCTGTTAAAATGCCAGTGCATTAAATGCCAAATGCAAGTTTGAAAAGCTTAAGCCCCTTACTTCAAACTTTTCTTTAAGGGTAATCAAGTCATCATTCCCTTTTCGGGCAATGCAGTGCATACAGCCATATAGGCATGAAAAAAATATGTGAAGATAACATTGAAATGTCACTTTTCCTAAACATCCTTTCTGTCCTAGAACACAACCATGCCATCAAACATCCTCTATGTTTTCAAATTATCAAAACCCTAACCCTAGCTAAGGGTTTGGGTGGTTAGGGTTAGGGGTTCAGATTGTCTCCAAAGAATCAATGCAACCTTCCACTCATTTGAGTGGAAAATATAACTCAAGGCATCAATATATTAGTTTTAAAACACTCAACAATCTTGCCAAACCACAGAAATGTATCAACTGTGCTACAATTTTATTTTTTGACAATTATTCTGTCATTAGAAATTGTGTGTTGAATGCTGTTCTCGAAAAGCATTGTTTCAGGGTTACATAGGTTAAGAGTCAGGAATAGCCAATAAATACTAGCATTTTCTGTTAAAATGCCAGTGCATTAAATGCCAAATGCAAGTTTGAAAAGCTTAAGCCCCTTACTTCAAACTTTTCTTTAAGGGTAATCAAGTCATCATTCACTTTTAGGGCAATGCAGTGCATACAGCCATATAGGTATGAAAAACAAATGTGAAGATAACATTGAAATATCACTTTTCCTAAAAATCCTTTCTGTCCTAGAACACAACCATGCCATCAAACATCCTCTATGTTTTGTAATTATCCTAACCCTAACCCTAGCTAAGGGTTTGGGTGGTTAGGGTTAGGGGTTCAGATTGTCTCCGAAGAATCAATGCAACCTTCCACTCATTTGAGTGGAAAATATAACTCAAGGCATCAATATATTAGTTTTAAAACACTCAACAATCTTGCCAAACCACAGAAATGTATCAACTGTGCTACAATTTTATTTTTTGACAATTATTCTGTCATTAGAAATTGTGTATTGAATGCTGTTCTCGAAAAGCATTGTTTCAGGGTTACATAGGTTAAGAGTCAGGAATAGCCAATACAAACTAGCATTTTCTGTTAAATGCCAGTGCATTAAATGCCAAATGCAAGTTTAAAAAGCTTAAGTCCTTTCTTTCAAACTTTTCTTTTAGGGTAATCAAGTCATCATTCCCTTTTCGGGCAATGCAGTGCATACAGCCATATAGGCATGAAAAAAATATGTGAAGATAACATTGAAATGTCACTTTTCCTAAACATCCGTTCTGTCCTAAATCACAACCATGCCATCAAACATCCTTTATGCTTTCTATTTATCCTAACACTAACCCTAACTAAGGGTTTGGGGGTTAGGGTTAGGGGTTCAGATTGTCTCCGAAGAATCAATGCAACCTTCCACTCATTTGAGTGGAAAATATAACTCAAGGCATCAATATATTAGTTTTAAAACACTCAACAATCTTGCCAAACCACAGAAATGTATCAACTGTGCTACAATTTTATTTTTTGACAATTATTCTGTCATTAGAAATTGTGTGTTGAATGCTGTTCTCGAAAAGCATTGTTTCAGGGTTACATAGGTTAAGAGTCAGGAATAGCCAATAAATACTAGCATTTTCTGTTAAAATGCCAGTGCATTAAATGCCAAATGCAAGTTTGAAAAGCTTAAGCCCCTTACTTCAAACTTTTCTTTAAGGGTAATCAAGTCATCATTCACTTTTAGGGCAATGCAGTGCATACAGCCATATAGGTATGAAAAACAAATGTGAAGATAACATTGAAATATCACATTTCCTAAAAGTCTTTTCTGTCCTAGAACACAACCATGCCATCAAACATCCTCTATGTTTTCTAATTATCCTAACCCTAACCCTAGCTAAGGGTTTGGGTGGTTAGGGTTAGGGGTTCAGATTGTCTCCGAAGAATCAATGCAACCTTCCACTCATTTGAGTGGAAAATATAACTCAAGGCATCAATATATTAGTTTTAAAACACTCAACAATCTTGCCAAACCACAGAAATGTATCAACTGTGCTACAATTTTATTTTTTGACAATTATTCTGTCATTAGAAATTGTGTATTGAATGCTGTTCTCGAAAACCATTGTTTCAGGGTTACATAGGTTAAGAGTCAGGAATAGCCAATAAATACTAGCATTTTCTGTTAAATGCCAGTGCATTAAATGCCAAATGCAAGTTTGAAAAGCTTAAGCCCCTTCCTTCAAACTTTTCTTTAAGGGTAATCAAGTCATCATTCACTTTTAGGGCAATGCAGTGCATAGAGATATAAAGGTATGAAAAACAAATGTGAAGATAACATTGAAATATCACTTTTCCTAAAAATCCTTTCTGTCCTAGAACACAACCATGCCATCAAACATCCTCTATGTTTTCTAATTATCCTAACCCTAACCCTAGCTAAGGGTTTGGGTGGTTAGGGTTAGGGGTTCATATTGTCTCTGAAGAATCAATGCAACCTTCCACTCATTTGAGTGGAAAATATAACTCAAGGCATCGATATATTAGCTTTAAAACACTCAACAATCTTGTCAAACCAAAGAAAATGTATCAACTGTGCTACAATTTTATTTTTTGAAAAGTATTCTATCATTAGAAATTGTGTGTTGAATGCTGTTCTCGAAAAGCATTGTTTCAGGGTTACATACGTTAAGAGTCAGGAATAGCCAATACATACTAGCATTTTCAGTTAAAATGCCAGTGCATTAAATGCCAAATGCAAGTTTGAAAAGCTTAAGACCTTTCTTTCAAACTTTTTCTTTAAGAGTAATCAAGTCATCATTCCCTTTTCGGGCAATGCAGTGCATACAGCCATATAGGCATGAAAAAAATATGTGAAGATAACATTGAAATGTCACTTTTCCTAAACATCCTTTCTGTCCTAGAACACAACCATGCCATCAAACATCCTCTATGTTTTCTAATTATCCTAACCCTAACCCTAGCTAAGGGTTTGGGTGGTTAGGGTTAGTGGTTCAGATTGTCTCCGAAGAATCAATGCAACCTTCCACTCATTTGAGTGGAAAATATAACTCAAGGCATCAATATATTAGTTTTAAAACACTCAACAATCTTGCCAAACCACAGAAATGTATCAACTGTGCTACAATTTTATTTTTTGACAATTATTCTGTCATTAGAAATTGTGTATTGAATGCTGTTCTCGAAAAGCATTGTTTCAGGGTTACATAGGTTAAGAGTCAGGAATAGCCAATACAAACTAGCATTTTCTGTTAAATGCCAGTGCATTAAAAGCCAAATGCAAGTTTAAAAAGCTTAAGCCCTTTCTTTCAAACTTTTCTTTTAGGGTAATCAAGTCATCATTCCCTTTTAGGGCAATGCAGTGCATAGAGCCATATAGGCAAGAAAAAAAATGTGAAGATAACTTTGAAATATCACTTTTCCTAAAAATCCTTTCTGTCCTACAACACAACCATGCCATCAAACATCCTCTATGTTTTCTAATTATCCAAACCCTAACCCTAGCTAAGGGTTTGGGTGGTTAGGGTTAGGGGTTCAGATTGTCTCCGAAGAATCAATGCAACCTTCCACTCATTTGAGTGGAAAATATAACTTAAGGCATCAATATATTAGTTTTAAAACACTCAACAATCTTGCCAAACCACAGAAATGTATCAACTGTGCTACAATTTTATTTTTTGACAATTATTCTGTCATTAGAAATTGTGTATTGAATGCTGTTCTCGAAAAGCATTGTTTCAGGGTTACATAGGTTAAGAGTCAGGAATAGCCAATACAAACTAGCATTTTCTGTTAAATGCCAGTGCATTAAATGCCAAATGCAAGTTTAAAAAGCTTAAGCCCTTTCTTTCAAACTTTTCTTTTAGGGTAATCAAGTCATCATTCCCTTTTAGGGCAATGCAGTGCATAGAGCCATATAGGCAAGAAAAAAAATGTGAAGATAACATTGAAATATCACTTTTCCTAAAAATCCTTTCTGTCCTACAACACAACCATGCCATCAAACATCCTCTATGTTTTCTAATTATCCAAACCCTAACCCTAGCTAAGGGTTTGGGTGGTTAGGGTTAGGGGTTCAGATTGTCTCCGAAGAATCAATGCAACCCTCCACTCATTTGAGTGGAAAATATAACTCAAGGCATCAATATATTAGTTTTAAAACACTCAACAATCTTGCCAAACCACAGAAATGTATCAACTGTGCTACAATTTTATTTTTTGACAATTATTCTGTCATTAGAAACTGCGTATTGAATGCTGTTCTCGAAAAGCATTGTTTCAGGTTTACATAGGTTAAGAGTCAGGAATAGGCAATACATATTAGCCTTTTCTTTTAAAATGCCAGTGCATTAAATGCCAAATGCAAGTTTGAAAAGCTTAAGCCCCTTCCTTCAAACTTTTCTTTAAGGGTAATCAAGTCATCATTCACTTTTAGGGCAATGCAGTGCATAGAGATATAAAGGTATGAAAAACAAATGTGAAGATAACATTGAAATATCACTTTTCCTAAAAATCCTTTCTGTCCTAGAACACAACCATGCCATCAAACATCCTCTATGTTTTCTAATTATCCTAACCCTAACCCTAGCTAAGGGTTTGGGTGGTTAGGGTTAGGGGTTCATATTGTCTCTGAAGAATCAATGCAACCTTCCACTCATTTGAGTGGAAAATATAACTCAAGGCATCGATATATTAGCTTTAAAACACTCAACAATCTTGTCAAACCAAAGAAAATGTATCAACTGTGCTACAATTTTATTTTTTGAAAAGTATTCTATCATTAGAAATTGTGTGTTGAATGCTGTTCTCGAAAAGCATTGTTTCAGGGTTACATACGTTAAGAGTCAGGAATAGCCAATACATACTAGCATTTTCAGTTAAAATGCCAGTGCATTAAATGCCAAATGCAAGTTTGAAAAGCTTAAGACCTTTCTTTCAAACTTTTTCTTTAAGAGTAATCAAGTCATCATTCCCTTTTTGGGCAATGCAGTGCATACAGCCATATAGGCATGAAAAAAATATGTGAAGATAACATTGAAATGTCACTTTTCCTAAACATCCTTTCTGTCCTAGAACACAACCATGCCATCAAACATCCTCTATGTTTTCAAATTATCCAAACCCTAACCCTAGCTAAGGGTTTGGGTGGTTAGGGTTAGGGGTTCAGATTGTCTCCGAAGAATCAATGCAACCTTCCACTCATTTGAGTGGAAAATATAACTCAAGGCATCAATATATTAGTTTTAAAACACTCAACAATCTTGCCAAACCACAGAAATGTATCAACTGTGCTACAATTTTATTTTTTGACAATTATTCTGTCATTAGAAATTGTGTGTTGAATGCTGTTCTCGAAAAGCATTGTTTCAGGGTTACATAGGTTAAGAGTCAGGAATAGCCAATAAATACTAGCATTTTCTGTTAAAATGCCAGTGCATTAAATGCCAAATGCAGGTTTGAAAAGCTTAAGACCTTTCTTTCAAACTTTTTCTTTAAGGGTAATCAAGTCATCATTCCCTTTTAGGGCAATGCAGTGCATACAGCCATATAGACATGAAAAAAAATGTGAAGATAACATTGAAATATCACTTTTTCTAAAAATCCTTTCTGTCCTAGAACACAACCATGCCATCAAACATCGTCTATTTTTCTAATTATCCAAACCCTAACCCTAGCTAAGGGTTTGGGTGGTTAGGGTTAGGGGTTCATATTGTCTCTGAAGAATCAATGCAACCTTCCACTCATTTGAGTGGAAAATATAACTCAAGGCATCAATATATTAGCTTTAAAACACTCAACAATCTTGTCAAACCAAAGAAAATGTATCAACTGTGCTACAACTTTATTTTTTGACAATTATTTAGTCATTAGAAATTGTGTGTTGAATGATGTTCTCGAAAACCATTGTTTCAGGGTTACATAGGTTAAGAGTCAGGAATAGCCAATAAATACTAGCATTTTCTGTTAAAATGCCAGTGCATTAAATGCCAAATGCAAGTTTGAAAAGCTTAAGCCCCTTCCTTCAAACTTTTCTTTAAGGGTAATCAAGTCATCATTCACTTTTAGGGCAATGCAGTGCATAGAGATATAAAGGTATGAAAAACAAATGTGAAGATAACATTGAAATATCACTTTTCCTAAAAATCCTTTCTGTCCTAGAACACAACCATGCCATCAAACATCCTCTATGTTTTCTAATTATCCTAACCCTAACCCTAGCTAAGGGTTTGGGTGGTTAGGGTTAGGGGTTCATATTGTCTCTGAAGAATCAATGCAACCTTCCACTCATTTGAGTGGAAAATATAACTCAAGGCATCGATATATTAGCTTTAAAACACTCAACAATCTTGTCAAACCAAAGAAAATGTATCAACTGTGCTACAATTTTATTTTTTGAAAAGTATTCTATCATTAGAAATTGTGTGTTGAATGCTGTTCTCGAAAAGCATTGTTTCAGGGTTACATACGTTAAGAGTCAGGAATAGCCAATACATACTAGCATTTTCAGTTAAAATGCCAGTGCATTAAATGCCAAATGCAAGTTTGAAAAGCTTAAGACCTTTCTTTCAAACTTTTTCTTTAAGAGTAATCAAGTCATCATTCCCTTTTCGGGCAATGCAGTGCATACAGCCATATAGGCATGAAAAAAATATGTGAAGATAACATTGAAATGTCACTTTTCCTAAACATCCTTTCTGTCCTAGAACACAACCATGCCATCAAACATCCTCTATGTTTTCTAATTATCCTAACCCTAACCCTAGCTAAGGGTTTGGGTGGTTAGGGTTAGTGGTTCAGATTGTCTCCGAAGAATCAATGCAACCTTCCACTCATTTGAGTGGAAAATATAACTCAAGGCATCAATATATTAGTTTTAAAACACTCAACAATCTTGCCAAACCACAGAAATGTATCAACTGTGCTACAATTTTATTTTTTGACAATTATTCTGTCATTAGAAATTGTGTATTGAATGCTGTTCTCGAAAAGCATTGTTTCAGGGTTACATAGGTTAAGAGTCAGGAATAGCCAATACAAACTAGCATTTTCTGTTAAATGCCAGTGCATTAAAAGCCAAATGCAAGTTTAAAAAGCTTAAGCCCTTTCTTTCAAACTTTTCTTTTAGGGTAATCAAGTCATCATTCCCTTTTAGGGCAATGCAGTGCATAGAGCCATATAGGCAAGAAAAAAAATGTGAAGATAACTTTGAAATATCACTTTTCCTAAAAATCCTTTCTGTCCTACAACACAACCATGCCATCAAACATCCTCTATGTTTTCTAATTATCCAAACCCTAACCCTAGCTAAGGGTTTGGGTGGTTAGGGTTAGGGGTTCAGATTGTCTCCGAAGAATCAATGCAACCTTCCACTCATTTGAGTGGAAAATATAACTTAAGGCATCAATATATTAGTTTTAAAACACTCAACAATCTTGCCAAACCACAGAAATGTATCAACTGTGCTACAATTTTATTTTTTGACAATTATTCTGTCATTAGAAATTGTGTATTGAATGCTGTTCTCGAAAAGCATTGTTTCAGGGTTACATAGGTTAAGAGTCAGGAATAGCCAATACAAACTAGCATTTTCTGTTAAATGCCAGTGCATTAAATGCCAAATGCAAGTTTAAAAAGCTTAAGCCCTTTCTTTCAAACTTTTCTTTTAGGGTAATCAAGTCATCATTCCCTTTTAGGGCAATGCAGTGCATAGAGCCATATAGGCAAGAAAAAAAATGTGAAGATAACATTGAAATATCACTTTTCCTAAAAATCCTTTCTGTCCTACAACACAACCATGCCATCAAACATCCTCTATGTTTTCTAATTATCCAAACCCTAACCCTAGCTAAGGGTTTGGGTGGTTAGGGTTAGGGGTTCAGATTGTCTCCGAAGAATCAATGCAACCCTCCACTCATTTGAGTGGAAAATATAACTCAAGGCATCAATATATTAGTTTTAAAACACTCAACAATCTTGCCAAACCACAGAAATGTATCAACTGTGCTACAATTTTATTTTTTGACAATTATTCTGTCATTAGAAACTGCGTATTGAATGCTGTTCTCGAAAAGCATTGTTTCAGGTTTACATAGGTTAAGAGTCAGGAATAGGCAATACATATTAGCCTTTTCTTTTAAAATGCCAGTGCATTAAATGCCAAATGCAAGTTTGAAAAGCTTAAGCCCCTTCCTTCAAACTTTTCTTTAAGGGTAATCAAGTCATCATTCACTTTTAGGGCAATGCAGTGCATAGAGATATAAAGGTATGAAAAACAAATGTGAAGATAACATTGAAATATCACTTTTCCTAAAAATCCTTTCTGTCCTAGAACACAACCATGCCATCAAACATCCTCTATGTTTTCTAATTATCCTAACCCTAACCCTAGCTAAGGGTTTGGGTGGTTAGGGTTAGGGGTTCATATTGTCTCTGAAGAATCAATGCAACCTTCCACTCATTTGAGTGGAAAAAATAACTCAAGGCATCGATATATTAGCTTTAAAACACTCAACAATCTTGTCAAACCAAAGAAAATGTATCAACTGTGCTACATTTTTATTTTTTGAAAAGTATTCTATCATTAGAAATTGTGTGTTGAATGCTGTTCTCGAAAAGCATTGTTTCAGGGTTACATACGTTAAGAGTCAGGAATAGCCAATACATACTAGCATTTTCTGTTAAAATGCCAGTGCATTAAATGCCAAATGCAAGTTTGAAAAGCTTAAGACCTTTCTTTAAAACTTTTTCTTTAAGAGTAATCAAGTCATCATTCCCTTTTCGGGCAATGCAGTGCATACAGCCATATAGGCATGAAAAAAATATGTGAAGATAACATTGAAATGTCACTTTTCCTAAACATCCTTTCTGTCCTAGAACACAACCATGCCATCAAACATCCTCTATGTTTTCAAATTATCCAAACCCTAACCCTAGCTAAGGGTTTGGGTGGTTAGGGTTAGGGGTTCAGATTGTCTCCGAAGAATCAATGCAACCTTCCACTCATTTGAGTGGAAAATATAACTCAAGGCATCAATATATTAGTTTTAAAACACTCAACAATCTTGCCAAACCACAGAAATGTATCAACTGTGCTACAATTTTATTTTTTGACAATTATTCTGTCATTAGAAATTGTGTGTTGAATGCTGTTCTCGAAAAGCATTGTTTCAGGGTTACATAGGTTAAGAGTCAGGAATAGCCAATAAATACTAGCATTTTCTGTTAAAATGCCAGTGCATTAAATGCCAAATGCAAGTTTGAAAAGCTTAAGCCCCTTACTTCAAACTTTTCTTTAAGGGTAATCAAGTCATCATTCCCTTTTAGGGCAATGCAGTGCATACAGCCATATAGACATGAAAAAAAATGTGAAGATAACATTGAAATATCACTTTTTCTAAAAATCCTTTCTGTCCTAGAACACAACCATGCCATCAAACATCGTCTATTTTTCTAATTATCCAAACCCTAACCCTAGCTAAGGGTTTGGGTGGTTAGGGTTAGGGGTTCATATTGTCTCTGAAGAATCAATGCAACCTTCCACTCATTTGAGTGGAAAATATAACTCAAGGCATCAATATATTGGCTTTAAAACACTCAACAATCTTGTCAAACCAAAGAAAATGTATCAACTGTGCTACAAATTTATTTTTTGACAATTATTTAGTCATTAGAAATTGTGTGTTGAATGATGTTCTCGAAAACCATTGTTTCAGGGTTACATAGGTTAAGAGTCAGGAATAGCCAATAAATACTAGCATTTTCTGTTAAAATGCCAGTGCATTAAATGCCAAATGCAAGTTTGAAAAGCTTAAGCCCCTTCCTTCAAACTTTTCTTTAAGGGTAATCAAGTCATCATTCACTTTTAGGGCAATGCAGTGCATAGAGATATAAAGGTATGAAAAACAAATGTGAAGATAACATTGAAATATCACTTTTCCTAAAAATCCTTTCTGTCCTAGAACACAACCATGCCATCAAACATCCTCTATGTTTTCTAATTATCCTAACCCTAACCCTAGCTAAGGGTTTGGGTGGTTAGGGTTAGGGGTTCATATTGTCTCTGAAGAATCAATGCAACCTTCCACTCATTTGAGTGGAAAATATAACTCAAGGCATCGATATATTAGCTTTAAAACACTCAACAATCTTGTCAAACCAAAGAAAATGTATCAACTGTGCTACAATTTTATTTTTTGAAAAGTATTCTATCATTAGAAATTGTGTGTTGAATGCTGTTCTCGAAAAGCATTGTTTCAGGGTTACATACGTTAAGAGTCAGGAATAGCCAATACATACTAGCATTTTCAGTTAAAATGCCAGTGCATTAAATGCCAAATGCAAGTTTGAAAAGCTTAAGACCTTTCTTTCAAACTTTTTCTTTAAGAGTAATCAAGTCATCATTCCCTTTTCGGGCAATGCAGTGCATACAGCCATATAGGCATGAAAAAAATATGTGAAGATAACATTGAAATGTCACTTTTCCTAAACATCCTTTCTGTCCTAGAACACAACCATGCCATCAAACATCCTCTATGTTTTCAAATTATCCAAACCCTAACCCTAGCTAAGGGTTTGGGTGGTTAGGGTTAGGGGTTCAGATTGTCTCCGAAGAATCAATGCAACCTTCCACTCATTTGAGTGGAAAATATAACTCAAGGCATCAATATATTAGTTTTAAAACACTCAACAATCTTGCCAAACCACAGAAATGTATCAACTGTGCTACAATTTTATTTTTTGACAATTATTCTGTCATTAGAAATTGTGTGTTGAATGCTGTTCTCGAAAAGCATTGTTTCAGGGTTACATAGGTTAAGAGTCAGGAATAGCCAATAAATACTAGCATTTTCTGTTAAAATGCCAGTGCATTAAATGCCAAATGCAAGTTTGAAAAGCTTAAGCCCCTTACTTCAAACTTTTCTTTAAGGGTAATCAAGTCATCATTCCCTTTTCGGGCAATGCAGTGCATACAGCCATATAGGCATGAAAAAAATATGTGAAGATAACATTGAAATGTCACTTTTCCTAAACATCCTTTCTGTCCTAGAACACAACCATGCCATCAAACATCCTCTATGTTTTCAAATTATCAAAACCCTAACCCTAGCTAAGGGTTTGGGTGGTTAGGGTTAGGGGTTCAGATTGTCTCCGAAGAATCAATGCAACCTTCCACTCATTTGAGTGGAAAATATAACTCAAGGCATCAATATATTAGTTTTAAAACACTCAACAATCTTGCCAAACCACAGAAATGTATCAACTGTGCTACAATTTTATTTTTTGACAATTATTCTGTCATTAGAAATTGTGTGTTGAATGCTGTTCTCGAACAGCATTGTTTCAGGGTTACATAGGTTAAGAGTCAGGAATAGCCAATAAATACTAGCATTTTCTGTTAAAATGCCAGTGCATTAAATGCCAAATGCAGGTTTGAAAAGCTTAAGACCTTTCTTTCAAACTTTTTCTTTAAGGGTAATCAAGTCATCATTCCCTTTTAGGGCAATGCAGTGCATACAGCCATATAGACATGAAAAAAAATGTGAAGATAACATTGAAATATCACTTTTTCTAAAAATCCTTTCTGTCCTAGAACACAACCATGCCATCAAACATCGTCTATTTTTCTAATTATCCAAACCCTAACCCTAGCTAAGGGTTTGGGTGGTTAGGGTTAGGGGTTCATATTGTCTCTGAAGAATCAATGCAACCTTCCACTCATTTGAGTGGAAAATATAACTCAAGGCATCAATATATTAGCTTTAAAACACTCAACAATCTTGTCAAACCAAAGAAAATGTATCAACTGTGCTACAACTTTATTTTTTGACAATTATTTAGTCATTAGAAATTGTGTGTTGAATG
Organism: Atractosteus spatula; assembly: GCF_055471065.1. Taxonomy (NCBI): domain Eukaryota; kingdom Metazoa; phylum Chordata; class Actinopteri; order Semionotiformes; family Lepisosteidae; genus Atractosteus; species Atractosteus spatula. Next base: position 39,726,090 of record NC_142714.1, on the reverse strand, counting down.
ATGTTCTCGAAAACCATTGTTTCAGGGTTACATAGGTTAAGAGTGAGGAATAGCCAATACATACTAGCATTTTCTGTTAAAATGCCAGTGCATTAAATGCCAAATGCAAGTTTGAAAAGCTTAAGCCCCTTCCTTCAAACTTTTCTTTAAGGGTAATCAAGTCATCATTCACTTTTAGGGCAATGCAGTGCATAGAGATATAAAGGTATGAAAAACAAATGTGAAGATAACATTGAAATATCACTTTTCCTAAAAATCCTTTCTGTCCTAGAACACAACCATGCCATCAAACATCCTCTATGTTTTCTAATTATCCTAACCCTAACCCTAGCTAAGGGTTTGGGTGGTTAGGGTTAGGGGTTCATATTGTCTCTGAAGAATCAATGCAACCTTCCACTCATTTGAGTGGAAAATATAACTCAAGGCATCGATATATTAGCTTTAAAACACTCAACAATCTTGTCAAACCAAAGAAAATGTATCAACTGTGCTACAATTTTATTTTTTGAAAAGTATTCTATCATTAGAAATTGTGTGTTGAATGCTGTTCTCGAAAAGCATTGTTTCAGGGTTACATACGTTAAGAGTCAGGAATAGCCAATACATACTAGCATTTTCAGTTAAAATGCCAGTGCATTAAATGCCAAATGCAAGTTTGAAAAGCTTAAGACCTTTCTTTCAAACTTTTTCTTTAAGAGTAATCAAGTCATCATTCCCTTTTCGGGCAATGCAGTGCATACAGCCATATAGGCATGAAAAAAATATGTGAAGATAACATTGAAATGTCACTTTTCCTAAACATCCTTTCTGTCCTAGAACACAACCATGCCATCAAACATCCTCTATGTTTTCAAATTATCCAAACCCTAATCCTAGCTAAGGGTTTGGGTGGTTAGGGTTAGGGGTTCAGATTGTCTCCGAAGAATCAATACAACCTTCCACTCATTTGAGTGGAAAATATAACTCAAGGCATCAATATATTAGTTTTAAAACACTCAACAATCTTGCCAAACCACAGAAATGTATCAACTGTGCTACAATTTTATTTTTTGACAATTATTCTGTCATTAGAAATTGTGTGTTGAATGCTGTTCTCGAAAAGCATTGTTTCAGGGTTACATAGGTTAAGAGTCAGGAATAGCCAATAAATACTAGCATTTTCTGTTAAAATGCCAGTGCATTAAATGCCAAATGCAAGTTTGAAAAGCTTAAGCCCCTTACTTCAAACTTTTCTTTAAGGGTAATCAAGTCATCATTCCCTTTTCGGGCAATGCAGTGCATACTGCCATATAGGCATGAAAAAAATATGTGAAGATAACATTGAAATGTCACTTTTCCTAAACATCCTTTCTGTCCTAGAACACAACCATGCCATCAAACATCCTCTATGTTTTCAAATTATCAAAACCCTAACCCTAGCTAAGGGTTTGGGTGGTTAGGGTTAGGGGTTCAGATTGTCTCCAAAGAATCAATGCAACCTTCCACTCATTTGAGTGGAAAATATAACTCAAGGCATCAATATATTAGTTTTAAAACACTCAACAATCTTGCCAAACCACAGAAATGTATCAACTGTGCTACAATTTTATTTTTTGACAATTATTCTGTCATTAGAAATTGTGTGTTGAATGCTGTTCTCGAAAAGCATTGTTTCAGGGTTACATAGGTTAAGAGTCAGGAATAGCCAATAAATACTAGCATTTTCTGTTAAAATGCCAGTGCATTAAATGCCAAATGCAAGTTTGAAAAGCTTAAGCCCCTTACTTCAAACTTTTCTTTAAGGGTAATCAAGTCATCATTCACTTTTAGGGCAATGCAGTGCATACAGCCATATAGGTATGAAAAACAAATGTGAAGATAACATTGAAATATCACTTTTCCTAAAAATCCTTTCTGTCCTAGAACACAACCATGCCATCAAACATCCTCTATGTTTTGTAATTATCCTAACCCTAACCCTAGCTAAGGGTTTGGGTGGTTAGGGTTAGGGGTTCAGATTGTCTCCGAAGAATCAATGCAACCTTCCACTCATTTGAGTGGAAAATATAACTCAAGGCATCAATATATTAGTTTTAAAACACTCAACAATCTTGCCAAACCACAGAAATGTATCAACTGTGCTACAATTTTATTTTTTGACAATTATTCTGTCATTAGAAATTGTGTATTGAATGCTGTTCTCGAAAAGCATTGTTTCAGGGTTACATAGGTTAAGAGTCAGGAATAGCCAATACAAACTAGCATTTTCTGTTAAAATGCCAGTGCATTAAATGCCAAATGCAAGTTTAAAAAGCTTAAGCCCTTTCTTTCAAACTTTTCTTTTAGGGTAATCAAGTCATCATTCCCTTTTCGGGCAATGCAGTGCATACAGCCATATAGGCATGAAAAAAATATGTGAAGATAACATTGAAATGTCACTTTTCCTAAACATCCTTTCTGTCCTAAAACACAACCATGCCATCAAACATCCTTTATGCTTTCTATTTATCCTAACACTAACCCTAACTAAGGGTTTGGGGGTTAGGATTAGGGGTTCATATTGTCTCTGAAGAATCAATGCAACCTTCCACTCATTTGAGTGGAAAATATAACTCAAGGCATCAATATATTAGCTTTAAAACACTCAACAATCTTGTCAAACCAAAGAAAATGTATCAACTGTGCTACAACTTTATTTTTTGACAATTATTTAGTCATTAGAAATTGTGTGTTGAATGATGTTCTCGAAAACCATTGTTTCAGGGTTACATAGGTTAAGAGTGAGGAATAGCCAATACATAATAGCATTTTCTGTTAAAATGCCAGTGCATTAAATGCCAAATGCAAGTTTGAAAAGCTTAAGACGTTTCTTTCAAACTTTTTCTTTAAGAGTAATCAAGTCATCATTCCCTTTTCGGGCAATGCAGTGCATACAGCCATATAGGCATGAAAAAAATATGTGAAGATAACATTGAAATGTCACTTTTCCTAAACATCCTTTCTGTCCTAGAACACAACCATGCCATCAAACATCCTCTATGTTTTCAAATTATCCAAACCCTAACCCTAGCTAAGGGTTTGGGTGGTTAGGGTTAGGGGTTCAGATTGTCTCCGAAGAATCAATGCAACCTTCCACTCATTTGAGTGGAAAATATAACTCAAGGCATCAATATATTAGTTTTAAAACACTCAACAATCTTGCCAAACCACAGAAATGTATCAACTGTGCTACAATTTTATTTTTTGACAATTATTCTGTCATTAGAAATTGTGTGTTGAATGCTGTTCTCGAAAAGCATTGTTTCAGGGTTACATAGGTTAAGAGTCAGGAATAGCCAATAAATACTAGCATTTTCTGTTAAAATGCCAGTGCATTAAATGCCAAATGCAAGTTTGAAAAGCTTAAGCCCCTTACTTCAAACTTTTCTTTAAGGGTAATCAAGTCATCATTCACTTTTAGGGCAATGCAGTGCATACAGCCATATAGGTATGAAAAACAAATGTGAAGATAACATTGAAATATCACTTTTCCTAAAAATCTTTTCTGTCCTAGAACACAACCATGCCATCAAACATCCTCTATGTTTTCTAATTATCCTAACCCTAACCCTAGCTAAGGGTTTGGGTGGTTAGGGTTAGGGGTTCAGATTGTCTCCGAAGAATCAATGCAACCTTCCACTCATTTGAGTGGAAAATATAACTCAAGGCATCAATATATTAGTTTTAAGACACTCAACAATCTTGCCAAACCACAGAAATGTATCAACTGTGCTACAATTTTATTTTTTGACAATTATTCTGTCATTAGAAATTGTGTATTGAATGCTGTTCTCGAAAACCATTGTTTCAGGGTTACATAGGTTAAGAGTCAGGAATAGCCAATAAATACTAGCATTTTCTGTTAAATGCCAGTGCATTAAATGCCAAATGCAAGTTTGAAAAGGTTAAGCCCCTTCCTTCAAACTTTTCTTTAAGGGTAATCAAGTCATCATTCACTTTTAGGGCAATGCAGTGCATAGAGATATAAAGGTATGAAAAACAAATGTGAAGATAACATTGAAATATCACTTTTCCTAAAAATCCTTTCTGTCCTAGAACACAACCATGCCATCAAACATCCTCTATGTTTTCTAATTATCCTAACCCTAACCCTAGCTAAGGGTTTGGGTGGTTAGGGTTAGGGGTTCATATTGTCTCTGAAGAATCAATGCAACCTTCCACTCATTTGAGTGGAAAATATAACTCAAGGCATCGATATATTAGCTTTAAAACACTCAACAATCTTGTCAAACCAAAGAAAATGTATCAACTGTGCTACAATTTTATTTTTTGAAAAGTATTCTATCATTAGAAATTGTGTGTTGAATGCTGTTCTCGAAAAGCATTGTTTCAGGGTTACATACGTTAAGAGTCAGGAATAGCCAATAAATACTAGCATTTTCTGTTAAAATGCCAGTGCATTAAATGCCAAATGCAAGTTTGAAAAGCTTAAGCCCCTTACTTCAAACTTTTCTTTAAGGGTAATCAAGTCATCATTCCCTTTTTGGGCAATGCAGTGCATACAGCCATATAGGCATGAAAAAAATATGTGAAGATAACATTGAAATGTCACTTTTCCTAAACATCCTTTCTGTCCTAGAACACAACCATGCCATCAAACATCCTCTATGTTTTCAAATTATCCAAACCCTAACCCTAGCTAAGGGTTTGGGTGGTTAGGGTTAGGGGTTCAGATTGTCTCCGAAGAATCAATGCAACCTTCCACTCATTTGAGTGGAAAATATAACTCAAGGCATCAATATATTAGTTTTAAAACACTCAACAATCTTGCCAAACCACAGAAATGTATCAACTGTGCTACAATTTTATTTTTTGACAATTATTCTGTCATTAGAAATTGTGTGTTGAATGCTGTTCTCGAAAAGCATTGTTTCAGGGTTACATAGGTTAAGAGTCAGGAATAGCCAATAAATACTAGCATTTTCTGTTAAAATGCCAGTGCATTAAATGCCAAATGCAAGTTTGAAAAGCTTAAGCCCCTTACTTCAAACTTTTCTTTAAGGGTAATCAAGTCATCATTCCCTTTTCGGGCAATGCAGTGCATACAGCCATATAGGCATGAAAAAAATATGTGAAGATAACATTGAAATGTCACTTTTCCTAAACATCCTTTCTGTCCTAGAACACAACCATGCCATCAAACATCCTCTATGTTTTCAAATTATCAAAACCCTAACCCTAGCTAAGGGTTTGGGTGGTTAGGGTTAGGGGTTCAGATTGTCTCCAAAGAATCAATGCAACCTTCCACTCATTTGAGTGGAAAATATAACTCAAGGCATCAATATATTAGTTTTAAAACACTCAACAATCTTGCCAAACCACAGAAATGTATCAACTGTGCTACAATTTTATTTTTTGACAATTATTCTGTCATTAGAAATTGTGTGTTGAATGCTGTTCTCGAAAAGCATTGTTTCAGGGTTACATAGGTTAAGAGTCAGGAATAGCCAATAAATACTAGCATTTTCTGTTAAAATGCCAGTGCATTAAATGCCAAATGCAAGTTTGAAAAGCTTAAGCCCCTTACTTCAAACTTTTCTTTAAGGGTAATCAAGTCATCATTCACTTTTAGGGCAATGCAGTGCATACAGCCATATAGGTATGAAAAACAAATGTGAAGATAACATTGAAATATCACTTTTCCTAAAAATCCTTTCTGTCCTAGAACACAACCATGCCATCAAACATCCTCTATGTTTTGTAATTATCCTAACCCTAACCCTAGCTAAGGGTTTGGGTGGTTAGGGTTAGGGGTTCAGATTGTCTCCGAAGAATCAATGCAACCTTCCACTCATTTGAGTGGAAAATATAACTCAAGGCATCAATATATTAGTTTTAAAACACTCAACAATCTTGCCAAACCACAGAAATGTATCAACTGTGCTACAATTTTATTTTTTGACAATTATTCTGTCATTAGAAATTGTGTATTGAATGCTGTTCTCGAAAAGCATTGTTTCAGGGTTACATAGGTTAAGAGTCAGGAATAGCCAATACAAACTAGCATTTTCTGTTAAATGCCAGTGCATTAAATGCCAAATGCAAGTTTAAAAAGCTTAAGCCCTTTCTTTCAAACTTTTCTTTTAGGGTAATCAAGTCATCATTCCCTTTTCGGGCAATGCAGTGCATACAGCCATATAGGCATGAAAAAAATATGTGAAGATAACATTGAAATGTCACTTTTCCTAAACATCCTTTCTGTCCTAAAACACAACCATGCCATCAAACATCCTTTATGCTTTCTATTTATCCTAACACTAACCCTAACTAAGGGTTTGGGGGTTAGGATTAGGGGTTCATATTGTCTCTGAAGAATCAATGCAACCTTCCACTCATTTGAGTGGAAAATATAACTCAAGGCATCAATATATTAGCTTTAAAACACTCAACAATCTTGTCAAACCAAAGAAAATGTATCAACTGTGCTACAACTTTATTTTTTGACAATTATTTAGTCATTAGAAATTGTGTGTTGAATGATGTTCTCGAAAACCATTGTTTCAGGGTTACATAGGTTAAGAGTGAGGAATAGCCAATACATAATAGCATTTTCTGTTAAAATGCCAGTGCATTAAATGCCAAATGCAAGTTTGAAAAGCTTAAGACGTTTCTTTCAAACTTTTTCTTTAAGAGTAATCAAGTCATCATTCCCTTTTCGGGCAATGCAGTGCATACAGCCATATAGGCATGAAAAAAATATGTGAAGATAACATTGAAATGTCACTTTTCCTAAACATCCTTTCTGTCCTAGAACACAACCATGCCATCAAACATCCTCTATGTTTTCAAATTATCCAAACCCTAACCCTAGCTAAGGGTTTGGGTGGTTAGGGTTAGGGGTTCAGATTGTCTCCGAAGAATCAATGCAACCTTCCACTCATTTGAGTGGAAAATATAACTCAAGGCATCAATATATTAGTTTTAAAACACTCAACAATCTTGCCAAACCACAGAAATGTATCAACTGTGCTACAATTTTATTTTTTGACAATTATTCTGTCATTAGAAATTGTGTGTTGAATGCTGTTCTCGAAAAGCATTGTTTCAGGGTTACATAGGTTAAGAGTCAGGAATAGCCAATAAATACTAGCATTTTCTGTTAAAATGCCAGTGCATTAAATGCCAAATGCAAGTTTGAAAAGCTTAAGCCCCTTACTTCAAACTTTTCTTTAAGGGTAATCAAGTCATCATTCACTTTTAGGGCAATGCAGTGCATACAGCCATATAGGTATGAAAAACAAATGTGAAGATAACATTGAAATATCACTTTTCCTAAAAATCTTTTCTGTCCTAGAACACAACCATGCCATCAAACATCCTCTATGTTTTCTAATTATCCTAACCCTAACCCTAGCTAAGGGTTTGGGTGGTTAGGGTTAGGGGTTCAGATTGTCTCCGAAGAATCAATGCAACCTTCCACTCATTTGAGTGGAAAATATAACTCAAGGCATCAATATATTAGTTTTAAGACACTCAACAATCTTGCCAAACCACAGAAATGTATCAACTGTGCTACAATTTTATTTTTTGACAATTATTCTGTCATTAGAAATTGTGTATTGAATGCTGTTCTCGAAAACCATTGTTTCAGGGTTACATAGGTTAAGAGTCAGGAATAGCCAATAAATACTAGCATTTTCTGTTAAATGCCAGTGCATTAAATGCCAAATGCAAGTTTGAAAAGGTTAAGCCCCTTCCTTCAAACTTTTCTTTAAGGGTAATCAAGTCATCATTCACTTTTAGGGCAATGCAGTGCATAGAGATATAAAGGTATGAAAAACAAATGTGAAGATAACATTGAAATATCACTTTTCCTAAAAATCCTTTCTGTCCTAGAACACAACCATGCCATCAAACATCCTCTATGTTTTCTAATTATCCTAACCCTAACCCTAGCTAAGGGTTTGGGTGGTTAGGGTTAGGGGTTCATATTGTCTCTGAAGAATCAATGCAACCTTCCACTCATTTGAGTGGAAAATATAACTCAAGGCATCGATATATTAGCTTTAAAACACTCAACAATCTTGTCAAACCAAAGAAAATGTATCAACTGTGCTACAATTTTATTTTTTGAAAAGTATTCTATCATTAGAAATTGTGTGTTGAATGCTGTTCTCGAAAAGCATTGTTTCAGGGTTACATACGTTAAGAGTCAGGAATAGCCAATAAATACTAGCATTTTCTGTTAAAATGCCAGTGCATTAAATGCCAAATGCAAGTTTGAAAAGCTTAAGCCCCTTACTTCAAACTTTTCTTTAAGGGTAATCAAGTCATCATTCCCTTTTTGGGCAATGCAGTGCATACAGCCATATAGGCATGAAAAAAATATGTGAAGATAACATTGAAATGTCACTTTTCCTAAACATCCTTTCTGTCCTAGAACACAACCATGCCATCAAACATCCTCTATGTTTTCAAATTATCCAAACCCTAACCCTAGCTAAGGGTTTGGGTGGTTAGGGTTAGGGGTTCAGATTGTCTCCGAAGAATCAATGCAACCTTCCACTCATTTGAGTGGAAAATATAACTCAAGGCATCAATATATTAGTTTTAAAACACTCAACAATCTTGCCAAACCACAGAAATGTATCAACTGTGCTACAATTTTATTTTTTGACAATTATTCTGTCATTAGAAATTGTGTGTTGAATGCTGTTCTCGAAAAGCATTGTTTCAGGGTTACATAGGTTAAGAGTCAGGAATAGCCAATAAATACTAGCATTTTCTGTTAAAATGCCAGTGCATTAAATGCCAAATGCAAGTTTGAAAAGCTTAAGCCCCTTACTTCAAACTTTTCTTTAAGGGTAATCAAGTCATCATTCACTTTTAGGGCAATGCAGTGCATACAGCCATATAGGTATGAAAAACAAATGTGAAGATAACATTGAAATATCACTTTTCCTAAAAATCCTTTCTGTCCTAGAACACAACCATGCCATCAAACATCCTCTATGTTTTGTAATTATCCTAACCCTAACCCTAGCTAAGGGTTTGGGTGGTTAGGGTTAGGGGTTCAGATTGTCTCCGAAGAATCAATGCAACCTTCCACTCATTTGAGTGGAAAATATAACTCAAGGCATCAATATATTAGTTTTAAAACACTCAACAATCTTGCCAAACCACAGAAATGTATCAACTGTGCTACAATTTTATTTTTTGACAATTATTCTGTCATTAGAAATTGTGTATTGAATGCTGTTCTCGAAAAGCATTGTTTCAGGGTTACATAGGTTAAGAGTCAGGAATAGCCAATACAAACTAGCATTTTCTGTTAAATGCCAGTGCATTAAATGCCAAATGCAAGTTTAAAAAGCTTAAGCCCCTTACTTCAAACTTTTCTTTAAGGGTAATCAAGTCATCATTCCCTTTTAGGGCAATGCAGTGCATACAGCCATATAGACATGAAAAAAAATGTGAAGATAACATTGAAATATCACTTTTTCTAAAAATCCTTTCTGTCCTAGAACACAACCATGCCATCAAACATCGTCTATTTTTCTAATTATCCAAACCCTAACCCTAGCTAAGGGTTTGGGTGGTTAGGGTTAGGGGTTCATATTGTCTCTGAAGAATCAATGCAACCTTCCACTCATTTGAGTGGAAAATATAACTCAAGGCATCAATATATTGGCTTTAAAACACTCAACAATCTTGTCAAACCAAAGAAAATGTATCAACTGTGCTACAACTTTATTTTTTGACAATTATTTAGTCATTAGAAATTGTGTGTTGAATGATGTTCTCGAAAACCATTGTTTCAGGGTTACATAGGTTAAGAGTCAGGAATAGCCAATAAATACTAGCATTTTCTGTTAAAATGCCAGTGCATTAAATGCCAAATGCAAGTTTGAAAAGCTTAAGCCCCTTCCTTCAAACTTTTCTTTAAGGGTAATCAAGTCATCATTCACTTTTAGGGCAATGCAGTGCATAGAGATATAAAGGTATGAAAAACAAATGTGAAGATAACATTGAAATATCACTTTTCCTAAAAATCCTTTCTGTCCTAGAACACAACCATGCCATCAAACATCCTCTATGTTTTCTAATTATCCTAACCCTAACCCTAGCTAAGGGTTTGGGTGGTTAGGGTTAGGGGTTCATATTGTCTCTGAAGAATCAATGCAACCTTCCACTCATTTGAGTGGAAAATATAACTCAAGGCATCGATATATTAGCTTTAAAACACTCAACAATCTTGTCAAACCAAAGAAAATGTATCAACTGTGCTACAATTTTATTTTTTGAAAAGTATTCTATCATTAGAAATTGTGTGTTGAATGCTGTTCTCGAAAAGCATTGTTTCAGGGTTACATACGTTAAGAGTCAGGAATAGCCAATACATACTAGCATTTTCAGTTAAAATGCCAGTGCATTAAATGCCAAATGCAAGTTTGAAAAGCTTAAGACCTTTCTTTCAAACTTTTTCTTTAAGAGTAATCAAGTCATCATTCCCTTTTCGGGCAATGCAGTGCATACAGCCATATAGGCATGAAAAAAATATGTGAAGATAACATTGAAATGTCACTTTTCCTAAACATCCTTTCTGTCCTAGAACACAACCATGCCATCAAACATCCTCTATGTTTTCAAATTATCCAAACCCTAACCCTAGCTAAGGGTTTGGGTGGTTAGGGTTAGGGGTTCAGATTGTCTCCGAAGAATCAATGCAACCTTCCACTCATTTGAGTGGAAAATATAACTCAAGGCATCAATATATTAGTTTTAAAACACTCAACAATCTTGCCAAACCACAGAAATGTATCAACTGTGCTACAATTTTATTTTTTGACAATTATTCTGTCATTAGAAATTGTGTGTTGAATGCTGTTCTCGAAAAGCATTGTTTCAGGGTTACATAGGTTAAGAGTCAGGAATAGCCAATAAATACTAGCATTTTCTGTTAAAATGCCAGTGCATTAAATGCCAAATGCAAGTTTGAAAAGCTTAAGCCCCTTCCTTCAAACTTTTCTTTAAGGGTAATCAAGTCATCATTCACTTTTAGGGCAATGCAGTGCATAGAGATATAAAGGTATGAAAAACAAATGTGAAGATAACATTGAAATATCACTTTTCCTAAAAATCCTTTCTGTCCTAGAACACAACCATGCCATCAAACATCCTCTATGTTTTCTAATTATCCTAACCCTAACCCTAGCTAAGGGTTTGGGTGGTTAGGGTTAGGGGTTCATATTGTCTCTGAAGAATCAATGCAACCTTCCACTCATTTGAGTGGAAAATATAACTCAAGGCATCGATATATTAGCTTTAAAACACTCAACAATCTTGTCAAACCAAAGAAAATGTATCAACTGTGCTACAATTTTATTTTTTGAAAAGTATTCTATCATTAGAAATTGTGTGTTGAATGCTGTTCTCGAAAAGCATTGTTTCAGGGTTACATACGTTAAGAGTCAGGAATAGCCAATACATACTAGCATTTTCAGTTAAAATGCCAGTGCATTAAATGCCAAATGCAAGTTTGAAAAGCTTAAGACCTTTCTTTCAAACTTTTTCTTTAAGAGTAATCAAGTCATCATTCCCTTTTCGGGCAATGCAGTGCATACAGCCATATAGGCATGAAAAAAATATGTGAAGATAACATTGAAATGTCACTTTTCCTAAACATCCTTTCTGTCCTAGAACACAACCATGCCATCAAACATCCTCTATGTTTTCAAATTATCCAAACCCTAATCCTAGCTAAGGGTTTGGGTGGTTAGGGTTAGGGGTTCAGATTGTCTCCGAAGAATCAATACAACCTTCCACTCATTTGAGTGGAAAATATAACTCAAGGCATCAATATATTAGTTTTAAAACACTCAACAATCTTGCCAAACCACAGAAATGTATCAACTGTGCTACAATTTTATTTTTTGACAATTATTCTGTCATTAGAAATTGTGTGTTGAATGCTGTTCTCGAAAAGCATTGTTTCAGGGTTACATAGGTTAAGAGTCAGGAATAGCCAATAAATACTAGCATTTTCTGTTAAAATGCCAGTGCATTAAATGCCAAATGCAAGTTTGAAAAGCTTAAGCCCCTTACTTCAAACTTTTCTTTAAGGGTAATCAAGTCATCATTCCCTTTTCGGGCAATGCAGTGCATACAGCCATATAGGCATGAAAAAAATATGTGAAGATAACATTGAAATGTCACTTTTCCTAAACATCCTTTCTGTCCTAGAACACAACCATGCCATCAAACATCCTCTATGTTTTCAAATTATCAAAACCCTAACCCTAGCTAAGGGTTTGGGTGGTTAGGGTTAGGGGTTCAGATTGTCTCCAAAGAATCAATGCAACCTTCCACTCATTTGAGTGGAAAATATAACTCAAGGCATCAATATATTAGTTTTAAAACACTCAACAATCTTGCCAAACCACAGAAATGTATCAACTGTGCTACAATTTTATTTTTTGACAATTATTCTGTCATTAGAAATTGTGTGTTGAATGCTGTTCTCGAAAAGCATTGTTTCAGGGTTACATAGGTTAAGAGTCAGGAATAGCCAATAAATACTAGCATTTTCTGTTAAAATGCCAGTGCATTAAATGCCAAATGCAAGTTTGAAAAGCTTAAGCCCCTTACTTCAAACTTTTCTTTAAGGGTAATCAAGTCATCATTCACTTTTAGGGCAATGCAGTGCATACAGCCATATAGGTATGAAAAACAAATGTGAAGATAACATTGAAATATCACTTTTCCTAAAAATCCTTTCTGTCCTAGAACACAACCATGCCATCAAACATCCTCTATGTTTTGTAATTATCCTAACCCTAACCCTAGCTAAGGGTTTGGGTGGTTAGGGTTAGGGGTTCAGATTGTCTCCGAAGAATCAATGCAACCTTCCACTCATTTGAGTGGAAAATATAACTCAAGGCATCAATATATTAGTTTTAAAACACTCAACAATCTTGCCAAACCACAGAAATGTATCAACTGTGCTACAATTTTATTTTTTGACAATTATTCTGTCATTAGAAATTGTGTATTGAATGCTGTTCTCGAAAAGCATTGTTTCAGGGTTACATAGGTTAAGAGTCAGGAATAGCCAATACAAACTAGCATTTTCTGTTAAATGCCAGTGCATTAAATGCCAAATGCAAGTTTAAAAAGCTTAAGCCCTTTCTTTCAAACTTTTCTTTTAGGGTAATCAAGTCATCATTCCCTTTTCGGGCAATGCAGTGCATACAGCCATATAGGCATGAAAAAAATATGTGAAGATAACATTGAAATGTCACTTTTCCTAAACATCCTTTCTGTCCTAAAACACAACCATGCCATCAAACATCCTTTATGCTTTCTATTTATCCTAACACTAACCCTAACTAAGGGTTTGGGGGTTAGGATTAGGGGTTCATATTGTCTCTGAAGAATCAATGCAACCTTCCACTCATTTGAGTGGAAAATATAACTCAAGGCATCAATATATTAGCTTTAAAACACTCAACAATCTTGTCAAACCAAAGAAAATGTATCAACTGTGCTACAACTTTATTTTTTGACAATTATTTAGTCATTAGAAATTGTGTGTTGAATGATGTTCTCGAAAACCATTGTTTCAGGGTTACATAGGTTAAGAGTGAGGAATAGCCAATACATAATAGCATTTTCTGTTAAAATGCCAGTGCATTAAATGCCAAATGCAAGTTTGAAAAGCTTAAGACGTTTCTTTCAAACTTTTTCTTTAAGAGTAATCAAGTCATCATTCCCTTTTCGGGCAATGCAGTGCATACAGCCATATAGGCATGAAAAAAATATGTGAAGATAACATTGAAATGTCACTTTTCCTAAACATCCTTTCTGTCCTAGAACACAACCATGCCATCAAACATCCTCTATGTTTTCAAATTATCCAAACCCTAACCCTAGCTAAGGGTTTGGGTGGTTAGGGTTAGGGGTTCAGATTGTCTCCGAAGAATCAATGCAACCTTCCACTCATTTGAGTGGAAAATATAACTCAAGGCATCAATATATTAGTTTTAAAACACTCAACAATCTTGCCAAACCACAGAAATGTATCAACTGTGCTACAATTTTATTTTTTGACAATTATTCTGTCATTAGAAATTGTGTGTTGAATGCTGTTCTCGAAAAGCATTGTTTCAGGGTTACATAGGTTAAGAGTCAGGAATAGCCAATAAATACTAGCATTTTCTGTTAAAATGCCAGTGCATTAAATGCCAAATGCAAGTTTGAAAAGCTTAAGCCCCTTACTTCAAACTTTTCTTTAAGGGTAATCAAGTCATCATTCACTTTTAGGGCAATGCAGTGCATACAGCCATATAGGTATGAAAAACAAATGTGAAGATAACATTGAAATATCACTTTTCCTAAAAATCTTTTCTGTCCTAGAACACAACCATGCCATCAAACATCCTCTATGTTTTCTAATTATCCTAACCCTAACCCTAGCTAAGGGTTTGGGTGGTTAGGGTTAGGGGTTCAGATTGTCTCCGAAGAATCAATGCAACCTTCCACTCATTTGAGTGGAAAATATAACTCAAGGCATCAATATATTAGTTTTAAAACACTCAACAATCTTGCCAAACCACAGAAATGTATCAACTGTGCTACAATTTTATTTTTTGACAATTATTCTGTCATTAGAAATTGTGTATTGAATGCTGTTCTCGAAAAGCATTGTTTCAGGGTTACATAGGTTAAGAGTCAGGAATAGCCAATACAAACTAGCATTTTCTGTTAAATGCCAGTGCATTAAATGCCAAATGCAAGTTTAAAAAACTTAAGCCCTTTCTTTCAAACTTTTCTTTTAGGGTAATCAAGTCATCATTCCCTTTTAGGGCAATGCAGTGCATAGAGCCATATAGGCAAGAAAAAAAATGTGAAGATAACATTGAAATATCACTTTTCCTAAAAATCCTTTCTGTCCTACAACACAACCATGCCATCAAACATCCTCTATGTTTTCTAATTATCCAAACCCTAACCCTAGCTAAGGGTTTGGGTGGTTAGGGTTAGGGGTTCAGATTGTCTCCGAAGAATCAATGCAACCTTCCACTCATTTGAGTGGAAAATATAACTCAAGGCATCAATATATTAGTTTTAAAACACTCAACAATCTTGCCAAACCACAGAAATGTATCAACTGTGCTACAATTTTATTTTTTGACAATTATTCTGTCATTAGAAATTGTGTGTTGAATGCTGTTCTCGAACAGCATTGTTTCAGGGTTACATAGGTTAAGAGTCAGGAATAGCCAATAAATACTAGCATTTTCTGTTAAAATGCCAGTGCATTAAATGCCAAATGCAAGTTTGAAAAGCTTAAGCCCCTTCCTTCAAACTTTTCTTTAAGGGTAATCAAGTCATCATTCCCTTTTAGGGCAATGCAGTGCATAGAGACATAAAGGTATGAAAAACAAATGTGAAGATAACATTGAAATATCACTGTTCCTAAAAATCCTTTCTGTCCTAGAACACAACCATGCCATCAAACATCCTCTATGTTTTCTAATTATCCTAACCCTTACCCTAGCTAAGGGTTTGGGTGGTTAGGGTTAGTGGTTCATATTGTCTCTGAAGAATCAATGCAACCTTCCACTCATTTGAGTGGAAAATATAACTCAAGGCATCGATATATTAGCTTTAAAACACTCAACAATCTTGTCAAACCAAAGAAAATGTATCAACTGTGCTACAATTTTATTTTTTGAAAAGTATTCTATCATTAGAAATTGTGTGTTGAATGCTGTTCTCGAAAAGCATTGTTTCAGGGTTACATACGTTAAGAGTCAGGAATAGCCAATACATACTAGCATTTTCTGTTAAAATGCCAGTGCATTAAATGCCAAATGCAAGTTTGAAAAGCTTAAGACCTTTCTTTCAAACTTTTTCTTTAAGAGTAATCAAGTCATCATTCCCTTTTCGGGCAATGCAGTGCATACAGCCATATAGGCATGAAAAAAATATGTGAAGATAACATTGAAATGTCACTTTTCCTAAACATCCTTTCTGTCCTAAAACACAACCATGCCATCAAACATCCTTTATGCTTTCTATTTATCCTAACACTAACCCTAACTAAGGGTTTGTGGGTTAGGATTAGGGGTTCATATTGTCTCTGAAGAATCAATGCAACCTTCCACTCATTTGAGTGGAAAATATAACTCAAGGCATCAATATATTAGCTTTAAAACACTCAACAATCTTGTCAAACCAAAGAAAATGTATCAACTGTGCTACAACTTTATTTTTTGACAATTATTTAGTCATTAGAAATTGTGTGTTGAATGATGTTCTCGAAAACCATTGTTTCAGGGTTACATAGGTTAAGAGTGAGGAATAGCCAATACATAATAGCATTTTCTGTTAAAATGCCAGTGCATTAAATGCCAAATGCAAGTTTGAAAAGCTTAAGACCTTTCTTTCAAACTTTTTCTTTAAGAGTAATCAAGTCATCATTCCCTTTTCGGGCAATGCAGTGCATACAGCCATATAGGCATGAAAAAAATATGTGAGAATAACATTGAAATGTCACTTTTCCTAAACATCCTTTCTGTCCTAGAACACAACCATGCCATCAAACATCCTCTATGTTTTCAAATTATCCAAACCCTAACCCTAGCTAAGGGTTTGGGTGGTTAGGGTTAGGGGTTCAGATTGTCTCCGAAGAATCAATGCAACCTTCCACTCATTTGAGTGGAAAATATAACTCAAGGCATCAATATATTAGTTTTAAAACACTCAACAATCTTGCCAAACCACAGAAATGTATCAACTGTGCTACAATTTTATTTTTTGACAATTATTCTGTCATTAGAAATTGTGTGTTGAATGCTGTTCTCGAAAAGCATTGTTTCAGGGTTACATAGGTTAAGAGTCAGGAATAGCCAATACAAACTAGCATTTTCTGTTAAATGCCAGTGCATTAAATGCCAAATGCAAGTTTAAAAAGCTTAAGCCCTTTCTTTCAAAGTTTTCTTTTAGGGTAATCAAGTCATCATTCCCTTTTAGGGCAATGCAGTGCATAGAGCCATATAGGCAAGAAAAAAAATGTGAAGATAACATTGAAATATCACTTTTCCTAAAAATCCTTTCTGTCCTAGAACACAACCATGCCATCAAACATCGTCTATTTTTTCTAATTATCCTAACCCTAACCCTAGCTAAGGGTTTGGGTGGTTAGGGTTAGGGGTTCAAATTGTCTCTGAAGAATCAATGCAACCTTCCACTCATTTGAGAGGAAAATATAACTCAAGGCATCAATATATTAGCTTGAAAACACTCATCAATCTTGTCAAACCAAAGAAAAGTATCAACTGTGCTACAATTTTATTTTTTGAAAAGTATTCTGTTATTTGAAACTGCGTATTGAATGCTGTTCTCGAAAAGCATTGTTTCAGGGTTACATAGGTTAAGAGTCAGGAATAGGCAATACATATTAGCCTTTTCTTTTAAAATGCCAGTGCATTAAATGCCAAATGCAAGTTTGAAAAGCTTAAGCCCCTTCCTTCAAACTTTTCTTTAAGGGTAATCAAGTCATCATTCACTTTTAGGGCAATGCAGTGCATACAGCCATATAGGTATGAAAAACAAATGTGAAGATAACATTGAAATATCACTTTTCCTAAAAATCCTTTCTATCCTAGAACACAACCATGCCATCGAACATCCTCTATGTATTCTAATTATCTTAACCCTAACCCTAACTAAGGGTTTGGGTGGTTTGGGTTAGGGGTTCATATTGTCTCTGAAGAATCAATGCAACCTTCCACTCATTTGAGTTGAATTATAACCCAAGGCATCAATATATTAGCTTTAAAACACTCAACAATCTTGTCAAACCTAAGAAAATGTATCAACTGTGCTACAATTTTATTTTTTGAAAAGTATTCTATCATTAGAAATTGTGTGTTGAATGCTGTTCTCGAAAAGCATTGTTTCAGGGTTACATACGTTAAGAGTCAGGAATAGCCAATACATACTATCATTTTCTGTTAAAATGCCAGTGCATTAAATGCCAAATGCAAGTTTGAAAAGCTTAAGCACCTTCCTTCAATCTTTTCTTTAAGGGTAATCAAGTCATCATTCACTTTTAGGGCAATGCAGTGCATACAGCCATATAGGTATGAAAAAAAATGTGAAGATTACATTGAAATATCACTTTTCCTAAAAATCCTTTCTGTCCTAGAACACAACCATGCCATCAAACATCCTCTATGTTTTCTAATTATCCAAACCCTAACCCTAGCTAAGGGTTTGGGTGGTTAGGGTTAGGGGTTCAGATTGTCTTCGAAGAATCAATGCAACCTTCCACTCATTTGAGTGGAAATTATAACTCAAGGCATCAATATATTAGCTTTAAAACACTCAACAATCTTGTCAAACCAAAGAAAATGTATCAACTGTGCTACAACTTTATTTTTTGACAATTATTTAGTCATTAGAAATTGTGTGTTGAATGATGTTCTCGAAAACCATTGCTTCAGGGTTACATAGGTTAAGAGTGAGGAATAGCCAATACATACTAGCATTTTCTGTTAAAATGCCAGTGCATTAAATGGCAAATGCAAGTTTGAAAACCTTAAGACATTTCTTTCAAACTTTTTCTTTAAGAGTAATCAAGTCATCATTCCCTTTTCGGGCAATGCAGTGCATACAGCCATATAGGCATGAAAAAAATATGTGAAGATAACATTGAAATGTCACTTTTCCTAAACATCCTTTCTGTCCTATAACACAACAATGCCATCAAACATCCTCTATGTTTTCTAATTATCCTAACCCTAACCCTAACTAAAGGTTTGGGTGGTTAGGGTTAGGGGTTCATATTGTCTCTGAAGAATCAATGCAACCTTCCACTCATTTGAGTGGAAAATATAACTCAAGGCATCAATATATTAGCTTGAAAACACTCATCAATCTTGTCAAACCAAAGAAAAGTATCAACTGTGCTACAGTTTTATTTTTTGAAAAGTATTCTGTTATTAGAAACTGCGTATTGAATGCTGTTCTCGAAAAGCATTGTTTCAGGTTTACATAGGTTAAGAGTCAGGAATAGGCAATACATATTAGCCTTTTCTTTTAAAATGCCAGTGCATTAAATGCCAAATGCAAGTTTGAAAAGCTTAAGCCCCTTCCTTCAAACTTTTCTTTAAGGGTAATCAAGTCATCATTCACTTTTAGGGCAATGCAGTGCATACAGCCATATAGGTATGAAAAACAAATGTGAAGATAACATTGAAATATCACTTTTCCTAAAAATCCTTTCTATCCTAGAACACAACCATGCCATCAAACATCCTCTATGTATTCTAATTATCTTAACCCTAACCCTAACTAAGGGTTTGGGTGGTTTGGGTTAGGGGTTCAAATTGTCTCTGAAGAATCAATGCAACCTTCCACTCA
This sequence comes from Atractosteus spatula, assembly GCF_055471065.1. Classification (NCBI taxonomy): domain Eukaryota; kingdom Metazoa; phylum Chordata; class Actinopteri; order Semionotiformes; family Lepisosteidae; genus Atractosteus; species Atractosteus spatula. The sequence continues at coordinate 39,706,680 of NC_142714.1, read as the reverse complement.
TTTGAGTGGAAAATATAACTAAGTGCATCAATATATTAGTTTTAAAACACTCAACAATCTTGCCAAACAACAGAAATGTATCAACTGTGCTACAATTTTATTTTTTGACAATTATTCTATCATTAGAAATTGTGTGTTGAATGCTGTTCTCGAAAAGCATTGTTTCAGGGTTACATAGGTTAAGAGTCAGGAATAGCCAATAAATACTAGCATTTTCTGTTAAAATGCCAGTGCATTAAATGCCAAATGCAAGTTTGAAAAGCTTAAGCCCCTTCCTTCAAACTTTTCTTTAAGGGTAATCAAGTCATCATTCACTATTAGGGCAATGCAGTGCATAGAGCCATATAGGTATGAAAAACAAATGTGAAGATAACATTGAAATATCACTTTTCCTAAAAATCCTTTCTGTCCTAGAACACAACCATGCCATCAAACATCCTCTATGTTTTCAAATTATCCTAACCCTAACCCTAACTAAGGGTTTGGGTGGTTAGTGTTAGGGGTTCATATTGTCTCTGAAGAATCAATGCAACCTTCCACTCATTTGAGTGGAAAATATAACTCAAGACATCAATATATTAGATTTAAAACACTCAACAATCTTGTCAAACCAAAGAAAATGTATCAACTGTGCTACAACTTTATTTTTTGACAATTATTCTGTCATTAGAAATTGTGTGTTGAATGATGTTCTCGAAAAGCATTGTTTCAGGGTTACATAGGTTAAGAGTCAGGAATAGCCAATACATACTAGAATTTTTGTTAAAATGCCAGTGCATTAAATGCCAAATGCAAGTTTGAAAAGCTTAACACCTTTCAATCAAACTTTTTCTTTAAGAGTAATCAAGTCATCATTCCCTTTTCGGGCAATGCAGTGCATACAGCCATATAGGCATGAAAAAAATATGTGAAGATAACATTGAAATATCACTTTTCCTAAGCATCCTTTCTGTCCTAAAACACAACCATGGCATCAAACATCCTATATGTTTTCTAATTTTCCTAACCCTAACCCTAACTAAGGATTTGGGTGGTTAGGGTTAGGGGTTCAGATTGTCTCTGAAGAATCAATGCAACCTTCCACTCATTTGAGAGGAAAATATATCTCAAGGCATCAATATATTAGCTTGAAAACACTCAACAATCTTGTCAAACCAAAGAAAATGTATCAACTGTGCTACAATTTTATTTTTTGAAAAGTATTCTGTCATTAGAATCTGCGTGTTGAATGCTGTTCTCGAAAAGCATTGTTTCAGGGTTACATAGGTTAAGAGTCAGGAATAGCCAATCCCTATTAGCCTTTTCTGTTAAAATGCCAGTGCATTAAATGCCAAATGCAAGTTTGAAAAGCTTAAGAGCTTTCTTTCAAACTTTTTCTTTAAGGGTAATCAAGTCATCATTCCCTTTTAGGGCAATGCAGTGCATACAGCCATATAGGCATGAAAAAAATATGTGAAGATAACATTGAAATATCACTTTTCCTAAAAATCCTTTCTGTCCTAGAACACAACCATGCCATCAAATATCCTTTATGTTTTCTAATTATCCAAACCCTAACCCTAGCTAAGGGTTTGGGTGGTTAGGGTTAGGGGTTCAGATTGTCTCCGAAGAATCAATGCAACCTTCCACTCATTTGAGTGGAAAATATAACTCAAGGCATCAATATACTAGCTTTAAAATACACAACAATCTTACCAAACCACAGAAATGTTTCAACTGTGCTACAATTTAATTTTTGAAAAGTATTCTGTCATTAGAAACTGTGTGTTGTATGCTGTTCTCGATAGCATTGTTTCAGGGTTAAATAGGTTAAGTGTGATTAATAGCCAACTGTTCAAATGCCACTGCATTAAGTGCCAAATGCATCAGTTTGAAAAGCTGAAGCCATTGATTTCAAACTTTTTCTTTTAGGGTAATTAAGTCATCATTCTCATTAGGGTTAGGATAATTAATCGATTTTATTTACAGAGAAGACTGACACAGCTTCGCGCTGTGAGTCTGTTTTTCTAAGAAAACATGTGTCCGTGGGGGAAGGTGGAGTGTCTTTCACTGGAAGACTCACCTTTTCTACTTTGAAAATACCTGTGAAACCGGTTTAATTCAGCACAGCCAGCTCTCCCACAGAGAGAGATGAAAACCGCGCAGCGCCAGGTGAATGCTCAACATTAATGTAGGGCTTTTGGTCTCACGTGGATTTGCACCTTGCAACCTGCGGTACTGCTGTTTACATACAATACGAACATGTTGTGATATTTAGAAATATAAAAAATGTCAGTATACTGTAGTGTCCATAATATTTGCTATTTTAGTTTTTCAAAGAAATGTTTATTTGTTAAAAGATAACTCATAACAATTGTTGGATTTGAACACCCGACCTCACGCTTATACAGTAAATCAGTCACTTAAGCTATCACGCCACCAAGGCAAATCATGTGACATGCACTGAAACAGCAATACATATATCAATATAAAAATATAGTTATACCGTTATTAATTTATTTAGATACCATATTATATTCCCTATTAATCCAATTCTAAAAGTATGCTTTTTTTAATCCGATAACGAGCGTATTTGAAGAAAATGTTAAAACGATCAATTTTCACAAAGCATAAAAACATACAGTAATATGTTCAGAAGAAGCACGTAAAAACATTTTGAAATAACCACATGTAAGACTTTAACCACATGTAAGAGTTTACATAATATGTTTATGTTCCTAAATTAATATTGTTTATGACCTTCAGATGCGTTATGCTCCTATTCTTTTTATGCTCAGCTACTAAAATTTCCCTTTAGTGGTAAAATTCCATATAAATATTCAATACTAAGTGGATAAAAATGTGCACAGTAAAGAGATTAAATTATTAAATCTTTTCACTACTGACCAATGCACCACGAGTGCCCCTGTCAGTCATTTTGTTTAGCCAATCACATACTGCGGTACGGCGTGGTGGCGCATGCGTAGATGCTCGCAGTACGGGTTTATACTGTGCATTTTGAATGGCTGCATCTGTAGGGTTAGGGTTAAGATATTCTGCAACAAATAACTGCAACTACAAAACAGCTTTAAATTTGGTAATATTTTACTTTAAGAGTCGCCTAAACATACATTTATAAATCAAGTAACAAACAGCTATTAATACTGAATAATGCATTGAATAACTTTTATACTGTATGCGAATAACAGGGCTTTTGTTTATAATTGTCTGATCACAATGGGTGCCTGGTCTCAAATGTTACTGACATTGTAAAAACTTTGATAATATATTATACGTTAAACAGAATGTGTATTTGGCATTTGCCACCCCTAATGAATTGTGTAATTCATAAATGTAATTAATTGTTATAACCACCCAGTGTCCTGTGTGACACAATTAAACAACAAAAACAGGAGAAGGCTCCACAGATGAAACATTGTTGCTCCTTTCTATTTTTCAGCATGAATTTAACTTTTACTTGTTCAATGAATATTAATAAGCTCATCATCCAATCACAATGCTTTTGGAAGAGGAGACTATGATGACTTCTCATTCCACCCTTTGGAACACCCTTCGTAAGCCTTCGACTTTGAATTTCCAGTGTGTCACCGCTTATAAAATCACATACAATAATTAATGTATGTGTGCATACCTCTACATTTTCTAATACTACTATATGTTGAAACTCTCACAGAGTTGTCCAATATCCATTCAAATAATATTTTCCCCCCTTTTATGATTGTTAATAAATGCTATGGCTGTTCCAGTTAAGTCTCATCGCTGCTGGAAGTGATACTAGTGCACTTTTTTTCTCTCCTGATCCAAAGTTCCAAAATAGTAACCAAGGAGGACCACACTATGTGGAGGAGAAAGTTTCATTTTTATGTTTTATTTTCAGTTTTAAATTTTCATACTGTAGGATTTTCTGGTTAAAGAAATATTAGAAAAGAGACTTCTGATTAATGATGCTGTTTGCCATGATAAATACAGTATGTGCTCCCATTTACAGTACTTTTATTCATGGACTCAAATACGTACAGTGCCCTCACCTGGGATATAAGGTGTGTGTAGTGTTTCAGGTCACTTGTTGAGACTTGAGTGTAAAACTAGGAAAAATAAGTGGTTGATATGGACCTGATTTATAATAGCTTGTAAAGATGCAGATGAGTCATTGTGGAACATGTCATCAAAGGAATCATTAAATGGATTGTCAGTATGAGAAGTAAATTTGCTGCCAAGAGAAGAGCAAGTAACTGTCCTATTTCTATTGACATTCAAGTGCTTTTTCCAATGTGCTGCCTGATTAAATCTTTTAAACCCTTCAAAAAGAATAAGTGGTGATTTTTCATTCCTTCCAGTTTTTGGTGCTCATTCAGCTTCTGAGCAACTGCCAAAATACATTTTCTTGTATTTTTTTCTCATATTATACTTCTCTGTGTGCGGGATTTCTCAGCAACAAAAAGGATAGCTCATTTTCAAAGGCGTACAGATCTACATAAATGGCAAGCTTTCTTATCAACATTACTGTCATATTCTAGCTTTGAGTTCAGGATTTACATGCCTTCCTCACTCTCCAAAATATATTACTAGCTCTAACCAATAGGCTATTAAAAGCTTACTGACGAGCTCTGCATTCCCTTGTATATTCCTTCCTCATTCATTACAATAGATGTGCACATTATGCATTGCATAACTGTGTGTTATAGAGATTGTATTTTTTAACTGGAGTAGTTTTGGTAGGAGATCTTTAGATTAAATTCAAGAAAGATCTGCATTATAAACTAGTGGTTAAAGCACTGGAGTCTTGACTAGAAGGATGCATGTTCAAATCCCAAGTGGGATACTACTGCAATAATCTTGAGCAAGGATGCAGCTGTACTGCAACTGTTCCAGCACAGCAAATTTAAATTGGATCCCAGAATTTAAAGATAAACAGAATAATTAGTAACTGTAACTCCCACAAGTGACTGAATTAAAAAGCCAGCTGGGATGGATTCATACATAGGCAAATCAGAGTTCGTAGTTACTGATCTCATGTGGTGTTACCCACAAAGACATATTTTTCCTTGTTGGAAATTGATTTGTTTTGCTCTTGTAATATGATAACGTGCACAAAAATAGAACCTATCAGCATGACATGCAACAAACAATCAAAGTTTTAAGCTTAATTTTTACCAATATCAGTGCAAATACAGTAAACAGCCATATTATTTATTTTATTCATATCCCTACCCAGTGCAAACAGGCCTGGGACTTCTACAAATTCTAATAAAAGATATAGCTGCAGGCAGTAATATCTAACTAAGTCAGTTTACACTGATGGAATATGTACTGTATATGTTTCACAGAAAACGTGATACGGTCTGCACTCTCAAAGGAATGACAAGAGTTTTGCTTTTGTGCACATTCCTACAGTATATGTGAATGATAGTTACCAAGGTACTGCTGGCAATTTATAAGGAGCTTCATTCTTTTCATATTGTAAAAGGCCCTTTATCCCAAAAAGTATTTAACAAAATAGGAGATACTTTCTTATGCCCCTGAAATGCCATACCACCTGGGAGAAACCATTCTACACTGGCAGCCCCATTACAAGCAGATCAAATAAAAACATAAGAAGTTCTTTCAGCCATTTATTTAAAGATGGCATTTATACAGGCAGGAACAAATAAGCCCAAAGTGGAATTTAGTCTATAAACTGAAGTTAACACCCCAACATTAAACAGCAGTACGCTGTCATCTGGAATTTCCAAACCAACACCTGAGTAGTGTGAAAAGGAACTATTCTGCAGGAGTTGGTGTTCATTAGATGAAATTCTAATTTCTGGTCCCAAATACTTGGTCATTAAAGGTCCTATGGCATGGTTTGTAAGAGTAGGGGTGATCTCTTCTCCCTCTTCCACTAGATAAGGTGAAAAGCAAAAAACAGGGCACCAAAAGCACTTTTTCCTAGGTATAGTATTGCACAGTATATGCCACACTGACATATCTCATGGGGGGTGATACAATCACATCAAAACCCAAATGGGAACATGACCTGGAATGTACCTTTGAAGATGATATATGGGAAAGGATTTGTGAACATGCTCAGACCTTTTCTTTTAATAGTTGTCATCTCCAGTTTAATAATTCAAGAGGTATACTGTATTTTGCAGAGAGGCTCCATAAAATAAGTAACAGCTATTACTGAGTATTAACCCAGATACAAGGTAGACATTGACAATCAACTACTTTCTGGTCATGTTCAAAATTAGATAAATACTGGGAGATAATTCTACATGTTATTGAGGAAATCAAGTTTTAAACTCCCTCTGGAACCAAGATTGATTTTAATTTTGTGATGACTGTATTGCAACACAGAGGGGGTGCAAACATTAGATTCATCAAGATGTCCATGATATCAGCTATAAAGTGTAAAGCATTATTATATAGTTGAGGATGGATATTAATACCACAGGGCCTTTATTACCTAGTACAATTACATTTTTTTACATTCTTTTCATTTTTGATTTTCAACAAGGTCCATTGACCATCTTTCTTAATCCTTTGTATTATAGTACTGTAGCAGCAAGGTGTGACATACCCATGGGCATGACATACTGTATCAGGACCTTAGAAAATAGGTGGGTCTGGGTCAGCAAACACTCCAAAACACAGCTGTAAGGTTTTAGTGCAGTTCATTTGGACTGCAGGAAAAACACCCCCCCCTCCAAAAAAAAATAATGACCATAAAACAAATACCTAAGCTCTTCGTTGAGCTCCTGCCTAAAATTCTTGCAGGCCTTAACTATAACGGCCAAGAAGCTACACCAAAGAAACCACAATCTTTCCAAAAACAGCAGTCTTGCTCTTCTCTACTTTCCAAACTTGAGTCTCTCACTCCAAGACACCTTACAAAAACTCCAGAACTCAGTTTCCTTGGTCCATGGTCAGTCCTTCTCTTCTGGTGAGTGATGCACACTGGGGATTTGCCTTCTATTCCCCTTTTGCAGCAGCGGCAGGCATCCACTCCCCCAGACTAACCCTGGAAGCTTCCACTTCCTGTTTTTTTTTTTAAAGTCATCTGACCAATTGGCCTCCTGCAACTGGTCAGGTGACTGAGCAGCAGCTCATTACCCAGAGGAATCTGTAGAATATGATCCCTACTGGGACTGTGCACTTCACAAAGGCATACAAGTTCACTTAGAATTAAGTGTTATTAAAATTTCCCTTTCTGTGCCTTGACCAAACTTTGGGCCTCCCTAGAAATGTAGAAGATTGTGGCTGCCACCCTTTAGTGGTTTCCTTATAAAGCTCAACCATCGAATGCTATGTAGTGTAGATGGGCTTCACTGAATCTAGTAGTCGAGTAGTATACAGTTTCTCTCCAAGACAATGGGTCAGATGCAGTTCATCAGCCAAAGGAACATCCACTTGATGGGACTATAACCAATAACACCTCAACCAATCACCAGCTGTGATATTGCACTTTCAAAGCAAGCACTCAACTAATTTTTCATTTGGTTAACTCATTAACTCCTCTCTTCTTTAACTGAACTGGCAATCTGACTTTTCCAACCACGTGATTGCAAGCAGTCCAGGTCAGAACTTAATCTTTTCTCCAAGATGACAGTCCAAGAGATTAAGTGAGTGCACAATTCTTCCAAAGATATTCTTTCTGCAAAAAAATAAATATTGTGTTCACAAATCTGATTTCACCTGATCAGTGAAATAAGACAGTTGGACTCTTTCTTTCTCTCATGAATATCCAATCATATTTAGTGCCAAGCTGGGCCATGGACCAACATCAGACCAGCACCCTCTTCTCAGTGAAAACTCATGAAGGATGCTTAGCCAACAGTTCTTTTGAGAATAATATAATCGAGAATATAATTCTCGAGAGTTAAACGATTATTCCAAACACATTGGATGTTAAGTTCACAATTTTAAATGCATATTTAATTATGTCTGGGAATATGAATTTGAAGTTATTATTTGAGACTGATAAATCAACAAGCTAGATGATATCATGTTATAGTCAATGTATTTTAACCACTGAAGTTGTTTACTCTTCTCCTTGTAATCCCTGAGTGAACAATCAGTGTTTCGTATCACAGCAGATCATTGTACTCTCAATTTCTAACAGTAAATTAAAACCCTCTACTGATGTTTGTGCAGACATTTATAAAGTAGTAATGCTTTAATTTACATTTGTTTTTCTTTTTAATAATACTACTGGAAAGGCACTGCTGGGGGAAGAGGGTGGAAGGAGGGTGAGAGGGATTCACATTGTTCATATTTTTGTATGTCACCATCTGTTTGTATGTCACCCTGTGAAAAACTAGCAAACATCTTAATGTAAAAAAAGAGTAGGGGTGATAATCATGTTGACATGGATTAATTCTACTCCAGGTTTACCCACCTTTGCTGACCACAGTAATGTTCTTCCTGAATTCAACAGTTGAAGCATCTGTGCCTTTTTCCAAGTGTGAAGAAACCAAAATCCTCACAGCAAGCACAAAAGGAGAAAAGTGCAATGGAAGTGATCTAACTTGAAAGAATTTGCAATTAACTCAGTAAAAGGCCAACTGAGAAAAAAGGGTATATTACTTTATTAATGCAGATTGAAAATTATGGTTGAATTCAGGAATGTGCTACACATCACCTTGAGTTTTTTTTGCAAATTTGATTAAGAGAAATATTGTTGTTACCTTGGGCAAAACTAGAAAATTACAAAAGATTTTTATTTTCATATAATATTTTCTTATTTTTTCTTACACCTCATCTTGTTTATGGAATTAGCTGCAGGGGCTGAGTTTTGTAATAGCGGAAAGTAAATTTCATTCTTTTAATAAACAATGTATTCTTACAATAATGAATTAACTTTATAGTTACATCTATTACTGCATTGGGCTATTAAGGAAACTGTTGTGAGGCTGTTTTTCTTTCATGTCTATACAGAACTATTGTTAGCTTTCTGGCTTTCTCTTGGTCCACCCTCAGCGAAGTGCCTGGTTAGGAGGCAGAGTACCTGTACTGTACTGTATATAAAGTAGTCAAGTACTTATGCTAAAAGTTTCGGTGCGGTAGCTCTGTGGTTAAGTATCTGCCTGTGGCTGGGAGGTTGCCAGTTTGTATCCCGCGGCCAGCAGAGGAATCCTACTCTGTTGGGCACCTGAGCAAGGCCCTTAACCCTTAACTCCAGGGACACTGTACAATGGCTGACCCTGCACTCTGACCCCAAGCTTCTCTCCCTGTCTGTGTGTCTCATGGAGAGCAAGTTGGGGTATGCGAAAAGACAAATTCCTAATACAAAAAATTGTATATAGCCAATAAAGTGATCTTATCTTATTTACAAGGTTTCTTCTGTTTTCTAACATCTTAAGATAGTATTAGTCATGAAATATGCCAAGGATGCATTATAAGTTATTGGTAGAATCAGATACATAGCCCATCCCCAGAATCTCTATGTGACTTGATCTGGCTAATTATGTCCTGTTAAATATTGTTACTACTGTATATTATATGAACAATATAATAGAAGACTTGGGATGCTGCTTGAAATAATTTTAGAAGACCAGTAGGAGGAACTATTGTCTCGTTGGACCTGTAACTCCAAAATAGCATCTGGGCACATTGTGTTGCATCCATCCAATTTTCAAACTGCTTCATCCAATTCAGGGTCACAGGGGAGGCAGTGCCTACCCCAGCAAGCAACCAGTCCAGCATAGAATACACACAGACACACATACACACTTGCGCTAGGGCCAATAATCTATCACTATGTCTGTGGGAAGAAAGCAGAGCACCTGGAGGAAACCCACACAAACACGGGTACAATTTACAGTACAAACTCCACACAGAAAGCACCCCAGGTCCAGATTTGAACCAAGGTCCAAGCACTGCAATGTCGCAATGCTAACCGCTGTGCCATTCTCATTGTGTTGTATGTTAAGTGTCAATTTTGGATGTGACATTTACAGTAACTGAGGAGCAAACATTCTAACAATTTAAGGTGGACATTAAACTATAGAACAACATATGTGTTAGTCGTGGTTCTGTGCTTAAATCCATTATGCTGGCATTCTGGCTGTTCTGCACCAAGTTGTTTACCAAGTGTATTTGTGACTTGCAATACTGACTTTTATTGTGCTGACTGGAAAAAGAGATATCTTTGACAAAGCATTTTGTGACCACAATATGGATGTGGTCAGATCCACTGGATGCGCTTTTGAGGTCTAATTCTTTGGAATCATGCAGTCTAGGTTATGTCAAAATAATTTGAATGAAAATCTAAAGACCAGTGTATGGAACCACTGGTATCGTATTGTGTGTCTTTAACGTAAATGACTTTAACAACTAATTAATCCAGGAAAATGAGAATGAGAGACATAACAAAAGCAATGAGGTTACAAACAATATTTTGTATACAATTTGCTTGGATACTTTAATTGGCTTTTCTGTAGTTATCTATGAGGCTTTAAGTGAACCAAGCACCAACAGAGAGAGATATACCGTTCATCACAACCGTCTTCAGGTTTGCAATTACAGAAAAAATCTGCTAGCTGGTATTTAGACTTAAGCTTATGTGAATGGCAAGCATAGAGAGCATTCATGTCTATCATTTTGACCTTTCACTTAGAACAACTCAGTAAGGACTTGTAGTTTCAAGTTCAGTGTGACTTTCGTAACATTGCCTCTCTGCATTGCACTGCTGTTGCCTGCAGCATGTGCTTCTCCTTAATATTTTCACAACAAAAACCATCCACCCTGAAGCTATATTCTTTGATTTGGGGATGGAAAAATGTTTTTGACACGCAAAGATTAACAACCTTTTGCTTAAGTTATTCCCACATAATATTTAGCACTTCATGTAAACTTAAGACCTCTCACAGTGGTGATAATTAAATCTTAATATAACAAGTTCACTTATTTTTAAATGCCCCTAAAAGAAATAATACTTTAAAGACCTTCAGCTGTACAAAACACTGTCTCTATCCACTTCAAAAACTGACTTGGTTTATTTTTAAATACTGGGAACTAAAAAATAAATTAACCATTTCTTGGTGTGTTCATAGGATTCCCAAATAGCTTAAGAATAAGATTTGAGAAAGGACTTTTTTTGTAATTTTGCTAATAGCATGATGCTGCTTAATTAGCCAGGAATATATATATATACTGTATAGATATAATTAAGGTTATCAATCTGATCCTGCTTCTCACCAAGAAGGACTTGAAAACTACCAAAGATATGAAAATGTTTCATTCTTTCCACCAACCTGTTTCGAATTCTGTCAAATATTTGTCAGTTAAAATTATGTGTGAACTCACTGGGAGAATGCCCGCATACTAGTGTCTAGATTAAATCAAAACTTTGACCTGACCACAAATTGGAATGAATTGAAAGGGAATGAAAAGGGAATGAAAGGGAAAAGTATAGGTGATTGTACAGTACATAGCAACAATGCAATATTCAAATCAAATTATTTCTATTTTGGTATTTGGTATTTTGGAGATTGTATTGTTTTATTTTTTCATTAATTGCATTTCAATGTTGTACTGTGCATTAAAGGATGAGTTTTCATTTGCCAGTATAAACTATTCTAAGGAAAATTTAAAAAAAACATGTCTGGCCTCAAATTTTCAGGTTATTATGGGTGTGATTAGTGAACATGGAATATGATGTTTTAACTCAAATGGAACTAAGAGAATTGATTAAATCAAACTGCCAAGCACCTATAAATGGAATCAATTGCATATTCAATACTATGCATTAAATAGCAGCCTTCAAATTGAGATTAGCTGGACTGGGAGTTATGAAATGGCCTCGACACTGAGAAATTTCAAGGCTTTATCCACAAAGCAATGGAAAAGTGATTTGATAAGTTTTGATTCTGGCATGACTAAAAATGTTGATAATACCATGTTTTCTTGAAAATATTGCATCAAGGGGCTGTTACCGAGTCCATCTGCATGAAACAGAGCAGCATGTGTCAACAGAAGATGAACAAGCTGAAAGGACATGTAGTCATGAACATAAAACATAAATTAGATTTTAGAATGTTGCTGTGTTTGTTATTGTTTTAAAGGTCAATAACCCTTTAACATCATTATTGCGTTAGATTTACATTGCTGACTCAGAAATTTAGAAAACAAAACTGAAAAGTAGAAAATAATGCCCTGGCACTATACAGTAGGTCCAAGAAACAAACTTAAATTCATCTCTGGTTTTACAGCACAAAATATATCCATTAAACTTGACTAGATTTGACTAGGATGGGATGCAAATACACTTTCAAAGATAGTCAAGTAATACACCTACATTTATAATGTGAACACTATGTAAAAATAGGTTGAATATCAAGCTTTTCGCTTTGGTTCAACAAACTGTTCTTTGGAATAGGAATGAAATTTAGACAGTGGTGAGTCTAAGGACAGTGAAAATATCTTTGTGCACATAGAGCAGCCAGAGTCTTGAAGCAGTTATTCTTTCTTCCATCTTCAGCTGCAAAATTGTACATCACCCAGCTCAATGTATGCTTTGATAATACTGTAACGCCCTCGCCTGGTGGTGAGGAGGAAGCGCCCCTAGGCGCTCGTAGTACCGCGGGGCATGCTGGGAGTGGTAGCCGGGGAGAGTATGAGGGTCAGCACGATGACCAGCGGCTGACCCTACCTGTGTAAATAATGTCCTAGTAATTCGAGTGCCCTGTGTAGTCCTGTAAAAGTGTAGTGTGTTGTTAGGTAATTACCACCCTAAATATGTGTACGTGTTCCGTCAGTCTCCTCATGTGTGTGTAGATCCTGTGTTTGGTTTTGGTGTGGTTGTCAAATAAAGTCAGTGTTTTTGGCTGGTTAATCGCGTCTCCACTGTTCTTTAGTTCTGAAAAGAACCTGCAACGCTACATTGGTGTCAGAAGCGGGCAGAATGAGCAACTCGTGGCAGACATTACCCGACTCTGTTAAGCGCCGGCTGACGCTGACAGACGCAGAACCCATCGGCAGCACACATAGGGAGCCTGAGCAACTCCTGGGTGCGACAGGTGGCCACAGCCCTTACCAGGGCTACCCAGTAGTGGCCCCGCCAGTAGAATTGGGGCGGCTGCCCCGGAGAGAAGATGCCCTCCCTGCCGGAGCCGATCAGCGATTCCCACACCCATCGGCGCGGGTGCGACCAGGTCGCTACGATGGTGAAGCGCCTTGGGAAACCTATGAGGCGCAGTTCCAGCTCGCGGCCCGGATGAATGGCTGGAGCCGGGCGGAGATGGCCGGCCACCTGGCGGCGGCGCTGGAAGGAGCGGCCTGCCAGGTGCTCCTGGACGTCCCGGAGGAAGACAGAGGCGACTACGCGGCGCTGGCGGCAGCCCTCCAGCTGCGCTTCGGTGTAGAGGAGGCGCCGGACTTGATGCGGGAGAGGCTGGCCCTGCGGCGGCGCCGACCAGGGGAGCGACTGGGCCCGGTCGCCGCGGATGTCATGTTCCTTGCCCGCCGAGGATACCCAACTTTCCCCCGGGAGGCGCAGCAGGAGATGGCTCTCCAGGCCTTTCTCAAGGCCCTCTCGCCAGAGGAGCTGCGGCGCCACGTGCAGCTGGCCGCGCCAACATCGCTGGAGCAGGCCTTGGCCCTTGCCACACGGGCTGAGGCGGTGTTCGGGGTGGCTGGGAGCGCCACCAGACGCAGTGCGCCCTGCCGGCTGACCGAGACGGCGACGGAGGAATCCAGCGAGGGGGAAGAGGAGCCAGCCCGGGCAGCGACCCCCGCGGAACAGCCCCGCACGCTGATTTGCGACCGCTGCGGGAAGAGAGGACACCGAGCCCGGTTCTGCCGGGCACCCGAGCCTCGTCCTCCCCGATCGGCGTCGGGAAACGGGAACGGGGCGGCTCAGCGCGGGGAAGGCCGCCCTTGAACACCTCAACCCCCGCTCCGGAGAGCGCTGTAAAAACCGGTGCCCCTCACGCCACCGTGGGGTGAGTCGGCTGTAGCCGAGGCCTGTACCTCCAATGCCGAATCGAGGACCAACCCTGCCTGGCCCTACTCGACACCGGTTCTTCGGTGACCCTACTCCGACCGGGCGTCCTCCCCGACACCGAGGGCACCAACCCCCCAGGATGGGAGGCCTCCAGCCTGCGGCTAAGGACCGTGACGGGACAGCTCGCTGCAGTCCGGGGGAAACAGGTGCTTGCCTTCCGTCTGGGTGCAGCGACGGTGCGCCACCCCTGCTACCTCGCACCCATCCAGGACTGTATTCTGGGGCTGGACCTGCTGCAGCGAGTGGGGGCCAGTTTGGACTTGGACCGGCAGGAGTTGGTGTGGCAGGGGGAGCGACTGCACCTGGTGGAGGGCAGGCCCGGCGAAGGCCGAGGGACGCGGGCTTGCCGGAGCCGGGGGAACAAGAGGCGTCGGCGGCGGCGTCAGTCGCCGGGGCAGACCAGGCCTGTGAGCCGGGGAGCGAGCGTGCCGGATCCTGCTCCCGAGTCAGCCGAGGGGCCAGACAAGGCGGCGGCGGCGGGGGCCGAGCGTTGCGTGGAAGCGAGGCGCGCCGTGGAGGACCTCTTCCAGCGGAGCTGCGAAGGCCTCGATCAGGACCAGCGGCAGCGGCTCCAGGAGCTACTCGCCCAGAACGAAGACCTCTTTGCGGCGAGAGATGAGGACTGCACCCGCACTGCCCTGGTCCAACACGAGATCAACACCGGCGACGCTCGGCCCATCCGCATCCCACCGGGACGCATGATTCATGCCAAGCGGACCGCCGCCGAGGAAAAGATCCGGGAGATGGCCGCAGCGGGGGTGATTGAGCCCTCCGCGAGCCCGTGGTCGGCGCCAGCCGTACTGGTCAAAAAAAAAGACGGCTCGTGGAGGTTCTGCGTCAACTATCGCAAGCTGAACGAGGTCACCCGGAAAGATTCCTACCCCCTGCCGAGGATAGATGACGCCCTGGACTACATCACCGGGTCGACCTGGTTCAGCTCCCTGGACCTCCGCTGCGGCTACTGGCAGGTACCGCTTGCTCCCGATGCTCGCCCGAAGACGGCCTTTTCCATCGGCCAGGGCCTCTGGCAGTTTACTGTCATGCCTTTTGGCCTGTGCAATGCCCCGGCGACGTTCGAGAGGCTGATGGAGAGGGTGCTGGCATCGGTCCCGCGGAACCAGTGTGTGTTGTATCTGGACGATCTGCTGGTCCATGCCCGGAGTTTCGATCAGGCTTTGACGAACCTCCAGGCGGTGCTGGCCTGCATCCGCCGTGCTGGCCTGAGGCTCAACCCCCGCAAGTGCGAGCTCCTGCGGCGGGAGGTGACCTTCCTGGGACATGTTGTTGGACCGCGAGGGGTGGCTACGGACCCAGGTAAGGTCGCCGCAGTGAGGGGCTGGCCGACTCCACGCACCGTCGCGGAGCTGCGCAGCTTTCTGGGGTTGGCCTCATACTACCGGAGGTTCGTCCGGGATTTTGCCAGCATCGCTGCCCCGCTGCACCGCCTCACCGACAAGGGCCGCCGTTTTGACTGGGACTCGGGCTGTGAGACTGCCTTCGGCCGGTTGCGTGAAGCTCTGGTGGGGGCCCCCGTGCTGGCCTACCCCGACCCGCGGTTGCCGTATGTTCTCGATACCGACGCGAGTGACTCGGGGGTGGGCGCGGTGTTGGCGCAGGAGGGGCCGGATGGGGAGCGCGTAGTGGCCTACTATAGTCGGGCTTTGACTAGGCCTGAGCGGAACTACTGCGTGACCCGTCGCGAGCTGCTAGCGGTGATGGCGGCGGTCCACCACTTCAGGCCGTACCTGTTCGGGACCCGGTTCCGGCTGAGGACCGACCATGCGTCCCTCACCTGGCTGCTCCACTTTAAGGAGCCGGAGGGGCAGATGGCGCGATGGATAGAGATCCTGCAGGAGTACGACTTCACTGTCGTGCACCGTGCGGGGTCTCGCCATCTCAATGCCGACGCTCTCTCGCGGCGCCCCTGCGAGGCCGCGGACTGCCACCACTGCGCCCGGCGGGAGCAGCGTGAGGGGGCTGTCCGCCCCGTGGCGGGGGTGAGCACCGCGGCCACGGCCCGGGAGGGGCCGCTGGGGGTGGGCCTGCCAGACCTGGCGCAGCGTCAGGCAGCTGATCCTGACGTGGGGCCGGTGCTCCACTGGAGGGCAGCAGGAGTGCGGCCTACGCGAGAGGAGCTCGCCCCGCACCCAAAGTCCGTCAAGGCCCTCTGCGCCCTGTGGGAGGCCTTGGAGGTAAAGGACGGGGTGCTGCGCCGGGGGTGGCGGGTACCCTCCAGTGGCGAGGTACGGTGGCAGCTGGTGGTGCCTCGGTCGCTCCGCGGGGCGGTGCTCCGAGCGGTGCACGGCCAGCCGGGCGTGGGGCACTTCGGCGGTAAAAAAACCCTGCAGCGTCTCCGAGGCCATTTTTATTGGGGTCTTTGCCACCGGGACGTGGAGCGGTACTGCCGAACGTGTGCGGTGTGCGTGGCACAGAAGGGCCCCCCCGAGCGCTCCCGGGCCCCCCTCCAACAACACCAGGTGGGGGCTCCTATGGAGCGGGTGGGAGTGGACGTTTTGGGCCCGTTTCCGCGCACTGAGGCCGGGAACCGCTACGTCTTGGTGGCCATGGATTATTTTACGAAGTGGCCGGAGGCCTACGCCCTCCCGGACCAGAGTGCCCCCACGGTGGCCGATGCACTGCTGGAGGGGATGTTTGTCAGGCTGGGGGTGCCGGAGGAGTTACACAGTGACCAGGGGCGTAACTTCGAGTCCCAGGTCTTCGCCAGAGTGTGCCAGCGCCTGGGGATCACTAAGACGCGGACCACACCGCTGCATCCCCAGAGCGACGGGTTGGTGGAGCGGTTTAATCGGACGCTCGCCACCCAGCTGGCCACCCTGGTGTCCCGGCACCAACGGGACTGGGACCGCCACCTCCCCCTTGCGCTCTGGGCGTACAGGACCGCGGTCCAGGAATCCACCGGGTGCACCCCGGCCTCGCTCATGCTGGGCCGGGAAATGCGAACACCGGTGGACCTGGTCTTCGGCCCGCCGCCCGGAGACGGGTCGGCACCGCCGGCTGGACCGGACTACGAGTGGGACCTGCGGCAGCGGATGCAGCGGGTGCACAGCTTTGCACGGACCCACCTGACACAGGCGGGGGTCCGGCAGAAGCGGTACTACGACCTGCGCTGCAGGGGGCCTGCCTTCCAGCCCGGGGACTCGGTTTGGGTGTACAACCCGCGGCGCCGCAAAGGCCTCAGCCCTAAGCTGGCGCCGTCGTGGGAGGGGCCCGCTGAGGTACTCGGGGTGGTGGGCGAGGTCTGCTACCGTGTCCGGTTGCGAACACGGGGGAGAGTGGTGGTCCTGCACCGAGACCGCCTGGCCCCCTACCGGGCCCGGGAGGAGGAGCCGTGTGGGGAGGCTCTAGAGGAGCAGCCGGGGCTGGAGCCGGCCGATAGTGGGGCGTCCGTGGGTCGCCAGCCGTCACCGCGGCGCAGCGGCCGCTCACGCAGGGTTCCGCAGCAGCTGGCCGAATACGAGTACAGCCTGAGGGGGGTGTTCGACGTCGGCGAGACGCCAGACGCTTCAGGTGGGGGCAGTGTAACGCCCTCGCCTGGTGGTGAGGAGGAAGCGCCCCTAGGCGCTCGTAGTACCGCGGGGCATGCTGGGAGTGGTAGCCGGGGAGAGTATGAGGGTCAGCACGATGACCAGCGGCTGACCCTACCTGTGTAAATAATGTCCTAGTAATTCGAGTGCCCTGTGTAGTCCTGTAAAAGTGTAGTGTGTTGTTAGGTAATTACCACCCTAAATATGTGTACGTGTTCCGTCAGTCTCCTCATGTGTGTGTAGATCCTGTGTTTGGTTTTGGTGTGGTTGTCAAATAAAGTCAGTGTTTTTGGCTGGTTAATCGCGTCTCCACTGTTCTTTAGTTCTGAAAAGAACCTGCAACGCTACAATACTATATTTTGGACAGGGCAACTTAATACCTGGAACCTGACGAACTGTTATATTTTATCATTAAAACAATCTCAAATTCAGTGGGTTTAATTTTGATGTCAAAGATAGATTTATATGAAGGCTACAGTGCATTATAAGAAAAAAATCTTTCTTGAGTATCAAACTAAGAATGAGAAGTTAGACAGTGGTCTAACATCGTTAGTGGTCTAACGATGAGCAGCGACGACATCGACTTTGAGAACCAAGCCCTCAAAATGTACTCCTTTTTCATCAACGGAGGATACCCCAGCAGTGTTATTGACAGGACCCTTGCCCGAGCCAAAAACACCCCTCGGACCATCAACCCAATCAGGAACTCCCGCAGTAACAACTGCATTCCTTTGGTGCTTCCCCACCACCCCAACACTCTTCATATCACCAGGACTATTAACGACAACTTTTCCATCCTACAGGATGATCCCTCCATTGGGGCCCTCTTTTCTGACAGCCCCATCATCTCATATCGCTGATCACCCAATCTGCACAACCTTCTTGTTCACAGCTCCCTTGACCGCCCTCAGCAACCATCCACACTAGGCACTTTCCCCTGCAACAGAGCTTGCTGTATCACCTGCAAGTGTACATCCAACACCACACTCATTCAAGGCCCCTCAGGACAATTCCGGATCACCCAGATGGCATCTTGTACCTCCAGCAACCTTATTTACTGTATCTCTTGTAGTAAATGCCCAGCCATCTACAGTACATTGGAGAAACAGGAAGGAGACTCGGAGACCACTTCAGAGAACATGTCAGGGCTGTGAAGATTAAAGATCTCTCCAAGCCCATTGTTTTCATTTCACCTCTGACGGCCACGACCACTCTAATCTCTCCGTCTGTGTTCTCAAAGACGGTTTTCCGAACTCATACATCAGAAAGACTACCGAAACCAAACTTATCGTGCAGCTAGGATCACACCTTCCCCCTTCTCTTAACGACAGACTACTCTTCTTCAAAATTTTCTCCATTCATTGGAAGTTTCATTTCACACCTCTATACACCTATTCTGACTTCACACCTCTTGATTGGCCTCTCTTTCTGTCCCCTGCTCCCGCTTCTCACTCCTTCTCCCTCCCAGCCTTTGTTTTCCCGCTACATTACCTTTGCCTACTGCCTTGTCTCTCTCACACCTGAAGAAGGCTCCACGGCGAAAACGTTGTGTTTTCTTTCTTCTTTTTTTCAGCATGAAATAAAACCTATTACTTGTTCCTTTGCAGCTTACGCATGCTGACGCAGCTACACACCTGAACTACTAAGAATGAGAAGTTTCTAAAATTACACACAACCATAAATTAAAAATGTTCATGTTATCCAGAAACTTGTATACCACCTAACAGCTAATAGCTAATTAATGTAATGACATGGCGAACGAGGCAACATTGAGGTGGGGGAACATTGCAACAAAATGTAAAAAAGGGAGCTAAAAAGAAAATCTCAAAAGTAACTCAACACTCAGGGCTGCAGAGTGGTAGTTGCAAAGAATAAAAAAAAGCACTGAATATAATTAAGTGCGAAACCATAGAGGAAAAAAGAAAACTGGCGCAAGGAAGGTACAGTACAAGAGCCATAGCTCAGCTAGTGACAGCCCCGCGTAAAGGGTGAGGGAAGTATAAAGGGTCGGGGGTAACCCAGAGCCTTATCCCACAATGCAGGATATACCCTAGATGGGACACCAATCCATTGCAGATTAATATTTATCTGATACCTGATATCCATTTATCTTTTATCTGAAACAAGTTACAACAGTTATAATTATATATGCAATTACCTGCATATTTCTATACCAGCAGAATAAATTAGGGTTTAAACTTCAACACTGGAAGAATACATTTAATGATGAACAGAACTCATATGAAGTGCAAGGTGTTAATCTTGTTTCCAAGCAGTATTTTTGCTGTTATAATTTATATAAAACAGAGAAACTATCTGTTAGAACCTGTTCACCTTATCACCCACTTCTAATTTTCTTCAATATAACTTTAACTTTAATTTATATTATTGTATTGAAAGTATCAGTATGCCTATTATTGCAAATTTAATGTAACACGTTTTAAATTTTAATACTAAAGTTATAGTTGCGAGTACTGTAGTAACGGAATTGTATAACATACAATTAAATGAGGTATTTACAGTATATCAAAATACAACTGAAAAAAATTCTAACTTCAAGACACTGTAGCAGCATAATTTTGTCTGATTAATACAGTAAGTGTACTATAACTGCATTAATTGAATTTCAATGGAAGAAAAGAGTAAATGTTTTCCCTGGTGGTAAAACTTTGGTATTACACCCCAGACTGGTGTAACCTCAGATTGCATGCAAATTCACAAAGCAAAGGAAAATAGAGCCCCTGTGTGAGAGATTTTATCAGAGTCAGTTGCTATGAAGTATTTACCAAATCGAGTAAGACATCTGTTTTTAAAAGCCTTTTCAATATTCCTCTTCATGCTTTTTGAAATGTCAAAGAACTCGTCAGACAAAAAGAACAGGATGTGAAGGGGATTTATACTGTATATCTGTGCATTGCCCTGAAGGAATGGGTCTGAGAACTAAACATGACCCCTAGCTGTTTTCTAGCATTTCAAATGATAAAATAATCTTTCTTTTGTTCGTATATGCCCTTCTCATTTCCTGAGGGCTCAAATCTAGTAACACATACAAGGTTAATACTATTTAGTCTGAAACACAGTTTTCATGTGTGTTTCATTTTCTCTCAGTTTACTATGATCAGACAAGGATTTCCTATGGATTTTATAATGTTCCCATCCATTTATTTTACCCTACAGGGCCATATTCTTTGTTCTCTAAGCAATGCACTTAAAAGGACAGACTGGATATGATATTTAGATTAAAAATCATGTACTCCTTTTCATTAAAAAATGTCAGCTAAACCACTAAGGAACATTCACTTGTCTATGCACAAGAGACACATGAAGGAGGATCCTGAGGATAATATCTGTTTGTAGGTGTAACTTGAACCTAAATTATGTAAATTAAAAACACAGCTGAAGTGCTTGTTCATACTGGTTTAGAGATTTAGTGTTGTTGGTGATATTGTTTTCAAAAATACACAGGCACTTCTTTTCTCTCTTGCTAAATTATCTATCTATACATAAAAAAACTATTCCAATACAAATATATAAAGTCTGTCCAGCCCAGGTGTGTCAAAAAACTAAATTTACTACATGCGACTTCCTGAAGTACTGGATTGTGATGAGTGGCTCTAATTTCTCTAGCCCAATACACAGTCAAAGCAAAGTTTAGCATTATCATTAGTTTGTTCTTTAACTTTAATGTTGTCTACATGTCATCATTTGCATGGAAGAGGGGCATGGCATTGATTTTTCCTTTTCCCTTAAAGTAACACCCAGGACCCCAGTTAGTTATATGTAAATTAACCCTTTTTGTTATGAAATTGTGGTCAGGCCCAATTACTTTAAGTTCAGTGAGCAAAACTGTAAAGGCAGAGCAACCTGACAAAATATTTAAAAATTCAATTAAAAAACTTCTGCATTTCTGTTGCTATAACACAGAAATGTAGCAAAGTGTTACTGCTGGAAAATCAATTTTAGGATGTACAGCCAGTATCCAGTCAAGTAATTCTAACCAATTCATCAGTTACCTAGTAGATTTTGTGCTGCACAAGAAACTGGACAGGGATAACTAATTTTGTGGATCTGTGAAAATTGTAGGAACACATGTTGAATAGTAAAATGCTTAGA
This sequence comes from Atractosteus spatula, assembly GCF_055471065.1. Classification (NCBI taxonomy): domain Eukaryota; kingdom Metazoa; phylum Chordata; class Actinopteri; order Semionotiformes; family Lepisosteidae; genus Atractosteus; species Atractosteus spatula. The sequence continues at coordinate 39,685,035 of NC_142714.1, read as the reverse complement.
AAATAAACAAATATGAACAGTTAGGAAAAGATAACTATTGATACTGTACATGCACACAGAAAAGCAAATATCTTTGATTGCCTGAGACCTTCACTGGTAAACATTTGGATAAGCTTTGTTTGCTCTCTTCAGAATGTCCTTGTAAATTCTGGAGCAATATGTGTTTTTTTCTGTTAGTTTCTGCTCACGTCTCTCTTCATTGCATTTTCATTTTGACATGAACATACAGAAGTTTTGATTGTGAACTTTTCCTGTTGAAAAGTCAAAGCAGAAATTAATATTGGTGCTTCCATCAGCCCCTCCATAAATATGACACTGCTTTACATTTGTTTCAGTTGTTCCTCTAATAGACTAATCTGCTGTCATGCTTTGTCATCATATGTACTGGTGACAATCAACATTGAATACACTTAAATAAACATGCTTGACAATGTATTATAAGGACAATGTGGCATATAAAAAATGCTATTTTGCTTTATTTATAACATAACAAGGCATATTATTTAATTTTTAATCACTTCTTTTAAAGGCCGTTCAAATGGTGATTTAAAATTCTGCATCTCAAACAAACTGATTCTAGTCACATTCTTATTTTCCATTATTTGCAACAGGTTAATCTATGCAACTACATAAAAATACCATTTGTATGTTTGACAATATGATGGATGTACTGTATATTGTGATAGGTTTATTCCATGCTGAAAAAAAGAAGAAAGAGAACACAACGTTTCGGCCGTGGAGCCTTCTTCAGGTGTGGCACACTTCTTCAGGTGTGGCACACCTGAAGAAGGCTCCACGGCCGGAACGTTGTGTTCTCTTTCTTCTTTTTTTCAGCATGGAATAAACCTATTACTTGTTCCTTTGCAGCCTACGCATGCTGACGCAGCTACCCACCTGTATATTGTGATGCTGAAAATGCTGTTCGAATGCATATAACTTAAAAGAAACTCTTAATTTTGCTTCATGTTCAAAAGTAATTTTAATTATGTGATTACCAATGTGAAGTAACGTACAGTACCTATTAATATACCATTAGAATAAATTCTTGCTTAAACATCAACACAAGAAAAACATTTAATTAACTGAACTCATGTGTGAATTTATACAAAGTTTAATCTTCCTTCCAAGTACTAGTTTTGCTATTATAACTTAATAGTACAGTATAAAACACATACATCATTGCAAGTTCACGATTCCATAAGAGGCTATTGATTTATGCTAAACCTTATTTTCGTCAATTCACCGAAAACCACTGACTCAAATTTCTATGACATACAGTATAGCTTAAGGTTACTGTACCACTAAATAACTGTCTATCTTTTTCTGAAGAAATGTTGTGTACTTGCCATTTAGCATAGAAGTTAATTCAAGCACATTTTCTATTATGCCAAGGCAGAAAGAATATCAAACTGTATCCTTCTGGTGAAGTTTTCATAATTTTAAAAAATATGGCACGTGTTTTCAACCAAAGGGAAAATGAAGTAGTCAGACTTGTTTTTGTTGCTTAGTATTTTTTTAATAAATGGTACTAGCTCTCATTATTCTTCTGCAGCATCTCAATCTTATCTATTATCTGCAGGCCACACCTCCACGCTAAATTGATTTTTATGTACTGTGAAAGAGAGATTACAATTTATTTTCCACCTGCTGCTCCAGTCTGTACTCATTATCTCCACCATTACTTTTATGTCTAAGCGTTTTGATCACTCATATTGGTGTTCCTACTTCTTCAGCCGGCCTGAGTGCAAATCCACTAGCATCTCAGAGGGCAAATGGGAATTCAAGGGCCTAGTTTATGTAAAGACAGTTTCAGAGCTCAGCTAATGTTCTGTGAGTAAAAGAAAAGCAGTGGAAGGCATGCTTTTTAACTCTGGAGGTTATAAAAGAGTTTGATTTTTTAAATTGTTGGGGCACATTATGGATGTTTTAGAGCATACAGTTATCATGCAATATAATACACCGTGAAGTGTAGTTTTGTAATATTTATATTCAATGTATGTTTCGCACCAAATTTACCTAATAAATGAGCACCCCTCATTTATTACTCATTTCCCCACCTTTAAGGTGCTAGTGTTAATAGAATTTGTATAAATCTATCCAAATTTAGATGTATTTATTAAGACTTATTAAGCTCAATTAATAACTTTGCTTTGGATACAGAGCACCAAAACACATTTATATTCAGAGTCACCTCTCACCTTATTTTGAGCAACATAAATACAGTAAGTTTTACAACACACAAGCAAAGCTACTGAGTGATGTTTTCTATTATGGACTGAATGAATCCTAAGGACAATTAAAGTATGTATAATTACCTCATCCTAAAGTTTCATTAACTGTAAAGCTTTTACCTTTACGAATGAATGAAAAGTTCAGAGGATACCGCTTTATACTCTTCAAAGGGATTATAAAAATAATTAGATTTCCCACAAATATCAGCATGAAATATGTCGGGGGAAGAAAAGGTTAGGTAAAGAAAGACATTTTAATTTTCATTCATAACAAAATAAATTTCTTAGATGTTGGTCTGTGGTTCTAATTCAATTGTGTCATGATTTCTGCTGCAGAAGAGCAAAGGAATATAAAAGCTGGATATCAGGATTAATACTGAAGACTTATCCCTGTGGATTTCCAAAAATAGATCATTCGAGTTTTCTGAAGTTTTACCACCTTTAAATTCCACTCAAAATAAATTTGGTCAGGAAATTTGAAAGCAAGAAGAAGTCAAATGTTCTTTATGTTGTTAAGGCCAAATATAATTCAAGGAAATTATATTTAAACTTTATAATCATGTAGAAATATTTTAAGGGAGACTGAGGGGAGATTTGATTCAAGCGTCGAACATCGTAAAAGCCATAAATTAGGTCAACCCAGGGGAGCATGTTCATGTTCACAAATTAAAAGTACTTTAATTTAGGAGGGAGAATATTAAGTTCTTCTTTGCACAAACTTGTGTTGCTGTCAAGGTCAAAGATCCTAGCCAGGTAGCTGAGGTCCAAACTCTGGGCACTTTTAAGAAATGGCTGGACAAACCTTTGCAATGAGTTGGCCTTATGTTCTAAACATTGTTTAAGACACTGCAAAACTATTATGTGGGTTATCTGGTAAGAGAAAATGAGACTTGCCTGACACTTGCCTGTTTGTAAAAGTTGTAGTGTAGAGAGAAAACTCCAGAAGAAATCCTGATAAAAAAAATACATTACAGTAGTAGCAAGTTTATTTGTCACCAGTGTTTTCTTGGGTCAATACATTATCTTGTAACAGCCTGAACCTCATTTTCTTCAGGGTACAGACAACTGATTGTATTTTGAATGTGTAGATCTTATGCATTTTAACTTATTCACAACTTTTCAACTGCTTATGTCCCTGCTCAAGTGCTCCCTAACCAACTGATTGTCTGAATTTGCATACCAGTCTGTTTAACCATTATTAAGTGAGATGACTGCACCAGCAAAAATGTAATGTGGAAAGAATTTTCTTGCCATGTCCTGCAAGAGAACAATTATTCTGTTAAATTCTAAAAATATCTCATTCTCAGGATTCAGTATGGGAATAGAGATTTAATCATGCGAAGAAATATGTGATTCAGTGAATACATTATGATTCATTGTAGTAGAGAAACACCTCCTGATTTCTGTCTTGCACTAATCAATGTGTGATCTCTTTTAGTGTGCTTTTTCACTTTTGATGTATTTAGTGCAGTCATAAAAGTCTGAATATTTAAGATAACAGCCAACACAAAATAACTGCCATAAGATCCTTGCACACTCTTTCATATATTTGACAGTATTATAATACCTTAGATAAAACATAAAAGAACAATGTTTTTACACACATTGGACTTTTTACACACAAGGCTTGGACAATGGCAAACACTGGATATTGTTTGATTTGCAGTAAATATCAAATTTTAATTCCAATCAAGTAGCTGAATCAGGTGATAGACTGCCTCACTCCAGTGATAAGCTAGTAATACCATATGGAGAAAATAAATTAAAGCATCCTGTATCCTGCATAATCCTTTGGTCTGAGATACTCCCTGCAGAGATCACCCAATAATTGTAGCTGTAAAACTGTTCTGAGCTGGTGTCACTCAGAGCTGAGTTGCAAAGTTAATGCCAGACAATATTGTTAAATAAAATTGTGTTTGAACAATCACCCTTGCTATGGGGTCATGCCTAGTATTGTTTCTCAGGAAACTAGACACTCTTTTCACTGAGATGTCTATTGAATGCACTAAGATACATGTGCATAATGCTATAGGGTTCCTGTTAAAATCTGTAAAATCTGTAAAATGTAATTATACATTTTTTATTCTTACACAAAATACTGCTATTTACACTTTTCAGTTTAGAAAACTGCTATCACAGTACTTGACAGCTAAAAAATTAGATCCCTGCCTCAACCAGGAGTTTGCTTCATTTTATTAATAACACCATTGTACAAAACTTAGAGAGATATATTAGAGCTTTTTGTTCTGTGAAAAGAAAAAAAAACAGTAGAATTCAAACACAAAACATTATCGGGTGAAGGATAAAACTGCCCAAGACTCAATAAGACAAATCCCATTAGAACAGAGCAAATCTTTTTAACAGAAACAGAGCCATCTTAAATATGCTGCATAGACAATTTCCAACACCCATCACTTTGTGTATACTGCTTTTAAAATATTATTACAACTGAAGAATATGTATTTCAATACACTTCAATATTGAAATGCATTTGGTACATTTAAACAATATTTAACAAAATTAAACTTTAACTTGTCTTTATCTTGCACAAAGTCCTTCTCCTTAAATGTGCTTAAGGTTTATGTCTATTGTATTCTACTGAATAATTCTACTGAATTAGACAGTCTACTCAGAATAGACATTCTGTTAATTTATAAAAGGAGCTTTAGAGAAAATATGACAACACCATGTGGATAATAAATATAGATTAGCATGATATATATTAGATTTATATCTAGAGAATTATCTTCCCTACTACACTAGGGAGGTACCTGAGTGTGTTGATTAACCAGTATCAGAAATACTACTGCTCTTTGGAGAATTGTTAAAATAAATCCATTCGTGTTACTTCTATACTCATAAAATAAATAATTGGATCTAAATTAATCATTTGACTTCAATAAAAATTAAGCTTTGTTGAAAGTGGACAGATGGACCAAACTATAAGAAGTCAGGAGTTGTAAACCAGATTAGTTTAAAGATAGTGCTTAAAAATCCTGGCTAAAATCACTTAACTTCTGCAAATGGGAACTCTCTTAACTAACATAATTAAGCTAAGAGTTTAATTTATAATTATAATATAGTTTTAAAATGTGGACTGTATTTCAGATACAGATGCAGCCATTAAAAACGAGCGGGTTATACCGCTATAAAATGCAGTGGGCGTGTTGCGGTATAACAAAAGTTACCATATAATACCGTATAATATTGCATAATACCGCAAGTAAGATAATAGTATCCGGAATTACCGCCAGGTGGAGCTAATAAAGCTCAACCTCTCATGTACAGTGTTTGAGCTGTCGCCATCAAAGTCTTTACCGAAGATATTACTAATAGTATTAATAATGAAAGACCTTGGACAAGCTGTAAACTCAAAGTATTACCCTGGTCCACATTCTTTGTAACCGTCTTTGTAAATGAAAAGACTTTATTTTTTCATTGACCGTCTTTGTAAATGAAAAGACTTTATTTTTTCATTGACAAAAAGTAACACCACAGCATTTCGTTGATCCAATCATGCATTTGTTTCCAATCATACAAAGTAATTCTTGAGAATCTCCGATTCACCATGCCTTTCACATGCTCATAAAAGATATTAATTTAGGAACATAAACATATTACTGTATGTAAACTGTACTGTATATAGCTAGTCTTGCTATTTTAAAGAAAAAATACACACCAGTATTCCATTTCTCCCTAAACATTTTAAGGCTTACATGTGGTTATTTCGGAAACGTTTTTATGTGCACCTTTCTCCTTCTGACCATGTCACTGTACGTTTATAGGGAGTTTTTATGTCCGTTGAAGTTTTTTTTAAACTGAACTTGTTTGAATTGACTGAGCTCCGTTCTGTCACACAATGTCTGTTTTTTTCTGTGCTGTCCTTTGACAAAACAAGGCTCACCAGATAATGTGAATCGAAACCTGTTTTTCTAGCTTTTAAAGTCGTGCGATGTGTAAGCGGGAACACATCATTATATCTTACATATGAAAAATACATAAATTAGCTCCCAAACAAACGCAAACGTGTTTTTAATAAGATGCTTTTATTCGTTCATTATCCGACGATTTCAGGAAGACTAATGGAGGTCTGGCTTTTTTTCTGGAAAACCATAACTCTGGTCTTGTCCAGATTGACTGTCAGCGCTCAGGTCTGACAGTGCTGCTCCAGCAGCGCCAGGTTCTGCCGCAGCCTCTGTTCTGTGGGCAACAGCAGGACCAGGTCGTCTGCAAAGAGCAGGAACTCAATTTCTGTAATTAATGCAGATCAGTAAATCAAGGGACAAAACAGTTATTGCGCCCGGCTCCTCAATGGGCTTTGACGTGCTAATGCGTTGGTTTAACAGTCCGGGTGTTTTTTATTATTGTTATAGAGAAACATGATCAGATTTTCCCCGGTTCAGAAAAAAAGATCTAAAGTACTGTACTGTATACTAGTTTGTCACTCTTCTCATCCCCTCTTTGCTAAATGGCTTTTGAATAGAGTCACATGAAGAGAGAGGTGAAACAGCCCTACACAGCCCTGTCGCAGTACACGAATATAATTATATCTTATTAATTTCTTTAGATACGCGATTCTTTTAATACAGTCTTTGCTGTGCTCTAGAGGATCCTTGTGATATTTTGAGCTCTGGTTGAATGATAAGTCGCAGTTTAAATAATTTTCGTAGTTAGAAATTATGGAACGCTCTGTTAAAAGCATGGGAGTTTTATGTCCGTTGCAGTTTTTTTGCAACATGAATATAATTATATCGTTATTAATTTCTTTAGCTACGCGATTCCATATTATATTCCCTTTTAATCAAATTCTAAAAGTATGCTTGTTGACTCCGGTATCATGTTAGTTAAAGACTTTGATGCTTAAAATGTTTAGGGAGAAATGGAATACTGGTGTGTATGTTTTCTTTAAAGTACCGAGACCAGCCATATACTGTATGTTTAAGTTCCAAAATTAGTATCATTTATGGCCTTCACACGCGTTGCAGTATGCTCCTATTCTTTTTATGCTCAGGCACTAAGATTTCCCTTCAGTGGTAAAATTCCATATAAATATTCAATACTTAAACGGGCACAGTTAATACATTAAATATACATATACATACTGTATACAGTACAGTTTGCATACTGTATACTGTATAATATGTTTATGTTCCTAAATCAATCTCTTTTATGAGCATGTGAAAGGCATGGTGAATCGATTCTCAAAAATTACTGTCCTTTGCACGATTGGAAACAAATGCGTGATTGCGAAATGCTGTGGTGTTACCTGGACCAGGGCAATACTTTGAGTTTACACTTACAGCTTGTCCAAGGTCATTCATTATTAATACTATTAGTAATATCTTCGTTAAAGACTTTGATGGCGACAGCTCAAACATGAGAGGTTGAGCTTTATTAGCTCCACCTTGCGGAAATTCCGGATACTATTATTTTGCTTGCGGTATTATAGGAGAATTTACGGTAACTAGCGGTATTTACCGGTAACTCGCGGTAGACTGCGTACAGCGCACCGGAAAATAATGCGGTATCGCCCGCGCATTTAGAATGGCTGCATCTGTATATACAGTATATTTCATATATTCTTGTTTCTTAAGTTTTGATTTGAATGATTTTTTCGATCGTGTACTGTACAGAATGTTGAATTGCAGTTAATACAAGTCTGCAATATACTGTATATACAGATCCGTAAATCTAAACAGTTGATATCGAAATTTGCCATTGAGGTACGATATATCTGCAATTTGATTTTAATGAGGGCTTGCAAAACAGTGGTGTTAATAATAGCATATAGATGAAGGCAGTGTGCAAGAACGACACTTATCAGTATCAGAATCCAGACAGCAAAGATAATTGGGCCATTAGGATGACTGGTGCTGTGCTGGGGAGTGGGGTTTAGGAAATTGATAAGTTTAGATAATAAGATCACCAAGGTTCAAGCCTCTCCCCCCCCACAGAGGAAAAAGTGATACAGTATAAATATAGCACCTTAAACTGTTTGTTTTTGTTAAAGGTAATCTTATTTAGATGCTGGTTCAGACATGTTGTTGTTTTTATTGTTCAGCTTTTTGTATCACCTCTTTGAAATGAATCTTCTATTAATTAATTTCATTTCAGAACGAATAATGACACCCATGAATTAGATGCATTTGACTATTATTTAGGTAGAGTACAATTCGGCTTCACCCACTTGGATGAAGGACCTGGCCAGAGGATAAGGAGTTAACCAAACAGCAGCTACAAAGTTGGAGATGGGGTGAATGAGAGATGCTTGAGATGTGAAAAATAGGGATTTCTTCATGATATATATAGTAGTCTATATAGCATCATGTTTGACCCTGCTGAAGATCCGTAGAGTCAGCTAGTGTTACTGCAGCAACCAGCCATCCCTTTGCTTACCTGTCAGTTAGTGCCGGTTGTTGTGGTTACACAATCAGACAGGAAGCCTGTTTCACCTGTGGGCAACTTTGAATCCTGCTTACTACAACTATGCACCTGGACAGTGCTTTGCCTGTTTCTGCTGCCTGTTTCTATGGAGATTTTTTACTGAACTATTAGCTAGTTTAAGTTAAATGAGCTATTTTAAGTCATGATATCTATATATATTGTTGTACAAAATCAGCATTTTAGTTTTAAGTATGTGTAAAGTGGAACAAATAATGTTGCTGAGACTACCCAGACACCTGACAATAAGACAATTTGATTTGATCATATCAGCTGCTTATTTATAACTCAAGTTTTTATGATCATATGATCCTTTATGAAGATTATAATCAATGTGAATTAAAGATTGCTAAATGACAAGGTTCACAAGGTCAAGGTTTGGGACTACTGCACAGAATTTAAAAAAAATCCTGTTTACTTGAAACTTACAGAGCATGCTATTAAATGTGATGAACATGTACTAAATTAAAAAGTATTACATCTCATTCCAATCACTACACCCCTGTTTCCCTTTTCCTTAAAATTGATCTTTCAAGTCTTATGTTAATAGCCTTTAGTTTTTAGCTTTGTGTATTTGGATTGGTAGAGCCTGTTAAGGAATTACTGTACACACTTGTGTAGTATCCTCTCACGAGGCACCAGTAAATGTTGGGGTTTGTGCTACCTGGGACAATTATTAATTGTGGCAGTAAGTCACAAAATGATTCTTTTGATGGTATTAGAATCCAACCTTGTAGGATAACTCAAACAACACACACACACAGGTACTAATACACAAAGATACATTTATTAATACCTAAAATGTGCATATAAACATAACAGATCTTATCGTGAGGGTTCGCAGAATACAAAAGGCATATTCATTCACGAAGAGTTACAAATACCAAGTGGGACATACGTTCAGTATATCATTCATTTAGACCATTTCGTAAATGAACTTGGGTTACAACTTCTACACTAGATACTCAAAACATGTACATCACTCATAGGAATTAAATTGATATCGACTGGTTGAGATAACAATTGAATTCTCGAGTGGTAATGCAGTATGTTGAATACTCATCCATCTGTGGAGTCAGATCTCCTGCAGGCACAAAGAAGCAGTGGCAGGCTGGTTGCTGTGCCCAATCGACGCTCTCTGGCTCAGTGCCAAGCAGTGCTCGGGGTGGCTTGCGATGTGCTCACTGAAGACTGGCTAGTTAGTGTTGGCTGAAACTAGTAGAGTTTGTGCACAGCAGAAAAGTGACTGCGGGTCCCAGCAGGTCAGGAAAAAGACCGGTTCGTTCCTGATTAAGCGCTAGTTCTGAATACCGATTCAGCTGTCCACAGTTCCGACCTGTTCATGAAGCTTGCTGCTGGTGCTAACCTCGGGTGGATCCTTTGGTTATGCACTGGCAACCTCCGCTCTCGACTCTTAGAACAAAGGAAAGTCCTGCACTTGAAAACACTGGCCGTTACGTGGTGGTCTGGGCTGAGTCTGAGGATGTTCAGGAGGAGCCCTGAGGTTGAATGTCCAGCAGGTGCGCTGCGAGAATGTCCTGCTCCTGGGAACTGTTCTGCCCTTGGGAACTGTCCTACAGGCGCTTTGTGTTGCCTGTTTTTACCTGGAGGAGCTGCAGGTCGTTCATTGGTTGAAAGTTTCATTGCCATCAGAGACCCACGTGGGGTTAACCTGCCCTACCAGTTCCTGATTGGCTGATGATGAGTAAACATGCACTCTGACCTTAGGGTTGTAAACCAACTTTGAATAACACTTTCCCTTGGAATCTCAAACTTTTAGGTGCCCGAAATGACATTTGTTAAGGTGGTTGATATGTACCAGCTTTTGGGAGCTGCTCCTTATCAGGACACTCTATCAGCTAGAAAAACACCTTAATTGTGAACCAAATGGAATGGCCTCTCTGTATCAGGCACCACTGAGATGAAGGAGAGAGGGACTGGCAAGGGAGCAGGAAACTTAATTCCTGTATTTTAATAAGCCTTGCTGCTACACTTGTCTTGCAGCAGTAGATTTTAACCATTCAATATGCTGATGTTCATAAAATGAACTTTAGGAGATCATGTTTGTGAACTTATACTCAGATGAGTTAAAAATAAAAATCCCCAGAACAGACATTGAGAGCAAATGAATTGATTTAAATATAATTTCTTATTTGGAAAATTAATTGAGTCAGCTGTCACTAGAAATTGTTTTGGTGTCTGTGTGTTCTATTGAATTATAATATTACTCATAATTTAAGCACAGACCTACAGTAGGCATTTTGAAACAGCTGCGGTTAATTTAGTCACACTTTTCATTCAATTAATAACTTTCTTCTTAAGCAAGTGTGAGACAACCAGTGAGAAATAAGTAGTCATTAGAGTAAATCATTACAGTAGAAATAAAACAAATTAAACATTAAAACTTATCTATGTGTTTTGCTTAGTCCTTAGGTAATTACATCCTCAATTAATTATGATTAGAAAATTATATTTCAGTGCAAATAATAACTTTGTAAATATTTCATTTGTCCCAGAATTTGAAAATTGTCTATACTTTTAGTTTGAAACTTTTACTGAAAAATAAAGAATAGACAAACTCAAGTGGGGAATTGCATAAGTGTGCTTTGGCTGCAACAAGTAAAGATTAATTGCATGTTGAAAAGCATAAGGGAAAAAAACAGCATTACAGCTGTTGCGCGTTCCTCAGATGTGAGGAGGAGAGAGAAAGGTAGCAGGAATATAAATCACTGGAGAACAAAGAACAGAGTAGGTGAGATTGGGCACGCAGGAGAGAAACTGGCACCTTATTTTACATTCTTTTACTCTGTTTTCTATGAATAAAAGTTAAAATACTGTTAGCAATGACATTTTGCTTGTTTCTGAGTAGTCATGATATAAGTTAAGTTTATGATTTAAGGTCTTTGTGCTTGTGGTGTGTTAATGGAGACCACGAATGATGACAGGCTTATTCTATGTATAACAGACAGGAAGTACAACTCAGGCAACCAAATCGGAAACAATTTAGTCGTGTTGCCATTTGAGAATGTACTGTAGCTCTTTCCTGTGTTGATGATTGCTTTTGAAGAAGAAATTTTAAACAAAGAAAGTTGGAAGGCTGCACCAATTACCGACATGTTTAACAGTTTTGAGAGTTTTATACAACTAACCATATGAAGATTTACAAACCTTGAAATGCTATTAACAGTTATTTGGACTTTACCAATATCACCCATAGTGTTCTTAAAAATTAAGAATCAGAAGCACATTATTTTTCAATAAAAAAAATAAAGATAATTTAAAAATGCTTTAACTTTATTTCCACCATGATGTTGATTACATGACATTTTAAAATCAACCCACAGAACATCGAACTCTGTTTTCCAGGTTATTTATGTAAATTTATTAACTTAGTATTTATACTGTAGTTCTTAAATTTATCAATAATATTCTTTCAGATACAGAGTGACAATACTTCCATTGACAACTGTATAATGACAATGCCGTGACATTGACTCTTTAATGCAAAATGGATGCTATCATTCTTCTCATTGAAAGGGGGAAAACAACACTGCTGGCTTCAGCTTTTAATATGATTTGAAAAAATAACGTGTAATACAATAGTACAGTTTAAATTAAAAATATGGTCTTGTACCTCAGTGGATCAGAAAGAGGTGTACTGTAAGGTGAGGGCCTAAAATTAAACCTTTAAACTCAATAGCCCTTACTTAGGTCATATCAATACATTGATTATTGCTAATATGTTCATTATGACATGCTGTAGAAAAGTGTACAGTATGAGCTCAAGGCATAAATAGGATGTTATTAAATGTGCCATAATCACAGGACACTCTAATGGATACATTACTGATATCTTTCTCAACAACAAAAGGGTTGTAAGGCTACTTAATACTACTAGACATATGATCTTATGTACAAAGTCAGGCTATAAAGATATCTTGTCTGGCTTTAAGATGAGTGCCCTGATGTGAGATTGCCAAGATAAATGTGTCACTATTGATATATAGTGTTATTGGATGGGATTCAGAAGGCCTAAAGGGGTGCCACACCTATTCAATTGCCTTTGACATTGCCAGACGAATATCAGATCTGAACGATATCACTCTGTTCCTGTTCTTGGCAGAGGTTCACCACGGAAAAACATACTACATGATCAATCTCAAAGTACAGTATGTGAAAAGTAGAAAAACACAACCTTGTACCTACTGAAGAAGGCTCAACAACCAAATTATGTTTTTTTTCCTTCTTTTTAATTTAAAGTATGGAATTCACATTAACCTCTGCTTGTTTTGTATGAGTAGCACTTTATTTCTGCTTCTCAATCTACTAATGTCTTTCCTTCCCCAGAGATGGCATCTGCAATCTTTGTGTTTTTTTGTTCTGCCTACAAGCCTTTTTCGTTTATTTTCATGGGAAATGGGAAATAAGTGAAAATGGGCCAAATAAAACGTTAAAGAGTAAAATTAAATTATCCATTAAAACACTGAAGGAATGTTTTAGGGTTTTAAGAGTGTTGTGTCCACAATGTCTACAGTTCCAGAGTCCATCGTGAGTGTGGGTAGTGAATTCTACTAGGAGGTGCAGGAGAGCAGGCCCTCAGTCTTTAGTAGAATAAGAAGACTCAAATAAACAGATCTGAAATTAAGTATTGAACTACAGTACACACATTTTAAAATATGGATATATCATGAATATAAAATATGGATACCATAAATATAATATTCAGTGCCTCTTACATGAGAACTTTAAAATCTGCTCTATTTCAGAAGGACACAGGATGGGGATTGTACTGTATCCTGATATAATATTGTAATTTTCATATTTGTTGGGGAATTTTCATCCTCAATGTGCCAAAATTATCCTTGATGACTAATGCTTGATTTAATTATAATACTTTGCCAAATTAATATTGTATTTTGCAAAGTTTTACTTGTTTCTGTCTGCACAACATTCTGTGATATTGGTTACTTGCAGGGCCAGCCCCTGGCATACAGATGCAGCCATTCAAAATGGGTGCGTTATTTTGCGGCATACCCCGGTGGGCGTGTCGCGGTATCACGCAGTGTCACGTGGTTAATCGCGCATCATTTGACGCTCTGCCGGAAACTATCCGGCGTCACCTTGTAAAACCGCCAGGGGGAGCTTAACCTCTCATGTACAGCATTTGAGCCTTTAATTTTGAACAGTGTATTACAGCATGTTAATCTTCAGTCATTAAAATGTTGGTATATTTTATGAAAGCAAGATTGCTCAGTTGGACAAAAGTACACAACCTACCTTTATCAGAAATATTTATGCATCAAAGCCTTTACCGAAGATATTACTAATAGTATTAATAATGGATGACTTTGGACAAGCTGTATACTCAAAGTATAATTTCTTTAGCACATTTGTACAAGCACTTGGAATCTGTCCAAGCCATACTTTGTCAGGCATTTTGTTTTACTTCAACGGGCATAAAAACTTCCTTGCTTTTAACAGGGCGTTTCATAATTTCTAACTACGAAAATGATTTAAAATGCGACACCTATCATTCAACTAGAGCTTAAAATATCACAAGGAAAAATACACACCGGTATTCCATTTCTCACGTTATACCGGAGTCAACAAGCATACTTTTAGAATTAAAAGTATTAAAGTATTAAAGTATTAGTAAAAGTATTAAAAGGGAATATAATATGGAATCGCGTGTCTCAAGAATTTAATAACGGTATGATTATATCCGTGTACTGCGGCAGGGCTGTGTAGGGCTGTTTCGCCTGCCTGCTCATGCGAGCTGACTGTAGCCGACTGGTCTAGGTGCGTGCCTGCCAACGGGCAGGTTGTGTGCTCGAATCCAGGTGGAAGGTGCTGGACCTTCCAGTTTTATTTATTTTTTAATCGCGTAACATATTACCGTATGCAAACTGTACTGTATACAGTATGTATATGTATATTTAATGTCTTAACTGTGCCCGTTTAAGTATTGAATATTCATATCTAATTTTACCACTGAAGGGAAATCTTAACATAAACATACAGTATATGGCTGGTCTCGGTACTTTAAAGAAAACATACACACCAGTATTCCATTTCTCCCTAAACATTGTAAGCTTCGAAGTCTTTAACTAACGTGATACCGGAGTCAACAAGCATACTTTTAGAATTTGATTAAAAGGGAATATAATATGGAATCGCGTATCTCAAGAAATTAATAACGATATAATTATATTCATGTTGCAAAAGAACTGCAACGGACATAAAAACTCCCTTGCTTTTAACAGAGCGTTCCATAATTTCTAACTACGAAAATGCCAGGTGAAAGGATTTGTAAACATATTTTGTTAAAGCAAGTCAGTTTTTTCTGCAACACATAAAATACATTTTTCCAAGAAAGTTTAGCCTTTGTCACTAATGAAACCACTAAATAAAGACATAAATATAGAAATCTTAAGATTTGTTTTATTTAATGTTGGTAGCAGGATGAACTGTCAGAGTGTATATTTTGCTCGCAAAGTTGCTGCAAGATGTTAACAGTGAAAAAGGTATTTAGAAATGAGTTATTTCAAGATGAAAAAGAAAACATACACGAAACATGGTTTCATTACGACCAGAATCGGTCTTGAGATATTTTTAACTTGATTTACAGTATTTGAGAGGTATGTCTTAACACCGATACTACAGTGCTTAAGTACTGCTCACGTATATGTTTCTAGGTTTATATTATGCATTTCATACGGTCAAATTACTTTTGAGCAACTAATAAGAAGCGCGAAACGGTATGCATTTTACTTTCGTTTTGTGCTGGGACCCGTGGATTGATTAGAGATCAAGTACATACAAGTCATTTTTTAAATGTTGTAGTTCGTCTTGAAAAAATGTTACGAGTACATCATCTATCAACAATCACACAGGTTCTGTTTCCATATTGCGGATTTTGGTTAGGTATTATCAAATCCAGTGGCGCTGTTAGTTTACTGAGTCCCATGTCACATGGTCTGTGATTGAAGCCAGTTAGACCGGTTTAATTCGTCACAGCCAGCACTCTTCAGGTGTGAGGGTCTTCTGCTCAGAATGAAACGCGAATGTTTGTGTATATTCTAATGGTAGTGGGGGCAGGGTGTGTGGGAACAGGTTTGGTTGAAATTGCATTAGAGATCTATGTTCTTCACACCTGAAACATTTTCTCTGAAAGCATTTTCTTCGCAGTTTAACCGATCTTGTTACAGCATGTTACAGTTTACTTTTATTAACCATATTAATTTTAAGTGCTTAATGTAAAATCTTGTAAAAATATATTTTCATTTCATTGTTCAAATATACATTAAGTCTGACTATCATATAATAAGTTAAATACAAAACTAAAGAAAAAATAGGGATAAATATAATTCAAAATATTTTGCTAACAATGTTAACTGTTTATGAATAATAAAATGTATTAACTAAGGAGTAGGATGGCACAGTTGTTAGTATGTTTTTTGTTTTGTTTCTTTTTCATAAATACAACAGTAGTACCTGATGTCTCAGTGGCTTTCAAAATTTAATTATGCAATAAATAACCACATGTAAGACTCTGATGCTTAAAATGTTTAGGGAGAAAGTGGAATAATGGTGTGTATTTTTTCTTTAAACTACCAATACCAGCCATATACAGTCTGTAACGTAGGGATTTCTATACGTCTTTATTTAGTGTTTACATTAGTGACAAAGGCTAAACTTTTAGCTTCAGTAACGTGTACATATCTCCCCTTTTTATAAAACAACATGGTTGAAAACTGTTCCAGAGCCACTGTTGTTTCATCAGTGAAAAGTACATCATGAAATGCCTCTCCCTGTTCAATCCACTGGAAAAAAGAAAAGGAGCATAAAGCCTCTGATGGTCATAAACGATATTCATTTAGGAGCAGCATCAGAGGTATGTTTTTAACTGCACTGCATTGGAGAGAATACCATAGTGTGTTTTTTTTTTACTCCCTGGCGGAAACTCGCTTCCAGAAGAATCAGTATGGCTCAGAGATTAAATAAAACTTCACTCGCACCAAACAAATGTATATTTCTAAATATCACAACATGATCGAATTTAAGTCATTTTAATAACAATGAATAGTCACCTATGCGTTACAATATAAACATTTATATTGATTTAAATCGCGTTTAAATCACCTTTATTTAAAACCCATAAATAAAGCTGATACTGTTTAGACTTCCAATTATTTAAAACTGTATTAAAGCAGCACGATACACAATGCAACGTAAATCGCTATCTTTGTCTTCTGTGTAATAATGTTCACCTCTCTGTCCAGCAAATTTACAGGTTAAAAACAATACTGTTAGGCTGGGAAAACGATTTTTTTTAAGAAATACAAAATGAGATATAATGATATGTTCCGGCTTAGACATTAACGAAGAGCATAACGCGTGTACTGTATACACTCCAAGTACAACCCCCCTCTCTGCAGGAGTGCTGGCTGTGACGAATTGAACCGTCTCACGGGTATTTTCAAAGTAGGAGGCGAGATTTCCAGCGAAAGACACTCCCCCCCCCCTCAAAAACCCAGTAAGTACAGTACTTACTAGTTAAAGGCTAGGCTCCCGACTACGGCGAAAGGAACCCTTCTTTCATTAGAATACAATGAACATATTTTAGCCCTGAATGAATAAATAGCAAACATGGTTTACATAAAAGACATTTTTCCAAGAAAGTTTAGCCTTTGTCACTAATGAAACCACTAAAGAAAGACATAAATATAAAAATCTTAAGATTTTTAAAATGCATGACTTTGCTAAAATTTATTTGAAAATAAAAACAATTACAACCGCCAGGGGAGAGAGAGAACAGGGGAGGGATGTTGGTTTTGCATAAGGGGCGGGGCTATGGAAATTAGGTCTGTTTGGGAATGTGTAGTTACATGTTCTGGCTGTTTGTGAATTATCGTTGTTGAGTATGGAGTGTTGAGGTATTGATTTTGTGTAATGCTTTATGTTGAAAATTGAGGTGGATTTTGTTTATGATAAACAGGATAAACTGGGATGGGAGGAAGGTTTGGTTTTGCATAAGGGGCGGGATTATGATAATTGGAGGACTTTGCGAGAGTAAAATGGTTTGATATATTTGATTTTGTATTGTGGTTGTTATCTATGTTTTTGGTTGGTATTATGTTTATATGGTTGTTTTTGTTGGTTGGTTGTTATTATGGTTATTAATAATACGATCTATAGTTGAAATCTGAGCCTAAATAAAAAGAAAAAGCAAGTGATTAGGTTTATGAGCAATCTAATTACTTATTCGTTTAAAACGCTATATAAAATAAAGTTTATTATTAATTTGCTGCACAGAGCGGTGAATATTATTATGCATAAGACAAAGATAACGATCCTGATCAGTTTAGAAATCTGTGTACGCTGTAAGGTTTTTACTTAAACTTTTAAAATACACGTTTTGAATAGAAAGAAATCCTCTTCCTGTTACAGTATGTATAGCAAACCAGCACGTCTTTTTTCTCCAATCAGAGGGGTGTCAGATGGTGTCAGCCAATCACCATTCTGCGTTGGGTAGCAACGGGTGACTGTTCTCAGGCGGAAGATGTAAACAGCTTAATGTTCGTGTTAAATAATTTTTTTAAATTCAATTAAACGGGCACAGTTAAGACATTAAATATACATATACATACTGTATACAGTACAGTTTGCATACGGTAATATGTTTATGTTACGCGATTAAAAAATAAATAAATAAAACTAGAAGGTCCAGCTGGATTCGAGCACACAGCCTGCCCGTTGGCAGGCACGCACCTAGACCAGTCGGCTACAGTCAGCTCGCTGGAGCAGGCAGGCGAAACAGCCCTACACAGCCCTGCCGCAGTACACGGATATAATCATACCGTTATTAAATTCTTGAGATACGCGATTCCATATTATATTCCCTTTTAATCAAATTCTAAAAGTATGCTTGTTGACTCCGGTATCACGTTAGTTAAAGACTTCGAAGCTTACAATGTTTAGGGAGAAATGGAATACCGGTGTGTATTTTTTTCTTTAAAGTACCAAGACCAGCTATATACTGTATGTTTATGTTCCAAAATTAATATCGTTTATGGCTTTCACACGCGTTACAGTATGCTCCTATTCTTTTTATGCTCAGCTACTAAGATTTCCCTTCAGTGGTAAAATTCAATATCTACAACGGGCACAGCAAAGACGTTTTTACTGTAAGTCTTTCTACGACAGACCAACGGACCACGAGTGCCCCTGTCGGTCAACCAATCACTTACTGCGGTGCCACGCGTCATCTTGCGTCATACTGAGCGACGTCACCTGCGGTACGTGTCTGTGACGCGCACTTTGAATGGCTGCATCTGTAGGCAAACTAAGTGGCTGCATAAGGTCCCAAAGCCACCAGGGGGCCCCCCCTCAATGCACATCACTTTTATTTTAATTACCACATTCAAATGTGAGCAAAAAATTCTCTACAGCGTCTCGTTCTGCTGCTGTTGTGGATTGAAAGCCCGATCAAAAAGTTACCAATCAGAATCGAGTAGGTACGTAAAGTTTCTGAAGCTCCAACAGTGGCATAAGCATTTTCAAAACAGAGGTACGCCAAATCAAGTCACTGTATTAATGCCTTTATATTTAATTTGATTTTGAGTGTCAGATCTATGTTACAGGCGAACAGTAGACATGACATGTTTGTAGGCTAGACACGTAGACTACTGGAGGTGTTTTCCTAGAAGTTAACCAATTCACTTTCCTGTAATTGTACACATGCCGTGGGGGTCACCTGCTAAAAATTGGCGGTGCTCGGCCAAACAAAAATGTGAAAGCAAATGGACAGTACAAAAGCCTGTTCAGAAATTATATGAAAATGCATTTTTTTCTTGAGGTTTCTCCTGTAATACATTAAATGGGGGTTCTGTAAACCCAACCTGTAGCCCTCCAGTTTGCAGTTGCTCTCAGTTTGCAGACATGCGTTTTTCAGAGCTCAAGCTGATTGAAACATACAGTACCTGAGGTCGGCCACAGCAAAAGACCAGCTCAGTGGACTAGCCATCAAAAGCATCAATCGCACTGGGTCGACTATTGTATGAAGATGCAATTGATGGTTTTGCATCCCGAAATCTAGGTGAATTGATTTCTTGAATGTTTTTTTTATAAAAATTTCCCATCTGCTCAGACTTACTGATCTCACCTCCCTTATTTAGTGCACTTATTTCTTACTTAATTCCATATTTATTTCTACAATTTCCATGTACAAAGGTTTCAATGCAGTATTTTGTAAGTTATGATTTGCTATAATTTTGAAGTATCAGAGATCCTGTTTATCACTATTTATTGTTATTAATGTTTCTATTTATGGTTTTCAATGATTACATAATTGTAAAATGTGTGCTTCTTTTTCATGTTTGTAACTATTATGTGATAACTATACTATTCAAGTTATAAAATTAATTTAATTGCACAGATCATGATCTTTCCAGGATCTTGCTTTAGGCCCTTAAAAAGCTTAGGCTGGGTCTAGTAAATTGGAATTAATATCCCTACAGACATTTGTGCTAAGATGTTATAAATACTTTTTTGGCATTT
Organism: Atractosteus spatula; assembly: GCF_055471065.1. Classification (NCBI taxonomy): domain Eukaryota; kingdom Metazoa; phylum Chordata; class Actinopteri; order Semionotiformes; family Lepisosteidae; genus Atractosteus; species Atractosteus spatula. Next base: position 39,664,804 of record NC_142714.1, on the reverse strand, counting down.
CTGTTACAAAGCAGTATATAGCACATGCTTATGCAATCCAGACAGTTGAGTTTGCCAATTATGAATGTACAAAAGTTCAGATTAAATTAATCTTGACAATTTTCCATACATACATGCAGCTGCATAGGTATGTAGAAACTAGCCAAGTAGAAAACATAATTGTCTCTTCTCTGGCATGCATTCAGAAACCTCTAGTTTTTTATGCAAATATAAAAATTCCAAACATACTGTATGTTCCTTGTATTTGCTTTAAAACTCATACTATTCAAAATAAAATGTTTCTACTGCAATTTTAACAGTTTCATGCTTATTTCACATACAGTATCAATCTTCAGACTTCCATTGACAAACAAATATCCAAACTTAAATTTCATTGTTTTCCATAACAGTGGAAATAAGCTTCTTCTGTTGCGCTTTAGATTTTGCCATGAAATAAGCTTGTTTTTTTCCCCCAATTATACAGTAGTATAACTAGAGATTCAGTAATTTTGGAAGCAGCAATATTTAAAGGATGCTATTGCTGCAGTATGGTACTTAAGTGAACATCTTTCAAAGACAAAGGGAAAGGTTTATCCTGAATGAACATTTGCTGAGGGAAGCAGAAGCAAGTAAAAGTGATGGCACATACTGTAATATTACCTGCTCAAGGGAAAATTGTACAGTAAATATAAATAATTGGAGATTCAAAATAAAATAAAGTAAAATTGTTATAATCATTAGTTTCAATATTAATAGGCTTGAGTGAGGAGCACAGAAGCAGAGGTTAATTCCATGTTGAAAAGTAAAAAGAAAGACAAAGCATAACATTTTGTGTGAGAGAGAGAGCAAGGAAGGTAGAAGAGATAAAAAGCACAGAAAGCAAGAGAATCTGAAAAAGTGTGCAGATGAATGGAAATCTGGGGGTGAATTCCAGGAGTAGCGGGAAAAGCTGAAATCTGCAAATGAGGTTTTAGACAAAAGTTGGGGTTAATTATTGAGCCCCAGCGGAAGGTGTACTGTATTCTGAGTTTCAAGATAATCTGGGATGGCTTCAGATTCCTTTTTGAAATAAGAGTCCTTACCCTAATTCTTGGCTAGTCCTTTGTTTCACTATTAAAAATGGCAAGGCAGTTGCTAGTGTGCTGCTAGTTTTTGTTCTAATATGATCAGATATTGGAATATTGCACTGTACTGCTAGTCGTTCACATTAAATTTTATTACCACAAATACTAAGCCAAAAAATAGCTCTGATGGTTTTTTCTAAAAACATTTTGAGGACACTGTGTAATCTACTGTACAATATATAGAGATGATACAGTAGATTCTGTTGCAGCCAACGGTGTCTGGTGGGGATGGAGGCTGTGGGCAGTTAACTGTAGACAAGAAGGCTAAATAGATTAAGTGGTCATAAGTATGAGATCATTGATGGTTCTGAAAAAAGCATTCAAGTGTACATATTTATACAGTATGTTTTCCTTCAATATACTTGCAGTCTACACTTCTCCAATGTCCATGTTTAGACTAACTACCTTGAACAGAACCCACTTCTAAAGCCATTTCAAGCATTTTGTTTATTATTGGCTTATTTAAACACAAAACCACCATGGATGCATTTATTTTACAACAGAAATTGCCTTTTGTCACAAGCTTGTACTGCTGAACCTTGCTAAGGGATCTCACACTGGCAGGGAGTGTGGCTTTGATAGATGGTACCAAATCATGTCTTCCAAACCCTCGAGGATTATATAATGGCTCTTGATAGTGTTGATAATAACGCCACAGATAACTGTATTTTTCAGGTTTCAGGCTACATACAGACAGAACCCTTCAGCAATCCAGATTAGAGATAAATTACACACTGAAGTAAAGGACCTCTTAAAACAATACCACCAAAAATCTGCTTCAACACAAAAGTGGGGTGTGCAAATTGTTATTCAAGTACAAATAGGTGTATTGAACTAATTGGTATTAGAAACATTCAGAGGCGTAATACTGTATATTGGTCACATTTTTACAGCAGGTGTTAGAACTTTCTAGTTCATATGAGGTATGTTTAGGTGCATCTGTTGTTATATTTGATCATAGAACAACTCAAAAATACAGTACTGTATAAGCATATTTTTTTCTTCAGTTTTGATTACATCATTTTTGTCACTAATTTGCTCTTGTCAATTAGGAAATTCACAATGACTCAAAGTGCACTTAAAAATAAATGAAATTTATAAACACCCAATCAGGTGGATTCTTGACATGTTAAATCTGCTTATTGCATTTATCACTGCATCATCTCCATAAAATAGAGTACCCCACAGTGATTTGAAAAAAAGAAGGCCAACCAAGGTGATTTTAAACATTATTTCATCTTCACCTTTTTCTCAGACAATGGAATGGGCAATTACATTTCCACATTGCACCTGGACTAGTGTTCAAATAAACTTGGCATTAGTTAATTTGGGAGGGGAACTTTGAAAAAGCAATGTCAAAGGCCAGAAATACAATATGACATGCAATTCCTAGTCAATTGTCTAAAAACCATCCATCCATTTGAGGGTCAAAACATGGTCACGGAAGAGCTAGTGACTACAGTTATAGGTGACTACAGAAGTGTCTCGAAGAATCTTGCATGACACCTGGCCTGTATAAACTTTTTCAGCTTCAAATCAAAGGGGTGTTTGGCTGAGATGTAGAGAGTCCAGAGATTCATTGATCAAAGCAATCAAAGTTTACCTTGGTTTATCTTAGCTAATTGAATTATGGATAATGACTAAGTGTTGATCAACAGACAAGGAAGACAGTTTATACAGTAACTAATAGGCAGATACAGGAGAGGAGATCATGATTAAGAGGGAAAGGAAGATATTGGAGGCAAGAGATCTTTGTTCCAGATCACCAAGAATTTAAAAGATTGAAGCAAAGTATTTGAACCTTCTAAAGAAAGCTTACTATTTGCTCTGGTTTATAGTGTGAAGAATCACTGTTAAAAATGGCCTCTCCTGGTTACCAAGTGCATTTTTAGAACACAGAGATAGGTTCAATAGAGAACAATGTTTCAGTCATCTGACAAAAGTTTACCACTCCAGATTCCTCTGCCCTGTCACAGTATATTAATGGAAATATATTAATAAAAAATAGACAAAGAAAATATGGCTATAAATATCTGCTTATGCACTGTTGTGAATGAATATCTGTACACTTGTGATTTCAATGGTGAGAGACTTGAAGGCTCTTGAACTAATCATTCTTACACCTGTAGCTGTAGCTAGATTTTTTAGGCCTGTGTTCTTTGATGTGTGTTGTTGTGACTAAATAAAATTGAGGTTTCTAGTACATGTGTGGCGCAGTACCACAGTGGTTAGGATTACCTCTCAGAGTTGGGGCCCTGTGTTCAATTCCAGTCCTGTGAGGCTATGTGTATGAATGTTTGTATGTTCTCCTGGATTTTCCTCCAGGTGCTCCAGTTTCCTTCTGGGAAAATTGGCCCTGGTGTTTCTCTGTGTGCCCGTTGATGCCCTTTGTACACGGTGTATGCTGCCTTACACCCATTGCTTGCCAGGGTAGGCTCCAGCTCACCTGTGACCCCATATTAGATGAAGCAGTTAGAAAATGGATGGATGGTATGTGATTACTTAATCTGATCTAATTTTCAAATGAGACAATTAAAAGGAAACAAATGAGGTGGAATCAAATTGGATAGCAATGCACATACCTTCTCAAGCCACTGAAGGCTCTTTGCCTTGCATGGAAGATAACATTTGTTATATCACATTGAGCTAAAGGCAAATTCCCAACCCCAAGGAGAGCTGTCAACTTCAAAAAGGAAACAAGCCTCAAATGGCTGGATTGCAATGAAATCTTCTGCTTTGGGCATCAGTTTCATTACCTCTTAATAAGAGCCATTTAAACTACATAGTACAAACCATTACATAATAAATCACTGAGAAAATGTATCTCTAATTAATCTACTACAGCTATTTTCTACAGAAGTATTATGAAGACCCACTCTGGTAGCTTTATTCGTACAGTGCAATAGTTTTACAAAGTGGTATTTTATAAATAGCAGCCAGAAAGAAATATTTTGAAATAGCCAATTTCATCTTGTGCAGTAAAAAACAGTTTTCTTATAACGCTGAATAATAAATGTACTAATTTTAGCCCTGAAGTCAGCTTCTATACCCTATTCCTTTTGTTTGCTGAATAAACTATGAAGCATCACAAGTGATGAGATTTAAGTTGTATATGCCATTTGGTTTTGTTGCTTGTTAACAGAGAGCTGCCTACAGTATACTGTATGTTTGGCTAAGTGCAAGAATGCATTTAATAATACAAGTAAGGGACATTGTTTTACAAAAATGGGCTTTGTCAATCAGCAGCTCAGGGCTGGCAGCATCTAGGTAGGTGAAAAATAGCATTCGCCCCAAATCACATTAACTGAAATGTAAAGAAAGAAGGCATCAATCTTTTGAATACAGTACTCCTTATAGAAACAAAACATTAAATATATTTAAAAACAGAATGGCATTGTAGAACTGTTTTTTCCTCTGTAGGCTCCAGCTTAGCCACTTTGAAGATAGTTTATCTCTTTAAAAAGGAGCATGAGCTGTGAGTTGTGAAAATTGGAGCTCTAGTGTAATTCTATTAAGCTATTCAAAAACTATGTGCCTTCATTGAAAAGATAAATGATCCAGTGAAGAGAACTAAGATATGAAATGGAAATCTGGTGTGGAAACCAGGATGGTGAAATAATTCATTGATAAATCATTGACAAATTAGCATTTGAACCAATTTGAAAGACGGGTATGGGGAAAATGGTTGGGTAGGAGAGCTTTAGCTGGGATCTTAGAGGTTGAGATGATATTGAATGGGAAATTACTCTAGACACAAATGGGTAAATACACATCTCTTCCAAAAGGGAAGGAATCGGTTATGTACTTGAGGAGGGAGTCATTAAGATAAGGAAAATGATACTACTTCTGTTTTTGAACTGAATTTATCAGACTTCATCTGTCATACATCAATGACAGACTTTTTAAACCATGGCCATTAAAACTACAGTAGCTCTTTTGTCATGTCATGACATACATTTACGTGAGCCACAAACAGTCCCCAGAACATTAACGCAATAAGGAATTCCAAGACTCAGAACTGCTTTGCACTCCAACACTGTTCCTAGAAAAATTTAATAATTGTCATGTATCTTTCATATAAATGTTACATTGCATAAATGTAAATTAAAATGCACAATGAAAAGTTACATTAGCATACAGTAATAAAACACGTTTAACTTGATTCTATTCTGAGGATCTGCATATCACAGAGTTCTTAGGAGTTTCAACTAAACTATTTAATTAAATGACACTTTTGCAGTTTTTATTTCATTATTAGTATTGAAATGCAATGTTTATAGTAACACAGTAATAGTATTATTCATCCCATGCTGTTACCATCTAAAAATTACTACAAGATCAATCCTGGCTTATACATTCTTCTTCATCAATGGGCTTCAGAACTTGGACAATACCAGTAATGATAATTTTAGAAAATGCCAGCTCCTCTGAGTGAGATTTAGGAAGTAGCTATTTAGGCAACAGGATATTTTACCCGAGCAGTCAAAAGCGTTCTGTATCTTGTTCAAGGAAAGAACAGTATTGCTCCACCACAAATTTGCACCAAGAAGCTTTCCTTTTGATGTCCAGATCCCTATCCTCTACTTCACAATGCAACAGAAGAGACCAAATAGAGTGAAAAAACAATGAAAATAGTTTGCCAACCAAACATCAATCCTTTTTCAGAATGTTATTTATTCCTGGTAAGGATCCAACAATCTAGAGTTTATCCAGGAATTATAAAGTGTGAGGCAAAACTACACCCTTAATGGCAAGCCAGTCCACTGCAAAGCACACACAGGGATAGTTTAGAGACACCATTAATGTTGCTAGCATATATTTGAAGGAGAAAGGAAAATGAAACACCTGACAATAGCCAGTGCTAACATGGAGAAGACATGCAAATTCTACTTAGCACCCAAAGCAAGAATCACACTGAGCTCCCAGATCTGTGTGCATCATCTGTGGATGCATAAATTACTGTTATATATATACACATTTTCAGATTTATTGCATTTATGTTAAATAAATTATTCACAGACAGTGGTCACAGAAGAATAAAAATATCTGGAAATGAGATCCGTTAAACATTTAAGAAAGTAATTTGTCCTTCATAATCGGCATACTATCCTGTTTATGCTATAAACACATGGTACTGTAATGCTCTTTAATTAAGACAGCCAGTGTGTGATTTGTTTTTGCTGGCAGAAGTACAAGATTATCATTAAGGTCACAGAAATATTTTACACTTCCCAGCATTGTAGCCCAAGGCAGTAAGAGCTTGAGGATACCACACAGCTCCATTTCCACAGATCATTGAGTATAGTGGCTGAATGTGCCTTTTGAGATTACTGTACGAAGATCAAAGCATTTGCCATACATGTCATATGTGTCAGTGAGGTAAAGGACTGCAGGGACATGGCTTGTTGGAAGTTGGAAGGTGAGTCTGCATCTTTTTGAATGCTGAATACCCTTGTGGTCTGCAAGCTCGAGATAATCTGATAATCACAGCAGAGTTTATCACAGATCTTATCTGTGATCTTGTAGTATGGCAGGTGAAAGATCCTCTACATACCTGTGGAGGATTCCTGCTATTTAATCCCACGTCATTTAAATTTCTCCTTCAGCTCCACTTTCTGTCAGTCCTGAATTTGGTAAATAAGGCAGTTGGGCATTACAGTTCCCATCCCAAATGCTTTTCTGTAGTTGGAATCAATATAAGATATAGAGGTTTATTTTCATATGTCCCAATTAATTTACTTAAACACATATAGTCATAGTTCTAAGTATTTAGACCTCTTGCTTATTTCCTGTTGTGAAATAGAATAGATAGATATTAATAGAAATGCCATTACAAAAACAAAACTTTAAGTACTTTAAGAGATCCTTCTACAATTAAGTTCATTTAGCAATTAGTATTTGGGGATTTTTTTTCAAAAACCAAATCAAGGTAAATAATTTATTAATGTGCACTTTTTTGCAGACTCTTAACATTAGAATCATAAGATTCAATGGTAAAATCTCATTTAAAAATAAAACTACACGTATACACACTGATGCAATAGTCTTGGTTTAACATCAGTGGTTTATTAGGTATATAAAAGACATTGCAGTATTTACATTTAAAAAGTTCTTAGTTTGTTGGTTCCTTGAGCAGTGAGCAGTACTATTCATTGAAACAAAATACTGAGGTAAAGTCATATGGTTTTATGACTTTGTAATGTCATGAAAGATGTAATTTTAATTAGCATGGGATCTATCCATATAAACCATAGGTTAGGCAGAGCCTGCAATCCTGATAAAATATGGTGGAAGATAAATAAGGACATGGAAAGCACTGTATATTAATTTATTAACAATAATATAAAGTACACCGTAAAAACATGTACTGTATAATTTGAATTTGTCCTCTTACCTGTTTTAGATCCAAGCGCTGTCCATGTCCTTGTATCTTCCACCATATTGTATCATTATTGCATATCTCGTCTAACCCTTAGTTTAAATAGAGGTTTCCTGTCTATCAATTGTAGCCTGGGGTAGATCTTGCAGTATTTAACCCAGCAGTCAAGGTCTTAGTTAATTAGTTAGTGCTGTCTGAATGCTGTTGTGTTGTCTGTATGATTATAATGTAGTTTGGTAGTTAGAAATTCCTTTTGGAAATGCTAGTAGAAATTTTCCTTGAGAAACTGCAGTTTACGGTTTTATGAAAACAACTTTTTGCATAATCTTTTGTGGGGTTTTTTTTCTTTTGTATTTGTGACTTCTGTGACCATCCCTGGAATTACTTTCAGGTGGTTTTGTTACACACAGGAACCTGCTTGAGTAAGACAAAACATCTGGTTGCTGATGACTGCTGAAGGATATCCGTCAGAAACAAAATGTCCAGAGAATGAATTGCCCTTCATTATTCAAACACCAATGCATGAGTGGAATGTGATAATAAAGACAATGTCTTTGTTCCAGATTGAGTGCAACCCGACCACTCAGCAGGTGAACTAATGGTTGTATGAATATTAAGTATGGGGTTAAACAGACAAAACCAGTTTAAGGACCTCTTTAAGATACAGTAAATCTGACACCTTCTCATATAGCTCAGTATACCAAAGGAAATCAATTAGCCTTTATATAATCTATATAAGTTAAAAAACCTGTCATTATCAAGGTCAACTGCATGGCTGTCACTCTGAATCTGTTTTTCAATAGTTCGTGACAGCACAGAACAGGCTAGGGAATGTTTCATTGCCAGGGCACCCTCAATTTAACCTTAAGTAAATCCACTTTCCTTGTAATTGTCATTAATTGAAAGTCTCAACACAGGAGATGAAACAATGAATGTATGAACTGGTTGGGAGCAGCTCACAGCATTCGCACGAGCGCTTGGCCTCCAGCCAAGCCTGTAAGAACAAGATCAGGACGCTTGTCTGTTTGTCTGACTGCCTTTCAATCAAGCTTCTGATTAATACCTTCATAAAGGCTTGATTCATGGCTTATTCAGGGCTTTGAAAATGAGCTACTGACAGCCAAAGGTGCAGAGTTCCAAATCTTTCCATATGAAATACAGACCTCTGTCACACACCGCTTAAGCCATCAGTCTCTGCTGGTTAGAACGTGGGCAGTGGTGATCAGTCTCCATCTCCCAGGAAACCGTGGCTGCCACGCTAGCCTGCTTCACCACCCAGAGGAGCCTGGCTGTTTAGAGGAACCTGGCACATCTGCTACTGTCAGGCCCATTTGCATGAAGTGCTAGGCAGCCTTAATCTGACAGTCAATCTGTCTGAGGCATCTCAGACAACCTTTTCTACTCCTTACTGCACTCGACTCTCCCCGAATAACTTCGGAGATGCCCAAAGCCCTGCACTTGGATCTCTACTTGCTAATCTGCCAGCGGCACTGCATTCTAAGTGCCTAGAGCATAACACTAGTACATTTCAAATCAAAAGCTGTTGATTCCTTCTATTACCATTGTTATGTAAAATAAACCATTCACTCATGGTCTTGGACGTTCATAAAACACTTAACATTGACTGGAAGAGCTGAGCCTCTAACTCTGATGTCACTGTGAGTCTGAAGATGCCTGGCAAGTCAGAGGAGTCATTTACCAGACACCTGGACAACTAATCCCAGAGCTGCCAAAGGGCACTTATCCAATTATACACCTCTTGGGAAATCCTGGTCACAGTTGCCTAGTGACATGATAAACAGTTATTTTTATCTGTAAATAACATCTAGCTCATAGCAAAATAGTGCACATTACATTAAAGGCAAGCTATTTAAGTAAAATCAGGAAAAAAACATCATAAATAATACATTACATTTGGCTGCAAAATATTAAAAAGTCCCTACTTTGTGTATCTAGGGAAAAAATTAAATACAAACCTCCTGGTTTTTACATCTTCAATATAACATATACCTAGTCTTATATAGATAATGTATACAGTTTCAATGTTCTCTAGTTCAAAGTACATAGATAATTAAATAAACAGTGAAAAGTCTAGTGCAGTAAAAGGCTTTGTAAGTTTATTTGGAATTATTTCTGAAGAGGTTGTACACAATTTACAGTGCCTTGCAACAGCTTCCCTGAAAGAAATAATTGAAATTACACTATCACCTGAAAGGTGATTACACAGTCTGTTAAATATTATGGCAGCTTTAAAAACTCTTTCAGACAGCACAGATGAGGCAGGAATTAAAAAATATTGCTTTGCCTGCTTTGATAGCATTAGAAATCTAAAGCCATTCTACTGTACGTCCAACTCTACACTAGGTTATTATCCAGTTCTTTCAGAGGCAGTACAGAGGATTGGATTAGGCTCAGAACTGTTTCGTGGAATGTTATGGGTTGAAGTGCCATAATGGACACTTTTGCTACATTATGGAATAATTATCTGAGCAACCTTAATACTGATTGTTCCAGCACAGCACACACCAACATAACTAAATCAGCACAAAGAAAGTGTTACTGCCCTTGTATAAAGTATGTTTAGTACAAGCTTGAAAAAGAATATTCCTTTATCTGCTTCTTTTGGCACTTCATAAATTACCCTTGATCTGATGTTTCTCAAACCCAGGCACATAAGAAAATTTACAAACAAACGGAGGCTATTCATCCTAATGGAGCCTGTTTGGTAGTAAGTAGTTTATGACTACTAAGCATCTCATCCAGCCTGTTCTTGAAAGAAGCCAGTGTATCAGCTTCAACAAAACAGTGGAACAAGCCACTCAGCAGCCAATAACCCTATTGCTAAAGAAGTGCATCCTGTAAAACTAATGTTTTAACTGCATCTACATTTTTGCCCTCTGGTTCATGTATGCGTACAAGCCATCCTTATAAAACAAATATTTACACACATTGCCACATTTGATGATTTACATTAAAACAGAAAACAAAATGATTTTCCATAAAAAATATGGATCTCTGACAGTATTTCTGTGGTGTTTCTAGTTTAGCTCCATATTGCCCACGCTCACAAATACAAGTCCAGTTTTCTTCCCACAACAATATGACCTAAAGCCTAGGCTTAACGTTCCTCTTGCTTCCATAGCAACAAGCTGTCAATATTATGTTTGATGAAACTGTTAAAATAATTTACACAATACTGGTCCTGGGGTCCCCTGTATCTACATGTTTCAGGCCCACCTGGGCTGTTAATCAGGTTTTACATAATGCCTTTAGCTAATGTTCGTTCAACAATTTCTACACTCAGTCTTCACTTTTAGAAATGCACCACTTCAAGTGCATTGTTTCAGCAGTTCCATTAAGCACTCTCTCCTTGGCTTATTTATCAAGAGCCTTCACTCTTGTTTTTGTCTGAACAGTTCTTAGTAATCAGTTCATGACAGCCACAAGTGGGAATGAGAATGTATTAAAACAATCTCCAGTGAGAATTTCTTTTTTTTTCTTCTCTCCAGAGTCCAAGACAAAAACACAGCTGAGTTACAAAAATTCAAACTCACAGAATGTGGCACAGTGTTCACACCATTTACAAATCCCATTCAATATTTTAATAACTGAAATAATTGTTTGAAACCTGTCCCATATGGAAAATTGAAATCAGCTTGTGTTTAAGAATTGGGCTGGAACAAAAAACAGAAGATATAGGAGTCTCTCAGAACCAGGGACAGAACACCTTACAGTATATGATCTGAGGAACAAGCTCACCAATGATGTCAACAAGGGACAACTGTGACCAGTTAGGTGCAGCTGCACAAAAAAGAACATCTTATAGCCATACAGACAGAGGCTGATCAGGTCTATGCATCAAAACTGTCAAAATTGCAGTAAAACTCAGGGAGATCTTACCTTTTGCCAACTTTCTCTCTAGTTTGTTACTGCTTTCTTCTTGACAATGTGTCAGTTTTCATACTGTGCACGATTCTTTGATCAGTATTTTTATTCACATTTGCTGTGATTTTGTTTGAGATCTATTTTTAAAATATTCAAAATCCTCCAGACATGAATGTTGTGTTTCTCTTTGTTTTTAATCTGCGAGTTTCCTGTTTTTCACTGGAAAAACTCTTTTTGCCTCTGACTTTGGACACAGAATACCAAAGCATTCAGTGCTAGATCATTTCTTATTGCACCTGTGATCACACCCTGGTACACATTGATCTCGGTGTTGAGAATCTCTGTTTTCTTAGTTCATATCAACAAGGGAGAAAGGTTGCTTGCTGTTCCTGTTTCCTCAGGGGAATAGGTATGATAAGTTTCAAAGCATTGCACAGAGGCAGGGGAAACTCGAAAGTTGGGGCTTAAGGCCAATGGCAATACTGTACTGTATGCACATATGTAACGCTTAATTAACACATTTTATCATGTATTTTCAAGGTTGAGTGTGATGAGCAGCAAGATGGCAAAGGACCTGATAATACAAATATTATCAAAGATTTGTATTAAACAAACTGGAGTGGCTGATGGAAACTATTTTACTTGCTTACTGTTGTAGTTGAGACCTTCTGAGTTTTTTATTTCAGAACCCTCAACCCTTCTACAGAACACTGAAAACAAAAAGGACATTACCCATCCCTACTCTCTATTCATGTTTCAATAACAGCTCCTGTGATAACCTAGAAACCATGTATCGCCATAGCAAAACTAAACACATTTCTCTTAACGTGTCAATCTACCTGTTCATCTTTCCATCCACTGCCTTAAACTCAGGGTGATGTTTAAAGCTGGTAACTCATGCTGAACCGAATGAAAAAAGTAGGTCGACTGGGTTATCTAAGGCATTTTACAATTTTAACTATGCGAGAATTCTAAATTATTTTCTTTAAAACACGTAACAATTTATGATACACCTCAACCCCACCCACTTTCTAACCACTTTATCTAATACAGGGTCTCAAGGGAGCCAGAGCCTATCCTGGAAAGCAGTGGGCGTAAGATGGGATACACCCTTAGATGGACCACTGGTCTATCACAGGGCAGACACTACACTATGTCTTGGACTGCAGGTGGAAACCAGAGTACCTAGAGGAAATCCACTCAAACACAGGAAAAACATACAAACTCCCAAGCCTGGAAATGGATCCAGGACTTCAGCACTGTGAGGCAGCAATGCTAACAACTGCACGACTGTGCTATCCATCTATGATAGAGTAGTTGTGAAACAGGATTTTTATCATTTGTATGGTTCAAGTTCAAATACAGTAGATGCCACTTTGTTAAAATTTGAATCAGCTAATCTAGCACATTCTGGCTGAACAAAGAATAAGGAATATGAAATGGGAACAGTGCATGTAAAGAAACCATAGAAGAGGGGAGCTAGTCTGATAGTATACAGTAGAGTACCACTCAAAGACATAATACAAAAGTAATAGGTTTTGTTCCTATTACTTTGCAACTTACAAAGATAAAATAGCTACTGTAACTTGGATTGCTGCTGACATGGAAAGGGTCAGAAGAAAACACGTCATCAACTGTTCTTTTTTTACAAAACAAACCTTGAAGTATATATTTTTTTCCTATTCCTACAAAACTTTTACTGTTGTTACTCAATACTTACATGCATGAAACCACACATTTTACAGAAGTTCATGGCAATACCAATGCACCACCAGAATTTGAGCCCACAGACTTCTGTTAATAGACCAGAAGCCTAATCATTACTCCATGGTACTGTTAAAAGCTTTTCTCCTGTATGCTTTAACACCCGTGTTGCTTCAAAGCTGCCTCTGCCTACATTCTCAATGCTCTAACTCCCACTCTCTGTACTAATTGTTCTTGACCTTTCAGATCCTGATGAATCTGTTGACTATGCAACACCCCTTTTTTCCCTTACTAACCTTGTCATTTCTGCACCTGCTCTTCCCAGATTATCTTCATCTCGTCTTCTGTCTACATGTTCCTTGGACCTCTTTCTGCTTTTGTTTCCCTAGATTCTATGAGCACCTTTGCTTTTCATCGTGCCAAGACCCATAGATCCAACCACTTCCTATTCCCAGACTACCTATTCTCATACTGTATAGGCTGGATGGTAATCACCCTGCCCATATACTGTATGATTCTTTGCCTAGAATTTGCCTCTGAAAGTGTTGACTCTGTCCCCCTTTTTTATGTAGTCTCTATCCAGGCTTTCCTTTGTATTGCTGCTGCACATTGAAGAAGGCTCCACAGCCAAACCATTGCATAGTTAACCCTTGTGTTCTTTTCATTCTGAAAGTTGAATTACCCACTATGTCTTCCTGAGCTTCTTCCCTCTCCTTGAAATTGTCACGGTTAAGGATTGTGATGACTTTATACGGGTGGCTTTACATTAAATTAAGGCATTTATTAAATTAATAAAACAATGTCTGTATCTCCAAAGAACCGGTTGCAGACCCCTATCTTCAGAGATGTCAGAGAAAGGACAACATTTATATCAACAAAAAATCTAAGAATAGGAGGTGCACTGTGCTTTTTTCAAGTAAGTCATCCTGCAGACACTTGATTAAATCTTCCTGTGACTCAGGTCAACAGATAATGGCTTAAATCTTACAAGGATCGTCTTGCAGCCATGAAATTGACAAAGGGTTCTGGAGCTGGCTGACATTGTGCCTAATGAATTAGTAATGCAAGTTCTAATTTTATCTGGTGCGCAAACAGAGAGAGAGATGATAAATCACACACAGCTATTCGCTTTCAAATCCAGAGAATTACATTTTGCAAGCACTTCAACAATCACAGACTACTGTGTAAGACAGGGTGATATACACAACTGTGTTTCCTGTGTTTTGACACCCTTTGCTATCTGTCCACAGTTATTCAAAGATATTTCCGTTTTGAGCTAATAAAAAAGCATTCTTTCTAAGAAACTGTGAAAAAACTTTCATAGAGCTAGAAATAAGTGAAAGTGCCATGTATTTCACTCCCTTGCTAGATCTGTTAATTCAGTAGCTTCTATGCTGTCCCTGGATAAAATTAGAAATATGAATATACTGTACAGTATAAGATACCAAGGAAATGCAAGTGTCAATTGAGATTATTTATAGAAACTGTTTTAAAAATGTGCTGCTTAAACTCAGCAGGAACTGTGAAGTCTACCATTACACTATCTTGTATTGAAAATGCATGTTTCACAATATACTTCATATTTTTTTTACAAAAAAAATACAAACAAGAATAATCTTAGAATAATTATTCTAAGAAAAGTATCCATCTGCTTTGTATTTCTTGAGAACCAAAAGGATCTATCTTTGGGATACTTCCCATTAGCATTTAGGTAAATTATGCTCAAGTTTCACAATACACTATCAAAACCTAATTTACAATAGAATATTGTTTCATTTTACCACAGAAAGTATATTACAACTTTAGAAAGTTCAAAGAATAGCATAAATGATTCCTGGTCTCCTGGTCAGAGGACTGACATATACTGAAAGGTTAAGCAACTAAATCTCTTTAGTCTAGGCTGAATACATGGATTAAATATTTAAAATATTAAGGTGTTGTAACAGAGAAGCCAGATCTGGAGTATCTAAATGGAGTTGGGCCATCAGAGGGCATTGTAGAGACTCTCCAGAACCAGAATGAGAAGGACTTGAATTCTTACACGGTTATTAGGTGATGACTCCAAGTGTTTGGAAGCCAGTTCCCTATTTAAGAACTTGGAGAGTAGAGAGTGATCTACTCAGCTTTTGCAATAGACCCTTGCAGTCTTACAGATGGTAAGAATCTTGATCCCATGGTGAGATTCTTCAAAAATGACACAAGGTTCCAGTTTACATGCTTCGGTTATAAACAAGAAGTGAGCTTAAAAGAACAATCAGGTTACATTCCACCAGACAGATCAAAGTTGGATGGGTAGGTTTCTTCACATCAGGGTTGATCCGACCTCCACCCAATTTCCCACAAAAGTGGGTACATTTACATGCAGTGCTCCCATGCAATGCTACCATCAAAGGGGGATCTGCCATAGGGGTAAACTGTAGATGAGATCAACCCAGGAGACAATTTTGGACTAAATTATGAATCATTTGGGGTCACAATGGGGAAACTAAAAGGGAATTCATTTTAATATGATTGGTAGACAATTTATATGATTGGAAAAAATCTTATGAAATTAAGTTTTCTAGGACTTAGGTTTGCAAAGATTAATTGGAAAATAATTATAAAATAAGTCATTTTCCATAATCCATAGATCATTTCAGTGGGTATGTACATTTCATTGACGACATTACCTCCTTAGGGGTCAATAAAATTGTTCTGTTTTAAAACTGAATGATATATTGTATGAAAAATGATGGAGCTGAGGCTCTAACAACCAGGGATTTATTGAGACCATTGTGCAGAAATTCAAACTAAAATGAAAAAAGGGAATTATTCTTCTCTTTCTTGGCTGTCAAACTCGAAACCCTCAAGCTCAGGGTTTTTTGCTTACCTTCCAAGCTCCCTGCTTGACACTGCTAACATTCTCTTCAATGAATGTTTATAGCCTATTTTAAAAGTTGTATTTGATTTAAAGTGGACGTTTCATGTTCCATTTGTCAAATGTAATTGTTCACATAATTCCACTTAAGCCATCAAAGTGAAAGGAAAGGCCAAAGACACATATGCCCCTTCAGGATTTCAGGAGTTGTGAACAGCCTTTCTTGATGAGCGATTAGTGCTATCCCCTGTGCTCTTTCTTTTTTTCAGCTTTCTCAGACTCAGGGAGCGGTTGTTAGAACACTGGCTTACAACTTCATCAATAGGGGAGCAGGGTACCATGTTCTGTTGTCATAGGTTATTCTCTACCTATAGGACAAGTCACACTGGTTGTTTTACAGTACATTACGGAATGAAGGTGCTTGCTAGAAAAATAATTGAGCTGTTGTTCACTGCTACACTCATTTGCAAAACCCATTAAACATAGATCACTGTGCTGTGTAAGCATAACATTGTAACACATAAACACAACAAAGTGATCTTACTCTTTATCATCTATACACGTGAATAACCATCTATTCATCATCTATACACCTGAATAACCCCTCTAACCAGAACTCAAACAAGACATTTCAACAATAAAAACATTAATTATCCAAGAACTTTGTGGTCATCTTAAGGCCTACCTGTACCAGCCGTGTTTTTAATGTGTAGCACAGCAGAGCACAGAGTCCCACATCCCCTTACAGAGCCCCCCCCCCTTTTAAAACTTCACTATTATTTTTTACACATACAGTACAGTATATGCATGTTACATAGAGTACATAAATCACTTACATAATCTAATTTAATTTTTTAGCATACCACTCTAATATGGTGTCTCAGTGGTCCACCAGCACATCAAAAATGATACCATGCTTACAGGATTGCTGGTCAGCCCAGTAGCCCCTAATTTCCTTGTGCTGACATTCAAAACCCTGCGGCTGAAGTGCTCGACAAGTTGCTGAGTATTGAAGTGTCTCGGATCCTGTTTGTTTTCAGTGAAAAATTTATGGTTTTTCAAGAATGATTTCATAGATGGATGGCTTGATACCTCTTGTTGAAGTGGAGTAAAAAGCTTTAAACCACAGGCAGTCCTTCATAAAACCACATCACAAAAGAGATCTGGTCAGGATAACATTCATCTGCAACTGGTGCACAGCTTAGGCATTCTATTTAATAAATCAGACAGTAGGTAGATGTACTCAAATATTATTTCATTAATTAAACAGTATAATATGTTGAATACATATTGAGTAAGGCTGTTTTATTATACAGCTCCACTGGTATCCATGCTATATTGTTGACAACAAAGAGATGGCAAAAAGTTAAGCTAGTGAAATTTCTGTAATAGACACTGGAATAGGCGTAAAGAACACCTTGCAAGCAGAACACAAGCATGTCAGAAGTACTGTAAATTCCACTCCTGTAAGACTGAGGCTGCCATCTGACTGGCTGAAAATATGGCATGTGCCAATATTATCGTGCCAATCAATTACTCAGTTAAGCAGTCCAAGGACTAACACTCCTTTAAACCTTGACTACCACAGTGAACTTGGCGTCAACCTCATAGATCTGTGCATTGACCAAATTATAAACCAGGATAACGTTCCTTGCATTAATGTATCTGTAGGAGTGTATGTGGGATGTATTAGAAATGACAAAATGAGCTTTTCATTCATTAAAAAACAAAAACCTAATCAAAGCTTTAAAAATCAAATTCTTATAGACTACCTGCCAAAGCCTGCAGGCAGCAGCAAAATAAACCACAAAATGAGCTGTGCAAGGGAGAGACAGAGGCTAATTCAGTTCACAAATCTAATTTTAGAAAGCCTCTGCAAACAGTCAGATTAAACAATACTTCACAAATATAGCATGCAGTATGCAAACATTGCAAAAAACAAGGAATATGTTTAATATATAATATTATAATATGAATGTATTTATTTATTTTTATTTTCTTCACAGAGAACTGGGGATATTGGCTTTTGGAACATATGTTTGTCAGTCCTTGGGCAATGCTAATTGTTTGCCTGAGTTTTGCCCGACAAAGAATTAATATCTCCTCATTTGCAAGGTATCAGAAACGATCAGATGAAGGAAAATCGATTTAAAAAAATAAGATCCATAAACTTAGATCATTTTTCTTAGTAGTTCACATATATGTTTAGTGGTCCTGGCTGAGGAAATTACATTCTTGGTCATAACATCAAGACTATCCAAACCTCCAAGAAGGATTAAAGGAACCCCAAAACACCAAGGCAGATTTCTTCAATGAGGGTACTATTGGTATATGACTTGTTTCATTGAGTGGTGTGGATATTCATGGTTTGGGATCCCCAATCTCAGAATATGTCCCATAGAGTGGGCTGAATGAGAATTATGTATGATGCAGAAAATGAAATGCAATTCAGCAAAGAGGTGGCAGAAGAGCTAACAAAGCCTAGATCAGTAAAGAATGCACTTTTGTGGTGAACAGTGTAAGAAAGTGTGCTGACCCATAAAAAGTAGACTGGGATCACGTGAACAAATTTGGAAGTAGAAAAAGAAGCTGTAATCAGTTGCCACTTGTCAATTTGTTTTCCAGAACTGAATGGATGAGAAGGAATGGATGAGGACATATTCCATGTGAATTCCTCAAACCAAAAGAAATATTGCAATGTTCTCAAAGTGACAAATAGATAAACAATAGCTAATGCGATCAACCTGAAGGCAAACAGAAGTCCCGTGTTTAAGAGCCTACAGATGGAAGCGTGTTAGGAGTGGAGTAGACAATAAGCCAGTTGGACATCAGCGTGAGGTCTAAGACGGTTAAGGAATTGGAGCTGTTTCAAAGGGAGACATGACTAGTGATGTGGGTACCAGGGCCTGGAGAGGGTTGAGAGGCACCCTGACACCAGGCACTTGCACCTTTATGGAGGAGTGGTGACCAGGGACATATATAGACAGAGAGGACTGGGGAAGTGAAGGAGACAAAACAAAGAGATTAGGGCTGAAGGTGTGGTGGGGTGGAACCAGAAATGAAGACAATTCCAATTGGGTTTTTAGTTCACAATACAAGATCCTTTTGACTCCCTAATTCACCAGGAATGAGCTCATATTAATGTACATCCACTATACAATGACTGCCTTCATTGTAAACAATGGAATTATCTGACTCATTAAGCTTGTTTGATAGTTTTTAAGCAATACTTATATATCATGTTGTATATTTTTTAAAGTAAATTGGTGGTTTGTGCAGCGCTCTCCTCAGGACTCAAATTTCTAATCCAATGCCCCAGAATGGTAAACAGGAACGATGCAATGCAGGAGGTACCAGTCACTTGGAAGAAAAGTTGTGAAAGTCCTTACTATTTTATCGTCTGGCCCACCCATATTCTCTTATTCAACCAGTGAATTTTTTTTTTCACCTGCTATTATGTCCCATGTCCTATATGTAGGATAAACCTAAAGGTATTCTTTCTGGTAATGAAAAGTACAACTTAAACAAAACAAATCAATACCACTAATAATAAAGAACACAATGTTCTCTGGCTATTGTTATATTAGTGGCCTCTAGTGGCCATTCCTTTGTCATTACACCACTGCCCAATACAAACTGAGAAGTAATCCATAATACTGTATATAAATGAATTTTTGTTAATTTTTATGAAATGTTCATTTAAAACAGCTGATTAACCCAAATGAATAGAGGGTATGTCTGTGAGTGTGTGCAGACATTATCACTATGCGCGTTACATAGCTACTAAATTATAATCATTGTAATGCATGAAGTGCTTTCCAAAAAGTTGTTCTTTATATCACACACATGCATTTAAATATCCCCTCCTATACATTAATATTTATAGCGTCATCTATATCAGTGCATGCTGTTTTTCAGCTGCACATTTATAGTTCAAGAAATGTAAGATCATAACATTGATATAAATACTTTTTTCAGATGAAATTCGCATATACATTTGTTCTTAATATATAATCTACTTAATATTATGCTCAGCTCCATTCACCACTTATCATGAGGCACAGGTAGCACTGGAAAATACATATCACACACTTTCCGCCGACCAGTTGTTAGCTTGTTCCTGAGGGTGCATACTCAGGGTTTATGCACATTCGCATACATGGTAATTGTCATTTTAAGCGCTGCTGTTGAGTGGATGGAGAGCGCTCTCACTTTGAATGATACTTACTGCTTGTCTGTTGTTTGAGACTTCCGGGTTGTGCCCTGCCTATGGTGGCTTCAAAGGCTCAAACCTAACCACGCCTTCTAGAGGTATATTTATAGTGTAAAGGAAGAACCACATGCATGTGTAAAGGGGGAAATTCCATTTTTGTTTTCTATTTGAAAAGGGTAAAAAAATAAGTGGTAAAATGTTGTTTTGGATAAATCTGTTTTTTCTCTTTCCTTTGTAAATAGACTGAATGAATTGCAGAATTGTGAACTATTTTGTATGTAAAAAGATAATGTACCAATATAAGGGTTATTCCAGGGGGGAGGAGCTTACTCGCAATATAAGCTCAGCCTAGAAGGGGGTTGGGTATGTTGAAGATAGTGGAATGTTCTGGAGCAGTGGGTCTCAAACTGTGGTATACCAGATGACCCTGGAATTTGTTGTGTGCACTGAAAAATTGCAAATTAAAAATGGAATAATTAAAAATTAAATGTAAATCTGTTATTGCTTAATTGGTTTCAGAAAGCTTAGACTGGTTTTCATATTTTCTATTTTAATAAAATTAGTTTGTGTCAAATACACAGCCTACTGTATGTACAGTACTTGTATGCTATGTCAATAGAATGTATATTTTAGTTTTACTGTGAATTTACACTTTCGCTTTGGCATTGTGTTTGAGGGTAGGAAAATGAGAAACAAAATAGGGAGCCTTTCGAGGGAATGCTTCTGCACTGCACAGACTGAGTAAAGACATTGATATTGGCGCCCGATTTCACTCTCTCATGACAGGTCGAAAACTGAACGACGACGTAGGTCGCAAAGCGAACTAGAGAAGTTAAGAAATTCTCTCTCTTTCTAACCTCCTCATCTGTGATCTTTAAAACTTTTTGCTTATTATTCTTCATGGTGAAAATAATGGGGTCGAAATCCGGGACATTTTTGGATATTTGAAAATTTCCCCCGGACGGAGATACAAGGATCCAAATAGAGCAGATGTCTGGGAAAATCTGGACATATGGTAACCCTATCTGTCACCGTTACTAGCTCTGCTGCTGAACCTGACACAGACACCACTGCTAGTATTAGCAAGCTTAGGTAAACGGCTACAAGGTGGTTTGATTCAAATTATCTAAGTGCTCAGTGCTATTTTTTTTAATATGTATGTGTGCGTGTGCTCATGTTGGTCATTGAGATTTTCTATGGTTCCTATGAGAAGATGACTTGTAGGAGGTACTTGGATGTTTTGGTTTGATCGGAGTGGTACGTGGTCCAAAAAGTTTGAAAACCACTGTCCTGGAGTATAGAAGTATGTACAGAGTTTTGTTTTTGTGGTGATTTCTTTTTGATCCTGATTTAAGCCTGTTAATTTTTTTTTCTTGTTGGGAAGAGGAGCACTGTAAGTAAATTGCACTTGATACATGAGTGCTTTGCGGGGGTGCCATCATTTCAGAAAGCGGACCTACTTTGACCATTGCTCAGGCCGTTTTGCGACACCATTATACTGGAAACAAATGCACTTCTGTTAAAACTATTAAGAGATAAGTAATTAATGTGATCGCTTACAAAATGAGAAAGGAATCAAGATACCAAGATAGTACCAAAGTGAAAAAATGTATCTTTAAATTGACAATACTTTCTACTTCTATGAAACTTCAATATACAATACTGCACACTGTTTTCATATTTTATTTTAATATTTTTTCATATTAAAGGAAGAACTCTTAATACAAAATGATAGCAAACAGTAATGAAATCTTACTAAATGTTTTGCTTTCTATAAATAAGATTTTATAAGAGACGTCAACTCCTCGGGAACAGCACTCCTTATAGAAGCAGCATGGTTTGTAATTCTTTTGCCTTGTCTTCGAAAAAAAAAAATTATAGTGAACAAAACAGTATTACATGAAACAAATATTGTGATAAGAAATGCTCAAAATTTCAGAAAATTCTTGTGTTACTGCTACTTTTAGTGCAATGCTTTGCTGTACAGTAGAAGGCATAGGAATACTTATTTTTGAAACAAAATCTTATAAGATATAATAAACAAAATATATTATTACTGTTCGAGTAATATCCAACCATTGCAGTTTTTGGTTGAAATAGATAATAAAGAAAAAGAGTAATGTACTGTAAGTAAATTATAATCATTAAAACATTTTTATATTATTTTACAGCACCTATTAAAATGAAATTTAAGCAGGGGAGAACAAATGGTCCAGTAAATAAATGCCTTTGGGATGTTCCATTTCATTCAAAAGTATAATATTATGCCGTTTCACATATTGTGTGTGGGAGGTGGAGACAGCAATTTAGCTGAGTCCTAAGAAAAAGAAAATACTGTGATCACATCCTACAACTCCATGTTTTGCATCCTTGCTTTGGCTGCCTGTCAAATTCAGGAAGGATTTTAAAGTTTCACTACTGAAGTGTTAGGTTTCGAATAGTAATAGTTGCTCTTGCTTTAAAGAATTTATGTCCCAGATGCACTCCCATATATATAATAATTATGAAATGAATGTACAGTATGTCCCCTGGAGAGCATTTTAAATTTGGTTTGCTCTTCAGAGAAAAGCCACATATTGTCCAAATTAAATATTTCAGCATAGGCAAGTAGTCAGAGGACATTTCACATGGAGATGTTTTCAGAATTATTTATCATTAAAAATTAAACTAAGGAATTAAATTTTATAATTAAAAGAACAGGTGAACTAACTAGTACTGTAGGTACGCATGTTTAATATAGGCTCATGGGGTTTATATTCAAAACCCTTTAAAGCTACTGGTCATAAAGTATTTAAGATTTTCTTGAATCTGGTCAAGGGCCCCTCCTGTGGGTCTGTTCTGTATGTTTTCATTTTAAAAGTAATTTCCTTTACAAATTATATTGGTTGTTACTCCATTCAGCATTTTTCACATACAAGCAGAACTCTAGCATTTATTTCATTCTGTCTCAGGCACAGACAAATTGAATTCAATTCAATATGTAACAGGCTACACACCTATTACTGTCTAATTAAATATATCCCAACAGTTTTCAAACAAAAAGCTCTGGAAAATGAATAAATCCATCCATTTTTTACAGACAGACACAAACACACATGCACACACACCAGAGTCAATTTTCCCAGAAGCCAATTAACCTATCAGTACATTTTTGGTTTGGGGGAAGAAACCGGAGCACCCAGAGAAAACCCAAGCAAATACAGAAAGAGCATACAAAATCCACACAGTTAACACAAGGTCCAGAATTGAACCCAGGGTCCCAGCACTGCAAGGCAGCAATGCTAAGCACTGCATCACCATGCTGCCAAGTTCTATATTTAAATCTATCTTCAAAAAGATGACCACACATATTTTTTCTTCACATCTTATACAATACATGGACTAATTTTTCTCATTCTCTAAATTCCAGTGGAAATTCAGTTTGATTTCAAAATGCTGAATTACTTAGTTCATCCTCCTATACAATTTATTGTTCTCTGCAGTGTTACCTCTTTAGCTTCCCATGCAATGAATGTTACTGACAGCATGGAGTATACATTGCACTTGCAACTTGGCAGGAAGTTCCTTGAGGTTGAAAAAAGAGAATCTCTGCAGCCTGCAGAGAATGGAAGTAAAACTAAAATTGATTACTGTTGAACTTGCATGCTGTTTTCCTCTGCGACAGGACTGAAGTTAGTATGTTTCCGAGAAGTTACTTCTGAATAGTTCTTTTCTTTATCAGACAAAAACAGTAAGAAAAGGTCTCTCGGCCATCACTGCCTTGAAGGTGTCCTGTTTTTGATTCTGAAAACTAATATGATTGTTGGACTCTGAGGGTTCCTAGGTTCAAAGATAAAAAAGCAGACACTAGAAAGCACAGTAATGCTGTGTCATTGGGTTCACATGGACAATGTTCTGCAATCACAGATACGGTGCCTTGAAAGCATCCTTAGCAATTCAGTGCAGTGCCTTTTACAAGACATGTAAGTCATCTTAAGGATCTCCACATAGTGTGAGGACAAGAACTTGACAAACTCTTGTCATTTCATTGCATGTTAGTAAATAAATGAAGAATTTTAAATTAACAGCACTATTAAGCTTGAAAGAAAATGGGGGGAAAGGTTGCATCTAAACCAATTTAGACACTAAGAACTTCAGATAAATTTCTAATATTTTGAGAAATATGAACAAAATCAAAAGACTATGATAAGCTTAGGTTATTTCCTTTAATTCATTTTGACTTTGGGGTATCACCAATGTGACAGTAGTGCTATATCTATAATATCTGAAAATTAATTTACCAAACAATACTGACAGTTAATACAATATCTATATATATCTTTGCTAAGACTGAGGCTTGTATGGTTTGTATAATACTTATTAATTTATTTATCTT
This sequence comes from Atractosteus spatula, assembly GCF_055471065.1. Lineage (NCBI taxonomy): Eukaryota > Metazoa > Chordata > Actinopteri > Semionotiformes > Lepisosteidae > Atractosteus > Atractosteus spatula. The sequence goes on along the minus strand of NC_142714.1, from coordinate 39,640,288 downwards.
AAAATTAAGTATTTAGTAACAAGGATGGCAAGATATTTAATCTGAGATTAAATATTGAATGATTATAAACTGCCATGAGCTCACATTTTTAAATCCATGCTCTGGCCCGATGCTCTTCAGAAAAAATCAATATTTAGAATTAATAATGATGTTTTCTTTTTGTTTTGCAGGAAAATTGTTAACATTAAACTTGGAAAATTGGTTCAGTGTTTTAGTAAAATAGCTCAAATCTCAGCAGCCATTATAAACAAAGAGAGGTACTGTAGATAAGAGAGCAATTTGTCTACTTCTTCATGTTATATTATAAAAAAGCATCCTATGAGATAAGGAAACAGAGCTATTGATAATAAACTATAATAATCATATTATTCCAAATACTTTACTGCCAGAGTCAAAATATTGTAAATCTTGGAATATGAAAGAGTTGTTTAAGCATAGCAGAAGATTTAAGATAAGAATGAAATGAAATAATAATCACTATTAATTATCATAGTTTTAAGACAGGGTGGAGAATCTTTTAAGCTGAAGTGCTGGAAAATGTTTCACATATACTGTATGTCACTGCCCAGGGAGCTAATAACTAATTAGGCTATAAAAGGTGATATGGTTTTGCTGCTAACAGAGCTGCCTTAAAAGCAGTATTAACATACTGTACAGTACTAACACTAACACTACAGTGCTAACTTATAATGTACAATACTAACAAATCAGCATTCCAAAATACAATATAATAAAAACGTTAAAAAACACAACTATTTTATCACCCCTCATGTGGAAAATATATGCATCTTTTGGTAAAGTTGCAAACCAAAACCACTTGGATTAAGCATATGTTTGCTCCCCTACACAGCCATTTTGAAATTTGTCAGCATGTTAAGTATGAATGACTGTGGATTTTTCTTCACACAGTATAGGAGATAATGGTCACCAAAGTGCCACAAGAATCAAGTTAATGCAAATTCATGTAAGTCTTTCTATTTGTTTAGTACTTTTTCTTCCTGAAGGGTCTCAAAATGCCTCACATATACAGTAATAAGGGGCCCCTTCCATATACCACTGATGTGTAACAGTCACTATGCTCCAGAAAACCCATACAGCAATAACAAACCTAGACAGGGGCACCTACAGTACATGTGTATAGGTTAACTAATGGACAGGGTGATGACATCAGAGGTTTACTTCTGGTAGAAGTATGATGCCAAAATCTCTGTTACTCAAAACCAAAAACTTTAAGTAGGTAGCTGTGTCAGCATGCGTAGGCTGCAAAGGAACAAGTAAAAGGTTTATGGCCTTGCCTTGGAGGATGGCAAAAAGGGTTTAATTCATCATTAGACCTAGCTACCTCCTGAGCATCACAGTATCATTTATTTAAAAAAGCTGCATTAAAATTGGCTGTAGCCTTTATAAGAGGTGAGGATACTAGGAGGTTTAAGGCACAGTGAAATCATGCAATGCTCAGCTATATATGTGGGGCAGTAGAAATAGAGCAGTCAGTACTGTACATAATTTATCACATCTTTAGAACTTAGCCCGTGGCCAGTTCTTGACTTAGAAACTGATTTTGGTTTTGAGCCAAGTATATTGTTTTACTGTAGGGTTTAAATGTATCTATAAATTTCACTGAACTACAAAAATTTCACAAAGTTGTAATACCTGTGTAAATGCCAGCCTGCTTCCCCATATATCTATAGCAATAGGTTAAGTCTTTACTTGGTCTGTTAATTCATCTAATGTTGTAATGACTAAATATGGGAAATTATCCATACTGCCTATGCACAATTTTGTCACCAATTACCTTGTTACTTGTATTTAAGCCCAGCCTTTATGTCCTTAGCTTAGTCATTGGGTTTTCCTATCAAGACACGGCATCCTTATAAGGATAAGGTTTTGTTTCTGGTTTTTAAACTCTCCTTTGTGTACTGACTAGTTTTTAGATCCCCCTTTGTTTGGTATTCTCATCGTCTGTGCTTTGACTCAGTTTGTTAGATCACATCATGGACATATTCCCCTGACTTGAAAATACCTTGCTTGTTTTTGACTCTCTTTCAGATTCTTCCTGGCATTTTCATCAGTCTCTCGTGGCTTGACCCCTGCCTGTCTGACCGAAGCTTCAGCTTCCAAGTGAAACTTTAAGTTTCATTTTCATCTGCCAGCTTGTCTATCCCCTGCAGAGCTGTGAATCCATTTGCTGGTTCCTTTGTCACTGCACATTCAGATAGTGTAGTGGATTTTATAAAAGTATCATTTATTCATCATATCAGTGTTTTAGGAAGAAAATCTGTGGTTATAATTATATCACCACCTGAAAGAAAAGTGTCAGTTGTATAGTTTTTTAAAATATGTTTAGTCCTGAAACTAAATCAGCAAGTTGTGATAGAAAGACATACTCTGGTTTACATTATTGTACCCATACCCATTTTAAATGGAAGTGATTACGGATGTTCGAGAGGGATAACAATGACAAGTTAATCTCACACATGTGTTCATAATCACCATCATTACAGAAATTAATTATATCAAACACAAACAAGCACTTATTTCAATCATCCTTTCTTCACCCCATCTCCAACTTGTGGTTACCCCTTGGTTCACCCCTGTCTGAATGGGGTTCAAGCCTCCTGGGCATGTGCTTATGGATAATGCTGTCCTTAAAAGCGTTTACCTTTTACAATACAAGGTGAATGAGATTTGAAGTAAAGCTAATTATGCACAAGACAGCAGAAACTGGAATATAAAAGAGAAGAATTCTTCACTATTTCAAACTCCATACTCTCCAAGCTGCGAACTCCAATTTTCCACCTATTAGAAAATAAATGAGCTTAAATAAATAAATTAACTTATTTAGAGTGCAATTAAAAATTACACAATTATGTTCTAATTTAGCGATGAAAATTAATGTACAGTAGGTAAACTGTCCACAGAAGAAAGCTCTGTCAGTTGCTTTTTCTTGCTTGTTCTATATGAAGCCAAAAACTGGCATGAACATCACTCTCTACTTTAGTCATCAGAACTGAACACCCAACACCTTGTACACTGATGATGGATTTTGGTATGTCACAAAAGATTTATGTTCATTTTATGATAATATAACGTGCACAATAAACTGACATTGATTTCTGAATCTTTATCATTTAAGTAGCCACCCATCTTATGCAGACTATCCCATGGCTTGGTGTTAATCTCCACATTTCTTCTTGTTTTAGTTGTGTTGCATGTAACACTGGTTACATTCCTAAGAAGTCCACTATAGATTTTGGTCTAGGCTTTTGCAGAATTGTTAGTTTGCATTTTCCCCAAATGTTCTTATATGGACCATGAGAGCATGATCTACACTGCCTAAGGTCAGGATTGTATCTTGCAATGTGGATATCAAGCAAGAAACACACTATATGAGATTTCCAATCCTTTGTGCATTTTATATTTATTGTATGTGCAACAAGTACAGTAAATGCCCCACTACTGCATTGTCAGAGTCCAGATCCAATACAATACAGCAGTTGGACACAGCAATTTCAAAATTCTTTGCTTAACACTGTGCAGCCCTCTAGTTCCCCCATGTGTGCTAAATTTGTGATGTAGTGGAGCTCAGCAATCGAGGTCTCATGCCAAAGCATTTTGGACTCAACAGCTAACTGAGGTCACAGATAAAGCACCTGGATTCCACCACTAGTACTGTACATTATCAAAGCATTATACATGATTATATGTAGTCAGAAGTGAGACAGTGTGTTATGTACACTTTAAAAGCTAACTGTGAAGGATTAAAAGAAACTGCTACTGTACATGGTTTAGATAAACCATATCATAAGTTATGTGTTAAAATGAAAGCAAACCTAAAGTTTCTACTACCCCGATACAACAATTAAATTAAAATTAGGACTACTTCTGACTGTGTTTTCTTTAATTTCTCCTAAGGAGGAAATGAAACGAAGAAAAAGGATAGAGGAAAACATATCTGGGAATAGTCTCTCCTTAGCCCCATCTGAAACAGAATTATAAGGAATACCATTGCCAGAGCCCAAAATAAATACAAAGTTCTATGCCACCTTTGATTAAATAGATAGTGGGCAAACAGGGGATTTACAGTAAAATTGAGATTTTATGCTTGAATTGTGTTTTGCGTGCTTGTATTTGCCTAGGAAGCAGACAGTTTTCTTTTACAAATGGAAAATCTGATGTACTGTTTTTGTGTCTTACAGAAAAGGTTTGCTGCCAGTCTGCTGCCAGTTCTCCCAATATAGCTTCTCTTGTTTTCCTCCTCATATCATCATACATTAATTGGTTTCGTTATTATAGTCCTCCTAACTGAAATAGAATTATATGTTTTGTTGAAAAATAGCTGTGTTTCTTTTTTTTTGCATCGACTCATCTTTCTTTTCAATATTAGACGGTGTTCCGATGCTGTTGACTCAGTTTTGGAAATGAAGCTTCCAAAGGCATTATGATCAGTTTGTTTTTATCTCCATTTTTCTAGTTAGAATTAATCTTATGATAACATCCATACACAATTACCCTGTCCAGAAAATGTTCTCTAAATGTTTTTGCCTGAAGTAAAAGCAACACAGCCTTTTCTTGTAATTAAAATTATACACAGAGAATTTATTTACTGTATATATTTCCTTGATAACTGAAAATAGTTAGAATTGGACATCTTTGAAGAGATTGATTTGAAAACAGAAATTAACATTCTACATTTAGGATGCATTACTCGGAAACAGCTGAAAGCTCATGATACTGTACATTAATGCTTATTTCTCCTTGGTGAAATGGAGAAAAGGGTGCAGTAACTGAGTGTACACTATTCAGTAATGCATCTAATTGTTTTTAATAGGGTTTTTACTGTAAACTAAAGTATAAAACGTGTCTTTGGGAATATGAAATCTTTGTGCGATGTAAACACATTTGTCACGACTTTACAATGAATTACAATGACCCAAGAAGTGTCCAAGAATGTGTCAGAAACCTCACAGCAATAGCCCTTCCATTGTATTTACTGATTTAAAGAGTAATTATAATTACAGACAACTACAGGCCCATTAAAATGATTCTAATACGATACTCAATTAACAGAAATGGAGGGTAAAGTGAGTGCAGAGAAAAAAATGTTTACAATTTCTTTTCGATTTGACAAAAATATATATTAGGCATAATCCATCCCTAGAAACAAATATAAAATTAGATATGAAACAGGAATCTAGAGGTGTTAGGATAATTTCCTCATTAAATAAAATGAGTGATTATTTGAAGTGGATTTCAATAACAGCATTAAGTTCTTGACTGACAGGCAAATTATATTAACTTGACCTACATGCTTGGCAGTTCTGCCAGACCCACAAACTTTTCAGAAGCTTTGAGCAATTTACAATAATAATAATAATAATAATAAACTTTATTTTATATAGCGCCTTTAAAAGTGGCTTCTCAAAGCACTTTACAGGATGACAACAACAATAAATAAATTTGAACAATATTTTCTTCCTACTAACACTTTTTTCAGCACCTGTATCTACACACCCTGTTCCACAGGAAAAGACTATGATGATATCTTGACATCAGCCTGCACTCATTTCAGGATCGGAGTCAGACTTACAGTACTTGCTTCATAGAGTTTCCTGTTTGGAGACTCCTCTTAGCCACTTAGCCTTTCTTGGCACATACTGTACAGAAACCCTGCCTTACTCTCTCGCACAGTGGATTACCCAAGTGTTTGAATAGTCACAATAAAGGTCTATTAGTCTCTTCACTATCTGAATTTCCTTTGTCTTCTAAACTTACCGCCCTCTGGATAGAGAACTAGACAAGCTGAATTATACAGGATATATTATATATTATATTATATATATTATATATATATATTATATAGTATAAATATTATCCTTATTTGAGTGCAGCCAGGGACAATGTTTTCCTTTTCTCTTAAAACCGTGCACACCAGATAATTTGTTTTGAAAAGCTCAAAAAAAAAACATGCAATCCTTACACATATGTTTCCTATTACCTACCTTCAAAATGAGATAAAATGAGATTGAGTGTGTGTGACTAATGTGCTTTCAGCTGTGACCAGTATCACAGTGCCATTGAGCCCTTATTTCTTCCTTCTCCATGATAATTTCCAGGCTGCTTTCAAATTTCAGACACAATTTATTTTGTTTACAGGTCTTGGAGTCTCCTCAAATGACACTTAGGTGCCTTCATTGGCAGAATTGCTTCTTATGGAGAAACACAACAGTGAAAGAGCATGTTTAGATTCTCCTCAGGGCTAATATTTAGTTTTGTGTGAGCATTTCTGATATTTCAAGAACTTCATTTTTTTAAATTAATAAAACAAACTTGCTAAAAATGGCACATGATCATCCCCTATATGCTAATACATTTATTGCAATTAAAGTTATAAATGATGTACAAAGTGTAGTAAGTAAGATCCTTGAAACTGCTGAGAAAAGCATCTAATGCAATAAGACATAGTTAGCAGCCATATCACCCTGCACCTCACAACTGGCAACCCACTGAAGCAAAGCAGATGTGAGCTTGGCCAGTACCTTGATGGGAGACCTCCTGGGAAAAAGTAAGAAGAAATGTTCTTGCTGCTGGAAGAAGTGTTAGTGGGGCCAGTAGGGGGCGCTCACCCTGCAGTCTCTGTGGTTATAAAAAGTCCCAAGGCATTTCTTGGTAAGTGTAGGGGTGTTACTCCAGTGCCCTAGCCAAATTTCCCATTTTCCTTTAATAATCATCGCCTCCTAATAATCCCCATTTATGAATTGGTTTCATCACTCTGTTCACCTCCCCAATGATAGCTGATGTGTGGTGAGCTCACTGGTGTACTATTGCTGCCGTCGCATCATTCAGGTGGATGCTGCACACTGGAAGTGGTGGAGGGGAGTCCCCATTAGTTGTAAAGTGTTTGGTGTGTAATGGCCAGAAAAGTGCTATATGTAAGAAATTATTATAATTATTCTCTAAACTCCTTCAAATCCAGACTCAAAACCCTCTTCTTCAGAAAAGCCTTTACTTAACTGGTTCCATTCTTCACCCCTCTGCTTTTCTTAGTACTACCATCCACGGTCTCCTCTATATATTGTAATTATGTTTTATCTTGTGTATTCTTCTTATTGATTGTTGTTGTCATCCTGTAAAGCGCTTTGAGAAGCCACCTTTAAAGGCACTATATAAAATAAAGTTTATTATTATTATTATTTTTATTAAAGTTTAGACATGTGACTGCATCTGATTGTATCATACTTTAAAAGGGATCATACTGGGTTTGGAAGACTAATATTAGAGAAGGGGCCGGTCATAAAATCCTGATTGAGTTCTTTATGGCCAAGAGAGTCCACAGTCAGAAACTGCATCACATCAGGAATTCTGGCCAAAGAAATGCACATTGCTTATAAATGTCACCACCTTCTGGGCACAAATCAAAGCACCTAACAACATGTATATAAAATAAATTTTAATGCACCTTTGCAACATATCTTAATAATTCTCAATTATTTATCAATTCTCAATTTATAATTAATAATTAAGGAACTCGCTGATGGATTTTTTTTGCATATACTCATGTTACATCACATACTGTAGTACATTGTTATCACATTCCAATACAGTTACTTGCAACAGAAATAACTAACTGTAATCATCATCATTATGAAACTTACTGCATATATTGAACTTGAACACCTCCCTATGCATTCATAAAAGCATCTCTCGTCCACACCACCTCTACCTTGGAGCTGCCCCTTGGTTAACTCAATCTGAATGGGGTTTGAGTCTCCTTGTCCTTTGACAAGGAGGATGCCCCTTAATCAAAATGGTTAAGCCATAAGTATTCACAAAGCTTTCAATTCTTGGATTTTCTTGTTGCTAGTGAAATCAAGTTGCATGAATTCTAAATAAATAAATTCTACTGACTTTCAAAGAGATTCCAGTGACAATAAATTCAATCACAAGCAGTAGCGCCGTTTCTCTCAGTCACATTATAAAAAAAAACAATCACACAATGTAAACGCCAGAGCAGGGAAGAAAAAAAAGTCATTTATTTATTTTGATCCCACTTAACAATTGCAGCATCCAGCATCTATTTCACAAGGAACCCACCATCACATCAGCAATACTTGAGGATGCACAAACAGACTATAGAAATCAAGCTTTCTATAGGAAATTAGAGGTTATTTACTGTAACATTCAGGTGTGGTAATGTTATTCAATGAGATTTCTACATAATTTCACAAAAACAAAGGAACTATTTATCATTTTAAAATGGTGAACCTGTTTAAGTATCCATGTACTACCAAGTGTTAACGTTAAAAATTAATATTGAATTTACGTGGATTTACCTGACAAGTGTAAATCAGGAACATCCCTAATAATTGGTATAATTTTTACAAAGATTACACATATTGTATTGCTAGAAATAACTGTCAATTTAATAGCCATTCCTTTACAGTAACATAAAGCCATTCAGTATACAGTAATATAGGTTGCACAGTGTTAGATTTTAACTTATTCCTATAAATAAAACTTAACCACAATTTGAAAATGGATTTACTCATTGAATTTGTCAGATAAATCATCCTTAAAACATTTTAATTCCTACTAAGAGATGAGATTCAACATAATATTGTCAAGGGGCGTTGAAAGATGAAAGTGACACCAGCAAGCAGTAAACTGAACAAAAATGTATTTGGTGAGAAAGCTGTTTCCACAGTTTAGAATTATTTGAGCTTATGTACTTTTCTGAGCAAAACAATAATCTTTTACATAAACGGAATGTTGAATACTTTTAAATATGTCAAAGTATGCTGATTTCAATGTAAAGGAGTGGAAATTTTGTTTCCACTGAGCAATTTTGTGTGTCAATGGAACACAACAGTTTTTGCTGTAGTTATTGATTATTTTTCTCTTTGTGCTGATGATCTTCCCACTTCACTGATTCAGAAGTATCTCAAGAACACTGAAAGAAGATATGCTAATTTAGCATTTCAATCAGAAAGTGGTGACGTACAATGTAAATACGATAATCTGTAAAACCCTTGACTTGCATTTTAAAGTTCTTTAAATCTTTAAATCAGATCTTTGGTGCTTTTCACTCTGGCACTAAACTTTCAAAGGATTACAGAAATATCCACCAGTCTGTTTATCACTGCTATACTTACAGTATATATAGTATTCCCTAAAAAAAGAAAAGGCATTTTCCAGCATTTTCTCTTTTACTAAGCTTTTGCTTAGTACATTTTAGGGGGGATTCTGATTTAGAGGTGTTCAATCAAAATCACACATACAGTAGCTTTGCACGACTGGCTCCTAAGCAAAGCATACGTTACCATGCTAGACTATAAGAGTAGCGTGATTTACCATAATAGTGCTTATCCTGTAAGAGCTGAGCAAAAGCATAAAACAACAGAAATCGAAAGTGTTTGTGACAGTAAGAGCTACATTTTGCACAAAGTGTTGTGGTGTTTTGCAGTGATGATTAGTGATAGTTTTTAAATCTTGCTACTACATGACAGCATCAATATTGTATGAGTACTGCCTTCTATTATATGTAACCAACTGTTTCTTTTTACAGTGTTTCAGTTTTTACCACACCAGAACAATGACATATCATGATATACCAGAGTGAATGCTTACCAAGAATGAACAATCCTTTTTTTGTAATCTGTATGAAAGTATTAAAACAAATGTCTTGCAATCTGATATTTGGACCTTCCCTAGAGCTACAGTATTATATTTAACCACCAGTCTTGCATGTTAATGTCATAAGTTGTAGTGATAAAAAGCAAATTTCTAGAGGCAACAGGCATTAATCTTACGTCCCATACAGGCTAGCTGTCAACATTGATTGTGGTGCTAGAGAGACCCCCTAAGCCATTACACTTTTCAAATATTGCCAGGAGATTACGAAACATTTCACTTTCTTTCTGTTGTTTTGTTTGTCACTTTCATCCTATCCTGTCAGATTAGTTGTAAACAGCTCAATGAATCGACTCATTTGCTGTCATTTCCTGGCACTGTTGATGGTCGCTCCTCAAGACAAAAGGCTAAAAAGTCTGAAAGAAAGTCAAAGAGAACAACAAACTTTAAAGGAAATCACCTTATTTCACGCTCGCTGCCCATAGACCTACTGCATGACTGTACGAAACTGAAAAGATTTCAATCCCCATCACCATGGGGCAGCATTTAGATTAGATGCAAACGAAGCTGGGAAAATGCAGCAAAATGAAAAGTATTAAAACTCTGAGGCACTGCAGAAAAAAATCTGTGCTTTCTCCCTTTATTCTACTTACTATGACTTACAGTACTATGACAAGTTTTTTTTTATCAATAGTTATCAACAGTACCAGCTGCATTTGATGTACAAGGCCAGATATCAGCCCTGGCACATTTGAAAATAAAGCTCGACTTTCTCAAGCATAAAAATACTGTATGCTGTCAGATTGAGAACTCATAAATAAACACAAAGTAAAGTTTCAAATACCACTAGGAGTGATGGGGTGTGCTGTTAGGCTCTATGTAGCAGATCTGGGTGACTTTCTGAGGTCCCACATTCTTGAAACCTTGGTAACATTTTGAAAGTGGTAGCAAACATTGAGATTGGCAGCTACTCAACATAGTTGTCAAGAAGAAAATCAGCCATATTAAAAGCATAAAAAAGAACTGGCAGTTGTCCTCCTCACAGACATTCATTTTACTGTCTGAGCCTTTATCACAAACAAACATGATCCAGAAATTATTTCTCTTTCACAATATAAAAAGACACCTTTTCCTTTATCAACGTGTGGTACTGAAAACAATGTACCAAGAACAAGGGAAATGAATCTCTAGCCAAGGAATCCTATCTTAAAGTATATTGATTTTTTGGCATTTTAAGTGAGATGTGATGGCTTAAAACATCTTTTTTATTATTTTTCTCCTGTAAAAGGATTATCAGCAACTCCAGCATAATGCGTGGCTTGGATCTTTAACTTGGTAAGCCAGTATTGGAACTATTCAACAAACTTTACATTTACATATTGCCTGAGATGCATTATTGAAGCTTCAAGCATCTTATATGGTTGTCAAAAGGACTGCATCTGAGTCCATTTAAGCTATAGCACAACACATTTGTCATCATAATCCTCTGCCTACCTCTCAGGACAATATGTGTAAAATATTAATATCTGAATGGATTAACTTTCCACAAGACAGCCTCCAATTCCCATTTGAAATCAGTGCCACATCACGCTGCGACTGTGATTAGAGGAGGTGGTCACCCACTCTGATATTCTGAACATTTTCTTATGAAGCTGCCATGCAGTGATTTATGGTTGTGATTTTTAATTACATATTTCAATTCATCAATCAGTTTAGGATTTTAATTAAATTCTTCTCCACTTTTCTCATCATACCAGTTCCAGCTATTCTGGAAGCAGTACATTGGTTGTTTTCATGTATTTGTAAATACAATTGTCATTTCTGAATTTTTTGCAGGAAGGAATATCCAGAGTATCTGCATTAAAATTCAGTGGTGATATTCACAGGACAGTGGAATGATCAAGTGAAGAACTCCACAACAACTAATCTTTTTTAATCAAAAATCACAGTTTTCCTATGTTTAAGAAAGGATTAAGTAACTATAATTTGCATCCATTTTTTCTAATTCTTGCAAATTCTCTGTTCTAATGAAACCTTCCATTTATTTTAAAATACTTAACATTTTTACTGTTTTATGTAAAGGTTCATACTGTACATTTATACAAAGAACAAATTTGCTGAATAACATTTGTGTTATTATGTATGGATCAACATAGAGTTCAATGGACTACTGAGACTAGAGCTGACAACAATATCATTTATACTTGGATCATAGTTACAGGTTTACTTAATTTATTATTATAATCCCAAAATGAGGATTGTAGTGCAATCTGCTTCTTCACTCTTACACAGACAAGCTAAATGAAGTAAATAATCAAAGCCTTGAAAACAGAAGACTAGAAGGGGACTTGGTGTGAGTATTAAAGAGTATTGACTATAAAAACCTATGCGGTATCGACTAAGCTCAGAGCACTATATGAGGGGGAATAGTGAAACAAGGACACGAGTGGAAGTTATGAGAAAATTATTTTAAGACAGTGAACAGGAAATATGTATTTACACAAACAGGACTGAGGGTGAGCAACAAACCGTTCAGTCATGTACTTCATATTCTTCTTCCAGTATTGGCTAGCTGGGATCCTAAAGTAAAAACATAATATTGGATGCCCCCCCAACAAACACACAAACATGCACCAAAACTTATCATTTGCTATTATCCAGAAATAGTTGCACAACAGAACTCCTTTTGTTGGGAAACATTCAATTGAGCCAGTACAGTATTGTTATACATAAGAGATGTGAATTAATTTTGAAAACATTGCACTGAAGTGAGTTTCAGAAAACTGCCTGACTGGAGCTGTTTCTGAAAGCAATCACAGTCAAACCATTTTAAACTTACACAAATGTGTTTATTTGTGGTCTGCCGTCAGTGTGTGAATGAAAACATGTTGTCTGGAAAAGACAGATTCTATCTAGAGCAAACTTAACTATATCCATGCACCAATTTACATTTAGATTTGATTTCTGTTCTTCGTTTTGTCTTGTTTTGATATCTGAAAGGAGTTATTTCACTTCTCACATGTAGATGATACAACAGGATTACTTTTTTTGCATTGTGTAGCAACTTGAAAGGTACATTAAAAAAGCAGATAAAGAAAAGCATACAGTACGCAGCTAATGCTGCCAGTCTTTTCCCATGGAGATTTACTGCCTCACCGTAATTATTGGTTTGATATCATGCTGCCTGAATTCTCTAATGCTGATGTAATTAAACAAGAAGCTGGATCCATAAAAATCTGCCCTGAAGCAGTATTGGGGCACTCCTGCTGTTCTCATTCTCCTACAGCTGCACAGTGGGAGGGTTGTGGAAGTTTTGGAATATAGGGGACACAGAATCCTTTATTTCTGGGATGCCTGCCACCAGTGCTGCTTACAGCTCGTATTTAAGTACAACTTCAAAAGCAACTTGCACGGTTCTGAAAAATCCAGTATAGTAAGTCTTCAGCATTCATGAGGGTTAGGTGTTTAAATCTCTTGCGAACATTGACATTCATGAATAATCCCGTGGTTTATAATAACCCCTTATTTTAGTTTTCCCATAAGGAAGTTAGTATACAGTATACAGTATACAGTATACAGCAAAAGCGGAAGTGCCATTAAACATATTAAATCTACACTTCTAAAAAATTGTCCTTTCATATTTGTTATAAACAAAAGATAAAAAAATGAATTTCAATTTCAATTAAATTTCAAGAAGCCCCGTTCTCTCCACAACATCACATTGACCTGGGCAAGGCCCTTAACCCCAAACTGCTCCAGGGGTGTCGTATTAATGGCTGACCCTGCGCTCAGACCCCAAGCTTCTCTCCCTGTGTTTGTGTGTCTCAAGCAGGGGTATGCAAAAAGTCAAATTCCTAATACAAGAAATTATATATATATATGTATATTGCCAATGAAATGATCTTATCTGTACAAAACTAATGACAGTACAAGGATCATGACATGTTCATTCATATGAAACAGGATTGATCCAAAATGTGCATACCTTAAATAAACTGAATAAGGTAAACTTGGCAGTACCTTTCTCTGTGTATTCAGAGCTTTTTAGTTTAAAATACATCATCCTTCCATGTACAAAATCAACATACGTACTGCAGGTAAACAAATATTCATCAGTCAAAATGGGGTAGTCATTTAACAAAACAATAGCTTTATGTCAGCACTTTCTACCTTGAGTATAAAGTATATGAATCTAAAGTTGCCTAATGAAATTGTTTTTACATAAAATATTCTAAGTTTTAAAAACATATGTTTAAAAATAACTTATTTTCTTCTCCATGGCAACTTTACTCTGCTTTGAAATGTTAGAATATAAAATGTCACCACTCCGCAAAGAATTTATGGTAATTCCCATCAGTGGTCTGATGCAGACTTATGAGAATGGTGCATAATGTGCTCAGCAGGGGCTGTTAGACGCTTTGCTCAGTAAACCACATGACTCCGGTAAATCAAGCTGGAGATTTCTTTATTGCAATAAAGAAAGGAAAACAGACAAAGTTAACAGGTTAACCTAATCTCTCACTCACTTTCCTAAGGATGGCAACACTTTTGTTCTTAAAGATGAGCAAAATTTTCATACAGTACAAAAACATACATTTATGATGGATCAGTAGCAGTTTATCATATAAGGTGTAACAAGGTCACCCTTGGGCAATTAACCAAGACCCTAATCATCTAAGACCCTATTCCCTTTCATTTCACATATACAGTATTACACACAATCACACATACTGTAGGATACATGAGTTACACCTCCACTCAAGAGTCCTGAAGATCCCTAGCCAGCCAGAGTGTACAAAACAGTAAAACAGTTCTTGAGGACCAAATGGTTAACTCTTAACAGGCATAGGTTCCTTAAGGGCACTCGTGAGTAGCCCTGTGAACCACAAATTAGAAATGGGACAAACTAATTCCTTTCAGAACCTCACAGGAACATGCTCATGAAGGCTATGAGTTTGCAAGTGTGGATATTGAGACACGACCTTACTAGTGCACAGACTTAAATTTAACCTGACGCATCACAGCATAATGGCACTGTGTGAGGCACAGTAAAATGTTACCATTTAAAAATACAGTCTACATGGAATGTGTGGTGGTGGGATTTGAACGCTACTTGTGGATTTTCTGTTACCAGCATCCTGCTCTCTGCGCCAAGAGGTTTAGAAGTTTTCTGTTATTACTCTATAGTGCCGCTTCAGTGATTATTATCCACACCTATTTTGCATTGTTCATGAAGATTGCTATTTAAACTGGCATCTTTCCTCAGCCTCTGCTCATTTTTGAAGCTGGCTCAGCATATGCACTCGTGCCACTACTGTTTGTCTTTGTGTCTTTGTGTTTTTCTCTTGTATTTTACCCTTGCTCGGTATAGACTGTGCTTCTGTATAGGTTTTTTGTTAGGTTTCTTGAAGTTTGAATCATGCCTATCTCTGCTGCTGGCCAATCCTTCAACAGGTTCCTTCTCATCACACCCTGTCTCAGACATTTTTCACCTCACAGCCCAATTGTATCCCAGTGACCTTTGCTTGTGTCACACAACAGTTCTTTCCGGGCCCTATGCAGATGGCACAATCCAGTTGGTGAGGACACAGTAGGAATAAAATCATGCAGGAGAAGGGATGGAGACAGGGGGCGAGTCCAAGGAGTGCAGGTGTCCAGGGGAAGTGAGTCCGGGGCGAACAATCCATAAAGGAAATCCAAACGGGTAATCAGAAACAGGCAAAAGTCCATGGCCAGGCGATCCATCTGGGGGGATAAGGAACAGGAACTGGGTCGGAACCAGCGAGGGGAATCAGGAACAGAAAGTTAAAACCATAACGGAGCCAGATGCAGCAAGACCCCAGGCTCTCACGATATGGGATTCAATGATGAACCTCGGGTGACGTCTATGTCTGGCTTTTAAGGTGGAACTAAAGAGGGACTGGAATAAGGAACAGGTGTGGGGAATGAGGTAGAACAAGGAAGGGCTGGAGCGCCCTTAAGTGGAGGAGTAGCGATCGTGACAGCTGGCTAATACTGTTTAACCAATGTTTAAACCTTTCTGTATAAGGCATTGACAGCCCAATGCTATTCCTATTTAAGAAAAGTGTCTGTAGATTTGCTTTTCATCATTCTCAAACAGATTTTTTTAAATCAGTACAATATGTCCGAAAAATCTTTCAAGATTGATACAGTAGTGTGTATATCCATCTGTCTTCACTTACATCTTCTACTGTAACTGTAGGTTCTTCAGTAGCATCATGTTGCACATTTATCTTGACAATAACATGCAGTTGACATTTTGAAAGTGATACCTCTCAAGAAATAATTCATAAATGCTTGTTATAGTGTAAACAGTGATACATATATTAAGATTACAAGAATGCTTAAAAATGTTTTAACATTAAATGTATTTCTTAATTGTTTAACTTGATAAAAGCTACTGTAAATGGGCCATAAGATGAGACACAACCCTTAAATCACTTGCAATTTAGTTTGTGGTTTGGAGAACAATTTAGTCTTGAAACCTGCTCTAGGCTCTCATTTTTTAAAACAAACAAGGTTAAGATCTGCTGCCTGTTATAGATCTTGTCATGGTTAACCACTGGTTCTGAAAACTGTCTCAAGCATTTTGATTTGAATATATTTAATCTGATGTCATCTGAATCAATTAAATATATCCAGCTACTGTAGTTTCCTCTATATTTCTTTACTTCTCTCTGACAGATTTGACCTAGCCTAATTAAATGCTAGAGTTTGTTTTTGAGTATGGCATGCTTTGTTGGAGCTGTCTTTTAGTGGTTGGGCTAGTATTATTCTCCTGAAAGTAAACTAGGTGATGGGGTCCTTTTATGCTAATAACCTTTGGCACAATGTTGTAAATAAAGTGAGGAGAAGGAAATTGTTTTTGGCTGTTCTATGTAATTAGGTAATTATTGTAACAGATGAAGCACTACATGAGTTTTATATTTAAGGTGGAGATGGGAATAAAAAAAAATAGAAATTGACACTGTACTCCTTGACAGACAAGCTTATGTGTATGAAGAAAAATTTAGTGTGACTCTGTGTCTTTGGTAAGCCTAAGGAAATGATTGTACAGGTACCTCCTCGTATTCTATATGCCCTATTATAGTATTTAGCTTTTCTCTACTCATGTCTAATCTAAATAAAAATAATACAAGTTTCAAGACCATTTTTTCTGTATGGCTTTGTGTTTTTAATTAATGCTGAGTCACCAAATTATTATACAGCTATTAATACTGCTATATTACAAATTGCTTTAGACCCTAATCCCAGTTGAGTATTTAGGAAATCAGTATTGACATCACACACATTTATGCAGATTTAATCTTTTCAACTATTAAAAGTGAAACAGCAGGCAGTAGCTCAGATAAAATTATAAGAGTATCAAAATCTTCACTGTAGACAATTTGAACACGGTAAGCAGTTTTCCCCCAAGTCATGAGTACACTTTTTTCTGTATTATTCTTTAAACAGTTAATTCATTTTATAACTTTAAACAAAAATAGTGCAAAGCAGAACCTCAGAGCTTTGGAGAAGTAAGTTTTTCAAACCCACTTATACCTCCCTCACTCCTCATGATTACTGACATTACTGACATTTAACTTTTTTCACCCATAAGAGCATTAATTTTGATCTTTCAAGTTTGTAATGGAAAAATGTAATATTGTAATTCAATAAAACAGGAAATAACTGGGGAAGAAGATAAGGTACTGTACAGTATATGGATTCTCATCACTTTGTATTATAATTTCCTAAATTTAATCATAATTGATAATAATTGCTTACATTTATACACTCCACTCAAAGCGCTTCACAGGTAATGTGGACTCCCCTCCACCACCACCAATGTGCAGCATCCACCTGGATGATGCGATGGCAGCCATAGTGTGCACAGTGCACTCACCACACACCAGCTATCAGTGGGAAGGAGAATAGAGTGATGGGGATTATTAGGAGGCTGTGATTGGTAAAGGACAGGGAGACATTTAGCCAGCATGCAGGGCAAAACCTTTACATCCTATCTGAGGTATAAATTTACTCTTGGATGTAAAACCCGTACAAAAGCAGTATAACTCCATTTTAGGATAAGTCAATATGAAACAAAGGACCATAGGACAACATTTATTTGAACAGAGAGAGTTATATGATGTTGTTTTCTCAATAGATCAAAAACCACAATTTAATTAAAATCTTCTAATTTTGTTTTATTTCTAACAATAAGCTTCCCCCTTATTTAATGAAGAAATTTTCCACTGCTTAATTCGAATTCGGATCCTGCTTGACATGAAAGACGGGTTGTCACTGATCCAGAAGATTCAGCTGTAGTTGAAGAATCTTTGTACAAAGTATTCATGGTTTTAACCCTGAATGTTCACTTTTGGATTTCAGTTTCTGTGGTCTAGTAATACAATGTTACTCATTGAAATGTATTTCCTTTTAACTTCTGTTGCTGTCTAAAAGCTGCTCATCATCTGTTGGTCTTTACTTTCCAGTAAAACCACTGTTTTATGGTCACATGAGTCTCTACATAAATATAATCAATTTAAATGGGTAAATCTTTGGGTGTCTTGCATAGTCACCACAAAAAATAACAAGATTTTTTGGAAAAAAATAGAAAAAAATTTCTGGACAATTTACCTTCTTTTTGATATGTCTCAAATGGCTTGGTGCTAGATTTGGTCAGTGCTGGGAAGAGAGACCACTGAGGAAAGGAAACCTCATAGGAAAATCACATGGTTACTGTAAATGTAGATGGCGCACCAGTAGATGGCGCTACTCTCTCCAGATTGGAATTGAAAAAAAACAACAACTGTGGTGCAGTGGTTAACATTGCTGCCTTCTAGCACTGGGGTCCTGGGTTCAATTCCTGTCCTAGACTGCAATGTGCTTGCAGTTTGGTATGTTCTCCCTGCATTTGCATGGGTTTCCTCCGAATGCTATGGTTCTGTCCCACAGTCCAAAGACATACTGGTACAGTAGGTTAATTGGCTTTTGTGGAAAATGTGAACATTGCATAAGAAATACAATGGCCTAAGGAAACTGTGCATGGAAGCCCACAGACAACTTCCTACAGTATAAGCATTTGGAACAGAAGAGAAAATGAAAGTTCTCAAGAAAAATTGCTTTACTATAATAATACAGAACAAAATAGTTACTTAAACAACATGAACTGAATACATTTCAGAATTAAGGGCTGGCACAGACTTCATTTTCAAAGATCCCTGAGGTCACTGAAGTTTTCTAGCAGAAAAATCTTTCCAAGCAGCAATAAAAGAAATATTAGTGCTTGTACTGTATGTGACAATCTAGTGCAACCAAAATTCATGTTTCTTTATAAAGAGGTTAAGTGAAATAGACCACATTTTAAATTCAGTACCTTTAAACCTTTAAGAATCCTTAAAGATTCTTTATTCTCAAAACTCCAAATTCATTGCTTCAGTTCTTTAATTTGAGACTTAACACACAATGTTTTAATAACAACATGTAAAATGATATAACTGGAGAAGAGATCATGAATAACTTTACACATTTTTTATTGTTGCAATACATTTCTCACCTAAACCTACAGAAAAATGCTAAGGGATTGGGAGACGTCAAAAGATTAGAAATTGTGGCTACATTATTAAATATTGATTTTAAACTGTTATCTATGGATTACTTTTAGCTCTTGTTTTGAAACATACAGTAGCCATAAACTAGATTAGATTCTTTTTGTGAAGTTTTTGGTTCAATCTCATAAACTGGCGAAATGCAGTCTATTTTAAAGACAGGCTTAGGACTTGTAAAACTCCACATAGCCTTTCTTTATTACCGCAGGCAAGGGAAGTGTTTATTGTAGGCCAGCTTTCTAATCCAATTCACTTCAAAAGTCTAACAAAATCCCAAACTTGATGGACGTTGGAGTGCAAATCAACTGGAAATCAAATGTTGCAGCTAATAAGGTATTATGAATGTAAAATAAATCTCATGACCTTTTAGCAGCCTTCCCCAAGGAAGAGCAACCACTCCACATTCCAGATATTTTCTACTTCCTCTTGGTGAGGGGCTCTTGGTTCCTCAACAGAGTACTTAGGGATCAGGGCAGCAAGAACTACAGATGGGTCAAACATTTTTTGGTCCTTCATCATTCAGCATGTTACTATATTTATGTGAATATGACATGAAAAAGTCTTTATTATAACAACCCTTTGCAATTTACAAACAATTTACAGTATCTTATGCAGTCAGCACCTAATTTAAAATTATTGTATAAGGCGCACTTCAGACCGCTCATACCACCAGCTCAATGAATAATGACCATGTACAGTACACCATAAGATGACCTCTGGGCCACCACATCACCACATTTATCTTTTAAGGAGCTAATATTCCAAAATACTTTCCATTAACTTGCTGTTCATGTCTTTTACTACCAGTGGAAAGACACTGTTCACTGAAAGCACCTGAAATCAATTTCAAACGTGCAATCATCAAAGCCTACCAGACATAAAATACTGACAAAATATATGTTTTCTCTACTAGCTTTAGCTTTTGTACATTCCAAAGTGTTTTTCTTTCCACTGTAAATATCTTCTTGCTAAAGAAAAGTTGATTTCAGTGAAGAGGCAAAACAAGGAGAGGCGTCCTGATGATAAAGCATCAACGTTTTTTTGAAAATAGAGTACAGTCGCCACTGCCTTATAACTTGACCTTTATGCCAGATGTGCTTTATTTTTTATGATCAATATGAGTCTTGCAGAGAAAAAAGAATTCTGACCTTTCCTTTCATTTTCCATCTCTACTCTACCTGTCAATAATGGAGATGAAGGTGAGCAACAAAATCTCACAGCACTGCTAAAAATATGAAAGCAATCACAACAGCAAAAATGAGGTATAATCTGAAGCAATAAATCCAATAGATTTTGATATTTCTCAAATTTGTGCAGACTATCAATTCCCATGTTTACAACCACTTTGGCTTTGTTAGAGGATCATGTTCCCTGTTGCTGAAATGTCATTTCATCAATCATTTTAGCTTCTATCCTATCTTTGGGATGCTGCATAAGAGTGTTATATATTTTGAACACTTTTATCTTCCATATCTGCTTTGACGAATGCTGACTACAGATCGATGAATACAGTTTCCCAGATATTCTTTTGGATTCTGTCTGTACCGGAATCTTCAAAAGAGAAACAAATGCATCTATTGCTTACACTTGCTCTTCTGCTCTGTCCTGAGCAACCATTGTTTCAGTTGTATGGATAAGCTCAAATAAATGTGGCAAGATTCAAATAATGAACTATATTCAGCTATCTCACCTGCCTGAGGACAATGCTGTTTGATGTAAAGACAGGGTTGTCTGAATATCCCTTAATCTTTATAGAGGAATGAGAAAACAAAGCATGCAAGCAAGTATGAAGTCCAATAATTATAAATAGGTGTGTGGGACCAAGCAAGATTACAATTTGATCTCATTTTGTTCTAAATTCTTAAGTAATGTGAAAACCTCTGTTGACACTAACGACATTAAAAAGGGCTAAATACACTTCTGGTTGAGCGATCTCTTTAATGGCAACATATTTAGTGAGCTCTCGTTTTAGTCGACGAAAGACATTTCAACTGATATCTCTTACAAAACAGAAGTGACGACAGACTTAACATAGACAAATAAGAATATTTTTCAACAATAAGTACAATTTTGCAGCATTGAAAAGGGGAAAAAACAAAGACACTGACGTTGATAGTGGAGAAAAGCAGAGTGCAGAAACGGCGGCTGTGCTGGCTAAATTGAAAGCTCTACGAACAGATATTAATACACGGTTAGAGAAAATTGAAAACTCCATAATAGAGGTGAAAGATACGATGAAGAGTTATGGGCTTCACAGGTATATTTTTCATCTCACCCATCAGGAAGAAAACAAGGCATAGCAATTCTATTTCATCTATGCTCTAAAATTAAAGATAAAGAAAGGAGATATATATTAGTAAATGGTTCAGTCTGTGGAACACCAGTATCATTGTTGAATGTGAATGCACCAAATGAAAATGATCCCAAATTCATGGAAAAAAAATTGGTTTACTTGTTGAAAAAGTAGATGAAATTTTAATGCTGGGAGGAGACTTCAATTGTGTAATTTCAACATTGCTAGATAAAAGACCATCAACTTTTACCACACCTTCTGCTAAAAATAGGACTCTTAGTGATGGGTGTAGATAGTTAGGACTGGTGGACGCATGGATAAATTGTATTCTAACCCACATGGCACTTACTATAGAATTGACTATTAGTTTATATCTAAAACTGAAGTCCATAGAGTGCTGGAATGTAAAATGCACAATGTCTGACCATTCACCACTTTCTTTATGATGGGATGTAGGTAGGCACTCTTCATCAGGGCGATGGCGCTTGAATACATCACTTTTAGGGGATTCCAACTTCCAAGCTTATATTAGGGAAGCTTATACAACATTTGGAATGTAATAACACTCCAGACATCTCCCCTATAACGTAATGGGAGGCAGCCAAAGCAGTATTAAGAGGTAAAATAATAGCTTTTGCATCCAAAAAGAAAAAAATAAGATACACTAAACATACAGAGCTAGAAAAACAGATCAAACAAATTAGTAAAACAACATAAAAACACTTAACTCCTGACTGTCTAAGCCAATTGAATACAGCAAGGAGAGAACTAGAAACTGTACGCAACTTGCGCTTTCTAAAGCAAAGATATTCTGAACATTATATTTCTAGAATTTCAACTTAAAACTTAAAGAGGATCAAGATTTGTGCAAAAATCTTAAATAAAAATTAAAAAATAAATCAGGTAAATTATTTTTATATAAACCACATGAAATATCAGAAGCCTTTGCTTAATTTTATCAGAAACTTTACTCAAGAGCAGACACATTTTCAGAAACTAGACTAGATAAACTCCTATTTGGGAAGTATTAATTTACTTAAATTAGATGTCTCTTCCTCTAAAGCAATAGATGAATGCATGACAAAAGTAGAAATTGAACAAACTATAAAAAATTATAATATTAATATAAAAATAAATATAATATAATAAAAGCCCCGGCTCAGATGGACACAAATTAATTTTATAAATCCTATATAGATGTAATTAGTCTATTATTGGAAAAAGCCTGCACATATTATTTACACAACGGTGAACTGCCACAATCTTGGAAAGAAGCCATAATTTCAGTTATTCACAAGGAAGGCAAAGATCTAACAAACTGTGCATCTTATAGGCCTATTGCCCTACTTAACGCGGATTGTAAGACACTAACCACAATATTAGCAAGGAGACTGGTGCCAGTTATAACAACCCTTATAAACCAAGATCAAACAGGATTGCTCACAGGACGTCTTCTGTCTGACAACATCCATAGAATTAATCTTAGCGCCACTAGCCACTGTTGGGGGGAATGCAGGGAGAGTATAGCTACATATTTGCATGTCTTCTAGCATTGTCCTAAATTAGATATTTGCTGGCAATTGATTTATCATACTATAAATAACATTATAGACATATATTTGCCAAAAGACCCTAAAACAGCAATACTAGGGGTGAAACCAGAGGCTATTCATACAACAAAACAGGCTTACCTGCTACAGATTCTACTAGTAGCTGCAAAAAAGGCAATCACACTGAATTGGCTTAAAAATAACCCTCCAACCTATGGGCAGTGGTTGTCAGGAATAAAAGAAATGTATCTGATGGAAAAGATTACCTTTTTATTGAGATTGCAGATGAATATAATTGAAATGAATGGTGATTAATGAGATCATTTGTATTTCTAGTGAAAAAGTACATACATGAGAATTCGGTGTAAGATATTTATGAGTATATGTACACAAGAATGTTTTAGAAATCTTTGTAACTTGTTTTTTGTGGTGGGCTTGCAAATGGAAAGGAAAAATAAAAATTAAGTTGCAAAAAAAGGGACTAAATAGATGCAAGAGCAATTAGCTTTTTAGGATAAGCACAATTTGTATAGGTCTTAGAAGCGATAGTGATCCTAAAAATTCAATGATATTTAAACATATTTGTTAAGCAAAGTTTTTGCTATGATTCGAAGAATGTTGATTTGTTTGTCCATGCCGATTGCACACATTTAAAAATAATAATATTTATGTCTTTGCCATGGCCTGATTCTTTAAGCAGGAAATGATGATCTTGGTGGCATAAAAATGTGATAACATTTGCAAATAGTACAGTTAGCAAATGAAGTTTGGGTCTTCTCAAAGGAAGCACCTCCTGTGTTAAATCTGATCACCCACTTTCTCATGATCCAGATTTTTGACTTTCCCTAGAAAGAAAGGTTGGATGATTTGTTTTACACTTCTTGTAAGGGGAACCAAAGGTACTCCATTGTAATAAAAGTTCTATTTAACACTTCATTCACAGTTCCCTAGTGGTGCAACATCTATTACTTTTATGCTATCTCTTATACTGGTTGTCTGAAAAAAACTAGGTAGGAATAGGTAAGAACACCTCAATTTCATCTTCCCTATTTGTCTTCATAAAATCCCAATTTATATGAAATTTCCTATTTTCTTCCTTATTTGAGGACTGCTAAAAACAATAGAATACAAAATCTTGAATTCATCCTTAAATGTGCCTCTCTGTCTCTGTCTGTAAGGTGCCATCAGGGAGTGGTGGTTAGCATTGTTCCAGAGACTGGTGTGGACCTGTATGACCAGTGTTGAGAAACATGTTGGACACGTACTGTCACAAAAGGCATAGATTGAAGATTAAATAATATTTCACTGTAAATAATGATGGTTCACAGTTACCGCCTTTGGCTGTCGTCATTAAAGAGGCAGTGCTAATATTGACAGGGAAAATAAGTTACTGCACAGGTCATGTGACTGCTTGGAGAAGTAAACTAACTTTATGACTTTAGACTTCTCTAGTTTAAATACTACTCAGATACTCTACACATAAACTTCCCATGACTTTTGAAGTGTCCATGTCCCTCCAATTCAGACACAACTCATCCTGCACATGATGTACAGGTGCACAAAATTTAGGGTTAACTGCATAAGCAATAACCTTTTTATTTCAAGTTAAACCACTTTATACAGGACTGATTTTTGAACATCTCTAATGATCAATATCTATGTTCCAAATGGGTCTAAATTACAAGCACATGCAAGAATATGTCACAAGGTACAAAACCTGGACCATTATTAACACTCACACCTCACACCTGAAGAAGGCTCCACTGCCGAAACTTTGTGTTTTCTTTCTTCTTTTTTCAGCATGGAATAAACCTATTACTTGTTCCATTATTAACACTGTCAAGTGCATTTATTGCGTGAAAGGCTATGTAAGTCTTTACACAAATCACATATTTTTATTTTAATAAGACAATATCTGAAAATTTTATGTTGTGAGAAACAGTGAGGGTCAGGTTCTGAACGTATTATAAAATAACTATTTTCCATGTGTTACCGTGATCTCCAACTGCCCCATTCATTTTAATGAGATGTTGACTTTATTGTAATGCATTTTTAATACTGTATATCCTTAAGGGGTGTGTTGCAGAATCAGCAGCTTTCATTGCGTGTTGTAAGAAAAAGCAAGATTATTATTTAATGACATGCTACTGTGTTCAGAAAATCCACACAGCTGACGAGTCTTCTTTAGGTTTAGTACTGTAGATGAAAAGAAAAGCAATGTTGTGAAACTGTCACACTGTGAAACAGACGCCGCCTTCCCCCAGTTTGTCAGCTGACTGGGGACAACGGGTGATTCCCAATTGTTCTCTGGTGAATGTGGTTCATGCAAGAATCTTCATCTTTTGTCTCCTACCACTCTTACGCTGAATTAACTCAAAACTTCAAATGCTGTAAAATGTTTGCAGATACTCAACCAGATTTTTTCCCTACTTGTACAATGTAACAGTATTGTAACTCACTAAATTTATAGCTCTTTCAGAAATGTGTTTGGAATTTTCTCATTGTAAAATAACATTCAGAAAAGGAACAAAAAAGCTTATGCTTAAGGAGGTTGTCATTTGTCATAAGCTACTGTACATAGCCAAACGCCCAACAGGCCAACATCAGACATGTATAGAAGATTAGACTTAAATTGCTGAAATCAGCATACAGTACAGCTTGCTAATCAAAAGACAGTGGTACTGATCAGTGCAACTCGCACTTCTGTAAATTACTGTGGGGTGATGGCAATTTGTGCTATCAAGAGACATCTTGCTTCTGCTTAATGGAAGCTCAATATATTAAGTTTATAATTAGCAATTTTATACTAGACTCCCTCCAGAAAACAGCAAAGTACCTTAAATCCCATGCAAGCTATTGCAATGAAAAATGGTACACTATTTCAATGGTTATGATAGATTGAAAATATTCTTGTCCTACAATTTTAAGTTTAAGTTCTGCTCTTTTATCTGACTTTTCGATGCTCATGTTCAATTCCTCTAAATGTCAAACTCGATGATGCTACAATGCTTTGAAAGCAAAAAATAGAATACCGCCAAGTGTACAGCAAGGAGGAGACATTATATACAGTATAATATCACAGAGTAATAAAAACACCAAAACATGCTATTCATAATTTCTACCAATCTGCACATTATGACACTATGCAAGGGTAAATACTGTAACTCCAATGGATTAGCCAAGGTTTCCTGCTTATACAGTGTAGCGGCAATGCTTGTTAATAAGACAGAATTAAGTGTTACTATGCTTTACTAAATGAGGCTCCATCTCTCTCTACCTCATCTCTGTGGTGCAGCTACAGAGAAGCTATGTATTCATGCAGTCTGATTTAAAGCGTTTTCTTTCTGATAAGGAGCAGCTCCCAAACGGGGATGCACTTAGCTATTCCTGACCATCATGATCAATGGTCATCCCTGGCGCCTATCTGTCTATGGAATTCCTGGGGACATCTGGATTGCAGTCCAAGGTGTCAGGGGTCATTGACCCATCTCTCACCTTGGTCAACCAATCAGGAACTTGCAGGGTGTTGTAACCCTACGTGGGTCTCTAATACCTGCCAAACTCTTAACCAAGCATCGCACATCTGTGTCTTGGTTAAAACGGTGGCACAAGTGCAGGTCTTTGCCATTTTCACGTACCCTCAAAGACACGTGACTGCCGGTGTTGTCTGCACTGGGTCTTTGTTCTGAGTGCAAGGCCGAGGATCCCGTATGTATTCAGACAGAATTCTGCATCGACCAACGTGAATGCTCCGCTTGATCAACAGAAGCCTCTATTGGACCCTTGTCGACAATCTGGATATTTTTATTTAGAAGCAGCACTTGACCGGGAACAAACCAGTCTTCTTCCCGTCTAAAGAGTGACTTGAGAGGACCCACGGTAGATTTTCTACTAGTCAGCCAGACTATTAGTAGACCCCTGGAGAAACGACTGCACTGTGTGCCGTAGTTAGATTCCTCCTTTCGTCCTACTCCGAGCTGCACCTCAACTAGTTGGCCGGGAGCCAGAGGATGACGGGAAGACGTCTATTGGACGACCGCTGTGACAGAGTTGCAGCAGAGCCTACCAGCTGGTTTTGGTGTATGTGCCAGGAAAACCAAATCCATACACAGAGGATAAGTAAACAATGTTCTGCATTGCATCCAAAGAATTTAATTGTTACCTCAACACAAGTTGTTATAAATTTAATTAATGAGTAATGCATTTACTTTTGAGTATGGTGTAACAGTGGTTAATGAGACTGTTTAACAATACAGTATACTAAAATATATTCTCTGTTGTGTATCTCTTTGTGTTTGAATCTTCGTGATTATATACCTTGCATTTTTGATAACCCTCACAGTAAGATCTGCCACCTGTATCCAGGCAGACTGATATACAGTACATGTTGGGTGCACAATTTATGTTTAATAAATGTATCTTGTGTATTGAATGTGTGTGTGTGTGTGCGCATGTTGCTGGTTATTCTGATGATGTCTAAAAGCCATAATGAATCACCTCGTGATTACTGCTACAATTAATCAATTGTCCCAGTAAATTCATAAAACTCCTACAACTGTAACTTGCTCTCAGTATACTTATGTATCAAACCTTCAAGTGCCCAAAGTCTGCCTGCCTCCTCTACAAACCCTTGTATAAAAAAAAATCTCCTTTCTGCTCCAGGCAGAGAGAAACCCAAAACAAAACAAGTCTGAGTTCCTTCTGTGTGTATCACACTGCTCACTGCAATGTGGACTGAGTGCTCTGTTCCGAAGCTGAGGTCTCTTATCCCAAACTTGTTTTCAACTCAGTCCTCTTTACAATCTGGTGTTTTACTCACCAGTCTGACTAAGAATCTGCCCCATCCTTGTTGATTTTGTCTCTTTCCCTTCCCCAGTGCTCCCTTTTTGCTGTCCCTGTAGGAGCCCTCATAGTCACTGATGACCTGGCTTCAGTCTGTGTTGGGTTCAGCTTCACATTCACAACTCTCACCAATCCCTCACCACCACCTCCTCCTCGACTGCAGAACAGGCAGCATCATCAATGGCTTCCCTTCCCTCCCTATCCCCCCCACTGCCATCCAAGTTTGTTTATTGTGGGTTCATGAATTTCTCCCCAAAACTGTTTCATCCACGGTTTAGACCTTCTTCATAAGATTCCTGCTCCCCTATGGTTGCCTGCCTTCCATCAGCAGGCCTCCTCCCAATTCTGCATTCCTCACCTTTTGGCGGGGGCCATCGTCTACTTACTTCAATAAAATCATTATGCGCCTTTTTACCATATCTGCTGGAGCATGTGTGGCCACTGATGCCTGCTTTCCTTGCACCCTTTTTCATTTCACACTTTGGTCTCTTCAGGATTAGTACTCACTAAGAGTGCAATACTTAATAGCCACCCACACATTTCGGACTACATGCACCTCATCATCGATTTCTGCTCCTGGCATTATCAAGTCTGCTACCTGCTTCTGACTTTCTTCTGCTTTATGCAATTACTGTCCATGCTATACAATACTTGATCAAAGCAGCAGGATGAAATCCTTAGTTCATGACTACTGTTATCACTAAGGCTCTTACATTTACAGTATGCCTGTTGACTCAAACATTCAGGCACATTGTTGGGTACTGTATATCAGCAAGATAAGTATTTCAATTTCACTTGCAGCACCAGTTCAAAGCTTGATCAGCACTTTCAGAAGCCCTCTATTTTTATTGGTGATGCTAATTGGCGAGTTCCTTAAACTTTAACTTGGGTTTTTTTGGATGGACATACAGTACAGTATTCACTTCTGCAGAGAGAAAACACATTGCACCTCCTTACCACAAGCTAAGCTTAGTCAGTTTAAGAAAATTCAAACTGCTTCCTCCTGGTCTTATTCAACACAAGCTTCTCTACACCACTGTGTTAACATGGATGTTGCATGCAAAGCAAATTAAGGCAGTTCCTCCTTTTCCTGAAGCAATGGAAGAGCATCACTTTCTCTAATGAATAACCTGTCTCCCAGACACCTTCAGCTTTTCAATGTGGTGTTACCATATTCATAGTCTGTGTGTATTCATAAAGATACTGTAAATACCTGTAGCTTGCAGCTCTGTGACTCCTAAATCCTTTCAGATTTCTCTGTAGAGTTTTGTAAAGTGTGCCCAGTTTTCAGCATCATTCTGCTATGGGATTCCACTTGGAGGCAAAATCTGACTACATCAAATCTGAACCCAATCCACTTTAAGCATACTCACTGTGTTTTGTCTTAGGTAATGTAGCATTCTTCTTCATTTTCCTTCTTACCCCTTTCTCAAAAATTATTATTCAGAGCAGTCTCTCCTGAACTTTCTCTCTCTTGTCAATTTAGAAACCCTAATAAAAAAATATTTCGAATTGTCATTTCTTTCTTATGTGTTTAATCTGAAAGCCATACCCTCATTCATAGTCCATCTTTAGTTTTTGTTACTGGAGACTCCTGCCTCATATTATAGGCAATCTTTTATTTGTTTTGGGGATTTTGGCAGCTCCATCCTTATGGACAGTCAATTGAGTTACCCTAGTAAAGCTCACCATTTCAATCTGCTTTAATTGGGGCAGAGCAGTGGCTCTGTGGCTAAGGATCTACCCCTGTGGTTAGAAAGCTGCCGGTTTAAATCCCATGGCCGGCAGAGGAATCCTACTCCGTTGGGCCCCTGAGCAAGGCCCTTAACCCCAACTGCTCCAGGGGCGCTGTACAATGGCTGACCCTGCCCTCTGACCCCAGGCTTCTTGCTCCCTGTCTGTGTTTCTCATGGAGAGCAAGCTGGGGTATGAGAAAAGACAAATTTCTAATGTAAGAAATTGTATAGGGCTAATAAAGTGATCTGATCTGAATTAGGCTTTGACTTCACTATTGAAATAAAATATGACAAAACCAGGAACTGACCTTTATTTTACCTTACTTTTATTTTAGTTTTGATTATTTTTATTCTGACATTATCCAAGTCTATACTGTGCATGATAGTTTTGCTTGGAAAATGATATTGTCCTATAATTGTAAAATATAACTTTAATATAATCATATAATCTATTTTGTTTGTAAAACATAATAACAAAAATGGTCATCCCAGATCTCTTAGTACTTTTAGGAAGCCAATGAAAAAGCAATGAATTCAGTAATTTTAGGCACCTCACCTGATAAGTTGATTTAGATAAAGCTACAGACTCCTTAACACAGGAGACAGATAGGACTATTTAGAGCACTTTACAGAATAAACTGCAAAAGCTCTCATCACACCACACTCTATTTCTGCTTTCATATCAACCTTAAAAAGGTAATGGATATTTTTTCATTTAAACACCTCCGGTTTCACACTTGAATTGCTAAACACACCAGATTCACACTTTTAGGTATTTTTGTCATGCTCTCTATATAACTGTGCAGTGCATCTGCTACGTTCCCTGCCTAGGAAAATACAGTGTGAAAGCAGTCACTAGGAACATTTAGAATGTAGTATTTTCCATTTATTTGGTAGTACCTACTAGTGACTGCTTATTTAAAACCATGTACTTGTTCATTTTATATCGGAAAAAAAAACAATAGCCACATAGAATGCAAAACAGATTTCCTTCAGGGTGTGGATATTTTTCTATTTTCAATCTGTTTTGAAACCATTCTAGATGTTGCACACCTGCTTGGTA
Organism: Atractosteus spatula; assembly: GCF_055471065.1. Classification (NCBI taxonomy): domain Eukaryota; kingdom Metazoa; phylum Chordata; class Actinopteri; order Semionotiformes; family Lepisosteidae; genus Atractosteus; species Atractosteus spatula. The sequence continues at coordinate 39,609,563 of NC_142714.1, read as the reverse complement.
TTCATGATAAGATTTAAATTTAAAATTCTGAGTCAACAATCAAAGTAATTCAAAAAGGTGATAAGGGTTACAAATGAGAAGGAGTCATTTGGGCTCACTTGTTTGTTGGCCTGCTAATAGCTTATCCAGTTCTTTCTTGAATAAACCTGGGGTTCAAGCCACAATATGGAGTTCCAGACTCCCACAATCCTCTGTATGAAGAAGTGTCCTCTTTTGTCTGCCCTGAACCTTCCAATTGTGTTCTATTTTCTTTGTATTGTTGAAATCTTGAAAAGGTCTCCTAAATTCACTTGGTCAGTAACGTTTAGAATTTTTAATACTGTATAAGAACATATGGGAGTATTTTGGCAAAGTCCCTGGTGGGAATCTGAGCCTCCAATTACAGGCATGATACCCTTTTCCACATGTTCTTCTGCACCTTGCAAGATTGGAGTAGAAACATTGGGTACCATTTACACAATGTTCACTGACAGTTTTTAATAATTAGGGGTCATCAGCAGTGACAAATTCCACACAGTGCCTATCCTGTCAGCTTCTTTCCCTCATGTGGAATTTATTTGTAATGTTCCCTCTATGCATTTCAGGGAGTGAGCCTTATATGTCTTACTGAGACATGGTTGGATGAGTCAAATGTAGAATCATAGCTGTGGTTAGATGGGTTTGGGGATTCTATACAGACTGGATAAAAGTAGTAGGGAAAAGCAAAGAGGAGAATCTGTGTTTATGTTAATAGAGTGTGGAGCAGGAAGTGTAACATCTTTGGCTCACATGCATCAGCGGATGTGGAATTACTTTCACTTGCGTTTAGACCAAAATATTTACCTTGTGAGTTTGGGCAACTTTACGTTATCCTGGTTTACATTCCTTTGTTTAGGACTATCAAGCACACAGCTGATGTCCTTACAACATGTGTGCATGAACAAAAATCTCCACACATCCTTGTTCTCATGTTGGGCGATTTTAATAGTTGTAAGATGGATAAAACCATACTTTTATATAATCAGTACAGTATGTAAAATTCCCAACCAGGGGTAAAAAAAACATTGATCTCTGTTGTAGTTATAAAAAAGACTTACAAATCCATCAAAAATTCCATTAAGCACAGCTGACCATAACACTATACATCTTACTCCAACAAATTGCACCAAGTTACAAAGGGAAGGGAATACATTTAAAACTGTAAAGAAATGGGATCAAGGAGAGAAGTTACTCTGTGATTGTTTCGATTGCATAGATTGCTCTAATATGACTTAAGATGAGGCTTCTGAAGTGATGACAGATTATATTAAGTTTTGTGAAGAGCTAATCACACCTTCAAGGAAAGTAATGTTGTTGTCTAATAATATGTTTTGGATAAGTAAGGAATTGAAGATAACCTTGAGTGAGAAAAAGAGTGCTTATGCTACTAGTGCTAACGTACTGTAAACACAAAAATATACAAAGAAATTTGAACCAAATTAAGGATTTGAAGAGAGTTCACAGAGAAAGAGTGGAAAGACTGTTTGCTGCAGGACACATGGGGAATGTGGAGATTTTATTTTCTGAGTTTTTAAACTCTTTCTACTACAGATTTGATGGGTTCAATTTTAAGAATTTTAAGAATCCATTATTAACAGTAAGGATAGCAGAGGTGAAGAGAGTGGCTTTCAGGACAAGATAACATCAGTAATTGACTCCTGGAAAGCTACCATAAAGAACTGTTCCCTGTTTTCTGTTGACCTGTTTAATTGGTCTTTGAGAACGTGCACTAAACCTCTGCTCTGGAAATTCTTTGTAATTTGCCCTGTACCAAAGAAAAGCAGACTTCCTGCTCCCAATGATTTTCATTTTGCGATTCTCACTTCAGTGAGAATGAAGTGTTTTGAGCTTCTGGTATAGAACTGTTTGAAGTTGACGGTCCTGGGTTTACAGACCCACTCCAGTTTGTGCACTCGCAGAATAGAGGAGTGAATGATGCTGTTCTGACATTGATCCACCATGGGTACTCCCACCTTAAGGCACAGGCAAGATTGCTGTTTGTGGATTTTTCTAGTGCTTTTAACACTATTTAGAGCCACATGATGGGTAGGTAACTTCTTAAAATGAAAGTAAACCCACAATCTATTTTATGGATTATTTCTTTCCTAACAGACGGGCCCCAATGAGTCAGATACGAAAAGCAGTGCAGCACAGTCATCTTCATATGGATACATCTTCTCATCTCCTTCTCCTTTTCACCAGTTCCCTTATATAGTAATTCATAATTAATTTGCCTGTTTTATAATACTCTAAAAATAATAAGACAATTTACTGTGGACCTTGTTCTTTTTAATATCATGTGTTTTTTATGCTACATGTATGAGTAATGTGTTTTTAATGTTTGTTGAAGAATGTGTTTTTAATCTACTATATGTACAGTATGTTTAAGGATGTGTTTTTAATGTACCCAGACACACGAGAGAAGATCCTTGTGGAAAAAATAAAGTTAATGCTGCTGCACAGTAATTAAGCAACACTATTCATTAACTAACACTAAACGTGAAGCAAAGGTTTAATGCTCTGTTTATAGCTTTTCTGTTGAGCACCCAAGCCTGGAAATTTGGGTCACAGAGAAACTTTCTTTGTAAAAATCAAGACTTTTCGCAAGTTATGGGAGTTTTTGCATTCAGGTTCTGTCAGAAGCATTCCTCATATTATATAGGCATCTTTTTCTTCATCCTTACCTGGCATTGTGTTCAGTGTTGGAACAGAAGTATTGCTAGTGTGTCATCACTGCTAATTAATGTTCAAGCACCTGTGGTATTACATTTTCTATGAGCTGTTCTCTGCACAGCTTGCTTTAGTTTGCTTAAAGCATCCCAAATTTTGAAACACTAGTTTCATAAGAATACTGTATACTCAGACTAATGTAAGCTGAAACATAAATGACAAATGTTTGTTTTCTTGGGTGGGGAAATATATCCTATGATTTCTTCCACATAAGTTCTTGTCTATTTCCAACAGTTTCCAGTAGGATTTTGTAATTTGGTCAATTGGAAGTTTTGCTTCTACAAGAATGCATGTTGGAAACTTAGGCCAAATAGTTAATTTCAAGATTGTCACCATCTGTCCAGGTAAGTGTTTTCCATCTTTTATATTTTTTGTTCTAAGGAAAGCTGTTCTGCAACATTCTTTGAACCACGCCCATTAATGAAGGAGATCCACCTTCATCCGTAAAACTAAAGTTTAGCTTTTAGTTACAAGAAGATGAAACTTTAAAGTTTTATTTTTTTATACAAACTGTGCCAAAATACTTTAAAGATATACTCCAGGTTGTCTCATCTTTAGTATCTTAAAGAAAATAATGTATACAGAGAATTAGACCAGTGACCATATCTCTTATAAGAAACGTTTTAGCTATTGTATTTTTGTTAACATGTGATACATTTAAAGCTGTTGTAGACCCTTTATTCTGTCTGCTCATTAAAACACTGTAGAAAATGCACTGTCCCAGTCATGGGCTCTTCATTTCTTCATTTCTAAAATGTCTTTAATTTAAATTTCCCTTATGCTTCTTTCTCTCTTATTTGTCTTTATACCAAGGAGAGGTGATAATATATTATCCTCACGCCTGCTTCTCTATTTATAGACTGCAGAAAACTATGCAGCATTTATTATATTCATTCATTTATTATAAGTAAGCTTGTTGTGACCATCTTTAAAAAACTTCAAAAGGAAACTGTGTAAACCTAATACATTTGTCAGAAACAGGAGAAGAAAAAGTTTATGATTAAATACCTGGAAGTTCATTATTCATTATTACATTTTGGAAAATATCGAGGAACTTTTCTTCAAGGTTGAGGGCCTTTGAGATGAGAGAATAAACATCATTGCATCTCAAGCACTAACTAAAATTAAACTGGAAACATTTTCATAAAATATTTTTTTAAATTTCATATACAGTACATTTTGTTAACTGTTTGTATTCTTTCTTTGCATTTCTGTTGCGTATGATTGCATATAATTTCCATATAATTATATTATATTATTCGAAACAGAACATGTATTTTTTTATTGCATAAGTCTAAAATGGATGGGATGTTGTAAAGAGAGTACCCTTAAAAGTCTTCATAATTGGAAGATTGCACTTACAACAGATTTTGTGTTTTACAAGCTTTGCAATTTCCCTCATTTCCCTTATTCTAATTGAATGCAATCAAGAGAATGTGTTGGCATAACCTGGGTTAGGCAATCCCAGTGTTTTAAAGGCACTTTTCAATTAGTACCTGATTAAGACCTGCAAATCACAGCTAATTTGTTTGCTTATTCACTGAATTTATTCAATTAAGTTATTAAACCTTAAATTATGGTTTGAGGCATAATAAAACACAGAAACAAATGTAGCAGTGATACCATTTTAAAGCAAATAACAATTCCCAGTGATGTGCAAAGAACAGAGTGTAAATATTTGGACCAGTGGTCTCTGCAGGTCCCAGGACTGCAGTGAGGATCAGTAGTCAGGGTTCAAGTAGAAGATTGTAGGTTTAAATTCCAGGTGCTACACTGCTATGGTACCCATGAAAAAGTACTTCAACCAAATTATTCCAGAAAAAATAGACAGCTGGAAACTGAAAGTGTGCTCTCTTCAGTCCATGAAAAAAAACAGATGTCTTGAGTCTTTGCAAGACAAGATATTTCTACTTTTTGTGTGATTCTGGAACATGTTACCCAGTCATGCTGGTGAAGCCAAAGTCCTGGTTTCATTAAAGAAACATCTGGATGAGATCCTTGGATCAATTAACTACTAACTACCAAACAGGACAGATGTGCTGAACGACTTTCTCTCATTTGGAACTTTTCTTATGTCTGGCAGGGAGCTGAAGTGAAATGCCCATGGCTGTTGAGTCCCAGACGTCATGGCAGAGGTTCAGTAGCCTAAGAAGGACAGGAGCTTCCTGATGAAAGAATTGGAGGACATCCAGGCAGAAACACACCTTTCAGACACATAACGTGAACAGTTCTGGAGAAAATGTTTTGGTTATTCCTTAGATTACAAATGCAGGAAATGCACAGTTTTGTGTCCCACAACAAGAGAGTTGGTATATTTTTCATATTGCCGACCACAACATGTTTAGGAATTATCTGCTCAGAATAGGCACATATACTGTTAAAGACCTTGATTCTAGAGCTGTTTTAATTTTTTAGTTTTATGAATTTGTAACTGCAGAAAAGACACCTTCTTAAATCCCCTTATTGAGGTGTGAATTGTTTTGCTTTTGAGCACACATGGTGCGTCAGCTCCTAAACTTTTACCCAACCCCTTGTTACCATTACTTAACAATCAAAGCCTTAATTCAATAGGAATCCACTCCACAATAATATCATTTTTGCCAAGCACAGTCATAGTGATTTGAGCTTTTATTTACATAATATCATCACAACTTTTTCCTAGATAAACAAATGAAAATAAATTAGCAATATTTCAAAGCAGTGTGTGCTGCATGACACAGTAAAATTCTGAATATCTGAGAACGCTAATTCAAGAGGAATAGTGATAGATATCCTTGATGAAGCCAGCAGTTCAGTTGCTCGATTGCATCTCATGATATGCCATGGGAGTAACATCATACAGCCTTTTTCAAATGACAAGGAAAGGTGGGTGTTTTTTTCCATTGTTAAAATTCTATGGGGCTGTATTACTTCACACAGAAAATGTGGAATTTTAAAAAAATTAAATTGGTTTTAGGCTTCCAAAAATTTAGATTGTTCATAGACATTTGTCTTCATTACATCTTCAAGCAGCATCTATAATTAAACATCTTTTGTGACTTTGACTGTGACTAGTCATATTGTGATTTAAAAGGTTCTTGTTCTGACTATAGTCAAGTTATGGTAACTTTCAATATTCACTTTCTCTTCTCCTTCATACTTTGATGATTTTATCCAGTAAGGCTATTGCTTTGTATTCTACTTTTACACTGCTGCTCTGATTTATTATTTTGTGTCAAATCTCAGCAAAGAGGAGAAGAGGTACTAAACATGTATACCTATTTTATTCTTAATTTATAATAACTATATTTGTCCTTACCCTCTAATTTATTTCATTTTATATGCAACTTCTCCTGAAAAGCTTCCCCATTCTTTGTTTTTTAAAACAATTTGACACATTTTCTCATTTTAAACAGCAAAATTGTTATCCTTTGCTATAGGGTTAGCAAAGAACCGAGAAGCACGACTCATACAGTTAGTGACTGTAAGTACCTTTTAATTTTTACTTTTGTATGTCAAAATGCTGGCAGTGGGGAGAACCTCTGCCTTGATTGTATTTAAGCTGGAAGATTAGATGAAGAGGGACTAACTGGCTGTTGTACAGAGATCTTTATATGATAAGATCGCTGAATAGCTTGGGCTCATTACTAGACATCTGTGACTGTCACTAAGGCAAGAATATGATTTGTGTAAAGAGAATATAACTGTGGTAGATCCCCCTTTTAGACAGCATGACAAGGGGTCTCCCCATGAACTGTAACGATCTTCCCTGGATAGCAGTGGCAATAACCTCTCTTGGTCGATTCCGGTTGGCCAGGTACTGTACAACCATTAACCTTATTTACAGGCACCCTGACCCGGAAAACAACCAAGGCTGCTACCAGTTTTATCCTGTTAAAAGCCTTCTTTGACTGGTAGTGCTTAACAAAATCATTATCTCTTTGAATTCTCACTGTCTTATTGAATCATGAGAGTCCATGAAAAAACAACCTCTGACTTTCCTAGGAACTGCTTTTATAGGGAGCTAAAGTCACCAGGTGCAGCCAATTTACTGATTTCCCTGTGAGAATCCGAAGAATGTGATTCTCCTAAATGAAATCTACCCGCCCCTGGGGAATTCACCCGTGTTTCCAACCCTAGCTTTGCTACAATAACCCGTGGTAATCCTACAAATACAATCCTAAAAACTGCTGCTAATGTCTTTAATACTGCCATTGCATACTTACTTACTACTTACTCCTCTTGTCACAATACTACTATATCATACAAACATTTTTGTTTTTTTTTCTCCAATGTAATACCCTTGTGAAAATGACTTGTGCATAAAGGGTTTTTCACAATAACAATGACCCCAAAGCACTTCTCGATTCAACATAAATTACTTAATGGTGAAAAAATCATCTAGTCTTAAATCACCAGTCCCCTGATCTCAACTGCATTGAACATTGTAGAATGATCTTCAGAAGAGTGAAAAAGACAGTTACAGCAACATATTGTTATCAAGTGTCCATAAGAATCTAGATACAATGGGTAACACCTTCAGTATCTAGTGTCAAGTGTCAACATTTCCAGCTTCAAAGCAAGGGGGGTGTCTGCTGAGATTTTGTGGTCCTAGACTCCGTGATCAAAACAATCATAAACGTTACCTTAGTTTACCTTAGCTAATTAAATGCTGTGTAAATGATTGTCAATCAAGTGTCTAAGAAGAGAATATAAAACAGACAGGAGACAGGAGACAATCCAGATCACCCTGAAAAAACAGACTTAGGCATAGCTAAGTATTTAAACCTTGTTTTTGAGAAATATTCCTATGATTTCTTTTGCAAATGCCTTGGTTAAAAATGGCCTTTTGTGATTTACAGAGTGCATTTGTTAGAATGTGAAGATGGATTACCATTTACTTTTTAGCACCTGGGTTTGCAGACAGAGGGATTTATCTCTATATATTTGGATAGGTCACACTTGAAGAAGGCTCCACTGCTGAAACATTGTTTCTTTTCTTCTCTTTTCAGCATGGAATAAACCTTTACTTGTTCCTTTGCAGCCTATGCATGCTGATGCAGCTACCCACCTGAACTACTAGAGGGATTTATATGTCTGTTATGTGAGTGCATATCATGTTTTCTTTGGTTTAGAAGCTTTTTCTTCTAGCTTTCTCTTTTAGCCTTTGTAGACATTTAATACAGTAAGAGTTCGAATACTTGGTAGCAGTGTGGAGATTTTCTGGGTTTGGACATCAGGCTTCTGGGGCAGCTTGTAAAAAAGTTACATAACATAGCTTGTATGTTCATATTGTGTGAATGGTCATTGTTAATAAACATTGTTTAAGCCAGTGTGCCTAAATTATTACTTTCAACAAAGCTCTCAACCACTCAGGTATAATCTTGACAAAATAATTTAGAAGTTGGGGGTTATGATTATTGATTAGAGAGTCAGGAAATAAACCAGGAATATTAGGTTCAGAACCCCCTATTTGTAACAATATGAGAAAATATTATTCCTGCATGTGCTTGGAATATCATTGGCCCAGAATTCATATTTGTCCTGTCTATCTGTTTGTCAGCAGTTTAACCTGTCCTACCTGCTAAACTTGGTGTATATAACAGTTTTATAAATGCAGTGTTACCTCCAAGCCTGATCTTGACAGATCTATGCATGGCTGGCTTTGGTCAGTTGTTTAATGGCACACCTCCAGGGAAAACCAGGTGCTGCCATAGTGGACCAGTAAGTGGTTCGTTTTCCTCTGTGCCTGAATTTCCAACTGATGCCTTTGTACGGCAATTTCAGCATCCAGTTACAATCCTTTGTGATGAAAAGTACAATGTAAAAACAATCTCTTGCTGTACCTCTAAATTATTCTCATTGCAATACATCAAAAATTAAAGTGGTCCTTGATATTTGTTGCTCAAAGAAAGAACAGTTAATAAGAGACTATTATAATCGTAATATGTTTTACCGTTTAGGTGTAACAGCGCATCACAATTTCTTTACTAACTACTTCAATATCTTTATTAAGACTAGATTTGATTTAAGAACACAGGTAGTTGAAACGTAGGTGGAGACATCTTTTGAATACCTATTTACATTCACTGTAGTAAACCAATTTCATATTTATTCTTAATGCTGTGTCCTTATTTTGAATTTACTTGGCAATGTTTAACGCCCTTTTCAATATTGAATGCATTTGAACATCTAACATTTTATATTTGAAGGAATGGGAAAATTATTTAATTTAAACAAACTAATTATTTAAATTTGTCTCTGAAAGAAATTACTCTTGTTCTTACACAAATTCATACATTTTCTTAGATTAAATGTGTGTTTCACATTTCATGTTCCTCAATAGAGGAGAGATATCCACACATTTGAGATTATCACTTAATTTTTTTGTTCACAAAAGATGTCATTGTGACCTTGAGATTACCTCTAAGATATGGCTGAGCATAGCAGTTTGAACTCAACAATTTGTATAGCTCGGCTTCTATTTCAGTCTAGCACTCAAACAAGTTTTGTTTTCCTGTCCCAAGACTGGTAATTGGCACTTCGGACATTTTTGTTGTGGAACAGGCAGTGGAATTTAAAAGCACCACTCTTTTTAGCTTGATCATTTTGAGATAGCTTAAGAGTTCTAAATCTTAATTCTTTATGCTGCTCAATATACCTGAAATATCAGACTCTGTATCCTAAATTCCCTGCTAATGTGACTTATTAAAAATATTCCTTAGTTTCTCAAATCCCTTCTTGCTTTTTTACAGCAGAGCAGAAAGGACAGCACTCGTATTGAATTACTATGAAGCTATTGATTAACTGGGAAAAACAAGCAAATTTTATGTCTCCGCTACTGCGGCCTGTTAATATCCTCAAAAACAATCAGCATTTTGACAGGTGTCAAGAAAGTAAAAGATTGTGAAGTGACCTTGATTCCACACCCTACTCCTATCTTTATAGGCATTTAAAAATCCCATACTTCAAAGATGCAGAGTGATAGACTGGCCCTGTGGCAGTGTCTCATTATCACTCAATTAATGCAAAATTCACTATGTGACTATACAGTACATCATTCAGCTTGGTCATCAATCAGCAGGATTAGAAAAATAAGGAGTCTAAGAGCCTTATCCAAAGCTCTCACTGTTCCTGTCCTGTAAACATGACTCAAACTGGACCTCATGAAAGGCCTGGAGTTAAGATTTCAAGGTCCATTTACTCTAGGGAAATAATTTATAGGCACGAAAGTGATATGATGGAGCCAGTCTGCCTGTCCAGTGCTGGAAGATCGCAAGATTTGTAAGTACATCACAAAGCATAACATATGCAGATGATTCTATATGAGGAATCTCCAATCATTTTTTATAAGAGTAACTTCAAAATAACAAAAAATATATCTCAAACTACTTCTCACATATATGTAGTTTTATCAGGGTACATAGATTATTTATCTCTTAATTTTAATTAATTTATACTTTAACATGTACAGTAAGCATACCTATATTTCACTGCAAGACATGCAGCTACATTCTACAGTATCTGTCAAGAGTATTATCTGAGAGAGAAGTGTTCAAGGTGCTCGTCAGTCAGAATTGTATGGAACACTGACTTGATGAAGGTCATGTTGGAGATAGCAGATTTGCACATGAACATTAAGCCAGACAGTAATTCTTATGGAAATTGTGTGCATGCTGTTGTATTTCTCTCCATCCATGAAGCTGCACAAATCGTTGAAAGATTGATGTGACATCAATTGAATATCATACTGAATACTGACAATTTTAATTTCCAAAATCACAAAATCAGTATTAAACACACCCATTGTTTAAAAAATGTCAGAAATATCCAACTCCCTGAAGGGTGTTTAAATCACTAGGTTTGTTAAAGAGATCACTGTACGTCTGAGAGTCCAAGACACCAGCTGCAACTTTATTGTCAATTACCATTTTTAGCAGAGGGCAAATTCTGCACTACTTTTTTGCACTTGTTAATGAAAGAGGTTCAATTCACACTAGACTTGAAAAGTTTGACCGCCCTGATCATTACAGTGATCGTACTGGCCTTCTCTTGCAATTCACAGTTAAAAACATAAATCAAACAACCATGCAAAGTCTGTTAGCTAAGCCATATTTCTAAACTCCATGAAAGCTTTTACTATATTTCTAACAAAAGTAAAACAAATTAACATGGGATGCTTTTTCGGCTTAGCTATATAATTTCAGTGAGCAGCAAAAGCTACAGTACTGCATTACTCAGATGATAGCTCTTCCTGATAATACAATAATAGCTCAAAAAAGAAATTTGTTTTTGTTCTGAAATTAGCAATGTAACCTACATCCTTCCCAGTCATGATTGGTGAATGTTTGATTTTTATTGACAGCAACCTCTCGGTCTTCCTAATCTTTTCAGTGAAATAGTTCTTCAACACTTTGTACAAACAATCGAACAAACATCACAAACTGAGCAATATCACTTGAGTCCAATTATTCCTCAGACTAATTTGAGATCCTTTGGCAGCTAATATCTAGGTCCAACCCTTCTTTAAATTGGTCAAAGTAAAACTTGGCACAAGCTGACTTGCTCCAGCTGAGTTCAGAACTGCCTTCATTCAGGTGTGCAGCTCAAATATAACCAATTGAACTTAAACAGAAGGAAAATCACTGACTTAGTGTGGGAGTGTCTGATTATGTTATTCCCACTTGTGTCTGTTCATCATCAATTGATCACTGATTAAGTTGATCACTTATTGATCACAATGGATCACTGTTTAGTCAGATATTAGCAATCGATTTTATGTTGTCAAGTTGAGGAGAAACTTTATAAAGTTCTGTGTGACAAAGTTGTTGGAAATAATGCAGTTTAGCTAACGCAGTTTTTTAAAAATTTGTAATTTGTTAACCCAAATATGTCTCACAATAGTATGGAATCACGTATCTAAAGAAATTAATAATGATATTAATTTAAGGATCTAATATCTAAAAATATGTATCTATACAGCAGGTAGTATTACTGTATTCCACTTTCTTTGTAAACACGGAAAAACAGATTCACAACGTGAATTGCGAATTCAAACTGCGGGCACTTTTCCTGTCCATGGGGGAGGGTGGACTGTCTTTAATTAGAAGGCTAGCCTATTCTACTCTGAGAATGTAGAGGGGGTGGAAAGTGCCCGCGGTCATTTAATTAGTATTACAATTCGCACTGAATCCCTTGCGAAGATATAGACATAAGAATATTCATGTGTGGTCAAAAAATGGCATTAAGCACTTAAAATTAATATGGTCAGTAACAGTAAACAGTGACATGCTTTAACAAGATCGGCTAAACTGTGAAGAAAACGCTTTCATAGAAAATTTTTCAGGTGTGAAGAACATAGATCCCCAATGCAATTTCAACCAAACCTGTTCCCACACACCCTGCCCCCACTGCGATTAGAATATACACAAAGCACTGAAATCTTTCGAGCTGATGATCAGGTGCCCAGACAAGTGAGAGACACAAGACAAGCCCGCCAAGAGCGCGAATCAGCCAGAAAGCGAGCCCGAGAGAGAGAGAGAGAGGGAGAGAGAGAGCGAGAGAGAGAGAAAAGAGAGAGAGTAACACCAAGGGGTGCGGAACCAGGGAACTATTTACATGGAAAACGGGCGATCTCCCTGGACTATACGTCCATTTCACTGTTACCTGGATACCTCTTTATCCAGGTAACAGTTTCACAACTAACTCTTTTTCCCCTGCCTGTCTGACTTTTTTTAACCCTTCTGTGCCAGGATTGTAGCGGGTAAGCTATTTTTCCAAGAAAAAAAGACAAAAAAAAAGAGAAATTTCACCAGAGCCTCTTCTCTTCTTGTGTCTAATTTTTAGTTTAGAAGGATTCAAGCAGGATTTTAGATGAAAGGCAGCGACCTCAATCAAGCCCAAATCATAATTGAATGCATTTAGAGCCTACATTACATTTTAACGTTTCATTCTGAGCAGAAGACCCTCACACCTGAAGAAAGCTTGCGTTTTCTCTCTTCTCTTTTAAGCATGTGTACAAAGCTGTAATACAGTTTAAAATAATTAAAAGTTTAAACAGTATCAACTAAACTCCATTAATATAAGTATTGAGTGGTATTAAATAAATACAGTTTTTTAGTATAGATCACACTTTTCTAAAATGTATTTAAAAAATAAAAACGATTACAATCTAATCTTTCCACGTTTGATCCCAAAATCCCAAGAAAAATAAATCTAAATGGGGAGAAAGCTATGCTGAAAGTTTATTAAGATACTTAGAAGACAAAGATAATGATTTATGTTGCATTTGTCTGATTGTGAATCAAAAAAGACATTTAATTAAACACGCGTTTGCGATTTAAATCAAAATGGGGGTAATGGGGACTTTCTCTCTCTTATTATCAACACTAGTTCAATTGTGGTTCTTCTCAGATACTGTAGTTGGGCATTCAGGTAGATTGCCAGGCGAAATAAAAACAGGTTTTGATAGTTAATAACCACTTTTTATGCGCGAAACACGGGTGATTTTTCTTCCTCCTGATCATCTTAGAAATCTGTGTATGCTGTAAGGTTTTTACTTCTTAATTAAACGTTTAAAATACACGTTTCGAATAGAAACAACATTTTCTGTTGTCTTCCTGGTATGTAGAACAGATCAGTAGGTCTTTTTTCCCCAATCAGAGGGGTGTCAGATGGTATCAGCCAATCACCATTCTGAAGCTGTACCATAATCTCTGGTATAGGCACACCCCAGAATTCTGTTGCATAGTTTAAATCATTTTTATTTTAGGAAATTATGAAATGCTCGGTTAAAAGCAAGGGAGATTGTCTGTTATAGTGGACATAAAAACAAGAGTTTGCTGCGGCGTTATTGGAAACCCAATTTTAACAACAAATCGCCGTCATTATATCCTAGAAGACACAGACCGGCGCCAGTGGGAGCATGCCCGGAGCGTAAAACAAAATGCCAGACGAAATAGGGGATTGGACAGTTTCCAAGTGCTTGTACAATCGATGGAAATGTTCAAATAAATGTGCAAAAGAAATAAACAAAAAAATCATTTATTCCTTTATCATATTGGCTAGCTAATGTCCTCTCTTTGCTAGTTACTTGTAGTTGTGTTTCTGTGTTGCGTAGCAACGAGTGACTATATTCTCAGGCGGAGGAACGTAAACAGCTTAATTTTCATGTTAAATAAATTTTTTAAATTAAAATTCATTCTATACAGCAATCGCATATTTGGGGACCGTTTCATAAAACTTTGATGCTTAAAATGTTTAGGGAGAAATGGAAGACTGGTGTGTATTTTTTCTTTAAACTACCAAGACCAGCCATATACAGTAAAGTTTACATACAGTTATATGTTTATGTTCCTAAATTAATATCGTTTATGACCTTCAGATGCATTATGCTCCTCTTCTTTTTATGCTCAGCTACTAAAATTTCCCTTTAGTGGTAAAATTTCATATAAATATTCAATACTAAGCAGATTAAAATGTGCACGGTAAAGAGATTAAATGATTAAATCTTTTCACTACCAACCAATGCACCACGAGTGCCCCTGTCGGTCATTTTGGCCGGCCAATAACGTACTACGGTACGGCGCGGTAGCACACGCGTAGTTGCTCGCAGTACGGGTTTGTACCGTGCATTTTGAATGGCTGCTGTATACTGTATATAAGGAAGTGCAGATAATACAATTATTATCTCTTATATTTCTGTGTACAGTGATGTTCAAGTGCTTAGGATTGAAATGCACTGAAATTAATTCTGGGTACTTTAGTCCACATGAGAAAGAATTTAGTAATAGCAAATTATACTCAAGTCACACACAATACCCATGACTGACCAGAAGGTACAGTATATACAGTATATCTTAATTTTAGAAACACACAATTTCATAAATCAGTATTATTGAAAAGCATGCTACTATGTTGCTCAAACATGGTTTTCTGATAGCTGCCTGGACATTTCATATCATAGCTTAGCACTTAAAGAAGCATAATAATCTCTTTAATGCCTGTTTTAGTTAAATAATGTACAAAAAATGAAACAGAATAGTAAAGCAGTAATGATTGTTTCATCCACATTCATAACATTGCAACAGAAAAGAACCGTGGTTTAGACAGATAAACTATTTCATAGCACTGTGAACTCAGACAGAGTTGAAAGTATGACCTTCACACATGAAGAAATCATATCCAGCAGAAGGGATATAAATGCCGACCTTGTATACGTTATGTTATCAATCAAGTATTATCAGATTAGACAACACTAACCTCCCCTGACTGACACATTACACATAGTTGGATTATTTTCCTCAGTCATATACATCAGCTGCATATGATTGCCACTAGATCATCTCATCTGAACTAAAATTCAAGGACCTGCCATAATGATACAATATCAAAAGAGCTCTATTTTTTTCTGCATGTTCAGAGATGTCTTCTATGTAATGGAACTATATGTTACTGTATTATAATAACCTGGATACTGGAGTGCTGAGGAAGGATTGCAGGCAAGCAGAAACAAAGCCAAAGATGAATGAGACTTATTTTTAGTGGAACTGCAGACCAGAAATTGTGCCAAAGAAAAACAGACTGGTAGGAGCTGGTGAGGTACCAAAATCAAATCATCACATCACTTTCAACAACCACTTCAGAACACTGGAGTGGTTCAGGAAGGTACGGTACTAAAACGTCATTCATAATTGTCTAATGAGGAATAAATAGTATACAGGACTGTCAGACTGACCAGGGTGACACAATTTGACTGAGAATCAGCGCTCATTCAATCCTTCAGTCACCTTCCTTCCATAGTTTGTCTGCAGGTTGGTTGCTTCTGCTCTTTTTTTCTTCCCTGTGCACCACTTTTCCTTCTGCACAAGCTTTCTTGTCTTCTTTCCTTTATGAGAATCTTTCTCATCCTTTCACTGATGTTGATCTAGTATTGGTGCTAAGAGAATAAGGTGGCACCTGTGTGCTGAGCTTCTCTGCAACCCCCACCAAAGAATTTGATTTGCTCCCACTGCTTCTTTCTCTGCTTGTTGCTGCTCTAGACTTGTAGCTCCATGCTCCATGCCTTTCTGTGTACCTTGTTCCCTTCCACGAATGTTAGTGCCCTCCATCATGACATTGTCCCCCACACCACTTTACTGATGTAATCTGAATTGCTGTTTGTGCTTGCACTGTTCCACATCATTAAATCAGACACCCCAATCGGGTGACAACCAGGTAAAGAAATAGATTAAGGGAACAGAAGAAGCAAAATAATTAGGGGTGAGTGAGTTCTGGCACTGCAGACAATCTTCAGCACTTAGATTCCTCATTAATGAGCCAAAATCCATCAGGCACTAGGCACTGATGGTATTAAGCTTAAATTCAGGGAAAGGAGCTGTATATTTCAAATATGTAGAAATATTTATTTTTCCTTGTAAATACTCAAGATAAACATTGTCCGTTTAAAGTGAAGCATTACCTCTGTAAGACTTTTTTTTAAAACAAACACCTTTCTCATATAGAGATCTGTGTTTATTTAACAAAATACAGTACAGTTCATCACAGGCCTTGGCAATTAACAAATTACTAGGTTTTTATTCTGTTTTTAAAACTGTTCAGGTGGTATATGTTTATATATTTTTAAAAATTATCTGATATAAGTGATGTACATAAGTACAAGATACATATTTGAAGGTGCTTAGTTTGACATATTATTTAAAACTGATTTTTAACCAGATACAGGTGATTAAGAGTTACCATTTTGCCTTTGCAAATGAGAAATTGCTTAAAGAGAGAAGCCAGACACAGGTCACATTGCTCAAAGGGTACTCCATAAAAATAAGGTTACTTTTTATAACAAGGACATTAATGTCAGTTTGCTTCTCATACACCTGATTAATTCATGGATTCTCCAGCTGTTTATGGGGTACTGCACATCATGTACAGTTATTGTATAGCTTCTTCCTATTGTCTTTCTCATTTGTGAATTTAATTTTTCAGAAAAAGATACATAGATACAGTAAATACATAAGAATGAGAAAAAGTAGTTTAAGGATCAGGGGTATTTGAACAAATTTTATTTACATCCCAATAAATTTTAAGATTCCTGGGTGTCCAGCCAGATGACCTTTAAAGAAACCACTTGAAATCACAGAGACATTGCTGTACTGCCATCTGTTGTAGTAAACCCAGTAGTACAGGTGACCATTATAGCCCTCATAAAGAATATAAATGCCTAATGCTACAATAAAAATCAATGAAACTTCTTATCTTGGTATAAACTGATAATGTGGTGTTAGTGACATATATCAATAAAAGGAAGAATCAACAACTACTGACGTACTGTATATGAAGATGCATTAAGTTTTAAGTGAAAACACAACACAGCACATACTGTATTCTGATAGTATTTCATGAGAAAAACAGACTTCTCTCATTGAAATGTCTCTAACGTCTTCCAAAGGAAACACAGATTTATCTAAGATTTATCAAAGAAGCAGACTTTTCTCATTAAAATGTTCCCCTACCCTTCATAAAAAGCCCACTTTTCACATTCAAACATTCCCCACTTGTTAGTTACCTTAACTATATAACCTCTGGACATTTTGGCCCTCAGTACTTTCCCATCTTCTTTCATCAGTTCAGCCCTGTTTTTGGCAAGTTACTGTAGTTCACTTAATTTTTTCAGGATTCTGTCAAGCACCACCAGTAATATTTCAGTTTGATCAGATCAGGAGAATTGCAAGGTCAACTTAAAACAAAAGTTTATTTAAACAAACTACAGTATTGTGTTTGGTTAAACTCAAGATTTTTGTGTTCA
Source organism: Atractosteus spatula (assembly GCF_055471065.1). NCBI lineage: Eukaryota > Metazoa > Chordata > Actinopteri > Semionotiformes > Lepisosteidae > Atractosteus > Atractosteus spatula. The sequence goes on along the minus strand of NC_142714.1, from coordinate 39,592,036 downwards.
TTTACTAAAATGTAAAGGAAAAGGTGAATGAACCAATAAGGCAAAACTAGTATTTCAAAAGCTCTGTACTGAAATGGAATAAAGTTAGTTTCCTTGAAGGAAAGCTAAATGCAGTCAAAGTGCATGGAAAATGTACTTGTCTGATTATATTCAGAAATCTACACAGGAAATAGAATGTTCAAAAACTTGAAGTAATCTCTTATATTACACCCATAAGATCTATTCAGATCATATGCTAGGCTTTGACTAATTCCTCTTATTCTCATCTCTGTTACTGCAAGGAAATGGATATTTAGTAGGGGTATTAAAAGGAGTAAAATTCAAATGTATCAATGTCTGCATTTGATTTAGCAGCTGGAGGCCAATAAAAGTAAAAGAATATGAGGTAATATTCAACAAATTTAATTCTGACAGTCTTTTTTTTTCTTAAGCATTATGGAAACATACAGTAGGCTTCTGAGACACCTGCTGTAGTTTTGAATTTGTTGCAATCAGCTCTCAACATTATGTTCACTGCCATGTCTGTTCCATTCTACTGTGTTGTGTTTGACATTTTAAATATTGTTCTTCTTTAAGATAAGATGATTCCTTAGACTGTTAAAGATTCCTATTTCCACACTATTTACGTCGATAGTTTATACTGAGGACCTACATGAAACACTGCTCAGAAACATAGACACCATATTATTGTTTTTATTTCCTTATAAATTAAAAAGGGCTGAGAATTAAGTTGGTGATTGCCAGAAACAGACTCTGGATGTCTCAGCTGAGGAACTGTTTTGCATTGTGCATCAGTGATTCTGAGGTGTGCTGATTAGAGCACGATTGCTCAGGGAATTGACTGATTTCTAAAAGTAAAGAGGAAACCTAAGGGCTCCCCGGCAATAACAGACAAACAAGCTGGTAACAGGTTCTGATAAACCCTGAAGACAGTTTTTTTTTTCCCTTCAGATGCCATTTTGAGGGTACGTGCTAGTCTCTGCTTGACTGCACTAAAGTTTCCGAGGGCAAAAACAAATAATTAGCAGCACACTTTCATTTTTCTAAATAACACCAGCCCCTCAGAGCAACCCTTGTTATTTAGAAGTGGAATTTGTGTCGCCTTTGAAAAACACAACGTATACACTGAGAATTCCTGAAGCAGTATTGTTTTTAGGAGGCCTTGAACAACACATAAACCTTGTCAGACTGTTTGTTTAGCCATGGTATGTTTTAAGTAGATGTAGGAATGAAAAATGGAAATGTAGTAGTCGCACGGTTTAGAGTACAATTAAAATTCTCTTTAAATTCTTTCCGCTAAATGACTTCAGAATATACAAACTGCAATGATGAAAATGTGCAGTATTTCATTTTTTGAGATAGCACTAAAGAAGAAGCTGAGGGGTTGCAAATTATAATTAAAACAAACAATTAATCAGAGATCAGTATTTGCCAAAGTTTCTGCACTGCTTATGAATAGCGTTTTTTTTCTTCACAGAGCAAAAAAGAAACAAAGCAACTAAAAGCCTTGATGCATAAAAAACAGAGGAATGTCAATCCACCAGACCTGTGCGCTATTAGCAGGAATTAATTGAAATAATTAATGGCAACACTTTCTATTTTTAGAGCAGTCTAAATAAAATTATTATTAGAATGATCACATTTGGGTTCAATAATGACTGCAGATGTCTGGATGACTTTATTAATTTTGCACAGCTTGAACCTCTCAGCTATACTTAGCATTTCCTACTCTCAAAATATATCAGATGGTATCTCTCATGGCATAAAAAATACAGTTGATGTTATGTGTTAATATTAAAAATTCAGTATTACACATCATTGCATTTTGCTAAAACTGTTTAAGCAATAATCTTCTGATTTTTCTTTGGTACTGCCTGCATTGCCATCTTATATGACAGAAGTATACCACACTCACTGTCAAGATGTCAGCTTGCCTTGGCAGGGGTATGTCTTTAAAGCTACTGTCTTGTCTGATGTCACTCATATCTGTTAGAGAGACAACTTTCTGCATACTTTTGAAAGATACAGCTATAGTTAGGGTTTATCCACTAGCTCTGAGTCATATAATACAGAAAGCATCCTTGAGCATACTGTACATCTCTGCCATACCAAATATAAGGTGACATTTTGAAAGTTTGTGTATCAAAATATAAACAATATAAAGAACAATTACAGGGATATGTGCCAATGCAAAACGCTATGATTTGAAACCCATCTTCTTCTTACAATACTAGAAATAAAATTGAATCCATTGCATCTGAATGGTGTTTTTTACCTCTAACCCAATTTAAAATAACTAAGTATAAAGAAGATTCACTGCATGGATATTTACTCCAGACAAGAATCTGTACTTTTTGCTGTTTGAATGCATTAAGTACATGACCATTTATGGGACAGATTGTTGTTGGTAATGCATTAATATAAGTAATCAAAATTAACTGTATTATTAGGGTATCAGAAATAAGGCCAAAAGCCTATATACTGTATATTGATACTGAGCAATATATGTGTATACTTTATTTTAACAAGCACAGTGGCTGAACTGAATCCCTAAAAAACATAAAATCTAAAGCTAAACTAACATAATAATGTGCTTATTATACTCAATCTTTCACATCCCCAAAAACACACATTCATCTTGGAGTACAAAGTGAGGAAGCAGCAAGAAGCTGCTAGATTCTCTTTCACTCTCACGGTAGCAGAAGATTAGTGGATCAAATGATTAATGGTGAGCATGAGAGTGACAGGAAGGGAGGGAGGTGTTCCGCTGGATAAGTGGTAAAGGGATTGTTAGAGTAAGAAGTGTCAACAAAGTAATGAAATACAGTTTCAAACGAAATCTGGAGGGGATGATTTGAAGGAATTATGATGATCACAGCCTGTTTGTATAAGGAGCAATCTTCCTCAGGCATGGCACCTTTATTAAGACCTTAGACAGCTGGGCCTTGAGAAAAAAAAATCCCATTGCGATACAGCATATTATAAATAATAATAGTAAAATCCAGACAAGAGTTTGGATGACAACTTTTGATGAAGGATGTACCATTTTGTTCCAGGAAATTGAGTGGTTCTATTTATGGACATATAAACACCCATCACTTCATCCAGGCATTTAAAACAGAATATCTGTGCCTTGTGCAAGCAATGCTATTAAAAGTACCTTCTGTCAAGAGAAGCAGCATATGACATCTATTTTCTTTTATCTCTGTCTAAATTCAGAGTCACTTTAATGGCTGATAAGCAAGCTACGGGAACTGGTTACAGTTTCTTTTTGAACACGAGTGTTAAAAATACAAAGTAATAAAAAGTACTGTATACAAAGACACAAACACATGGAATCACAGTATTTGAATTTTGATATCAAAGAGCATTGTTTATTTGATTAAATAATATTTGGAATTCATATTTTCTGAAAATACACACACATATCCATCCATACATTTTCTAACCTCCTCTTCAATGCAGGGTCACAGGGGAGCCCTGCAAGGACCAGGCACAAAGCAGGGTCCATCCTGAACCGAACGCCAGTCCATTGCAGGGCAGACATTAGGCAGGCACACCCATGGCCAATTTTCCCAGAAACAAATTAACCTACCAATATGTTTTTGGGCAGTGGAAGGAAACCAGAACACCTAGGGGAAACCCACACAAATACAGGGAGAACAAACAAACTCCACACAGTTAGCGCCTCAGGTCCAGAATTGAATTCAGGACCTGCAAGGCAGCAATGCTAACCACTACACCACTGTGCTACCCACACATACATATCATTTACCTTATTGTGGGTTTGTATTGTTATGTACAGTATTTGAGTTGCATTAATGTAAGGATGAGATTTTACCTGTTTTAAACTGTGATCTCTTTATTTGAATTTATGCAGCAGAAAGGTTAGATTAACAGGTCCAAATTAAAGATTTATTTTTACATTTTTAATATTTGAACTTTTTGGAACATTTCAGTGATAACATTTTATCACTCTTACGATATTTCACTTTATTGCCACCTGCAATATTTTCAACAATGTAACTGAAAGGTTAGAAATTTAGTGGAATGAGATTAATGAGAGTAAATTCTAGCCTCCTATGGGCAAAAGGCTGGCCATCCTGTGTTTGGCATTTGTCTGAGAGCAAATTAAGGAGAAAACCTGTGAAATCTTTCTGACACTAGTTTCCTGTCAAAGACTATGTATCTTTGTTGGCCTCACACCCAACTCCCTCCCCCTCTATGAACTTCTTTATACCATATTAGTTTAACTCCACCAGCATTTTGTTGAAGCGACAAAAATATTGGAGTGCTGCAAAGTTCTCCGTTATCTTTGTTGATAGTTGGGGGAGGAGTCCTGCTCTTTGGTGATTCTTGTATCTGACTGTCCTCCAATGGAGGCTGATTGAAAGTCTTAAAGTGACTGATACCCATGTCTCTGTCTCCTAGCCATCTCCTGACTTCTAATTTCCTTTCCCTGTCCTCTTTTTATCATTTACTATGATTAATTATGTCCATCACTTCTCCTCTTATCTCCACCTCTCTCTCCCTCTCCTCAGCTGCCGAGAACTTTGGCGTCACTCTTAACTCCTCCCTCCCCCATATTCCTGAATCTCTGGCACACTTCTGTTGCTTCTCCTTGAACAGCTTCCATAGAAACCACCTCTTCCTCATTGACTGTTCTGTGCAGGCTGCAGTCCAGTCTCTGCTACTCCTGCCTAGACTGCTTTAACTCTCTTGGCCTGTCTCTGCCAGCACTATCTACACATTCCAACTCAACTTGAATTCCGCTACTCACCTTCCCTATCATCATGCTGCAGTCACTCCACTGGTTCCCTATTGAAAGGACCAGTGGTCCCCTATGAAAAATACAACAAAGTTAATCCTTACTTTTCTTCCTTTCTGGCTCTCTGCACTGCTCTCCCTGTGAACTGTGGTGACATGACACACATCTCATTAAAAACTGTCGTCAACACCTACCACTGGCTCAACCACTCTGCTCAGTCAAGGTGGAGTGAACTACTGTACACATAGAAATCAGAACTGTTCAGGCCCAAAAGACTTTTTTGTGCCTACTTGAGACTTGTTTGTTTAGGCAGCACCAGTGATCTCTCAGCTCTCAACTATATGCTTCAGTAATTCTAACACACTATTGCACTCATGTTTTCAATTCACAATCTGGTAATGAAGCTTGTAAATTACACTTCTTATTGCAAACAAGTAAGACATACTAATAGAATATCTACATCACAGCTATGTATCTGCACTATGCATGATTTGTATTCTTTTCATAATATTTCATTTTGGTTTTGAGCAGCGCTTGTGTTGTGCTTCCAGCTTTATTGTGCTGGCCTTCTTGTCCTTTATTCTTCTTATAGTTGCATTTTATCATATCTATTATCTTTTTTATACTTACACTTAATAATAAGGATGTCTACTAAGTAATAATAATGTGACATTGGCAATTCAGTGGAGAGCTAAATCTTTCAAAATACTGTAGATTTTCCATCACGAAATGATTATTAAGAAGAATACTCCACAGCGAGTCAAAAGACATAAGGAAATTTTTAACTGATTTTTTGAGAGAATCCAATGTTCAATAAGTGAGCGCTCTGAAACATAAATTCATTTCATCATCGTATTTAAAGAAAATGATAAAGGCTATAACAGGCTTATAGTCTGGAGTGCCTGTTAAGTGAATCCTTTGTCTGTGAAATTATGAGATTATTGTAAATGCAAAGTTCTAGGTCCCCAGACATCATTCTTTGTAAAGGTTGCCCTTTTTAGAACTTATTATTCAATACATGTTATCTTTACGAACAGTACATGTGTTTCTGTGATTCCAATTTGCCTGTAAGCACTGATTATATCTAACGCAAAGAGGATATACAAAAATACAAGTCAGATAATAAAAATGTTTCCATGAGAAGAATTGTTTAAATAGACTCACATATTTTTCATAATTTCTGCTTGTGTGACATAAAGGCTCATTAGAAGAAAAAAGCCTTGGCTGTATGTTTGAAAAAGGTGCACTTTACCAGTGTCCTAGTTTCTAAATCTGTTGGCTTGATTTAGAAAAATGGGAAGCCTATGAAAGAGGTTAGGTTGCTGTGATATCTATTTATACATTGTAAGCTGACCTGAATAAAAGTACATACATTTAAACTAAGCACATACATTTATTTTACATCTAGACCCAGATTTGCTTATTTTTTGTCACAAGAAATGTCTTTCGCTACTGTCTATGATTAACCATTGCTTAATAAGATATGCAGCAGGTCAAGGGAAAAAGAGGCATATCATATAGAATGTAGAAGTTATCATAGAAGTATGATATACTATAGAAGTAAAAGGTACAAGTGCCAAAGACCTGACCAAGAACATAAGCAGTAGTGCTTAATATGAATGAGGCTAAAATATTGGCATATCTCCCTCTTAAACACCAAACACCATATTAAAACAAGATCTATTAAAGCCATTTAGCAAAATACAATTTTCCTGTCAGCATTATTACAGAGATATACAATCCTGTCAGCTCCTGTCAGCCCTCAACAACTTGTACTGTATATTTTTACAACCATTTCTGCAAATGGCAGTACAGGTACAGGTATTTGTAATTGTTCATTGTGAAATATAAGTTCAGCAAAACTCCAGGTAGTGAGAAATCAGGTGAAAATGATGGAAGACTCCATTGAGGGTTTATATAAATAGGGTATTGATGTTTACTGTATTTCAGGTTATCTATTTACAGTATGAGCAAACCTCATTTAAGTAAAGCTCGTATTTACTGGTCTTTAATTTTTCTTTTTCAATACTTTGAATGAGGCACACTTACAGTATTATTTTGTTACCCACTTAATGTATCTTAACAGTGGAAGCAAAAATTACTTTCGACATTTCTAATTTGCTCAAACATAAAAAGAAAGACAATTATGTAGTTTAATCAGATCATACATGGTGTCACGTCTGCTGTGGTTCACTTTAAGGGCCTCTTCAGAAGTCCTAATCTGGCTTTTTACTCTTCAGAACCTCCCTGTTTCCTGAAAGTTTTTGCAATAATATACAACAAAACAAAATAAAAACATCATAAAGACCATGAATGAGAGAAGTCCAAACAACTCATTATGATAATTTGAGTTTGATTCTATATTGACTCATAGCCAGTACTATTTATACTTATCTTAATGTGCAAACAAAAGTGGTCTCACAAATCACTAAGTGGCAGTATTCCACATTGATTAATTTAGCATCAGATCCTCTGTCTTTGATTGTTAAATACAGTAAAGTTATGTTTATCTAGGTGGTAAGGTAAGAGGTAAAGACCATACCAGAGTCGAAGCAGCTCCTCAGGGCCAGCTTATCTGGTTTCTTCATGTGAACCACTATTATATACAGTGTACAACAGTTACCTACAATCTTCTTATGGCTACTGATTCAGGTTTTCTATCTATCCCTATTCTCCTATACCTCAGCTCTGGTTTTGACAACTATAACATCTTACTTTCCCGTCTTGAGAATGTGTTTGGAATTTATGACACTGCTCTAGAAATGATTAAACTCTTACTGTACTGATCACCAGCACTTTGTCTTCCTTGGGGGTTTCAGTTTTAAAGTTGGATTCATTAAGTCTGGTATTCCTTGGAGCTCAATACTGGGCCTCTGTACTATTCAGCATTTACATATTCCCACTTGGATAGCTATTAAGATTGAATGGCCTGAATTATCATTTCTATGCTGATAATACCCAAATCTAAGTCCATACTAAACCTGGCACTGAGATTGCTGCATTGTCTGAGTGTATCTGTAACATACTGTAAAAACCTGGATGAGTCAAAATTTCCTTAATTAAACCGAACAAGACTGAAGTCATGCTTCTTGGTACCTCCCATCAACTATGTAAAGCCATTGCACTAAGCCCATCTCTTACTGTAGATGTGCAGTAACCCTGTGTGTTACTGTAGGTGACACTGTACTTTAATTTCAATCTAAATGAAAGAACTTGGGAGTTGTACTGTACTTCATCTGGGCTTAAAGTGAAAACATTATCCTTCCATCTCAGAAATATCAACAGTCTGATGTTTCTGACTGTAGCTGAAAAGCTGGTGAATACATTTGTCTTCTCTTGAATTGATTTTTGTAATGGCCTACCCGTTGGGGTATCTTAATTCACTCTGAGCAATCTTCAGCATGTCCAGAATCCTGAATAGTTCTTGTGCAAGTGATCACTTTACTCCTGTCCTGGTGTCTGTGCACTGACTTCCTATCATGTTTTGTGTCAAATTCAAAATCCTCATGCTTAACTACAAGGCTCTACTGTACATAACTTGACACCTCAGCACTTGTCTAACTTATTTTCCTCCTACTCTCCACCTGACAGCCTTCATTCATCTGACTCTGGTCTCCAGTCTGTCCCCTAAGCACGTCTACATAGAATGTCCCACATCTCTGGAATTCTATCCCCAAGGATATCACAGAATAACCTTCCCTGATCACTTTCAAATACTGACTCAAAACCTTCTTCTTTAGAAAGGCTTTTATTTAATTGATATCTATATTTGCCCTACTGAATCCTAAAGGCCACTGTTTCTTTATGGTAATTGTTTTATCTTTGTTGCTGTTTTTTAAAATTTTCTTGTTAATTGCTTTGAGAAGATGTTTTTAAAGGTGTTATATAAAATAAAAATGATGAAGATTATTATTATATAAAAAGAAATTAAAAATATATATTGTATATTTCTGTGGTTGGCCACAGACACATACAGTATCTGAAAACTTATGCAATAATAACTTTTCCATTTTTGTTTCATAGTAATTATATGCTTACTTCTTTCTTTTTGTTTTTTTCTTTGAATGTGTTGCATACATTGTGAATTTAACAAATTCAAAGTCTATCTGAAAGTGTTATGACTGCAAACCTAAAGTCTAAAAATGTAAAAACTGCACAAGAGTCAGAAAAACGTTTATAAATACATGTACTTTTTTATATTTTATTAGATATTTTTATGGCGGCTCAGAAGCTGTTTAAGATTGAGATGTTTTCAAGAATAGAGTTAATAAACACAGACCTAATACTGTATGTCCAAACTTTAATACATCCAATTCATTCCAATTGAAACTGTAATTTAATACATAAAGCTAATGCACTCTGTAATTTGGCAAAACTTATACTTGAATTTTGTTTCATTCCAGAATTCCCAATCAAATATAGTAGTAGCTCAGACATTTTAGCCTGGTGTTATTTGGGTATATTATGCATGGAGCACTAAGCTATAAAAGTTGTCTTTAGATTATGGAAAGTCTATGAAATCCCTGTTTTTCAATAATTCAGCATCTTTCTCACTGTATGGGTCAAAAACACAGCAGGTCATTTCTCATTGAATAAATAATTCACAGCTCATACATTATCTCTGTCTCTGTTTAGCAATAAACTATTTCTTTGAAGACTTGTAGCAAACCAATAGACTGTTATTATACTGAACAGACAGACTTTAAATTGAAGGATGACATCACTGTATTATATTGTGCTGAAAGTATGAAAATAATTCACCACAGCTCTTTGCCTTCTATCATGTGTTAGATTTATTTTTCATGTTAAAACTGATCTCTCTACAAACAAAATACAGAGCTTGAAGATAAATTATGTAGATGCAGAAATGATAGTAAGAGAATTAGTTCTTTGTTTCTTACCATGGTCTTTTAATCTAAGTATCTTTCTAAATCATAAAAAGATTACTTAATGTGCTGATGTGTGAGAAAGATGTCTCTGTACTCTGCTGTAACAAGTTTATTTAGTTATGACTGAATGTGAAATGTAGTTGTTGTTGTTCATAGTTATCCTGAATGATAGGGCAGCATAATGATTAGTGCTTGCTGTCGTACAGTTCTATGGTCTTCGGTTTGATTCCAGCTTGGAATACCAGTTGATGGGCGGTGCAGTGGCTCTGTGGCTAGAAGATTGCCATTTCGTATCCTGTGGTCAGTAAAGGAATCCTACTCTGTTGGGCCCCTGACCCCAACTGCTCCAGGGGCGCCGTGTAAATGCCTGACCTTGTGCTCTGACCCCAAGCTTCTTTCCTTGTCTGTGTGTCTCCTGGAGATCAAGGTGGGGTATGTGAAGAGACAAATTCCTAATACAAGAAATTGGATATTATCAATAAAGTGATCGTATCTTATATGTGTGGTGTCTGTATGTTAGCCTGCACTAAAGCAGTCCACACAGCTAAAGCTCCCTGCACAATGGCTCCAACTCCTCACACTACACAGTTGCTCCAAGTCTCCACCTGGCATCATAGTCTCCAAGTCCCACACCTAATGATTAGACTACATTTATCTTCATCTGTAATTAGCTTTGTATGTTTTCAACATGAATAGAAAGGGATCATTATTCAGCGACCAACTTAGTACCTTTTCACCAATTTGATTTTCCTTAATTATGATGGTGATGATAGATATCTTAAAAGGAACACCCTGCAGGGTTATTGTGACTTCTAAGAGCATGTAGCCAGCATAAATTATTGTTATGAATATTAACTAGCTCTTGTAGTGTCAGTGCTCAGGAGTTAGAGCTATCTTGCAACTTTTATAAATTTTATGTGACATTGTTGATCTCAGAAAAGTTTTGATGAACTTTAAGTAAGAAAATTTCTCTCATTCTAGGTAACAGTGGGGGTGGTTCCAATTACCCAGGTTGGCCCCAAGATAAAAGTATCCCTGATACAGATGTGCCAAGCTGGAGTGAAACTGGGATCTGTACCTAACCATTCACGTCAGTATAAAACTGGAAACTACAGTATCTGAAATGATCAGAATGGATCACATTCCCCTCAGAGCTCTCCGTTGTCCAATGTCCTAAAACTGAATGCTGTCTTCAAACTGTAGTAGTAACCATGTAGTGTTAGTGCTGTGCTGTGGTGTATATTTTTTTAAATTTGAAGCTTTGACTTTGGGTTAACAAACATTACTGAAGAATTATCTCTAGACAGGGCAGCATGTACAGTACTATACTGCAAACCCACCAATAACCCCCTTTGTTCTCACACTGACATCAGCCGGAGTCTTCTTTAATTACCAGTCCAGATGGAGCAGGTGTTCTAACTTGAGCTGGAATTACAATTTTCTTTCAGAACGATTGCATTGCTGGACTCTGACCTAATGATCTCTAGGACAGGTGCAATTAGACTAGTTGCATTTACTGTGTGCTAAATGTCATATGGTCATGATTTAAAATATCATTATAATTATATTTTATTATTCCAAGATGTAACAAGAAGGACAAGCAGAAAGAACAGAAGAAAATGAAAACAAGCATAAATATAGTATCGATCTACACACAGATGCTGTAAATAAATAAATTGTAATAAAGATTTTTTGCTTCTTTTTCTAATGTTTTCTTCAACTTGAACAGATTGTCAAGGTCCTGTTGTGTTATAATGTGGTTTGGTCCTTTATAGTGGAGAAAGTGTATTTTTATAAAACAATCATATTAAATCATATGGGAATCCTTAATATTATATTTATATATATAGTATGAAACCTTTAAGTATTCACAAAAAGTCAAGGTTGATATTCGATACAGGTCATTTCATAAAGCAACAGTTATGACGTCTGAAGTCATGGAAGTACAAATACTGCTGTCGAAAAAATTGAGGACACAGAGCTTTCTGTTCCTGCCTGGTACATAGAGAAAACTATCATCTTGTCTCACAAAGCATTATAACAAGCTTTAAGTTATCCGATATGTAAACAAGCCATATGTAATTGGGAGGGAAGTACAAAGCTTCCCTTAGGAGCAGTGTGTTCCACAGAGATAAGTATTCATTCAGCAAGCCCACCTGACTGTGGGTTGGCATTACATGATGAAGTAAGCCACATGAAGCCACATGCTTCACAAACTATTCTGAATCTATTCACAGTCTATTCTTGCAAAAATGGACACATTAATCTTTGAAGGGCTGGCTTGTACTATATTGTTTTGCTTTACAGTATAATCTGGCAAAACATTATTTATAAAAAATCTATTGACACTGAAGGACAGCTTTAATGCAAGTTGTCTTAATTGAAATAAGTAGTCTATTCCAAGAATAAATTAATAAAGAAATTAATTGATTCATGAGCTACAGTATATTGTCTCTTTACTTTGTCCTCCACAAGGCTTTTAAAAATAAATGAAAATGTGCTTCAAGAGGACTATGATTATTTACAGTATTTTTGTATTATATGGGAATACATTGAATTGTAAAATAAGGAAGTCAATAAATGCACAGATTGACAAGCTGCATGTGTTAAAGAAACCTTAAAAGCTGTATAAGGAGGTGTACAGTAGTTCTTTGGACATTAATAATTTTTCAGAAATTACAAAAAATACAGATTTAAGGTAAAACCCTGTTTTGCCTTTTGAACATTATCATCTCACAAGGCAAGTCTAATGCATAAAGCATAAACCTCATACAGCCTGCTAGTTATAAAACTGTTGGATTCAAGTTTCTGCAAATGTTCAATGCCATTAATGCCTATAGCAAAATGGACAACCCATTAGATGAGCTTTTATTTCAACCTTGACATTCATTGCTTTCAGTGACTGCCGGTCCCTCCTGAGGGAAACATAATAGCAAATCTAATGGGAAAAAAGCTTTATGCTAGGTGGACACAGGAGGACAGGCCAGACATGCATAATGTACAGTTCATTGTGAATCAGCCAGTCTGGTCTGGTGAGAAAGGGCTGGGTATTGGTAAACCTTGTTCTTAATATTTAAAACTGTATAATCATAATCACAATGTAATTCCAATAGTACACTCGTGTGCAATCAGAACACTGCTATAATTTAGGTAGGTATATACAGTATACAAATCCACAAGGCCTGAAGAGAGGACAACAGACATTAAATGGAGCCTCACTGAACAAGAAAATGACATTTCAAGAGACATGCAAATTTTAAGTACTATTTTGTAATGATATCTTTCACTGATATTTTGAATTTCACGCATTTATTTCTCATATAAGTCTGTAATGATCGCATTTGCTGTACATTTTCCATGGTGATAATATTTTAACCTGAAGTATACATAAAGATTCAGATTCAGAAACCTTAATATATATAAAATATGTATAAAGAGATAATATTTTCCTCATGGTCTTATCTCCTTAACTTCTTAGAGCCAGCTCCTTATGATTGTTGCTGAGATGGGACTCTGATTCAAGGTACTTAGTTGGAGAAGTGTCAGGAAATGCAACTATGTTACATTTTTACTGGTGCAGAAACTATAACAATGTTGTTAGTTGCCTTTTCTTTCATTGCAGTGTATTTAAGTATATCCAATTTGCTTTTGAGTGTTTTATATTTGTTTATATGTGTTAAATATGTTTATTTTTTGTTCTGTTTTACATAAATAAACAATTACTGAAAAGCTATTTTTTAGTTATGTTCCCATAATTTCATTTTCATTAAATAAACCACATAGTAAAACTTAAAATATACACCAAAAAAACCTACGTTTTGAAGTGACGTAATTCACTTAGTAATGAAGAAAATTAAGTAAGCTGTAGCTGATGTACTGTATGCCAAGGGATGAGTAACAAGATACACAATAAAAAAATTAATACAGTAGTTCAATTTAATGCATAATTTGTGATTAAATAGGTATTGTTATAGGCACTAAAGTTAATAACATATTATAGCAGTCTTACAGTTAAGAACACAATAAGCTTACAAAAAAATAAGCACGCATTCACCCACCCATCCATTTTTGCTTTGTCCACAACATGGTCACGGAGGAACCAAAGCCTATCCTGTCAAACAGTGGGCACAAGGCAGGATATACCCTGGATGGGACACTAGTCTATTATACAGTAGGGCAGACACACAGAAACGTACAGTACTGTACATACACATGCATAAACTCACACGCACACCAGGACCCATTTTACCAGAAGCACATTAAAGTACCCGTATCTACCAGCTGTGGGAAGAAATCACCCGTAGGAAACCAATGAGAACATAGGGACAACATACTTTACAAACTCATGACACCCCTAGCATATATTCACTTCAACAAATGATATACTGTATAACCCAGTATCTCACTTTCAAAAGTCAAAATAGTTAAATTAATACAAAACTTAATGTTTCAGTTGTGAAGCTTTTGCGCTCATAAAATAATTCAGTCCTGTCATACAGCTAGATCTAATCAGGAAGACCTTAAAATCGCTTGTCTTCACATGATAGTATACTTTACTTCCTTTAAAAACTTGGAACAGATTAAAACTTCTCTTTGCTTTATAAAATCATGCACAAGTTAAATAATGAGGCACAACTTTATAAGAATACAAAGCAAAACCTCAAGGTGTCTGCCAAGAACCAAGATTCATTAACAGTAAATAACACAATTAACGAGCTTGAGGTCACTCATCAAACCAAAACAAGGCTTTCACCAGCAGCAGTTAAACAAAACTTTTTGCAATATGGTTTGTAAGATTGTTTTTCTTCCATGAAGGCTGTACATTCCCTTCTGCCTGGTGGTGCAAGTGTAGATTATCAGAAAATACTGAAACTGTATATTGAATTGTAAAGAATCCAACAATTTAATATTAACTTTAATTTCTGCAGCATTCATTGCAAGAGAAGATGGAAGACCTATAACCTGGCTGGCATATACTTACTTACCTAAATGAAAGTTTTACTGTGTATGTCACATCCTTTTGCATCAGAAAACAAAATGCATGATTAAGCTTGATTGAAGTAAAAGGCCTGTATGTTATTTTGTTTTGGGTCTTGTTGTAATGTAGCTTGCTATATATAATTTAGTAAGCTTCCTGTATTTCATCACTTGCAATGTCATGAGTGAAACATCTTCTCTTTAATCCCTGATGTAACCATATGAGTGATTGGGTGTGTGGGTGCTGTCAGAAGAGATGGCTTACTCTGAGTGCAAATTTAGCATTTGTTTAAACTATATTTAGAGACACCAGGGCTTATAGCTTAGGTGTCTATATACATAAACCTTCTGAAAAAAATTAGAATAAACACCTCAGAGCTTTAAAAGCAATAAAACATCTGTACAGAGACATAGAAAAAAGATTGAGGAGATACATTAATCCTTACTAGTGAAGAAATGTTAATACGAGTTATTTAGTTTCACACGATCATCTGTCCACCATAATAACTGAGAAATGATAGATAACTGTGATATTTGACCAGTCCTGACCATCGTAGCTGCCTAGATTATCTTGATCCTGATCATGTTTGAGTTCAGAAGCAAAGCAGTCCTTGGTGTGATTAGCACTGGAATAGAAGTCTTCAAAGGAATATCTTTTTGTGTTTATATACTCTGCACTTCATGATCAGCAGCAATTGTAGATCACAGATGTCAGTCACATCCAGGAACATACTGTAATCAGCTGCTATGAATGAGCTCTCACACATTCCAGACCGGCACATACTGTATAGCCCATGGACCACAAGAAATGACCCAAAAGAAAACAGTTCAGCAGTTCCAAAGTAGTCCCTTTGCTGGCTCTTTGGTATTTTCCTCATTTCTGGGTGAACCGAACAATGTGTCCCTAATGTTTCCCCCTCTACCCTGTTTGTATCTGAGTCTAGTCTTGGGGAGAGGAGGGAGATTGTGGGGCATTCCTCCTCTACTCTCAGTCCCTGGTGTTCAAGTCAAATCCTTCTCCCAAGGGCTGCATTGTACTGATTGGTGCTTTTTGAAGTCCCCTTCACAAGGGCTCAAATTCATTCTCAGTAGGGTGGAAGTATTTCCTTGATGTTTTGGGTTTGGGAAGAGTTAACTCTCAGCACTCGTCGAGGAAATGCCTGTATACAGATGGACAGGTGTAACGGTAAATTCACACCCTATTCTTGAGCCCCCCTCCCGGTCACAGACATAGTTAAACCTGTCTTACACACACTGAATTGTGTGGTAATTAACAAGTATCTGCGCAAGAAACCTTTGATCAATGAGAAGCTTAAGAGCACAGAATTACAAATGTGCCACCCATGAAGAGACACCAGCCATTCTATACAAATCCAAATAAACACAGTCCTTGACAACAGGTTCCCCTACATCTGTTTTCTTTCATTTTGTGATATTCCCACTGCATTTAGTACAAAACTAAGGATGCTGAGTATTTCAACAGCAGATCCTTACAGGTAGTGGTTATTCAGTTCACAGCTTTTACTTCTGTCGAAATCAAAGTGAACCTCCAGCAAGTTAGAGATGTGTTCAGATGAAGTAAATGAGGACAAATTGCAGTATAGAACATGTCATGCTGCTGTTCAGCAAATTAGAGGAATATCTAATCTTGCAAGCTGTTAAAAAATACTCATTATAATAATAAACTTTATTTAATATAGCACCTTTAAAGGTGGCTTCTCAAAGCACTTAAAGCGCTATGCATTAGTGCAAAACTTTCCTTAATTAGTTCCTTAGTTACAGCTATAGTAACTAAAAGGATATGACATTATAATGAGAATATTTTACAATAAAATTCCAGTAATATACAGTGTCTCCTGATGGAGTTTCATTTTGCAAAGGTTGGTACATTTTCATAACATCTGTGGTGACTCCTCCTCTAATACGTAAGAAGGAGAGGAGGCCATTTAGTCCATGTAAGCTCTTTTGGTTTTCAGTAACTAATTGATCATACAGTAGGATTTCATCTAGCAGTCTCATGAAAGAAGCCATGGTACTGGCTTTGACAACATGGCTGCGTATCTTGTTCCAGACTTCCACAGTCTTTTGACTTTTGAGCCACTAGTCTTTGTTTTGAAAGTATGTCTTCTTTATATCATTATACAGATATATGTAAATTATATGTATATTGTATTATTATAATTTAAATGTAGTCTTACTAGTGCATTGTACAATTTTAACATGTCCTCACTCAATTTTAATTATTTTCTGATAACTATAGATCGTAAAATTCCTAAAATCACCAAGTTTTTGTGTTTTCTCATTAGGAAAAAAGCAGTTGTTACTTTAGCATAATGATTCAAGTTTTATGAATATGGACCTAAGAAGGTATCTTGTTCAAAATTAGTGTTTCATATTTTATATTTATAGTTGTTTGGGTACCTGCACATGATACTCTGCACTAGATTCTCTAGATTGAATATACAACAGTAACATACAACAGTAATATACAACAGGTAGTATGTGAGGACGATTTTGTCTGATGTGCCCTAGATTGGAGCTTGGCTACACCTTTTCACCTACGTTCTAAAATGATATAAATGTCTGAAATCAGTTACAATGAGTAATAGATACACACAAGTAAGCAAGTAAGACAAAATGCATTGATAAGATTAAGTGTATTTGCCAAATATACAGTAATAGAGAGGCACATCTTTTTCTAAAAACAATGGTGCAACACAAACCAGATGAAGTGGATTCTGTCTCTGGTTTAAAACTTTTTTTTTTACACAAAAGGTTGGGGAAAATGGGCAACACTGTGGAGCAGTAGCCAGCATTGCTGCCTCGCAGTGCTCGGGCCATGAGTTCAATTCAGGGCCCGGTGTGCTATCTGCATGAAGTTTTTATGTTGTCTTCGTGTTTCTGTGGGTTTCTTCGAGGTTCTTTGGTTTCCTCCCACAGTCCAAACACATACTGGTAGGTTAATTGGCTTTAGGAAAATTGACCCCAGCTATGAGTGTGTGGGTTTCTGTGTTTGTGTCTGTTTGCCCTCTGATGGCATCACGTCCAGAGTGTATCCTGCCTTGCACCCATTGCTTGCAAGGATAGGCTCTGGTTCCCCTGTGACCCTGAATTGGATGAAACAGTTAGAAAATGGATGGATTGTGGAACATGAGCTGGTACCCTGGCTTCATTAAAGAAATGGCTACATGAGATACTTTGATCAGTTACCTTCTACAGTAACTACCAAAATAGTTTAGCCTCCTCTCACTTTCTTATGGTTTTATATTCTAATGTCCTAAAATCATATAAAAGAGAGGTAAAGCTAATTTACTAAGACCACAAGATGGCAGTGTTGTCTAATGAACTAATGCACAGCCTTGTTAATTTTTCTATTTAACATTTTCTATTTGCTATTGTTTTATCCCAAAGTTTGAAGACGTGCTGTCCAAGTTAACTGGCATCTGTAAACATCACTGACTCTGTGTAGAGAGTAAGAAACCTGCCAGATGTGGCTCTAGGTCATTAGACCTTCTAAGGATACAGCTTTTAATCTAGTTTATTTAACTACATTTAACTACATTTAACTGACAAGCAGACCACAGTCTGTGAGACTTCAGAACTGTGTGTCTGAACAGAAGTGAGTAACACAGGGGCTCCTCAGGGGACGGTTCTTTCTCCATTCCTCTTCACCCTCTATACTTCGGACTTTAAGCACAACTCAAAGTCATGCCACCTGCAGAAGTTCTCAGATGACTCTGCAATTGTGGGATGTATCAAGGGTGGGCAGGAGGAGGAGTACAGAGGACTGGTTAGCAGCTTTGTGGAGTGGTGTGGGGTGAACCACTTGGAACTGAATGTAACAAAGACAAAGGAACTGGTGGTAGATTTCAGGAGGAAAAAGGTCAAACCTACTCCTGTCTACATCCATGGGAGTAGCGTGGAGATGGTGGACTCGTACAAGTACCTGGGAGTGCACGTCGACGATAGACTGGAATGGTCTAAGAACATCAAGGCCATCTATAAAAAGAGACAGAGCCGACTTTACTTCTTGAGGAGGCTCAGGTCCTTCAATGCATGCAGTAAGACACTACATATGTTCTATCAGTTGGTGGTAGCGAGCGCCATTTTCTACGCAGTGGTATGCTGGGGCCCTGGGATTAGAGCAGTGGATTCTAAAAGGCTGAACAAGCTCATCAGGAGAGCAAGCTCTGTCATTGGGTTTGACCTGGACCCCTTGGAGGTAGTGGCTGAGAGGAGAATGGTGTCCAAACTAGAGGCCATCATGGACAACATCTCCCATCCCCTCTATGACAGGCTTGTAGAAATGAAGAGCACGTTCAGCAATAGACTGATTCATCCACGGTGCGACAGGGAGCGCTACAGGAGGTCATTCTTGCCTTCTGCCATAAGACTGTACAACGCATCCACCTTGCGTCTGGGCAGAGGCAACATTGACAGTGACCTGTTTCTGGACTGAACGCATCTACACATCTACTGCTACATCTGTTCTCTTTCTTTTCCTGTTTACAACTGTTTTTTGTGCAATATATGCCAGGGACCCGTGCAATACATTTATATTTATATCTATATCTACAGTGGTGTGAAAAAGTGTTTGCCCCCTTCCTGATTTCTTATTTTTTTGCATGTTTGTCACACTGAAATGTTTCAGATCATCAAACAAATTGAAATATTAGACAAAGATAACACAAGTAAACACAAAATGCAGTTTTTAAATGAAGGTTTTTATTATTAAGGGAAAAAAAAATCCAAACCTACATGGCCCTGTGTGAAAAAGTGATTGCCCCCCCTGTTAAAACATAAATCAACTGTGGTTTATCACATCTTTGGAAAGCTGAGTTCAATTTCTCTAGCCACACCCAGGCCTGATTACTGCCACACCTGTTCTCAATCAAGAAATCACTTAAATAGGACCTGCCTGACAAAGTGAAGTAGACCAAAAGATCCTCAAAAGCTAGACATCATGCTGCGATCCAAAGAAATTCAGGAACAAATGAGAAACAGAGTAATTGAGATTTATCAATCTGGAAAAGGTTATAAAGCCATTTCTAAAGCTTTGGGACTCCAGCGAACCACAGTGAGAGCCATTATCCACAAATGGCGAAAACATGGAACAGTGGTGAACCTTCCAAGGAGTGGCCGGCCGACCAAAATGACCCCAAGAGCGCAGCGATGACTCATCCAAGAGGTCAGAAAAAACCCCACAACAACATCCAAAGAACTGCAGGCTTCACTTGCCTCAGTTAAGGTCAGTGTTCATGACTCCACCATAAGAAAGAGACTGGGCAAAAATGGCCTGCATGACAGAGTTCCAAGACGAAAACCACTGCTGAGCAAAAAGAACATAAAGGCTTGTCTCAGTTTTGCCAGAAAACATCTTGATGATCCCCAAGATTTTTGGGAAAATACTCTGTGGACTGACGAGACAAAAGTTGAACTTTTTGGAAGGTGTGTGTCCCATTACATCTGGCGTAAAAGTAACACAGTATTTCAGAAAAGGAACATCATACCAACAGTAAAATATGGTGGTGGTAGCGTGATGATCTGGGGCTGTTTTGCTGCTTCAGGACCTGGAAGACTTGCTGTGGTAAATGGAACCATGAATTCTGCTGTCTACCAAAAAATCCTGAAGGAGAATGTCCGGCCATCTGTTCGTGACCTCAAGCTGAAGCGCACTTGGGTTCTGCAGCAGGACAATGATCCAAAACACACCAGCAAGTCCACCTCTGAATGGCTTAAGAAAAACAAAATGAAGACTTTGGAGTGGCCTAGTCAAAGTCCTGACCTGAATCCGATTGAGATGTTGTGGCATGACCTTAAAAAAGGGGTTAAGGCTCGAAAACCCTCCAATGTGGCTGAATTACAACAATTCTGCAAAGGTGAGTGGGCCAAAATTCCTCCACAGCACTGTAAAAGACTCATTGCCAGTTATCGCAAACGCTTTGATTGCAGTTGTTGCTGCTAAGGGTGGCCCAACCAGTTATTAGGTTTAGGGGGCAATCACTTTTTCACACAGGGCCATGTAGGTTTGGATTTTTGTTTTCCCTTAATAATAAAAATCTTCATTTAAAAACTGCATTTTGTGTTTACTTGTGTTATCTTTGTCTAATATTTCAATTTGTTTGATGATCTGAAACATTTCAGTGTGACAAACATGCAAAAAAATAAGAAATCAGGAAGGGGGCAAACACTTTTTCACACCACTGTATATTTACATCTATATTTATATTCATATGTGTGATATGATTTTTCTGCGTACTGTTCTGTTCTAGTTTGTTCTTTGTGTATCCGGACTCTGAGTAACTCTTTTAGTGCACCCCTCACTGTACTGATTGTATTATACTATTATTATTATTGTATCATTCGTTACACTGTGGCTGTGTTGTCTGTGTAAAGCTGCTGTTGCACTGCAATTTCCCTCACGGGATCAATAAAGTATCTATCTATCTAACTAAAGTTCGGGAGGGATGACAACAACCACGCTCAATCATCCCCAACTGTCAGCGATTAGCAATCACTCCCTTCGTCCTTTCTCCACCGAATGCTATAAATACCAAATGCGATATCTCGGATACCTCTCCCTCGCGTGCAATTTTTGCATCCCAACTTCACCCCAACTCCACCTCTGCAGCTGCCCCTTGGTTACCTTGTGGGGGAGTCCTGGCCTCCTCGTCCTATGGCCAGGAGGTTGGCCCTCGGCCAAGGGGGTTAAGCCAAATATTCGCTCCACAATAGTTTGCCACGCTTTGATTTTGGGGCGTTGTCATTCCTCGTGAACTGAAATGAGTGGATGTTTTCTACCAGTGGAGTGGCACATTGCTAGTATTTCTGCCTTACTGGGTGAAGTCCTGGGCTCAGTTCCAAACCTGTAGTGCTGTATGTATGGAGTTTGTAAGTGTATATGTCCTCCCTGTATTTATGTGTTTTTTCTTTGAGGTGCTCTTGTTTCCTTCTGGGAAAATTTGGCCTTATGTAAATAAGTGTTTGTGTCTGTGTGTGCCCTGTGACGAACTGGTGTCCCATCCAAGGTGTATACCACCTTGCTCCCATTGCTTACTGGAATAGGCTGAGCATACATTGTTGAAATGTACAATAATAAATCTTAAACAGTTCAACAAATATCATTTTTAGATATATACTGTATAAAATCATTTAATAATGATATTGTAAGTTGTAACTTCACTTTAATTTTGTAACATATGAAGTTTTACTGCTTATGCAATTGATTTCAGTCTACACAAACCTATAATGTTTTACATTGGCACATAATCCCTAATTGAGACAAAACATGTGAAACCCAGTCCAGATGCATAACTAATTCATTTTAAAGGCCGAAAATTATATCACATAAAAAAATGAAGTTTTGCTGCTGGCTGTGGTAAGTCACATACAGTATTTGACACATGAACATGGAGACAGAACATACAAGAAAACTGTCCAGTGACTGCTTTATATAAAATAAGGAGACAGAGTCATCTGGATTTTTAAAACAAAAATAAAGTAAGAAAATAGTCTTCCCTAAAAGGTACTCTAACACCAAAACTAAATTGATCTAAAGAAAATCCTGAGCTGAAAAAACTCAACATTCAATTAATTTCAATACTTTTCAGCATTCACTTTTTTGAGACACTGTTTTTCAAACAGCTCAGCTTTGTCTTAGAAAGTCTCCATCTCTTTTGTATACCCCACTGACTGCTGTGAGAGAACTAGTGAAAAAATGGAAAACAATGACACAAGTTGAAATGTACAGAGTTAAAATTCTATACATTTTAACTTTTTCTGAAAAGTTTACGATTTGAACTTTGCATAAATGCTCAATGAGACAACATAATTTCAGAATTTGCTGTGTCAGAGTAAGGGTATGTCTCAATGCTTCAGCAACAAATTTGTACTCAGCACTGAATGTAATAACAACAATATCATTCAAAACTTGGAACACATTTGTATCAGGAATGTGTGTATCTCCTTTAGAAATGTCAGTGGGTAGCTGCCCACATGCCTCCCTGTTCACTACAATAAGGAAACATTTTGACACATTTATTTATGTGTTTTGAGGCTCCACTTTCTGAGACTTTATGCTGACACCACAATATTAAAAAGTAGAACTTCTCATTGACATATAAAATAAATATATTTTTTCTAAAGATCTTATAGGCAATTTATTTTTTTCAGTGAAGATGGGATTGTGCCTGAGGCTATCATTCATGATGTATTGGCCGGTTCAATTCTCCTAATGCTTTCTACCTTTCTCCCTTTTCTGTCTTTCTCCAGGTGTGTACTGGAAACTTCTGCTGTGTTTTGCACAAGTGAAAGCACTGTTATCTGGAGTCTTGTGACACACAAAGACATTTAACAGAGGTGTGAACAGGCTAGAATTTCTTTAATGCATTTACTCTATGTGTGTATTGTTAAATGAGGAAAGAGTATTTATGGCCCTCATTTTATCAGCTGTTTGTGTTTCCTCCTCCAGTATGGCTTTAGATTACCGAAATTCTGCTGAGTCTGTTGTCTGCTTTTCTTTGTCCACTTCTAGCGACTCTGACTTAACAACTGATAGGTCTAACTACAGTATACTTTACAATATGTTCTGCAGTTTGGGCAAACACTAATTTGTTACATGTTTGCTTTGTTGGCTTAACTCACCTTGCTGAGAAAATGACAACCTATTGATGAGGACAAGGTTGTTGGATTCCCTCCTACCCCCATTTGTATGAGGGGGTTTGAGTGTACATGAGTAATATACTGTATGTGTGAAGAAGTGGTGGAGGGGAATTACTGAAAAATCAAACTCACGAGTGTATAATTTATATGCAGGTACTGTAGATTAGAGTATGATTTCCTCCAAAATGTAGTTTAAAACTTTATTTCAGTAATTGGTTACACCCTAATTAAGATGGAGTACAGGCATTATTTGAACTATGTTGCTAATTTTACTTCCGTTTAATATATTGTCTGGCTGAAAGACTGAGCAGAATTCTTTACATCTGTACAAAGTTTTAAAATCAAATATAAATGAGAATGGAGGGCATGGCCGTACAGTGGTTAGTATTGCTACCTTGATGCACTGGGCAGAGTACAAGCCATGAAGCTTGAAAGAATATTGTATGAGGGATCATGTGTATAACCTAAGTGAAAGGAGACAGCATCACCTCTGCATTGCTTCTGGAGATTTATACACAGCAAGTGTAAAAGCCTGAAGAAGGAAGCTGGAGCCCAACACTACATCAGATTGAATGCCAATGGAAAATGGAGGAATGGGAGGGGGACCTGTTACCACAGATCAGATGCCAGGAGAGGCAATCCAACAAGGCAAAACAGGCATCAGCAGCTAGATGAGCTCTTGTGATACAGTGGGGAAAAGCAGAGGAAAGGGAGGGTCAAAAGATAATTGGCAGGACCAAAGACATGGTAAGTGGGGCATCAAACAAAGAAGAAGAGATAGAAAAAGACAGAAGAAGGGAAAGAGTCAAGGCAGAGACCACAAAAAGGGAAGAAAAGTGAAGGAGGGAGAGACATAAGGGGCATAGAGAGTAGGATAGGGGATGGTCTCACAGGCTGGGGGCAATGCAGTCAGGACAGGCCAAGGAAGAAGGGAAGATGGCATGGAGATGAGAATGAGTTTTCCATGGAGTGTGAAAGCTTAGATTGATGTTGATGACTTGGAGAAGAGAGGTGGGACTGAAGATGGGTTCGGATGCCAGAAGACGTGCGAGCGGACTTGCAGTGTGGGTGAGACAAAGACATAGGGAGGTCCCAAATGAGATGTGCCAGTGACTTAGTTATAACTGTGATATTTATAGGCAGGTATCTGGAATTGTCTGATATTAACCCCCTTCAAGGGGAGTTCAAACCTTTTTGTTTAAAGCCCCATTAATCACAAATGAGATCAACTACATTCTTAAATTAAAAATAGCCCTATTTCTTTTACAGATAACAGCTATTTCACACTACTGTTGAAACTGCCTCAACCACATATCTAGACAGTTTGTTCCAATTTTTTTTTCACAAAAGCCTCTCGTGTTTACAGCAAACATACTTTAATAAGTAAAATCTGATGTTTTTCTGTTGTCTTTTATTAAAAGTATATATGCAGTTCTGTGAAGCAATCACAATACACATTTGATATATGACATATTATTATTTTTCTTGTCTATTACAAAGAAAGTTCTTTAACCAGTACAGCATCAGCATGTCACTTATTATTTAGCAAAACCTCAAAATGATAGTTTTCTATGTAGGGCTGTATTCCAAAGACTTAATGAAAAGAATCAAACAAATGATCATTTTTAACATTTTTGTATTTTTAACAGATTTGAACATATTACACAAACACCAATTCTAATTTTAGCACACTGTACATATTACAAGATTAAGACATATTAGAAAAAAAGGGGAGGTGAATATTCTTATCAAATATCTGGCATTTCAGAGAGTGCTAATTATTATGAAATATATTTTTGCAATAAAGATGCAGTACCTTCAGTAGAATCCTCTGCTTTTTCTATTGAATTTTTTCCTTGATCATGATTTGTTTTGTACTGCTGAAATATGCCCCGAATTCTTAAGATGCTTGAGAAGTTTTGCCTGTGGAAACCTCCTCAGGCAACTTTTCCCAATTCATTACTTAAAGAACAGAATTAAATAATTACTTGTTCTGACTATTCATCTATAATTGCTCTCATTTGTCATTTGCCTGACTCGATTGTTAAAAGGTACAGTATGTAATTCAGAGGAAAATGATAGATTTTCTTAGCAAAGCCTTTTGTACTGTAGCCCTTATATACAATTAAAATAATAGTTTTTAATGGAAGGCAGAAACAAAGGAAACACTTATTTTTAACATGGGGACTTTTCAGATAAAATAATCTTAATTAGGTGAAATGGGTATAGAAAAAGGTGGCACAGAAATGCAGTGGTTATTGTTTTTGCCTCTCAGCACTAGGTCCCTGGGTTCAATTCTGGACTGGAGTGCTATCTAGGTGGAGTCTGCATGTTATCCCTGTGTTTGCATGGGTTTCCTCCACCTGCTTCAGTTTCCATCTCCAGTCTTAAGACATCCTGTTAAGTAAATTGACCTTTGGGAAAACTGGCCCTAGTTGTAAATATTTGCATGTCTGTGTGTCTGCCCTGTGATGGACTACCCCATGACCCTGAATTGAAAGTAGCTTCCACTGACCCTGAATTGGAAATAGCTGAATTGGTTAAAAAGGGTGGATGGATGGGTATGGAATTAAAATTGGACAGTTTGGTAATGACATTTTTTCCTTCAATAGGGGTTACAATAGCCACTGCCTGAGCTTCCTGTCTCTGATAGGGTCCAACACTTTGCAGATTCCAGTGCTGGAGTGGGAAGACATACTGTACAGTAAGGAAGTTTCAATAGAATGCCAAAAGGAATGGAACATGTGATTGCTCAATGAAACACCTGGCACCTGGCCTATAACTTGTTTGCCATTATCATCACTAAGGAATAGGCCCAAGAAAGCAAAGCACTGTAGAGTATCAGGAAGCTCTTTCCCTTGTTTATCATAAGTCCCTAGATCCCTTATGCCATCATACTGAACTCCAGAACTGCTAAAAACAAAGTTTTAATGGATATTTCAGTTTTATTCTTGGTTTTATTTAGTCTCTCTTCTGCTTTTTTCTTTTTAATTTTTCCTTTTTACTTACAGTTGTGGGCATTGTGTGTGTTCTGTTTTACAGTGCTTCCAGGCTCTGGAAAATCACACATAAATAGAATTGTATTACTGAATGGGGAAGGCCTCTCTCACTTTCACAGTTCAATCTTTTCTATTGTGCAATCTCATATTAAGGCAGCACAGATCTGTTATTTTTTTCTGTTTACACTTATAAGGGTAGCCAGGAATGCTACACAAAATCTGCTTTTATCCTTTAATCCTTCTATTTAATTTACATTAAATGCAGCTTTTAAGTGCTTTTGTATGGCAACATTAATTGCACTTTGTATGATATTAAAAGCCAATTTGTCTCCACATGAGCACATTAATTTTATTATTCAGTTGTTACACTTTGCTAATGTTCCATACAGTGTGAAAAGTTTGCTAGATTCCAGCTGAATTCTCCCTTTGCTGTTCTTGAATATGACATACACAAATAATCTAAGCAGAAATATGTTTCTGCTTAGATGATTTGAAATGATAGATAGTTAATTTCAAATAGACATGATAAAAAGATTACAAATATGTTTTCTCAGAGCTGTGCTGTCTTTCAGAAGTACTGTACATTCTTTACTCAGTGTAATTTAGTAAATGTGATTTTAATATGTATCTCATTCACATTCTCTGGATAGTAGAGTTTTCTGCTTTTTAAAAAAAATATAGTAAGCAATATTAACAATCTGTGAATAAAATATGACAAAATGAAGTAGATAGTCTGAATTGAATTTAAACATTCAGCTAAAAGATCAAGTTGAAACCAAAGTACAATATTATTTTGCTCTTCTCATATTCATCTTTTCTAACAAAAAGAAATATTTCTAAAATATTGAAACAATGAAACCATTTTATATTAGATAGTGTCAATGTGCAATACATATATTATATTCCAGCAACTTAATTTTCTTATTCCTTTTAAACATCCTTTACATTTTTATTTCTTGATTTTGCCTTGCTTTTTATCCACATAAAATCATTAATCATCAAGTGCCATTAAAACCTGTTCTAATATGTTTTATATGATTATCAGATTAAACATAGTATTTCACTTCCAATACCAATCTTTTTGTGCTGTTTTATTAATGAATGTGATCCTTGTTTAATAATACATGCTACTATATGATTAATATTGAATAAGGATACTTTATTAAATTAAAAGTTGAATAAGTCAAGAATGGATTCAACATGAAATTAATAGGATGATGTGATTTTTTTTTCTTTGGAGTCATAACTGCTTATTATTGAGTTTTGCCACAAACTGAAACCCTAGAAACAAACACGTGACACTAAATTATTAGCCTTCTCTACTGTCCTATTACAAGTGGTTGATTTTGTTCAGATCTTGTGTTAGACAATACCATATCCTGTGTTGTTTGACTGTGATCCTCACAAGAATGCTTTAATACTGTGTGGAGTACTAACTCAGTAGCATAGACAGCTTTTCAAAGTCAGTTATCAGTGGGTTTGACTGTGCCCCTTATTTTGAGCTCTTGTAGCTTTTGTGGTCTTTGTGACTCAGAGATCATGGTTATGAGCTGTCGATAAAACTAAATTAGTCCACTAGCAAATAAGGTGTATCGTGTCTATGCAACTAACCTACTTTTAAGCAATGGGATCATTTTTTATTTTGTAATGGAGAAGTTCAAGTTGCCTGTTAAACAAACATGAGTTTAAAATGGAACTTGTAATCCTCAAAATGCTACTTTAATTACTGGCTTTTAAGTGTGATTAAAGCTGTGCAGGTTAAAGGCTTGGCTGTTAGAACTGGCATTGCCCAGGCTTATAGCAAAACAAACAAATCTGACACATCATAAGAACAGCCTGTTTCACTGCAAAACAGTATGTGTGCTTGTTTAGGAAGGTAAATAACGCCAACAAATCAACCAAAATATAACACAAAACAGCTAAGTAAATCATCTCCTGAATGAAATATAATTGAGGCTTCATTATAAAGTACTCCATGGCAATTTAAATAATCTTTAAGTACTGTACTGTTCTGCACTGACCACTTTCAAACATTGACCTACAGTAGGTCAGTGTGAACTAGATGTTCCTTATGTGGGCCACATGTCTAACAGGATTATAAATGGGTCAATTCACTCAGTCACTATAATTGGATGATTTTGTTTTTTTATATTTATGATATTCACTCTATTTCTGTACTTGTTGTCCTACTTCACCTGTTGGGATATAATTCTCACACTGCAGATATTCACAAACATACCATAGCCAGCACAATTAAAAAAATCACTAATACTTTCAGGCTATATGGATATTGAGAAAGTGAAATACTGTAGTAATCAAGCATCTTGGATGAATTGTGGAAAGTATCAAACGATAATAGTATTATAAAGCCATACATTGACAGAGGGAAAATAACAAATAAATTGCCTGAAATCTCTTAGGATGAATGACTAATTTAGGGTAATACTTACATTCTTATTTCACTGATTATTTCCAACACTTGTATTTACAATACAGGTCTGTGCAGTATACCATCCAGTGTATAAGTTGTCCTAAACACAATCTTGCTGTTTAACCTTTTTAAACCCAATTGTCTGTGATATTAATGCCTTTTAAAAATGTGTGTAAATGTACAGTACTGTAGATGACCACAAAGAATGATTGAATGAGGTACATCTGTTCCTTCATAGAAAAAGTTACTCATCTCCATTTGCTTCAGTAAAATGCCTTGCTGTGCAAATAAGTACAAATTAAGTTGCTTTGGAATAATGCATCAGTGAAATAAATCCCCAAAAACATAATCTCTGAGGTGTAGTTATCAAAAGCTATTAACTATATAAAAAGCACCTGTCACCTATGCTTAGTGAATCCCACAAGGAAATTTCATGGGATAGTACCACAATGTACAGTAGCTCCTAAAGTGTACTGTAAGTCCATAAGCTTTAGCTTTGTTTGCAGTGCAAACAGATTTTTTAAAAATTGGAAAATTCTCTGCCTCAATCACATTCAGATTGAATGGAGTTTCCTGTCTTGCGCAACTGTGAGGGAGATACGTGTATGTTTCTCACTTTTTATGTTCCTGGGCTTCAAACAGTCGGAACTTTTTCTATCTCAATCACATTCAGATTGAACAGAGGTTCCCAAGTTTCACAACTGTTAGGGAGCTACAGTATGATACTCACATTTTGTTCCTGGGCTTCAAACACTGTGTTCTACCTGCCAGAATTGTTTAATTCATTATGTTCCTGCAGTGTCATTTTTGGAGTAAACACCATTGTTAGATTGAAGCAAGAAATTAAAAGATTAAGTTATGCAGTACATCATTCTAGAGAAAATCAGTTAGAGAAAAGTCCTATGAAAACTATATACCAGGATTGGTAGGAGGAATAGGTAACAAATACTGCACCATTTCAATTTGCAATGTTATGTACAACTCAGGAAACAGAAACTATGCTGAGAACTCAGCAAAACAACTGAAATTCTACACCTGTCTGCTGCTGTCTGCAAACTGTAGGCAGCATGACCTTCCATTTCACTTGCTGCAGTCTTGTTTGCTTTTCATCATTTTGCCCATGAATGAAATAAGGAACTCTTTCAGACCACTTGAAATAAGAATGAACATTAGGATTCTGTGTTTCTGTACATCCCTCCTTCATATTCCTTTTGGCACCATGGTAACGGCTAAGAGTCTTCTGTGTATCTGCCATTGTACAGTAGGTGCGCAGGGGAAAATAAAAAAACATTAAAAAAGAGTTCATTTCAAAACCTTCTTCTTAGGTTTCTTCAGTGGGACTTCACTGAATTAATCTGAAATGAGCTGTTGTGACTCATGCGGATTGTGTTTGAAAAAAGCTATATGGGTAAAAAACAAATGAAAAAATAACAAGAATTTATGAGTTCTACAGATCGTAACTCCATCAAAGGCTCAGTAGTTTTTACATCTACATGGAGAACCTTATATCATATATCCTATGCATTTGCCAGTCCATTTCTGGCCTACAATGTTTCCCTGGCCTCAGGCATGCAGGTGCACAGCACTTACTGTAGGTCACCGCTTTCCTTTTGCTTAACATATATGACTGCAGAGTAACAAACTGACCTTTGAGCAGACTAAATGGGAGCTTGGTGAACACCAACAAAAATAAGCAAAAAAAAACATTTTTCAAACTAAACAAAAGGTCCTAGGATAGGAGGTGCAGGCTTTTAAATAGCAGAAGTTAGAGGATTTTAGTGAGTCGTGAAAACAGTGGTGTAAAGAGAAAATATAATCATAAATGTTGTTTAATTAATTGGTTATTTTACCGTATTTTCCCATTTCTCTGTCTGAAGTCCACACTATTATGATTTCCGTCTTTCAGCCAGTTTAAAATTAATTACATTAACTGAATTAAAGATTGCCACCCACAAACTGGAAAAACATCCATTAAACCTACAGGACATGAAAATGACAACAAAAGATCCCTTTCCGGGTTACAGAAGGGCCACACATTTGATCATTTGCAGTTAAACTTAAAGGTGTGTATATTAAAGGAGGTGGATGCAGTGAAGTGCTCCTGTTATTGTGTTCAGCAAAACAATCTAAAGAATTTGAAAAAAAGTAACTGATGATTTCATAGTCCTTTCTCTTGCCCAATAACAAACAGACATTTAGTCAAATGCAGTGAAGTGGGTGGTTTTCACTATAAAAAGGTCACAAGAAGCAAAAGGCTACTTATTCAGACTCTCAGGTGCTTGAGCTGAGGAGTATTGTTGAATTTTAATAGAGTGCTCTTCAAATAAGAATGGGAAAGAACACATTGCCTGTGGTAGCTGACCGACCTGATAAGATGATAGACTTGTATTTTAAAAACCCTGCTGTTAGTGAATCCGAAAAGGTAAGAATTAAAATTTATACTCTAGAACTGTGAAGTGCAACCTTTTGCTATACCTTCTGTAGCATTTCATTGTTTTGTTTTTCATTGTTTTGACAGCTTTCGTTTTATTAAAACCAAAATGTAGTTTAGGTTCATAATTTTGCATCAGATAAAAGACTTGTGTGTGTTTTTCTCTAACCTTGTTTCAGAAAACAACTGATTTGTGCCATGATCCTCACACTGCCAAGAATGATGAGAATGTGGAAAGAGGAAACTGGTCCAGTAAGACAGACTATCTACTCTCAATGGTTGGATATGCGGTTGGACTGGGAAACGTCTGGAGATTCCCATATTTGGCTTACAAAAATGGAGGAGGTACTATAAAACATATTTTCTAATATTTCCTTTACCAGCACTCACTCACTGTCCTGACAAGTAAGCTTCTTTTTTTTGTAATTGAACTAATCTGTGCCTAGGCAGTTGTTTTATAGTGCATTGCCCTCAAGTGTAGGTCAGGTATAAATGGATTAAGCTCAGATGCATCAATCAGAAATCAATATTTCCTGATGTGCAGTGCTAGTACCTGTATACTGAGCTTGCACATCCAAATAAGACATGAAAATGTTCAGCTGTTTCAGTAGGCCAAGCTGCTGTCATCAATACATTAGGGTGGGAATAGCTAATCAAATTATTCAAACAAAGGAGATAGCTTTTTCTTTTGTATTTGTGTCAGAAATAACTTCTTTTTCTGCATAAAAGCTTAATGGGAAGTCTTACAATGGATGGAATGGAATTACTTCTCAATGTACAGTTCATACTGTACTACATACAGTACTTTACAAAGCAAAACTAAAAGGAAAGCTTTGTGTGGTTCCAAACAGGATACTATATATGGTATAGTAGATATATATTGTATCTAAGCACTACACTTCAACACTTTGCATACAGAGCACAAGGTGTTATTGTTAGAAGAGGTCAACTACATATAATAATTTTGTATAATGAATACAAGTTATTTTATAAAAATATACAGTGGGATAAAACTTTGGCCATTCTTTTTTTATTTAAACTCTTTTCGCTTGTTTACTACTTTGCATTATGGAAGTGATTTCTGACAGATTCCAAACTCAGAATGCTTGTCTTGTTACTGTAGGAATGTTTTATCTTGTGTTTTGTATCAGAATCTAGCATAATGCACAGGAATTGTATGAAGCTGGAAGTGATTCTTTGGAGACAGCTAATCTGTCCTCGCTGAAGGCCAGACAAAAAAAATTCCTCTAGCAACAGTCTCAATTCTGTATTATTCATTACCTTATATTATTCTGTATTCTGCATTAATCATTAAAAATGAGCTCTGGAATCTGACATGTGGCAGCAGACTGTAACACCACTTCTGTTAGTCAGTTATGTTTTTTCTTAATTTTTTGTAATTGTTTTCCAACAAGAAAAAAGTTACTGGCTAGACCCAAGTCTGTACACATACAGTATGTACTTTTAGAATCACACCAAGTTGAAGTGAATTGTCTGTCTTTGATGATGTGAACTAAAGGACTAAAGGACAATACCACTAGAATTAGTCAGTCTGACAATACAATACCTTTTTCTTGGTTGTTGAGAAAATGTGGTGTATTTTTATTTTAAAAAGTCCTCCATCTAAGTCACAAAATTATGCAATACCTCCTGATGTGTAACATTGTGATTTTTTATTCCTGAGTGATAAGCGGTTTAGCCTGATACATGAGCTAATAATAGTGGTCAAAGCAGCCGTGGTCACTGAGCTCAGTTGCAGTGTAAGACCTCTTCCTTTGAAACATACTTCATAATGCTTATTTTCGATGAGATGCTAAACCAAATTTCTGAGTCCTTAGTAATTAAAGATTCTAGGGCACTGTTTGTAAGAGTAGGGATTCTAATCCTGTTGAAATTATTTAATTTCACGTTGGGCAATCCGGCCTCCCTGAAGTTCTTCTAGACCTCATTCTCTCATCTCTACTGCTGATATGCGGTGTAATGGTGCATATTGGTGCTCTACATCACTCAAATGCAAATCACTTTGTTCCTTCCCACTATAAATATGATAAAAATATGCTCATAGATCCTCTGGGTTAAAAAGTGCTATGTATATAAATAAAAAGATAAAATAATATTAATAATAATAGCTGTTTTTGTTAATCAATCAATCCCTGTAGGACATTTACAGGATTAGTTTGCAATCTTATTCCTGATATCACATTATCTAAATCTTCAAAATGTCAAAACGCTAAGTGGACATGAGGACTTCCTTGTCTGCTTTCTGAACTCATTTTATTGCAGTTGCACACCTGCTAAAAAGGCTTTGTAACAATGCTTCTAAAAGTTTCCTGTGCTAAGAAATTATACAGTATGTTTAACGATTGTAATTATAGGGCTTCATGTCTATAGACCAATTTGCAGTTGGACCAGGACATGACTGAGTTGCTAATGTGTTACGTACATTCTGGTTTTGCCGATACCAACAACTTGTTGTTGAAATGAGGTTCATTCCTATCTCGAAGTATCTTGTTTTTAATTTTATTGGCTTAAGGATGCCTACTACTGTACAGCAGTTTAAGTCCATCAAGCTTAAAAATAGAATAGAGCTAAACAGTCATGTGTAAGGCAATCACATCTACAAAACTAGTGTGGACAACAATTTGTTGTTCAATAATGGTTGCCATAATTGTGAAGCCACTGTGCTCAGTGGGGAATTTGTGAACTAGAGAATTAATTTCGTTATTAGTAACTTTAAATAAAGTCCAAACTCAGCAAAACACAACGATTCATCTAGGAATGGTAAAAATAGAAAAAAAAAAGTCTGAGTTTGTCATAGAGTAATCCAAAATGAAAGTTTTGTATAATGATAAAACTGAATTACAACGTTCTAAACTACAAAGACACTGAACCACCCCCTGATTTAAACCTGATGTCTCTAATCACTTTTCTCATGCTGTTATCTCATCCTAAAGATGCTTATGTGGATGTTTTTCCTCTACAGGAGCTTTTCTTATTCCCTACACCATCATGCTGGCCTTGGCAGGTTTGCCTCTCTTTTTCCTGGAATGCTCCTTTGGGCAATTTACAAGCCAGGGCCCTGTGTCAGTGTGGAAGGCTGTACCAATCCTACAAGGTCAGGAATTAACCATCCTACAGAGTTATTTCATTTTTTATTTGCTCCACAAAATAATGGGCAAAAATCTCTGATCATTAGCTACTGTACTAGCAATCAATTGGACTAGATAGACCCAATGGGCCAAAAATCCTAAAAGCCAATGAAAGAAACTGATAAACAGTTATAAGAAACTCTAGTTGAAGTCATTGCTGCTCAAGGTAGTGCCTCCAGTTACTGAATAGTTCTTATTCAAAAGAGGACATTTACTGTTGAAACATTTTGTTAATGAAATAATTCAAAGATATATTATATATCTGTGCTAAGCATTTAATCGGGTTATCTTAATATTTATTTAGACATTCGTGAAAATCTAATTATATGAGAATATGGTCTAAAAGATACACTATACAATATGGACCAATCTAGGGGATTCACAAAGCTTTTCTCAGCACTATAATCTTTTGAACCGATTGAAGTTGTAAGTGACATGTTTCTGTAACTGCTCAGAATGTAATGATATCCCTATCACATTTTGTGTGCATCACAGCTAGATTATCTGTCTATCCCAATTTGTAATATGACCAAGCTTGGGTTGGGTTAA
Source organism: Atractosteus spatula (assembly GCF_055471065.1). Lineage (NCBI taxonomy): Eukaryota > Metazoa > Chordata > Actinopteri > Semionotiformes > Lepisosteidae > Atractosteus > Atractosteus spatula. The sequence continues at coordinate 39,557,182 of NC_142714.1, read as the reverse complement.
TTAACGTTTTACAAAAGCTGAAATATTTTGCAAGTGTGTTTACTTGAAATGCACTTCAATTCAGGAATGCACTTCTATCTTGTTTTCTACCAAGGAGCACTTTCTAACTGGCATTATGGACACTATCACATCAAAGCAAATATAGACACAAAAATACTGACTTGACATTTTCTTTAACTAAACAATCATAGTCTACCAGATCCCAAAAATTAAATAGCTATTTATTTATAAAATTGTAAAGCCAAAGAAGTTATGTGCCACTTCAAAGACCACAAAAAAGAATGCTTGTGTTCTTAGGCTTTATTTATGACTTTGCAAATCTCTATATAAACCAGTATATAATACAATTGAACAATATATGTATCGTTGTCCTTTGTTTGTTACCATTTTGATTTACTAAGGTACATACAGTATACTGCCCAAAATAATTTGGTGGGTCTCTATAAGTAGAAATTAAAAATTGAATAGCATATAAAGTATATCACACACGTTGGCACAGTGGCTTACATTGCTGTATTGCCACACTGGGGCCCTGTGTTCATCTATCTCCTGAGTTTTTATGTTCTCCCAGTGTTTATGTGGGTCTGCTCCAGGTCCTCCAGTTTTCCCCCACTGTCTAAAAACATTAATAGGCAGGTTAGTAGCTTTATTGGGTTGTGGGAGAATTGTCCTGGTGTGAGTGTAACAGGCTGCAACAGACTGGTGTTCTAGTGTACCCTGTCTTGGGCCTGTTGCTACTCGAAATAGTTTCCAGATTCCTTGTGACCCTGTATTGGATGATGTGATTATAAAATGGATAGATAACACACATTTTTTAAATATGTGTAGGCAAATTGCACCAAATGTGTTAGCAGTATCATCTTCAAATGAGGTTTTGATGTGAAGAATGGAACTTTGTGTTTATTTTTAGTACCTTTATTACATAATACCGCACTGGCATGTACTAGTGTACTGGCATAATACAAAACTGATGATGTTGCTGATGGAATAGTAGTGAACTTCCCCATTGTGGGTAACATTCCTAAAATATATACTACGTCAGTTGACAGACTTCTTATTTCTCTTAATAGGTAAACAACCCAGCAAAAAGTTAAAATGACATAAAAATGTCATGAGTCAGTTAAAAGAGTATAAAGTTTTCTTTCTAATTTTGTAATTCTAATTTTCCCTTGTTCATCACACAAATAAGTGGATAAATGTAATTGTTTAGGATAACCAGATAAAAAATAAAGAGTCAAAACCCAACTTCAAAAATAAACCTATTTTGAGTTACAGGAACTGTAAAAAAACAATTAATCTTTGTCTAATGCAAACTTTTTCAGGCTCCAACTACATTATAAAGAGCTGAAATAGCTGAATGATTGCAATTACTGTGGCTTGATGAAACCTCAATGCATGTGTGAATTGAATCCTGCAGTGTTATTCAGTGATTTCAGTGGTCTATTGAGAATCTATCACTTTTTAAATGAAATTTCAACTATCCTGTGAAAACATCTTATATATTGGCTAGATGCTTTAAAATATTTTTTCAATAAAAAATTGTATTATGTTTCTTTCTCACTTCTTACTAGCAATTTGAATCAAAAAAGCAATTACAAATTTTGTTTGTTTGTGACAGGTGTGGGTGTCACAATGGTCATCGTATCCACTTTTGTGGCTATCTATTACAACTGCATCATTGCCTACAGCATCTATTACCTGTTTGCATCTTTCCAGTCCCCTTTGCCATGGAGTGACTGCTATGACTGGTCTGACAAGAATTGCAGCAAGTTTCCCAATGGTATGACTCTCTAAAATCATTCACAAATATTACATGGTATCGTGTCTCATAACCTACAAACTCCTCAAGAGGTGGTACATAATTAACAGAAGGATATCAAGTGGAAGGATATAATGAGGGGTCCCTCTTGGGTTTCTGCATTAAAATGCCCTGTGACTTCCCACACTCCTGTAGGCTTGAGGTGTTGTTACTGAGACATCCACTACTAACCTCCTGTGAGACAGTGTGGAGAATTGGTTCTGAGGCTAGGTGGGACTGACTACCCACATTCCCTGCAGTGAACTGATAAGTACACATGGCAATTACTTGGTAAAAAATAAACTGTTCAAAAACAGAGATGAGCAGAGCATTTTGCATGACATTTGCTCTGATCTGCATTATCACTGAGTCACTGATTACTTTAAGCATTATTAGTTTGGCATCAGTATGAATGTCAGGTCATTGCCAAAGGTCATATTGCACCAGTGAAATTGACCAGGTTTCACTAATCTGTGAAATCAAGATATTAGTTTAATAGCAGAAACCTTATGTGTTTTTTTCCAAAATATTTGGATAAATAATTAAAGCTTACAAATGTGTGTCAAAGAAAAGAAACAATTTATAGGAAATTTCAAATTACTGTAGCTAAAAGGTTTTGTCAAGAGAAAAATGCTTGTTTACTCAATAAGACATTCACAGGTTCTACACCACAACTACCACAAAATGACCTAAAGGTACATAAGAATCCTGACAGGAGATTAAAGCATGTTTTGATCACTGCTTTCCAAATCTGTTGAGTGGGCTTGATGAGCCAGTTATTGATGAGCTCTCCTTGGACTGTTACATTTGCAAAAATGGGACAAAATCAGAAAGGGTGCTGAAACTCCATCTTTTTAACTCCATTTAGACAACACTTAATCTCATTTGAAGCACATCATATAGAGGAAACTGAAATGGGTGCTTGCTTGCACTTTCTGGCTCTAGTTACTCTCTATTTCCAAAATGCTAAAGCACAGAATTCAATATGATTTTCAAAATATATGCTTGCGTGCATTATTAAAATATAGAAATCGACAAAATGTGTTTTCATTTGTTCCATTTGACAACCAAGACAATGATTATTGAAGGGTGACAATGGATTTATTGTGTAAATTCCCTTTCTGAGCCATAGAAGATCACTGGGCCAGAGCTTGTCCTGATTTCTATGACATTAAGTGCACTAGAGAACATGCAACACCCCCCCCAAATGGGAAACTAGTCCATCACAGGAGCCCCCAAGCAACGCCGGACCCCACTTGGTAGACTGGAGTGGTTTTATAAGAATAGGGTTTACAATGGAAACTGCAATAAACATTAACTCAAGGTCATTTCCTTTCCTGAATAATGTATGAGCTCCCAGAAAGCTGAATGCTCAAATCTGGCAGATAATTAACCACAAGTTGCAGATTGGCTGCCGTGCATCACTGAAAAGAGTCCTCACCTAAGTATAAAGTGCATAGTGATGCTTTGCGATAAAAAGAGCAATATAGTAATAGTAAGCACAATGAATTATAATTATTAGTTGTAGTAGTAGTAGTAGCAGTCATAGGTCTACTACTGTTATATTCATTGCAATTTAAGAAAACATGAATTGATGTAAACTTTCTTGTTTTTTTGCTCTGCAATGTTGCTCTGCATCTAAGGTTATGCAGGACCTATTTCTACATATTTTGTACTTTAACAAAAAAACAAACAGCTCAATCATTCCTACATCTAGCGATTATCAAAAATTTGCTTGTTGCAGGTAAGGCGTAGTAATATAAAAATCAAATGGATTTTTGCCCTTATTTCAGCAAAAATCTCAATACTTTTAGCAATAATACATAAATAAAACATTCAGAAAGCTTATTTTAATGGTAAAATTCAATGCAATCGTGGATGGCACAGTGGCACAGTGGTTAACATTGCTGCTTGGGGTTCAGTTCTAGACCTGGGGTGCTATCTGCTTAGAGTTTGTATGTTCTCTATGTTTTTGTGTGGGTTTTCTCTGGGTACTCTGGTTTCCTCCCGCGGTCCAAAAACATACTGGTAGGTTAATTGGCTTCTGAGAAATTGTTCCTGGTGTGAGTGAGTGCATGTCTGTGTTTGTGTCTGCCCGTCAATGGACTGGTGTCTCAATATCAAATTCATCATATTGATGGCTACAATAACCTTCAACAATCTATACATTTTTCAGATTTGTGCAACATAACATCAGAACATGGAAGATTTTTTGTTGTTAATACAACATGGTTGAGTAACAACAATGAAACCTGTCCAAAACAGAACGTCATTCCAGTGCCAGTCCAAAACCCCAGTGAACAGTATTGGGAGTAAGTGGATATATTTTTGGAAAATGTGTCTCTTTTATTGGTTTTAAGTTGACATGTGGTTATTTAACTTCAATTCTATAAAAAATATACTTGTATTAGGTTCTTGTATAACACAAAATAAACCTCTTTATAGGACAACACATTTGACAGATTATTAAATCTAAACCTGTCTGGGGTTATTATAACATTAATGATATATTACATGTCTATGCTGAAGACAATGTTCTTGCTTCTTTTAAGAATGTTAATGCAAAGTACAGTACGTAAAACAACAAAGTTTGAACTGTTTATGTGTGTGTTGGGCTACATCCAACATGTACTGTCATTGTAATATACAAGAATTGCGTTGAGACCTTATATTAGCTTGGTCAACATCTAAATAATGTAATAAGATATATGATATTAAACACATTTAAAATTTCTCCAAAAAATAGTTTTGAAAATCTTGAGAATTCACATATCAACAAACTATAGGTTAAAAATATATTAGAAACAAACCTGAGCAGTTTCCTGACTTAAATAAGACATTATCTTACTGGATTTGTACAGAACATGTATGTACAGACTGACTCCCCAAAATACATTTCTAAATGCATTTTCTTATCGAGTGATCTCATTCCTTGTTTAATTCTACTCACTTGTGGTTAAATCCAAAAATAGTGCAATCTGTTAAAATCACTCTGAAATCCTGGCCCTTAGAGCACTGAGCCCTATATAATATAAGGTACCCAATACAGAGGGGGTAATACTTATTTTAAAAAATATGTAATTTACAGAAAGGTAAGAGATTTTCTTTTCCCATATGTAGCCAAAGCTTATAAACATCTATCAAATTAAATCAAATAATAGAAAAATAAAAACTACAGAAATCCCCTTACAGTACAAGCTAAAAATAGCCTTTTACCAGCTGCAGATTCATGTACAGTATGTTGAATATTTCATCCATCTTAGATTATACTAAAATATATGCACACAAGGATATACGGAGTTAAATAAAACAAAAATGCCTTTTAGCTTTAGTACCAGAGCTCACACTGTTTCAAAAAGGGAATATTACTTTCATTTCTGGATGGTAATAAATATTTTGGGTATTTTTTCTCCAGCAAAGTAGCTCTACACCGGTCAAGTGGATTAGATGAAACAGGAGAAGTTGTCTGGCATTTGGCCCTCTGCCTCCTCTTGTCCTGGATAATAGTGGGAGCTGCCTTGTATAAAGGCATTAAGTCTTCAGGGAAAGTAAGTACTGTACATGTCTGCCTCTTTAAAAAAAAGCAGAGGTTTTCCTTATGTTCCTCAATCAATGCACACCAGGTGCAGGCAATCAGATTCCTTTGTTTTGATGTGGTGTAACTCATTATACCAAATAAAGCTCATTACATGTTGCTTACAAAAAATGAAAACATACCTTTCCAACATCAAAGTGTATCACTTGTTTGGCAGTGCAAAATATAGAGGAGATACAGCCAAATTCAACTGTTTCTTTAAGACTTCTTAATGCTTTCATAGAATAGATCCAATCTGAGCTCAAGATGACTGGAGCTTGTATGTGTTCTTCAGTGCAACATTTAAAAAAAATACATTTGTCTAACACAGAAATGTATAATCTATTTTCTAATTCTTTCTCAAACTCCTCACAGCTTTTTCTTAAACTGAACAGTCCTTGAAGCATACCTCCTCTGCATGCACTTTTTAAACCTTTATTTGAATTTGAAACCAATGTGATAGACGACCTGAACATCACAACTGTGAACGGTCTACAGAAACACTCAATCACTGGGTATGGTATTTGATACAGGGATCAAGTACCATACTATAAATGCTAAAGCTGAGATGTGTTAAATTTTCAAATAGTTGCTAATTTGTGTCCTATCCAGAGGCCCAAAAAGTAATGGAAACTCAGCACGACCCATATTACAATGATGATTAACTGGGGCTCCTTCACTCCTGTTTTAAAAAGAATTTGCTACTCTGGCTGAAGTGACAGCAGGCAGATTCAATCAAACTGTATCCTGGGTCAACTTTGTTCTTTTAACATCTAATTTAGTTATGGAAAGCTGAATTGATCACATAATAAGATATGTGGTCTCTTCTTAACTATTGACTCTGCACATTTAATATAAAAAAATTAAAAAGATCCAGCTCTGTATACTTTCTAGGAGGTATCATAATTAAATCCATTGATGGATCTGTTCTTTGTGTTGGTACAGGCTATTTCTTGACTGTATGAGTGTCATATAGAATGCATGTGTTTTTGATTAAATTCCAGCTGCACGGTGCCTACAGAGAAATTTCAGTTTCATCTGAAAATGATCCAAATCTAATGTTTCTTTCAATTACAGGGATTTCAGTAAAGACAGAAATGCAAATGAGGGCAAACAACATTGCAAGGACATCTGTGCAACTGTTTTTATAAAATGGAAATTTAGTTAACTGCAGTAGTGGTAACACAGGTCTGAGTGATTAATGATCACCTAGAAATTAAATATTAAATGTGGTCTGTTCAGTATTAAATTCATTATTTGTATATCTCTTGCTACTGTTTTACATTTTCTCTTTCTGGTGTGCAAATTTTTATATATGCACATCTGTCTCTGCCCATAGCACAGATCTTTCGATGTTCAGGGAGCCTGATCTCTAGCAAAAAAAAACAACTTAGAAAAACAACACAATCTACTGCATTCACAATGAGACTGTAATGAATCTGTTTTTTTTTCTTTTCCCTTTACTCTGTGGCTGAATAGAAGCCAAGCAGTAAAACTATAAATTAAAGGGATAGCTCACAATACAGAAGTTTCCCAATATTCTTACCGTTTGAAAAGGAAGAAGGCCCCTTTAGGAGAATTATGTACCCATTGTAAGTCAGTGCTGGAGATCAATGCTGGGCTCTTTGTAGTGTATCTGCTGAGACAAACATTCAAAACTGCACTCCAGCATGAGGAGTCTTGCAAAACTTTAAATCCATGCTTAAATACTTTGTGAAGTCTGGACTTAATATTTTCATTTTGCTTATTTAAGGTGAGGCTCAGTGGCACAGTAGTTAGGACTGTTGTCTCGCAGCGCTTGGGCCCTGGTTTAAAATCTAGGCCTGGGTGACTATCTGTGTGGAGTTCATACAGTATGTTCACCCCATGCTTGCATGGGTTTCCTCTGGGTGCTCTGTTTTCCTCCCAAAATCCGAAAATATACTGGTGGGTTAATTGGCTTCTGGTAAAATTGGCCCTGGTGTGAGTGTGTGTGTCCTGAGATGGAGTGGAGTGTACACCGCCTTACGCCCGTTGCTTGCTGGGATAGGCTCTGGCTCCCATGTGATCCTGTATTGGATGAAGCAGTTAGAAAATGAATGGATGGATGCACGCATGGTTAAGACCATCAGAATCTTACTTGAATGTGTCTAATGAGAGTTCCCTTCACAGGTGGTGTATTTCACTGCCACCTTCCCTTACGTGGTGCTCCTGATTCTCCTGGTGCGAGGGGCCACTCTGGAGGGAGCTGGAGAAGGGATTGAATATTACATCGGCACTCAGTCAAATTTCTCGAAACTGGCTGAAGCTGAGGTGAGTGTACTTTTAAACATTAACCCTCACTCAATTGTCTCTATTTTCCAGGAGATTAACTGAATTAGTAATCTGCAAAATCTGGTTTTATTCCTAAAACTGAACTGTATGTTTACATCGTTTATTCCTAATTGAGTCACACCTCAATATGTTACCTCCATCTTCTACTTTAATGTTTCATCCCATTTCATCATTATTTACCAGTATTGACCAATAATTAACTTGGGAACATAAAGGTATATAGCAAGCTCCACAATCTTCTTTCATATAGTCATCTGTCCATTTAGTACCTATACTTTATAAGGAACTTATAAGCAACACGCAATCAAGCAAAATCCATTCATTGTTGGCAATTATTGTACTTGAATCCCAATAACATTTGTATTTGTACACTATGCATATGCCAATTTATGAAATAAGCCAGGGAATTACTGCAACTTGTTTGGCTAATACACATGAGCTAGAATTGTCTACTGTGCACTTTAAATGAGTCCAGCTGCAACAAAGCATTATTTACTAACTTTGATAGTAAACATCTGTACAATATGTTTTAAAGGCACTAAAACAAAGAGTGTCTTTAGCTCCAGTTGTGCATCACTATAAAACTTAATAACACTTACTGTACAAACCAGAGGAAGGTATTTTGCTCATCTGTCCAGATTAATAGTAGCTTATAAATCAAATAATATCACACGGCCATTTCTTGAAGGAAGCCAAGTATTTGCTTCAGCAACATGGCTGGTTAGCTTGTTCTTTACTCGCACAACCTTATGGCGTTCTTATTTATGGATCTAAAGGCACTTCCACATAGTTTCAATTTGTGGACTCTGGTTCATGTTTGAACAGCTCATTTTGAAAAAAGTCCACTGCACTGCCTTTATCAAGCCCTTTGAGAATGTTTAATACTTGCAACAGATTCCTTTGTAACACTTCAGAATGGAAGTAGATTAGACCAAGTGGATTCCCGCATGTGTAGTGTCTTTTGAGTCATTCTGATAAATATTATTTCTTCTTTTCTTACTGGAAATGTTCTTAAATACTTGATCGATTTGGAGGATTGTTTTTCTTTCTTTTATACAGGTTTGGAAAGATGCCGCAACTCAGATTTTCTACTCTCTGTCTACTGCTTGGGGAGGGCTGATGGCCCTGTCTTCATACAACAAGTTTCACAACAACTGCTATTCTGATTCAATAATTGTCTGTGTAATCAACTGCGGCACCAGTGTGTTTGCTGGCTTTGCAGTCTTCTCTGTCCTCGGACACATTGCTCATGTGTCTGGAAAGCCTGTATCAGAAGTTGCGCAGTCTGGTAGGTCCATTTACAATATTATCTAGTTCATACTAAACAATGAGCTTGTGCATGAAGAGACCGTTGCAAATCTTTAAAGCTATAAAATATGTTTGATCAGTGAAACATATCAATGACAGATGTCATCAATAGTTTAAAAATGTAGAAATGAAACAATAGAAGCAGGTTAAAGGATTTTTATAGCGGCACAGCCAGCCTGCCAATGTTTCAGTAATAGAAATGTTCATTAAATATACGTTTGTTAATAAGAAAACAAGTTCAGCTTCTTAATTTTTCAAAATTCTAGCTCATCTCTTCTGAATGCTTGAATTAACTGAACACTCAGCTTATCAAGTGATAGTTAAGATCAGAGTTGTCCAAGAGGATGGGTATGTTTGTAGATTTCCCATAAAATTCAACCCTTAACTTAACTAAATGGCTGAACTGGACTTACTAAACGGTTTCTTTTAGCTCAGATGCTGTTCTTTAATGAGACATTAAAAAACTACAGACACCAAGCCTCCAGAACCCTGATTAGACACCCCTGGTTAAGATGTTCAAGTGAGCAAGATTACATGTTATTTGTCTACATCTTTGTATTTACATGTGACATGCATTATGTAGGGTCTAATCAGACAAATATATGTGTATGTGTATGTCGAATGAGATTTTAAACAAATGCAAACATTTAATGGAGTCACAAATTCATTAATACAATTTGAGATCATATCATATCATATATCTGTCTCTTTCCAGGCTTTGGTTTAGCCTTCATTGCCTACCCAGAGGCCCTTTCTAAACTGCCAGTGTCTCCTCTGTGGTCTGTGCTATTTTTCGTCATGCTGTTGACACTGGGCCTAGACTCCCAGTTCGCCATCATGGGTGAGCTTCACAAAGTGCTTTTCCTCTCTACCAGCAGCACCAATAGTGTAGTGGTCAAAAATGACCTAGGAACTGGAAGCTGCTGTTTATTCCGAAAGAGAGATCGAGTGAACCAGATGCGAAAATGGATGTTTACCCTCAAATTCTAAATTCTGTGTTTGTCACTCCTGTGAAAAACTGCAAATAAATCCTGTAATGCTTTTTATAATATATATTATAATAAGATGATAATAATTAACACTACTTTAAATGAATACTACTGTAAGAACAACAAGTGAAAAGTTTTCTTTCATTGATTGAAAGACAGAAGAATTATTAGGAATCTGTGAATTGAAGAATTTCTGAACTATTGTAATTGTGTGCAAGCTTAGATTTTATATGCTTAGCTAAAACCATTTGTTAAATGTATTGTAAGTTGTTGTGATGCCTTTTTATTGGTGGCCATTTGTTGTAATTTGGTCTAGCAGAGAATTATTGTTCATTACCTAATTAACTCTTCTTTTCACAGAAACTATCACCACCACTCTTCAAGATGAATTTAAGTTCTTGAAGTCCAAAAGAATTTATGTCACTTTTATTGCCTGTATTCTGTTATTCCTGCTTGGTCTTCCCTGTGTTACAAGAGTAAGTGCTTTCAGTTAAGGAATACTCTTTTCTCCTGTAAATATTATATGTTGATTCCTAAACCCGTACTTTTCTGTTCCAGGCCGGCATATACTGGGTAAATTTAATTGACCACTTCTGTGCTGGATGGATAATCCTTATTGCAGCTGTGCTAGAACTCATTGGAATTGGTTATATCTATGGTAAGTATTCAGAATTTGCTTTTTACTGTTAAGTGCTACTATTAAGTGCAGTTGCTGCCATTGGCTTTCACTGAGTTTTCAATGCCAGGACAGTCTGTGCACGTGGATTTAAGGGGTGTTCTTCTCCCTGGAGCAGAAATTTTAAATCAATAAACATGAAAAAAGGTGACATTTGTTAATGAGCCATTCAGTGAGAAATTAAACATTACATGGGATCATTACAGATCCCACTCCACCATTCATAAGATTAGGAGTGCTAACCCTATTGTCCTTGCTAAATTCCACTCTGGACTTGTCCAATCTGGTTTTCTTAAAGTTCTCACTAAGTTCAATTAGTGAAGGAATTTCTCACTTCCATATCTGATCTTTTGTATTGAGGCTTTGCTGGTACAGAATAATTACCTGTCACCCAGATGGGTCCTTCGTATCAGGGGTGGAAGAAATGGGTTAGCTTATACTGTATACAGAACTGTATGTGATACTGTGGGATGAAAAGGGCTATGTACATTTCTAGGAATGTGTTATCTAGCTGATTTGCAAAACAACTGCTTTTAAGGAAAAATGCATATACATTCCATACAAATTGGAGATAAGCATTTCAGTAGAGAAGACACATTAGTTAAGATACACTTGTAATTTATTTTTCTATTTTGACAACTAAAAAAAAGAATAGTCACTCTAAACATCTAGCAAAGGTGTGTCTAAAGGTGTAGATAGATCACCCTATAGGTTTATTTTATATGAACTACTTGTATGCTTTTTTCATGGAGGAGCAAACTAGTAACTGTGTTGTAACCAAAAATAAAATTAAAGTGCGACCTCTGCTAGGTGAGACTTTGAAACCTGGCAATCAGAGCTAAAGCTCTGAAGGTTGCTTTAGCTCAGCACTTAAATGACACAACATGCTTTATTTCTTTTTTTATTTGGTCTATCCAGGAGGCAACCGATTCATTAAAGACATTGAAATGATGATTGGGGAAAAAAACTGGTACTTTTGGCTGTGGTGGAGAGCTTGCTGGTACATCATTTCCCCCTTCGTGCTCATTGTGAGTAAAACCCTCTGTTTCTCTTAGCAGAATGTTAATAATACACCTCTAACAGAATTCCACAAAGTGCTCTTTATCCTTCATATAAAAGAATTACCCTTTAACCCTTCTGTATTCACAGATTATTCCTCATAATTAGGCTTTGCATACTATAGTAAGCTCATACGGTATGGTTTGAGAGAGAACTCATAGTTTTCTTTTTTTGTCTTTTTTGTCTACACAACAGCCATTATACAAATGTGTGTAAACCAGAAATTGCAATGGTTCAAAAGCCATCTTTTGTTAAAAATGAAACATGACTATAAGACTAACACTGACCTATCATAGTCATACAGTAGCTGATTATATGAAACTTAAATCATACCTTGCTGTTGCTTGATTTTCAGTTTACTTGACCTCAACATTCTTTGTGCAATGTCACCATTTCATTTATGTTTCATTTTCAACTTTGTTTCATTTTGTATAATCAGGCAATATTGATCTGGTCCCTGATAACCTTCACCTCTCCATCTTATGGGTCAGTGGTTTATCCAGACTGGGGCACATCAATAGGATGGTGTATGACTGCCTTTTGCCTCAGTTGGATTCCCATTATTGCCCTTGTTAAAACTGTTAAAGCTGAAGGCAGCCTTTGGAAGGTGAGTGATTATTCATTGCTACCCACATTCAGAACACTTTGTTTGTCTAAAAATCTAAGATTTTTCAGCATTCATTCAGAAATGAAATTGATTTCATTGTAAACATATACAGCAATTCATTTCTGATTGATAACAAAAGAAAAGTAGCTCAAACAACTTGAGGTGCGTGAGGTGGGAAAAAACTCCTAAACAGCAGGTGATCCCTGTTGATAGTAAAGGGTTTTATAAAAGTTTTGAAAGGGGAGTTTCTCAAAAAACATTTAAGGCCACCTTCAGACATCCCAGCCTCCTCAACACCAAAAGCAGACAGAAGAATTGAAAAGGGTCAATAAACACCCCAAAGAACTTTAATATGTTGACTTTCACAGCAATAACGGATACATAAATAATAATAATACATTAAGTCAAGTCAAATATTCTGTATGTCCATTGGTTCATCTTCTAAACTCTTCACCAATTCAGGGTCTCAGAGGAGCCTGGGCAGGCATAAGGCAGTATACACTCTGGACAGGATACCAGTCCCTCACAGAGCACTTACAGACACACACACTCACACCAGGGACAATTTTTCCAAAAGCCAATTAACCTACCAGTATGTCTTTGGACTGGTAGAGAAGACAGGAGCAGCCAGAGGAAATCTTTAGTTTTTATGTGACATTAGATACATTTTATTTTTTCTGAGGGATACATAAAGACAATTTCTTCCATCCCAAGCACTTTAAATAGGTAAACACTTTATTCAAAAGAGGAAAGAAGAGGAAAGCAGCAATGCATGTCTTTTTAAGTAGCTGACATTGTTTTTATGTGAAGCAGGTTAACCTGTAGTGCAGGTTTTTAATCCTGTAAATACCCTTGAAGGGAGGAAGAATAGAAGTACATCTTTGAAATATAAAATATAACCAATCACTTGTTTCTGGTTCCACATGCACAGTTTATTACAGCACAGTTTTTTTAATGTCTATACTGTCCAATGATGCTTTATTCTCTTTAATGAAAACACATTGCTTTGCTTCTTTGTTCTCTCTCAGCGCATCAGAACTGTGTGTTCTCCAACAGCAGACTGGGGTCCTTACCTAGAATGCCACAGAGGAGACCGATACAAACACCAGCAGTGTGCCTGGGATCAGAATCTGAAGAAACTCGGAGAAACTAAAGTATCTGTCATCATTAATGACTACAATACACATCTGTGAGCACTATCCAGGAAACCCATTATAGGAGCATCAGCAAGCATATGTACTGTACCTACGTTTTTAAAATCAATATCAAGGCATGGTCTTTTTTATGGTGCATCTTGACAAGGCAGAAACCTGTTATCTCAAGATAGATATTTAATTTATCTGCCCCACTTCGTGCCATTTTCTTAATCTTCTGTACTTTACGATTTTGTTCATTTGCTTTGTGTCATCCACTGGATTTTTGGAAAACTGTTCATTGGAGTTCATTGGAGTGGGAAAAGAACTACTGTTATATTTTAGGGGGTTCTGTGCTTATTTTACACATACTGTTCACTTCCTAACTGACTGTCTCATGTTACCACATGATGAAAAAAGGTTGAAGAGTGTTTGCTTGTTTGAACTCCACTCTCTTAACCCCTAGATATTTGAGTGCTTGAATGTTTACAGGTTGACCATGTGATGGTAAAAGACTGTATTCCAGACTCCTTCTTAACGGGGGTTATCTATGTGTGATGAGGAAAATAATGTCTGTGTAAATACTCTCCCAGAGAGTATTAAAAACATACACTTTTCTCCAGAAATGGAAAATATGCTTTCTCCAAAAGCGTTGCAGCCATTCAAAATATGTTTAGCAAACCTGTAACTAGATGTCAATGCTCCTCTTCTCTAAGATTATTTTTTCTATTTTTTTCCACAAACTATGATTACTTGATATTTTATATAAAATGAAAAGTGCTTATTACAAAGGACATACAGTATTATCATCACAGCTGATTGTATTTCTGTCTTAATGATAGCTGAATCAGTAAATGTATATGAAATGATAGAAGTCATTTCTGGAGAATATACTGTAAAGTTTTAATAATCAAATAATACTGTGCCATCTTCTTTGTTAGATGTTAAAAATAAATGTTCACTCTATAGTGCATTTATGTTTTCCTTATCACAATCCACATAAATACTGTTTGTATAGTTTTGTTTAATTACAAAAAAAGTTGTGCTCAAACCTGTTTTATATGTACATATCAGTTTTATTTTTTAAAAAATTGATAATAAAAATGAAATCCAAAGATCGATTCGATTTTTGATAGCATTACTCTGTTTTCAGAAAAGAGTGGGTGTATTTAAGTAAGCAGAGAGACCTACAGTAGTTAAAACAAATGAAATATTTGTCTGCCAGTGACTTCTAAACTTATACAAACACGTTATATAGAAGTGTGGTATACAGTACATCTATATATATTAACTGTAGCGGCAAGGCTTATTAATAAGACAGAATTAAGTGTTGCTGAGCTTTCCCAAATGAGGCCCCATCTCTCTTTTCATCTCTGTGGTGCACCCACAGAGAAGCTATTCATGCAGGCTGATTTAAAGATGTTTTCTTTTGATAAGGGACAGCCCCCAAATGGGGATGCACTTACCTAAGCCTGGCTATCATGATCAATGGTCATCCATTGGCACCTATCTGTCTAGGGAGTGCCAGATGGACATCTGGACTGCATTCCTAAGTGTCAGGAGTAAAGGACTCATATCTCACCTTGATCAACCAATCAGGGACTGGTAGGGCCGAGTAACCCACGTGGGACTCTGATGCCCATGGAACTTTCAGCCAATGAATGAGCTGAAGTTCCTCCAGGTAAAAACAGGCAACACAGAGCTCCAAGACTATTCTGAAAGGGGGAATTCTAGAGATTATTCTAAAGGGAATTCAAAGGAGAATTCCAGGGCAGGACGGCCCAGGAGCAGAAGGCTCCCAAGGGCAGGACATTCTCGCAGCGCGCCTCCTGACCATCCTGAGACTCAGCCCGGACAACCACGGAACGGCCAGTGTGTCCGAGTGCCAGAACTTTCCTCTGTTCTAAGAGTCTAGAGCGGAGGTTGCCAGAGAGTAACCAAAAGATCCACCTGAGGTTAGCATCAGCAGCAAGCCTCGTGAACAGGTCGGAACTGTGGACAGCTGAATCATATTCAGAACTAGCGCTTCACCAAGAACGAACCGGTCCTCTTTCTGACCTGCTGGGACCCACAGTCATCTTTTCTCCTGTGCACAAACTCTTGCTAGTTTCAGCCAAAACTAACTAGCCGGTCTTCAGTGAGCATCAGCAGCGCACCGTCGCAAGCCGCACAGCACAGCCTAGCACGGAGCCAGAGAGCCCGCAGGAGATCTGAATCCCCAGAGATTGGATGAATATTCAACTTCACTGCATTACAGCTCGAGAATTCAATTGTTATCCCAACCAGTTTATATCAATTTAATTCCTAAGAGTTATGCACTTGTTTTGAGTATCTAATGTAGAAGTTGTAACCAAGTTCAATTACGAAACGGTCTAAATGAATGATATACTGAACGTATGTCCTCTTGATATATGTAACTCTTCGTAACTGAATGAATATATATCTTTTGTATTCTGATAACCCTCACGATAAGATCTGTTAGGTTTACATGCACATTCTATGTATTAATAAATGTATCCTCGTGTATTAGTACCTGTGTGTGCGTTGTTTAAGTTATATCGCATGGTTGGATTAAAAGAATCAATTTCGTGATTTACGGCAATTAATAATTGTCCCCGTAAATGCCCAAACCCTACAGAACTGGTGCCTCGTGAGAGCACACTACATAACATATACATATATTATCATATATAACATAAACATATATATATTGTAAGAGGACCCGGGGAAGGGTCATTTCTAACCGGTATTTCCGGGACAAAACACTGAAAATACTCGATATAGACCTGGGCAAGATGGCCACCCAGGATAACCAGCTGACCTGCTATTGGAAAAGGCCTATGCAGCGAAACAAGGAGACCCAGCTGAACTACATTAGGAAACAGGATATAAATGCCCCAGAAGCGGTGAACTGGCGCGGAAACCGATAAGGTGAAAGCGTTTTGGAGGAAGGAGAGGTTTAGGATTATGCTGGATAGAAATAAAGAATAACGGACTACGGGATACGGTTTATGACTAAGACTTACGGGTTACGACTTGGATACAGTGCGAATTGGTGTGGACATACGGACTTGGAAATTTGGATCGTTTAAGGATACTGGCAACGGATTACGGAACAGATTTGGGAAACGTACGGACAAAGAACAAAGAAGATCAGTGTGGTGTGAGTTATCTCTTTAACACCTGTTTTTCCCCCGGCGACACCACAATTGGTGTAGGATGCGGGCACCCCCTGCTCGGGTTTGAGAATCGAAGAAAGCAAGTTTTTTTTTGGTGTGTGTGGGTTTCGCTTTGCGTGTGTGGAGAAAAACAATGGAACAGTTAATACAGCAATTGTCCCAGGCCACCCTCGCCCAGTTTCAGGCTTTAAAAGGACAGCAAGAAGCTATCCAAGAGCAACGGGAGGCCAATCAAATTCAAACCGAAACTAACGAACGCATTATAGAGGAGCAGAAATTAGTACAGGAAGAATTGCACAGATTAGGGGAAGAAATCCGGCAGACCCCAGTAACGGGGAGTGACACCGTTCAGGCTGAACAAATTGCGGTACAAAAGATGACAGAACTTGATGATGTGGAAGCTTATTTAACCACATTTGAAAGAACTGCATCTCGAAATGCATGGCCCAAGGAGCAATGGGCAGGGAGAGTAGCGCCTTATTTAATTGGAGAAGCCCAAAAAGCCTATTATGATTTAAAAGAAGAAGATGCAGAGAATTATGAGACTCTAAAAAAGGAGATTTTGGCAAGACTAGGGGTAACAATGGCAATACGAGCGGTCCGGTTTCACAATTGGAGATACCAAATGGACAAGCCTACGAGGTCTCAGATATTTGACCTTGTACATCTGGCAAAGAAATGGCTCCAGCCAGAGGAATTAAACCCAGGACAGGTGATAGAAAGGGTGGTGTTGGATCACTTTGTGAGGAGTCTGCCTGTTCATCTGAAAAGGAAAGTGAGTGATGGGGATCCTCAGACACTAGATCAGGCAGTGGACTTAGTGGACAGACACCATGCCACAGAGGCCTTGATTAGGGAGGAAAAGGGGGACTTTCAAAAAGAGGAGAGAAGAAGCCCCAAGAGTCTGGAAGCTGAAATGAAGTATCGGCCGGTAAAGTACAGTGATTATCGAGGACCTATACAGTTTAAGAAACCCCTTCGGGAAAGGTCAGACTCAAGGCCCCGACCATGGAAGGAAACCCGACGATGTTTTAATGGTCATGAAGAAGGGCATTTAGCCAGCCATTGCCCCGGCCTGTCTGAACCCATGCAGGTAGACCCCAGAGATGAAGTCAAGTGTAACTACCTTACAGCACGGGTCCCAACTGTGAGGATCCCCATCTTACGAAAAACGAGATGGGGGGGGAACCCGTCAAGGCCTTGTTGGACTCCGGCAGTACTGTGATCCTGGTGACCCCTACAATACTTCCTGAAGAACTGGAGATCCGGGGAACAGAGGGAATACCTATTACTTGCATTCACGGGGACACCAAGGTCTATCCAACGGTAGAAATGAGCATCTCTACGGAACAGGGGACATACCATTCAACTGTCGGAGTGGTTGAGCAGTTGCCTTACTCTGTGGTACTGGGACAAGACTGTCCCCACTTCCTCCAAATTTGGAACACTGTCCAAACAGCTAGGCTGCCCTTAAGGCCAGGGTGATGCCCCTAACGATGACCCTGATGAGACAGACCCACAAGAAGGAGGAACTGAACTTGGAGTTGAATTCGTAAATATGGATTTACCGGACTTGGAGCCACCAGAATGTCGTGGTAAGTTTGGGTCGGCCCAATTAGAAGATGGAAATTTGAGACATGCGTGGGGACATGTCAGGAAAATTGATGGGAAGTGGTGTACTGATCCTAGTACATTGAGTTACCCATATTTCATGATAAAAAATAATCTCCTCTATCAGGTGCAGCAGAAGGGACAGGAATAAGTGGAACAACTCCTTATTCCCCGGTCCTACCAGATGAAGCTCCTCAACTTGGCCCATAGCCACCTCCTGGGCGGACACCTGGGGGTAAAGAAGACGTCCGAGAGGCTACTCTCTAGGTTCTTTTGGCCAGGGATCTATAAGGCCATCGAGAAGTATTGTCGGGAATGCCCCGAGTGTCAGAAAAGTGCTCCACAACCTTATTATAGAAACCCTTTGATTCCCCTCCCAATTATTGAAACTCCCTTTGAACGGATTGGGATGGATTTGGTGGGGACCCTGATCAGAACTACCAAAGGTCACCAGTATATTTTAGTGATAGTGGACTATGCTACAAGGTACCCTGAAGCCATTCTGTTGAGAGCTGCCATCGCCAAAAACATAGCTAGGGAGCTAGTACAACTGTGCGCTCTAGTCGGAGTACCTAAAGAGATCTTAACTGATCAAGGATCTCCTTTCATGTCTAAAGTCATGCGAGACTTATGTAAGCTATTGGGTATACATCAGATCCGAACTACGGTCTATCACCCTCAAACTGACGGTCTAGTAGAACGTTTTAATAAGACCCTGAAAGGCATGCTGAGGAAGGCTATGCAAAAGGATGGGAAAAATTGGGATCAGCTGTTCCCGTATCTCATGTTCGCGGTTCGAGAAGTACCGCAGGCCTCGACCGGATTTTCCCCATTTGAATTATTATACTCTCGGAAACCACGGGGCCTATTAGATGTGGTCAAAGAATCGTGGGAGCATCAACCTTCCCCTTTACAGACCATCATTGAGCATGTGGAACAGATGAGAGAAAGAATAAACGTTATTGTTCCCATAGTGAAAGAAAACCTGGAGAAAGCCCAGGCTAGACAACAACATATTTATAATAGGGGAGCGGTTGCGAGGGAATTTCAGACTGGGGACAAAGTACTGGTCTTAGTTCCAACCCTAGAGTGTAAATTCTTGGCATCCTGGCAGGGGCCTTATGAAGTGGTGGAAAAGGTGGGTCCGGTCAATTATAAGGTCAAGCAACATGACAGAAGACGGCAGCATCAAATCTACCAATTTGTTGCAGAAATCAATTTGTTGCAGAAATGGCATGGTACTGAAGTTCTGCTCACCCACTTCTCCCCTGACCCTCTGGAAGAAGAAACTGGTGCTATAGCCATGGGAGACCTGGATCTGGCTCAGAAACAGGAACTACAAGAATTCCTAACCCAAAACAAAGATGTTTTTTCCCAGACACCTGGTCGAACCCATCTTATACAACATAAGATTATCATGGAACCAGGGAAGAAGGTAAGACTACCCCCGTATTGAGTACCGGAAGCCAAAAGGAAATTGATTAAAGAAGAGGTGGGAACAATGCTAGAAATGGGAATAATCGAGCAATCCCATAGTGAGTGGGCTAGCCCGATAGTTCTGATCCCCAAGCCGGATGGAACTATTCAATTTTGCAACAATTTCAAAAGGTTAAATGAGATCTCGTTGTTTGATGCATACCCCATGCCCCGTATAGATGAACTAATCGAGCAATTAGGTAACGCCGGATACATCAGCACTCTTGATCTTACGAAGGGATATTGGCAAGTGCCGCTGGCTGAAGAAGATAAAGCCAAAACCGCTTTTGCCACACCTGAGGGGCTATATCAGTATAGGGTCCTACCCTTCAGTTTGCATGGCGCTCCCGCAACGTTTCAAAGATTAATGGACCCAATACTGAGACCATATCGTGATTTTGCAGCCGCCTACTTGGATGACGTCGTGATCCATAGCACGACCTGGGAACAACATCTACAACACCTGGAAGCAGTGACTGGAGCTTTGCAAGCAGCAGGATTAACAGCCAACCCAAATAAATGTTGTCTGGGGGCTCAGGAGGCCAATTACCTTGGTTACACGATTGGGAGAGGATTGACCATGCCCCAAGATCAGAAGGTGCAGTTAATTAAGAACTGGCCCAAACCTTCTACAAAGAAGCAAATCCGAACATTTTTGGGACTGGCGAGTTACTATCAACGTTTCATTCCAGGGTTTGCCTCCATTGCCGTCCCTCTTCATGATTTAACGAAGATGAGCTGTCCGGAGAAAATAAAATGGACCGACTTGGAAGAGAGGGCCTTTCAAGACTTAAAAACAACTCTCTCTTCTCAACCCGTCTTACAGGTACCAGACTTCAATAAACCTTTCATGGTATAAACTGATGCTTCAGACAGTGGAATTGGAGCCATACTCTCGCAAGAAAATGAAGGACTGGAGCATCCTATTTTATATATCAGCCGTAAGTTGAATCCGGCAGAAAAACACTATTCTACAATAGAGAAAGAATGTCTAGCAATAAAATGGGCCCTAGACTATTTGAGGTATTATTTATTGGGAAGACGATTTATACTGTACACAGATCATGCGCCATTAACATGAATGTTACAAAATATGGATAAAAATGATAGAATTACACGATGGGGTCTTAGTTTGCAGAGGTTTCAATTCCAAACGGTATATAGACCTGGAAGGAAACAAGGAAATGTAGATGCCCTCTCCAGAATGCAGTTTATTTTTTTCCAGATCGCCCGAGGATGGGGCTGATCTCAGGGGGGGAATGTAAGAGGACCCGGGGAAGGGTCATTTATAACCGGTATTTCCGGGACGAAACACTGAAAATACTCGATATAGCCTTGGGCAAGATGGCCACCCAGGATAACCAGCTGACCCGCTATTGGAAAAGGCCTATGCAGCGAAACAAGGAGACCCAGCTGAACTACATTAGGAAACAGGATATAAATGCCCCAGAAGCGGTGAATTGGCGCGGAAGCCGATAAGGTGAAAGCGTTTTGGAGGAAGGAGAGGTTTAGGATTGCGCTGGATGGAAATAAAGAATAACGGACTACGGGATACGGTTTATGACTAAGATTTACGGATTACGACTTGGATACAGTGCGGATTGGTGTGGACATACGGACTTGGAAATTTGGATCGTTTAAGGATACTGGCAACGGATTACGGAACAGATTTGGGAAACGTACGGACAAAGAACAAAGAAGATCAGTGTGGTGTGAGTTATCTCTTTAACACCTGTTTTTCCCCCGGCAACACCACAATATATATTCTTTCTTATTTCACAAATTTTTGGAAGTTGATCTTCTTTCATTATGATTTAAGTTACAATCTCCATATGTCAACCTTCAAATATTACAATATTAAAGAGTATGATTATTATGAAAATATCAATATTAAAAACAGAAATGCAGCTCAACAGATTAATTTCCAACCATGTCAGAGCAGATTCACTGTATTAAAGTGTTGATTTTACACACTACTACACAAGGGTGGGAACGTTTTATACCCTGAGAAACTGCTGGATGTGGATTCAATCTTAACTCTGCATACATACTGTATGATCCAACTATACTCCAGTTGGGCCACTGTGTTTTCATTCCTTCTCAGGTCTCAATGACTTCACTATTGGTTTAATGACACCAATTTACCATTTTTGCCTAGGAGCCCTAATGTTTTTACTTCAAACCTGAAGAAACCTGCACATATTCTTGTTGAAATATGTTTGTGGAAAGTGAGATATTGTGTCAAGTTGGCCCAAAACCCAGTTCAGCAGAGAGGATGGCGACAGACGATAGGCAGGGGGCAGATTTGCAGCTTCACAAAGAGGGTTTATTGCCCTTTTAGTCACAGTGGAAGGTGATTCACCAGGGAGCGATAAGAGAAAAACTGCAGATGGAGAGAAAAGGAGGAGCACAGTTTCCCCTAGCCTGCCCAGTAGTTCCCTTATATAGTGTGCAGTGGAGGAGGGGGACGCTGCTGTTTATGGTCATGGTGCAACAACACAGTCCATAATTCCAGTGGGCAGTGGAACACTACAATATAAAAGAACCCCCACATCCACAATACTCTAGGCAGATGCACCACCTAATCTGAGAAGCATGTTAAAGGTAATGTTATGGTCTGAGCATGCACGGCCACCTCTGAAACTGGCTCACTTTAATGATGATTTAAATAGAGTAATGATAGTAGCAAAATAAATACTTTTATTATTTCATTATTTACATATATAGTTACATATAAAATATGTTTCCAGAAATATTTTATCTGCTTGTATAGAATAAGATTTATGGGCAGCACTTTAAAATGCTCACGACAATGACTAAGTGTAAAATACTGCCAGTGCAACCAAGGATTTAATGAGGAGAAAAAAATGTCAATTCTTTGGCTGATCAAGTCAATCCATCCATCCATTTTCCAACCTCTTTATCCAGTACAATGTGGCCGGGGAGCCTGAGCCTATCCCAGCAAGCAACGGGCCCAAAGCAGAGAGCACCATGGATGGGACATACAGTACTAGTTAAGTCAATAACTAGATTTAAAATCTATTGTGCATATAGTTTATAAGCTAAAAAAAAATAAAGTCAGAACAGCTCAAGAAAGAACTGCAGCAAACTACATTACATTTAATTTTATTATAACTTCCACTAGTTTTCTATTTAATTTACAGTGGACTTAAAGTTTATCCTACTCATATACAGTGGAAGGTACTAGTAGTTCAGGTGGGTAGCTGCGTCAGCATGCGTAGGCTGCAAAGGAACAAGTAATAGGTTTATTCCATGCTGAAAAAAAGAAGAAAGAGAACACAACGTTTCGGCCGTGGAGCCTTCTTCAGGTGTGAGAGAGACAGGGCAGTAGGCAAAGGTAAAGTAGCGGGAGAACAAAGGTTGAGAGGGAGGAGGAGTGAGAGGCGGGAGCAGGGGACAGAAAGAGAGGCCAATCAAGAGGTGTGAAGTCAGAATGGGTGCAGAGAGGTGTGAAATGAAACTTCCAATGAATGGAGAAAATTTAAAAGAACAGTAATCTGTCGTTAAGGGAAGGGAGAATGTGTGATCCTAGCTGCAGAATAATTTTAGTTTCGGTGGTCTTTCTGATGTATGAGTTCGGAAAACCGTCTTTGAGAACACAGACGGAGAGATTAGAGTGGTCGTGGCCGTCAGAGGTGAAATGAGAAACAATGGGCTTGGAGAGATCTTTAATCTTCACAGCCCTGACGTGTTCTCTGAAGCGGTCTCCGAGTCTCCTTCCTGTTTCCCCAATGTAGATGGCTGGGCATTTACTGCAAGAGATACAGTAAATAAGGTTGCTGGAGGTACAAGATGCTGTCTGGGTGATCCGGAATTGTCCTGAGGGGCCTTGAATGAGTGTGGTGGTGGCTGTGTACTTGCAGGTGATACAGCGAGCTCTTTTGCAAGGGAAAGTGCCTGGTGTGGATGGTTGCTGAGGGCGGTCAAGGGAGCTGTGAACAAGGAGGTTACGCAGATTAGGTGGTCGGCGATATGAGATGATAGGGCGATCAGAAAAGAGGGCCCCAATGGAGGGATCATCCTGTAGGATGGAAAAGTTCTGGTTAATGGTCCTGGGGATAGGAAGTGTGTTAGGGTGGTAAGGAAGCACCAAAGGAATGTGGTTGTTACGGCGGGAGTTCCTGATCGGGTTGATGGTCCGGGGGGTGTTTTTGGCTCGGGCAAGGGCCCTGTCAATCACACTGCTGGGGTATCCTCTGTTGATGAAAAATGAGTACATTTCGAGGGCTTGGTTTTCGAAGTCGATGTCGTCGCTGCATAATCGTCGTAACCTAAGGAACTGTGAAAAAGGAAGAGAGTTTTTAGTGTGGTTGGGGTGAAATGAGCTGTACAGGAGGTAGCTGTGTGAATCCGTGGGTTTGTAATAAACTGAAGTGGACAGTCGGGGGTAGTTGATAGACAAGTGGATGTCTAGAAACGGAAGAGTGGTGGAAGATATGTTAACCGTATATTTGAGGGACGGGTGGAAGTTGGTGAAATGGTGCAGGAAGAATTCAAGCTGATCGTTGGAGCATGTGGCGGCACCGACGCAGTCATCAATATATCGTTTGTAGAGGTCAGGGACATAGCCAGTGTAGGAAGCGAAGAAGCGTTCTTCTACCCAGCCGACAAAAATGTTGGCATAGCTGGGTCCCATACTGGTGCCCATGGCAACTCCACTGACCTGTTGGTAAAAAAGATTATTGAAAGAGAATGCGTTCAGTGTGAGGACCAATTCTGCAAGGCGTACCAGGGTGTGGGTGGGTGGATCAAGCACTGTGCGTTTGTCCAGCGTGTGCTTGAGGGCTGTAAGGCCGTCATTATGGGGAATGACGGTGTACAGAGATGTGATGTCCATGGTAAAAATGTGGCATTCGGTACCCTGAAATTGGAAATCATTGAAAAGTTGGAGCGCGTGGTTGGTGTCTTTGATGTATGAGGGAAGATCTTCAACCAGCGGTCTCATGAGGCTGTCGAGAAAGGCCGAGATGTAAGTAGTTGGACAGTTACATGCTGATACGATGGGGCGTCCAGGGGTGTCCGGTTTGTGGATTTTGGGGAGGAGGTAAAATTGAGATACCTGTGGGTGTTCCATGATGAGCCGGTTCGCCTCCTGGGGGAGCTCGTTGCTGCTGATAAGAAGGGAAATGGTGGATACCACTTCCTTTTGGTGGTCAGTGGTAGGGTCCTGTTGGAGAGGGAGGTAGGCAGAAGTGTCAGTTAGTTGTCTAGAGGCTTCAAAGATATATAGATCTTTACGCCACACCACAACAGCACCTCCTTTGTCCGCTGGTTTGATGACGATATCATCCCTGTTGCGGAGAGACTGGAGCGCCTGATTTTCTCCTTGGGTGAGGTTAGACCTATGTTTACTGGGTATAGAGAGTGCCTTGGGAGCTTGATTAGTGCATTGGTTGATGAAATAATCAACTGGTGGAAAACGGCCAGAGGAGGGAGTCCAACAGCTCTGTTTGGGATTAATGTTGTTAATGACATCAATAACCGGGTTGTTATCAGCTGCCTGTGAAGAGGAATTGTCGGCAAAATGTGCTCTGAGACGGATCCTGCGGTAAAATCGGTTAAGGTCGACATTGGTCTGGGGGATGTCCAGCTTCCTGGGAACTGGTACAAAACTGAGCCCTTTGCTGAGGAGGGATCGCTCATCCTGTGAAAGGGAAAGGTCAGAAGGTATGGTGACAACAAGGTTAGGGTTGGTGAGGGTGTCCGGGGTGTTGATGGTTTTCTGTAGAAGATGACTGAGTTTTTTGTCCTTCTCTGTAGTGAGAAACTGGTAGAGTTTAGAGTTGAGAGATCTAATGAGGTTAGTTATGAAGGGAAGATGGTGTGGAGCTGTCAGCCGTAGAAATTCCTTAGCCTGTTTGATGTTGTTGTCGGAAAGGATAATCTGTTTTTTGAGGGAGAAAATGGTAGAGAGCATTAGTTTCCTAGAAAATTGTTTTAGAAGTCTCTGAGTGTTACTCTGAGTGTTATCAGAGTCAAAAGAAAAGGTATTAAATTTAAGGCGAAATCCTTTAGGGATGATATTATGTCGACGACATCTGTAAAGGAATAGAAGGTGGTTAGAAAGCCTGGTCTTGGAACAGATAGCTGTGAAGAGACGGAATGCTGGTTTAGTGAGAGAAGCGGGCAAGTGGCCCAGGGAGGAAGAGAAGGTATGACGAAGAGATCTAGAAAAAGATTTGGAGGAAGGCATAGTGGGTCGCAGCAGCTGTAGGCGGTAGTAGTTCAGGTGGGTAGCTGCGTCAGCATGCGTAGGCTGCAAAGGAACAAGTAATAGGTTTATTCCATGCTGAAAAAAAGAAGAAAGAGAACACAACGTTTCGGCCGTGGAGCCTTCTTCAGGTGTGAGAGAGACAGGGCAGTAGGCAAAGGTAAAGTAGCGGGAGAACAAAGGTTGAGAGGGAGGAGGAGTGAGAGGCGGGAGCAGGGGACAGAAAGAGAGGCCAATCAAGAGGTGTGAAGTCAGAATGGGTGCAGAGAGGTGTGAAATGAAACTTCCAATGAATGGAGAAAATTTAAAAGAACAGTAATCTGTCGTTAAGGGAAGGGAGAATGTGTGATCCTAGTACCATGAAGGTACTGCATGGTCTACTGTAGATCCAGATTATCCTTAGGTTTTATTCCAAGAGCATGCAATACTACATTGAATTTACCATCACTACAATTCTAACCCATTCACTAAGTCATTATCAGGAAAATAAAATATTTTTGCAACAAGTGAACTAACATTTTATTGCACGGGCATGGCATAGCGCTGAGTTAGATTGCTGCCTATAAGTCTAAATAACAGGGGGGTTGATTGTGAAGGTCACAGGCTAGTAGCATGTGTGACAACTCCTATAATGAGAGTGTCGTAATTATTCCTAAGGGTCAATATTCTTTACATATGTACAAGATAATTATTCGATGAGCAAGATTATGATCACAGGTATAAATGAGAACTGAAACCTGTTTGTTTTTAAATGTGGAAATCTGTATCTGCATTCTGCATTCTGTGGGGAGTAATTGGAATTCATTAAACAAAAGCTGTCAAGAGTCTTCTAGGATGGAATATGCTTCAAGCAAGACTTGAAACTGATAGATGTAGGATAGGGTTGAAAGGTCAGCATCACTTAATTTCTGACATAGTTTGACAATACCCGCCAGTTTGTTCATACAAGTAATACAAGCAGTGCATCTTTGATTCATTCTTTGCACCAGGTGGTAAATGTGATCAAATGGGATTTTCACCCCAATTTATATTGCACATGCTCAATGAGGCTCAAATCTGATTAGTCCGTACACAGCATAATAGTCACATTCTAGGCTTCCAAAGAAGCTGTTGCTACATGAGTAGCATGAGGATGTGAGTTGTCCTGCTTGAAGGTTGGAACATTAAGAAAAGCCCACAGGAAGAGAAGCAGGTGAGATCTTGATCAATGTAGCATCATGCAGTCAGATTGCCAACTGTAAGTGGAGTTCTGTAATCACTGAGCTTACTCCTGGCCAGAGCATCACACTTGGACCTCTCCACCAATCTTTGCAAAGTGTCTTAACTAATGGTCTCCCAGTTTGTGGCCTAATATTGACAGACTACAGTATTTAGTTGTAAAATCTTGCAAGAGTAGAAAAGACAGGTTGTGTGAATACTCCAGAGGACACCCCAGACATCGACTGACAATGAGATGATAAATTTAGTCCAAATTCATTAGTAATATGAACACTGGCATTGTTTTTTCAATATGCAGGGTATATTTATTATTTTCTGTGTTTTTCTTCACTACTTTTCACCAGTCTAGACATCTGACAGGTTATTTTATATCAACACCTGTGCCCAATGACCTCTTTCACAAATTTTGAGATTGAGATTATATCTCAGTACTTAAGCAACAGTCAATGTGTGAAGAAAGCACCCAAAGAACAACAGCCAAAACATTATGCTTCTTCTACTTTTCACTATTGAATTAATCTTTACTAGTTCCTTTGTATTCAACATATCCTAAAACAGCTCTTCACTTTAACGTATAGAGCAATGTTGTGTTTGATGCTCAGTATATTAAATTAACATAACTTAATGCTTCCCTCAGTTATGCCTGGTTTTTGCAATAAAACCTATTTCAGTTAATCAGTCATATGTCTTTTTAGAAACATCTAATTGTTAGAAACAGCTTGAGCCACCTGCATTATGAACTCACAATTTGTTTACTTCCAGTAATGAAGGGATGTGGGCCATTTATTTTATGTCTGATCTCACAGTTATTTGGTCAGAGTCTTAAAAGGGATGAGTTCATCATATTCAGTCACCAAAGATAAGCACGGTGACCTAAGACAATGTGTTTTTGTGGTCAAGGCAGTATAGGATCTGATAGCACTGACGCTGTAAAAAGTTGCATCACTAAGAACTGGTACAGGTCAAGGGAGTTTTGCTCAAAAGAAAAAAAAAAGAAAAGGCCTGATAATGTAGAACCAATCTGTAGATTGCTAACAAGAAGAATGTAAGAATGTAAGAATGGTTAAAAGTGAGAGGAGGCCAACTGGCCCATTTAACTGGTTTGGTTGCCAAGAATTAATTGATCCAAAGATCCATCTCTTCCTTCAAAGAATCCAAGGTATCACCATTAAAAATATGGCTGGGTAACTTGTTGCAGACCCCCACAAGGGATATGTTATTTCTAGGAACAGATATGTAAGATATCATTCTAGATCTCTTACATCCTGAGTGTGACTGTAAAGAGGATTATTATACTCAAAAAAAGGATTCAGTAAATTTTTAGCTTTCTTTAACTACTTTGTTGATATCAATCATATATTTTAACTGGCATAGGTTTTTTGTATCATAGTTTCATTTGGAATTGTCTTGCTCAGAATGTATCTGAATGAAAGAATGTGGTCAATGGAATGTTTTGACAGAGACATGACTAAGGATAGTCACCATGTATCTTGTAGTGATCTTGTCTAGTGACTAGCCAACTCACACTGAGCTACAATGGCCTGACATTCTTTCTATCTGTGCTGTGAAATCCACATGTGAGTTATGTCACTGTTACCACAAAATTACCGAGACAAATGACTGGACAGATAAGAATCATATGGTATCTACTTCATCATTTGAAATCCATGAGGTTGTAATAGGTGTAATCTAAAAAAGGAAATGTATTTTATATTTATATCATTCTTGGGTAGTAAATCTATTTCTATGAATAACAATATTAGAAAAATAAGTGACTAGATAAAAGAGGAAGCAAGAGATTGTGATACATGTTGGAAAGGTGAGAAGTCCACATAGGCTGGACTAACAGTTAGAGGAAGCCTTCTTACAACTGAAAAGGACTGATAATGATAATGTTTTTTTTTAAAACAGGCTTCAGTATCCCCAGATAGTTTCAATGTTAATAAACAAATTAATTTAAACACACATACATCTATGTTGCTGTGCATTGAGTATTTGTTTTCTAATCCTAAAGAAGTTCGTGCATTAAAGAATCATGCTAGGAACTAGAACCAAGAACAGCTTCCAGATAAGCACAAAGCATTTTAAGTCAAAGCATTAAAGGTTTAGATCTTGACTTGGTACATTCCTGGATTTAAAGAAATGTTCTACTCAGAGGAAATCAATATTTTTAGGCTTGTTAATGGGGACCTTGTATTCAAAATCCTCAAGGGCATTTACAATCCAACCAAAGAACTTCTTCTGAAACAACACTGAAACATGAACCAGAGTTGCTTGAAAACTATGGGGAAGTGCATGCAAAAAGGAGAACAGGAGGCATATTTTATGCAAAAAAAGTTATGCAATGTTGTCCAATCTCAAATTACAACCTTTTTCAAAAAACACCTTAATGAAATCCTTCTGTCATTTAGTTTTGACCATCCCAAATGAGCTAGGCTGGGCAAATGACTTCCTCTTCTTGTTGCCTTACTTACAGTATGTTTTAATGGAAAGAAAATAGGGAATTAATTTTCCTCAAGCACAGGAGTAATTCTCTCAAAGCGTTTGCAGAGCATGAGTTAATGTAATTTTGTATCTGTGAGTGTGAAAGGTGTGTAACTACATCATCAGAGGTTGTAATGTAATGCCATATCTTAATGAAGAGGTTGAGTGTAACCAGATGCTCTGGACATTGTGTACACCTGAGCGATTTGACGCATTCAACAATAACTAGCTCATGATTTCATACTCCTTACTCTTATCCAATAACAAACAGCCTTTCATCAGGGAATTGTAGCAGAGTGGGTGGCTCTTTCCTGAAGATCACAAGCGGAAGAAGGCCTCTGAGAGCAGTTCACAGGTGCTTGAACACATTCAGAAAAGGATGGGGAAAAAAACACTGGCTGCGTTTAAAAAGTTTTCTTTTCAAAAACCGATCGCAAGGCGAGTTGAAAAGGTAAGACTGTCTAAGCTGTCGAATGTGAATGTTTTATGAGAATATCATTTGTTTTTATCTTTTAAATGCAATGTCCGTAATCTTGATAAGAGTGTACCTCATTGTTCTATGCTTTAGATTCTTAGCTTTTTTTATTTAAAGAAAACCAGTTGGAGGTCATTAGAACTCTTTAAATACATCAGTAGTTAATACTGTGGGGCACTTTAACTGGTGGACTGTGCCAAAATAGACACTCAATTCTTTGTGAGAATTTACATGCAGCTTTGAATCCTATAACAATCACCAATTAGAGAAGGATATTTGTTTTTCAGAAATTTAATACCATGATTTTTATTTTGTTCAATGCTTAACTTGACAATGTAAGAAAATATTGATGAATGCAGAACATTCAATGCAGTGCTCACCATTTTCCCTGGTGCTTTTTCACAGCTACAGGCCTAGTTTTGAAACAATGTATTGTCACTACATTTTAATTGGGAAACTATGGTGCATGTTCATAATTCCATTATGTCATTGCATTCTCCTAAGGCTAATCTTATATTTCCTCTGGACCACCATTTATTGAGTTCGAAAAGTTATGTCAATCTGTCCTAATTTGTCAGATCTCGTAAACTAACAAGGTTGGGCTTAGTCAGTATTGGGATGGGAGACATCTAGAGCAAACCAGATTGCTGCTGAAAGACAACACTTTGCTACAGTAGGTGACACTCCTCCTTCTGGACCAAAATTTCCATTCCAATGCCACCGTATAGTGACTGGGGACACTTTACTATTGGACATGCCATGGAATGGATGAGGTGTTATTACTTGGTCATGAAAGAACCAGTGGCATCGTTGTTAAATGTAGAGATGTTATCATTGGGATATCACTCTGGTCTTTTACCATCTGGCTTATCTGAAGTTCTCTTAATGCTATCACATACCGACTACCTCATGTCACCCAGGTGGGGGCTGCACTTCAGTAGTGGATGACATGGATGTCTTACTACTTGCAAAGTTCTTTGAGATGTATTACTAAGAAAAGTGCTATATAAGTACAAAGAATTAACTTATCCACCTAAGCCTTTCTCTGGACTTTGTTTTGCTTCTTTATATAACATGGAGCCCAAAACTCTGTTCATCTCTCCTGATGGTGTCTCTCTATGTCATTGTACAGTTTTGGCCTTCTTCCTTTTACTCCGTATACATTTAGTCTCCATTGTCTCCTTTTCATTCTCTTTCAGGAAAAGCCTCATCTTTTTCAAGATCATCATGTTGATACAAATGATGAGAATGTGGAAAGAGGAAACTGGTCCAGTAAGACCGACTACCTGCTGTCAATGATTGGATATGCAGTTGGACTGGGAAATGTTTGGAGATTCCCATATCTGACTTACAAGAATGGAGGAGGTACCATAACTGATTGCTCTATTTTTTCTACTGTTCACTCACCAACATTTTAATGTGTAGTGATATTTAACAAACCGGTGCTTATGCGTTTTTCATCCCTGCACTTTTGTACTTTTTTTGCTTTGCATTTGTAGCCTCTCATGAAAAAACTAATGCAATATACAGTATTCTAAGATGTTAATACAGTACATTTCCAAAACAAAAGCATTTAAATTTCCAATCAATCTGTGTACAACAAACTTTTATAAAAGATTAAGTCAGGACAAATGTTTTTTATAAAATGTTATAAAAATTAGGGTGGTGTATAGTGAAGAAGTGACAGTAAATAAGTAGATTAGGAAAGTCAGATGTCACATATCTCACAGGGGCAACACACAGTAAGACAGGCGGTGGATAGATTGAAAGAAAATGGGGCTCCCATGACCCCTGTGACTGCTTATGTCTGTGAGTGTGTGATCATCAGAGAGATTTTTCTGTGCCAGTTCTTCATCAGCTCAGATGCACACATTTAATGAAAGATTAAAAGATTAAAACCAAAAAACATTGGTTGTCATTTCATCTCAACATTGAGCTTTGTGGCTTTGGGACTTGCACTAGGATCCCTCAAGACTCCTTTCCTGAATCTTCTCTTAGAATTTAGTCTGCTAGTCAGATCATTAGGACTACACACCCTCAATACAACTGGACCTGTAGCTATCGTTTGACTCGGGTTCTTTGCATTCACTAAATAAGTAAATAATAGTGTCAAGCTGAGTTTATATGCTTATTTGAAGGATTGGATTCACTAGAACCACTACAGTCATGTGCATGGAGTCATTGACAGACCCTATGTTATGTTTTCTTTTTCAGCTGAGTATCAGAGATTTTTGGGGATGTTTTTTTTGGAGCAGAGTTTCAGAGAGAAACTATTTGAGTCTCAGAGAAAGAGTTTTGGAGAAGAGTCTTAGAAAAACTTGAGTTTGGAAGTCAGTAAGCAGCTTAGCTGTAGATGCCCGGAGTGAATAGGGAGGGTATGATGTGGGAGTCTCAGCCTCCTGTTTTTATAGTCAACCAACTTTCTTCTACCAACTGGTCAGCAATTCAATTCTGGGGAATGTGGTTCGGATAACGACATCTTTTTTGAACCAACTGCCTTTGTGCTTTCACTCCCCAGGTGCTTTTCTCATTCCATACTTCATCATGCTGGCTTTTGCTGGGATGCCTGTCTTCTTCCTGGAATGTTCCTTAGGGCAGTTTGCAAGTCAAGGTCCTGTGTCTGTGTGGAAAGCTGTACCCATCCTACAAGGTAAGGAACTTTACTATGTATATCATTTAAAAATGTACCCCAGAAGATTGCAATCCCACATGGTACCGTGTCAATACTTGAACACTTTCAAGGGACTCATTTGCTGCCTTACATATGCCCTTACATACCCTTTACTGCAGCAACGCCATCATCTTCTGATACTACATGTACTGTAACTCATCTTGGCTCCTGCACTGGCACAATCTTGCCACAGTAGGGCTAGGCATTCAGAGCACAATTCATTGTGACCTACTGTACATTCAAGCAAAATGTACATGCATGTATCTGAATTTTTAGCCTATACTCTTCCAATCACTTTCTTGAACTATTCTATCGATGCATCCCCTCCTAATGCAGAATTCGTCCACTCCCTCCTAATGGCGGTCATTTCATTTGTATAGCTCTCATTGCCCACACCTCTTTTTTTGCAACAAAGTCATTGGCAGAGGTTTCCAATATGGAGTGCCTCTCACTCTGTGAACAAAACCTTACATTCCCAGCTTCCCTAACCCCATTTTTAACCTCTACCTTTTCTCAGCTTTTAGTAATGTAGTCCTGTCCGCAGTCCCTCTAAACTGTGCACCATGTGAACAGCGTGGAGTAACCTTGAAGATCCCACACACCAAACATTCGAAGCTGCACAATCATGTAGGAAACTCAAACCATGGATCGTGCTCACAAATAGAGCTGAGCGGTTCATTTGTATTGAGTGAATAATTTCCGTGTTTCAAATGAATCGATTTACTGTCACGATCGTCATCCCTCCTCTAGAGGGCACTCTGACCCTTTTGTATTTTAGTTTCATTATTACGTTCACCGGCCCTTGTTCCTCGTCTATTTTTTAAACCTCGTGCATGCGAAGCTCAGGGCCCTGCATTGAAAGACAGATGCCCGGAGGCCCGTCTAGCATCAAGTCGCCCTAGGTCTGCGGCTTGAAGGCATAGGTTTCCGAATGGCGTCCTCACCAAGCTGGGTCTGGGGCTTGGAGTGCCTGGCCTCGTCACTACATTTTTAATCTTCTTGTTCCATGTCCCTGTTCCTATTTTTAATCATCTTGTATTGGATGGATTCCCTGTATTTTGGATTTTGGACTGCGCACCGGATTTCCTACATTGGACTGTTCCCTGGACTTGTTTGCCTGCACTCCCCCCTTGCACCTGATCACCGTCGGCACTGTCCCACGTCCGCCATCCCTTCCTTTCATAACCGTGTTTTCCCCGTAGCCATTTTTACAGTCACTTCCGGATTATACCGTCTGCACAGGGTCCTAAACTACACATCGTGACATTTACTACTCACCGATTTACACTCACTAAGTTATTTGGCTCAGTGAGATGAATCAAGCATAGAGCTCAATTAATCACACAAGGAAATTATTTATATCAAATCCCAGAGCTCAGAGAATGAAGGGAGGAACTTGGACAATTGAGAAAAATGCCATAGAGTAAACATTAAGTGATCATATATTTCAAATTTCATAAAAACACACTAAGTCCACATCAGACATCAATAATAAAGTCAGGAATGCACACTTCTATGTTTTAAAATGTTGATAATGTGTATATATTCTTGCTTTCCCAACTGAAAATACAATTATGCCCTAGATCAGGTAATAATAAAATGTGATGTCATTGCAGTTTTATTAGTTTTCCATTATCATTCCATTGTTAATGATTTAGATCCCTCTAAAGGTGTCCTCTTTTTCAGTCCTTTGTTTTACCTGTCTATGCTACTACCTAAACTGGCATAGGTTTATCAATGCTGAAGTCCAGAATTGTGTCTTTTATCTACTATCCTGTGTTATCAGCTTCAGCTTATATCTTTGTATGTTCTGCCTTTTGCCCTCTTACTGCTGGCATCCTGCATGGCACAGTGTCAGTCCCTGATTCCCATCTTTTGCTCCATCATTCCGCCATCATAAATGATTCTGTCTTTGTTTAGAACGTATGCTTATTTATTACTTTGTGATAGAATGCACAAACATTTAAGCTATCTTTTGTTACCAAGAGTTCCAAATAAATTAATGATACAGAAATCCAAAAATAGTGCTACTGACTTACATGTTCTGATTTCTAACAGAAAATGTGAGTTTTTCTGTTGCTGATAGAAAACAAAAATGTGAATAAAAATTGTTAAATACATACAGTACATATTTTGTCTGATTCACCTTAATTCACCTTTTTCATAGGTGTGGGAATAATGATGGTGATAGCATCCACTCTAGGAACAATCTATTACAACTGCATTATTGCCTATAGCATCTACTACCTGTTTGCATCCTTCCAGTCTCCTTTGCCATGGAGTGACTGCTATGAGTGGTCTGATGAGAACTGCAGCAAGATTCCTAAAGGTATGGTGCTCTTAACTGAGAAGGTGCTTAGAGAAGTCAATTAAGTGAGAACCCTACCCTTGGTATACAATAACACAATCAATGCAAAATGCAAAGAAACAAAACCAGAAAGGTCTGATTGGTATTACAGTAGCATGATAAATCCCTATTTTGTGGTTCAGAACAGGACAGATGTACCTCCAGCTCCTTGTAATTCAGGACACCAGCATTTACACTAACAAAAACCTATTTCAAATCAGTTCTGCATCCCATACTGTACCTTATAAGCAACTGGCCTATTTCTAAAATTCCATTCCTCCATCGACACTGTATTATATAGTGTGAGATGATTTTGTGAAGACTGTTATGCACACAATTAATGCAGTTTAAAACAAAAGTTCTGAATGTCGTAAAACCATAATCTCATCTCCTTCCATCTAACCTATGTGTAAAAGTCTTGCTTCTTGCTGATTCACTTAAATATTTCATTTTTACATCCCTCTTTCCACCCCATCTTCAGGCCTTCCCCTCCAGGACCGTGAACTGGCCCTTGCCACAGCCCCTTTCCTCATTCATCCTGAGAAGTTTCTGATAGTTCTGTCATTATGGATGGGCTGTCATTCTTCTCAACCAGTTAAATCACCCCCAACAAAACTCACTATTTGAATCATTCCCCACTTTAATTTTGGTTTGACAGAAATATTGAAAACTATATTTGGCAAACATTTCATTGTCATTGCATGCTGATCAGAAAAAGAAACAGAAGAAATGCCATGAAAATTCAACGGAAAACAATTCATTTGTGCATACAGAATACTATGTGACTGGTCCCTATTTTCTTTTTGAAAGGGATTCTCCATCACCTGTTCACTGCATGATTGGGATATGGTTAAACAACAGATTAAGTATTTTTTCCTTGATGTAATTCCGTGACAAATGAGACATGAGAGGTTATCAAGAAGAAGAGCATTCTTAACATTTTGAAAAATGTCTTTAGCAACATCCAAAGATCAGTTCAGCAACTATATTTCTCTCTATATATATCATTCTCTATATTTCTCTCTATATAAACTTCATGCTAACATGCATCAGTACATCTATCTTGTTTCCTGAAATAAGTCAAGATAAGTTACATATACAGTATCTCTATTCTTTCAATGGGAGGGAGCCAATAAATATTGTAAAACTCATCAAAATGTATCCCACAATAAGGAAAAATGTATTTTTCTGCAGATTTGTGTAACATAACATCAGAAGATGGAAAGTTTGTTACTGTTAACACAGCTTGGTTGAATGACAACAACAAAATCTGTCCAAAACCGAACATCATTCCTGTGCCTGTACAAAGCCCCAGCGAACAGTATTGGGAGTAAGTGGTATTGTGTGAACTGTGAAGATTCTATTTACTACAGTATCTGATAGAAGATTGTTGTTCATCTTAATTTTCATAATACTAAAACTTTTGTGATAGAAATATTCAGTACTGTTCTCAAAGAAACTCTTTGAATACAGTATGTAATTATTCTTGCTAGGCCTTACCTCTTGAAGAGTCTCTTTTATTAGACAACTGCTGCCTCAAAATGCTAATGCTTGATTGTAATTCTTCAACATTTTAAAGATAATATATAATAGAAGTGTACTTATGATATCAGGATTCTGTTTGTAATAACAGTTACATGTTTTAATTATTTTCAGCAATATTTTCGTGAGGTGCCATTTTATTTTCCAAAGTTTTTGAGTGAAATGTGAATGGACAATGTTACTGCTCTTTAAATGTCATGGTGAGATTATATTTAGAAACTTTAAATATCATAAGAATGTATGATATTGACCATTTTCTACATTCAGAACAGTTAAGATGATTTATAAATATGTTTAATTCCCAACTGCACTGCAAAAGACAGATTACTGTCCAAGATCTAAATTCAGGACATTTGCAGCTGATTGAAAGATGAACAAGCTTTGTGTCAGAAGTACCAACTGCTTGATACTGCAGTCTATACATAATCTGACCTATTTTTCAGAGCTTTTGCAGACAGTCCAAACAGCCCAATGCATTTTTACATCCTATAAGAATAAAACTAGTTGAAACTTAAATTAAAGCATCTGTAATTACACATAAAGAGTACAAATTAGTAAATAATCAAGCTGAGTAAACAATTAATAGCCCTATAAATTAGCAATGAGCCACACTTATAGTAAGAAAATTATCAAAGTTGACACTTTGAAGCTAGGAAGCCTCTTTTCGTTCTTCTAATTCAATTGTTTCTGTGGAAACAGGTAAGTATTGCGAACAAAAGCATGGTTTAGTAATAAATAATGAATACTAAGAAGGACTGAGGTTTTACGAAAGCTGAGTGATTAAGCATACTTTTCATTAGCCTATCCATTCTTTTTGTTCTACAAGCACTGTATCAATAAAATTCCCAAAAAAATAAAAAAGAGACAACTCTTTTTTATTTTTTTAGCAAAGTAGCTCTACGCCGGTCAAGTGGATTGGATGAAACAGGAGAAGTTGTCTGGCATTTGGCCCTCTGCCTCCTCCTGTCCTGGATAATGGTTGGTGCTGCCTTGTATAAAGGCATTAAGTCATCAGGGAAAGTAAGTACATTAACATGATAATACAGCATATGAAATGTCTCTTCTTTCTTCAACATTTATTGTAAATAAGATTTTGGAAACAATTCTAAAACCTTTGCTTTGGAATGAGGTGACATTGTACAAGGCACACCTTCACAAATAGATGTGACTTTTTGACGACACGTTGTGCCATATTCCTACTAAATGAATATTGAATTAAATGTAGCACATTAAAAACAGGTGTCTTGGCAGAATCCATATGAATGTAATGCTTAACCAAGTACGAAAAGTGCCCAATGTAAAGATTGCAAGAAGTGTTTGATTGCTGTTGTGCGTCATACAGGACCGGGTGCAGACTCAAATACAGAAAGTAAACAGGGTTTTTTCAAGGTTGTGGAATTGTACTGGGAAACCCGTTTCAAAATTCTCATCAAATATTGGCACATACAGTAAGTGTAGAATAATGTTCCCTTTTTATCGTTATTTGTACTGTATTCCTGAAGGTGTTTATCCGTTTTATGCGGAAACAGGCTGATTAATCTAAATACACTTTTTCAGATCAGTGTTTCAAAACATTAATTAGTGTGTCATAGTTTTGTATTATTATACTTTCATAGTATAATAATGTTTCCTGCTCTGGAGTTCTACAAATCTGGTTTTCCATATTTATGCACAGAACCCTTCTATGTGTGTCTCCATCATTCTTTTAATAGTTAACTACTGTTTTAGGAGACTTGATATTTATGACCTCCCAGGAATGAGTTGAGATACGAGTTGAGTTGATTAAGATATGTCACAATTATTTTCTAAAAGCTGTTTTATAATATTTCATTTAAAATGCTGTTCTATTTTTGGACACTCATGTACAGGAGTCTTTTATTATCTTGGTATTTTTTAATGATTGAGAAGCTTAATCGTTTTATTAATTTAGAAAATTTCAAAATGATAACCTAGCGTTTCTGCTTAATACAGTCTCAGTGCAAGGTTTTGAAACCGTAACATGAATAAATCATAGTAGGGCTTAGTGCAGTATTCGTCTTCTCAGTTTTGTTGTGAAAGAAAACAAATATTCATAATTGAATGCACATCTGTTCTGCTGCCACAACGCTGGCTTTTTTCCAAATTGAGAATAATCCATTGCAAGGCTTGCCAAAGAGTTTGTGCAGCTGCTACACAATGAACCATTAGTTTATTGATGCAGTTTTTCAGTGTGTGCTGCTACACTATACAGATACTTCTATCCACAGGTGGTGTATTTCACTGCCACTTTCCCCTATGTGGTGCTCCTGATTCTTCTGGTGCGAGGGGCCACTCTGGAAGGAGCTCGAGAAGGGATTGAATATTACATCGGCACTCAGTCAAATTTTTCTAAATTGGCAGAAGCTGAGGTGAGTGTTTTTTAAAAACAAAAACTCCTCAAGTGTCCCTTTCTCAAGTGATGGACACTATGGAGAATAAACTTAAACGCTATTGTACTTAAAAGTGTAAAATGCAGCTCCTTGATCACAACCCCATTAGTGTTACTGCCTTACTGAGTTAATCAGAACTCATCTTAGAAAGGGTGGACCTGGACAATCCTGGGATGGGAAACCAACCAAACCCTACTAAGTGGTGCTCCAGTAGATGGAACTCTTTGCTCTGGACAAGAATTTACCAACAGATGCTTCAATGTGATAACAGTGGACACTATGTTATTGGAGGTACTGTCCTGTGACAGAGATATACAGAGATTCCAACTACATAGTCATTAGAGATCCCACAGTACTGCTTGGAAATGTAGTGTTAAACCTGGTGTCCAAAATGTATTTGTCTCGTTTGGGATTGTACAACTACAGAAGTCATTTCTAATTTCTCAACCTGATCTGCTGTGTGCTCTTGCCAATCACTCCGGTGGTGCTGCATTTCAGTGGTGGATGAAGTGATCCTCCTACTATACGTGAAGTATTGTGGGATTATTTGGAATGAAAAGTGCTGTACAAAGCAAGCCATTAATAATTAGTATTATTTTTATCCGGGAGAGCAGTGACCATATTCTTTACCCCAAAGCCTCTTTTTTTCTGGCTTTCATTTCATATAATGAATTCCGACTGCTAAATTGACATAAGCAATTAATTGGACAACTTCTCTACAAATGTCAAAATGCTGTATGATGTTACTGTATGTCACATCTGCTTTTTTTCTTTTCATTCTTGACAAACTATTTGTAGTGTGTTCCATTTCATTGTTAAGATGCCTTCCCTTCTGCATTGTGGATTTTTGTTCAGAGAGTATGACAGCAGTAGGATGACTTGATTAATTATTAAGCCAACATCACTGAACAAAAGAACACCCTATGTCATAGAACACGCAGCTTTCAAATCTCTTTTTTGGAGTCCTGTTTCCATGAAAAATTCTGTCTGTCATTTTTATGGAATTGAGTGCATTTGAAAGGTTGATTCTTTTTTTCTTTGTGTGCCAGGTCTGGAAGGATGCGGCAGCACAGATTTTCTTTTCTCTTTCAACCACTTCAGGAGGCCTGATCGCCTTGTCTTCATACAACAAGTTTCACAACAACTGTTATACAGATTCCATTATAGTTTGTCTAACCAACTGTGGAACCAGTGTGTTTGCTGGCTTTGCAATCTTCTCTATCCTCGGACATATTTCTCATGTGACTGAAAAACCCGTATCAGAGGTCGCCCAGTCTGGTAGGTCCAGTTTGTATTGTTGTCCAATTTACACTGAAAATTGATGGTTTAGGTACAATCCTGAATTTTAAGATTCTATGGTTTTCCATTTTAAGACAAATCTGACCTTCATCTATTCCTAACCAAATCACAACAGCAGATAGATGTAACCTCCTGCAATCAATAACACACAATTTGTACTTGTGTGTACAGAAGTAAACACAAATTAAATTTAATAGCATAACACTATATTAATAAATGTCACCACTATTTCATTTATATATTTTTAAAATGTCCAAAAACTTCAAGGGTTACTGTGGACATTTTCCAAACATAGTGAGGGATTAAGTGTTAAAGAATAGCAAATGTGTGATAATGAGCACACGTTCAGAAAGTGAAAACTGAACCATGAATGAATTCAGAGGAAATAACAATCTGTAAGATTATTAGTGAGAACAGGAAACTGTGAGTGAGATTTACAAACATGCATTTTAAGGTGGAAAAACTAAATTAAGCATTCACACGTATGGACTGTGCAGCATACACCTACAGCTGTGAATTATTAACTATACACAGATAACATCAGACAGCCCTGTAGGGAGAACATCCACAACTGCATCTCTTTTGGAAGGCTGGTAGTTAGCTGTCTAGTTGCTACAGTATATGCATCTTAGTGTGAGAACACTAGATGCAGACTTAGGAAGTAGCCAGAAAACAGTCACCAAGAAGCTGGAAAACTCAGGAAAAGTCAGGCACAGGAGGATCAAGGGTTCTTTCCCTACAGAGCTACAGATATAGGGTTAAAGGGACTACAGATCTCTGAAACAAGACATCCTAGTGTTGTCGGGTTAGGCACTGAGACAGTGGGAAGTAAAAGTAGTAGCAGACTCAGTTGTTGCCATGTCAGACTGCCAGAAAAGTAAAGATGTGCTGACCACATGCAAACAACCTGGTTCTTTCTCAATATCACCCCGAAAAGGGACAATTAATAACACCAGATTATGAATCCTGCAGGGGATCTATCTACCATGAAAGGGGACTTGAGATATGTCCCACTAAGTGAGATATGTGTCACAATAATTGAGATATGTGGTTTAACAACAATAGGATTAAATCCCAGAAGGGCTTTATTCACCCCAGAAGGGGAGATTAAAAACTACAGGGTTGCAGACTCTGGAGGGAGTCTGAGACAGGGTATTCTAGGTAAACTGAGGAAAGGTAAATGTTCACCTTAGTTGTAATTCTACTGTAAACCTGGAGGTAGCTGTTTGCAGTCTGACACTCTGAGTCCTTGAAGGAGAGGCTAGGAATGCGGCAGTGTGTAAGGGAACTGGCGAGTGGTGCCCTGATAGCACCATTAGCA
Source organism: Atractosteus spatula (assembly GCF_055471065.1). Lineage (NCBI taxonomy): Eukaryota > Metazoa > Chordata > Actinopteri > Semionotiformes > Lepisosteidae > Atractosteus > Atractosteus spatula. The sequence continues at coordinate 39,515,462 of NC_142714.1, read as the reverse complement.
GGTAGCCATACGGTGTATAACATGGATGATACAACACCTTCTAACCCCAGAAGAGGTTACAGCAGCTTGGGTCGGGGAACTCTATAAATAAATAGGGAGATTGGCCTAGTGTGCTGAGGGGTGGCAACATTTTACGTTGGATACCTGGGAAAGCATGAGCAAAAGATCTCATATTGGATTTACGCTCTGGAGGAGTGGAATTGATACTATATAATCTTTCCTGACTTGCTATTTGGAGTCTAAGGTCCTAAATTCAACAGTCACCGAGAGTTTCCTTAAACAAGAGAACTACAACAACAACACTCTCAGGGGGGAGTTTAATAGAACATCAAGTCTAGAGGAAGCCAGGTATCTGATCCTGATGGGTGCAGTCCCTGGGAAAGGGTTCAAGACTTTAGGTAAAGTTTCCCCAGCACTGCATAGCTACAGTGCCATCTGTAAAGATAAACCCATCCACAGACCACAGAAATGCCACTCAATTTCTTGAAACTTGGAAGGTCACACAGTCACTCACCACACAACACATGCACACAACCACCCATGGTATCCATTGTTTCATATCTAACCCATTTAAAGAGCTATCCCAAGAAAACCTCTTTCAGAAAGGCGGAAAGATTTTCAATGTACAGCACTACATTTAGTCCAGTGCATATGAAAATTCACAGCTGCCTACCTGGCTTGAGGCTACTAGCTGCATTTTCAAAAACTGTACAAAATGCTGCAGCTAGATAAATATTTTAAGGATTCCATTATCTAACAGTGGATGGGTAACCATCAGGAAGAAAGCAGGGAATCCTTTCTTAAATCCACAGACAGCCTAGAGAAGCATAAATTATTTACTGGTATTCTGACAAAGTTGTTCTTCCTCCATATGCAACACTGCAGCTTTAGATAAGTAAAGAGCTGCCAGATTATGTATCAGTCTTGAGAACCCATCTTTGGCCGCTTGATCCAAAAATGACCCAAATATTTAGTATTGTATCCCCAATCAAATGCTGATTAGTCAGCTTTTGGGAAGAAACATGGGTCTATAATTTACTACCTGGGTTCAGTTCTAGACCCGGCTGCTATCTGACTAATGAACTAATCCATCATATTTACGTTTTATGGTGTTATCTTAACTTTTTTGTAACCTAGTTAGAAAAATATTTAGCAAAAATACTTAACCAAGCAATGCACAAGAAATAACATCTTCCAATATGAACAGGCATTAAGGAATGTTTATTGAGGAGTTAGAGCGTATGACATTTTGGCATACCCTACTAGGAAGTGAGGCCAGCCATCTTGCAGTGGTGTGAGGGAGGTGGGACCCCCATATATAGTGAAGGATTAACCAAAGGGCAACAGCTAAGGTGGAGATGAGGTGAAGGAGGGATGCAGAAAGGTGAAGGCAGAGTGGTAATTTACTGTATAGTTTTTTAGGAAGAGACATCGTGAATGCTTATAAGTCAGAGCAACAGAGGTGAAGGATCACATGGTTGCTGTCACTCCTGCCACATTTTCATTAAAAACTCCATTTACCTAATAACATTTCACATTTCCTTTCAGGTTTTGGCTTGGCCTTCATTGCCTACCCTGAAGCACTTTCAAATCTGCCAGTGTCACCTCTGTGGTCTGTGTTGTTTTTCTTTATGCTTTTGACATTGGGCCTTGACTCTGTGTTTGCAACTGTAGGTAAGTTTCCTGGTAATGTACAGAACAAAATGGTTGAATGTTCTGTCAAAACGTCTCCAAATGGTTTTGATAAATGTATCATTGTTCCTTTATAAGTTTAACAAGAACCTGTAGCAGATTAGTGTTATTTAACATTTAGGTGAAATTTGTCACATTTACATGCCATCATTTTGGGCTGCACAGAGACGCATTGGTTAGCATTGTTGCTTCACAGCGCTGGAGCCCTGGGTTCAGTTCTGAGTGCTATCTGTTTGGGAATTGTATGATCTCCCCATATTTGTGTAGGTTTCCTCCAGGTGCTCTGGTTTCCTCTCACAGTCCAAAGACATAGTGGTAGGTTAACTGGACTCTAGGAAAAACTGGCCCTGGTGTGAGTGTGTGCATATCTGTATCTGTGTCTGTGTGCCCTGCAATAGACGGGTGTCCAGTGCAGGGTGTATCCTGCCTTGTACCCATTGCTAGCTGAGATAGGCTTGGGTCCACCTTGACCCAAAATTGGATGAATTGGATACAAAAATTGGTGGATGTCATCATTGTTATAATAGTTGTTAAAGAGCTTTTATCACCCTCAGAAATTGTAAAGGAATAACACCTCCATTCAAAGTTCTTTTCTCTCCACAGAAACCATCACAACCACTCTTCAGGATGAACTTCCTAAGTACTTCAAGTCTAAAAGGATTCATATGACAGCTGCTGCCTGTATTTTATTTTTCTTGCTTGGTCTACCTTGTGTTACAAGGGTAAGTGCCTTAATTAAAGCATGTACTCACAGTATTAGTATACATTCACAGTATTTTTTTAGAAAACATAATTCTGGTTTCTTAGGTGGTTTTATCTAACATTCCACTTTATGTGCACACAATAACAAAACAATTACTTAAATTCTTCCAAGGTATTCCAAATATGATTCATTTCAAAGTTTCAGAACTCTGTTAAATGTTTATCTTTGTTTATTGTGTATGCAATCTCCTACATTTGGAATATATATGCTGGCTGGAATATTATTTTCATATGTTGGATCTGCTACAGTAGGTTTCAAAATAAACAAATTCATCTATGCAAGAATCTACCTTTGCTATAGTTTTATTTTAGCATGATATCAATGATCATTTGATCTTCCTTGAAATACAAGGCTTCTTTGTTTTGGTTGTACTTTAAAGATACTGAAAGTATTTTTTCCAACACACTGTTCTTCATTTTTACTTATCCTGTGTAACATCACACAAAGTGTACATTCCATTTTGAGTAAATTTCTACATATCTTCGGATTCCTAAATCCTGGTCTTTTCTGTTTCAGGCTGGCATATACTGGGTGAAATTAATTGACCACTTCTGTGCTGGATGGATGATTCTTTTTGCTGCAGTGCTGGAAATCATTGGAATATGTTACATCTATGGTGAATGTTAACTTTTTTTTTTCTTTCAGAAATATATTAATATATTAATATATATACATGACAATGTATATATTTTGTCATCATCCATGACAAAATATATACATTGGTAGACTACATTAAAAAAAGCATATATTTTTGTTTTTTCAATTATAGCCACAGGAGCAATTTGAAGTGGCACATTTTCTCCAATAGATATATATTTATTTCAAAATAGTATTTTTCATGATTTTCTCCTTTTGCTTCTTTTCTTTCGTCTTCAAAATTACCTGATTTTCTCTAAAAAGTTAATTGGCTTTTATTTTGAATTTTGCTCTTGGGTTCTAACACTTAACTCAAAGAAAAGAGTGTTGCTATCATAGTCAGAGTTCTTTTATGAGCCTAATTACCCAACAACTAACACCTGACACAAAAGAGCCACCTGGCTTCAAAATAAAGAGGTTCAACACTATCAGTTTGTTTAATTGACTTAAGTGGATCGAATTAAATCCACATTGATAAATATACATAAATATTTCCAGATTTATAAATATACATACATATTTCCAGTTTAGTCTAGCATTGTTAATTAAATAACTCAATTCTTATAAACCAGATCTTCTAGAAGGTTTTTACTGCAAATAACTTCAGCAATATGTCATACATTTTTTAATTATAATACAGTTGATGTCACCATCCACAACATCTATAAATACAAATCTGTGGATTTGCCTGGATTTTTTAACCCCCAGAGTTCCACTTTGCAGTGTGTTCAGATGTACAGTGTCCTATTCCAGATTTTATTTATTTCACAAGCCATTACAGATTCTGAACATTCTATTACTGATTGAAGTCAATTTGGGGCTTTAAGAGCTCTACTATTAAATCCTCCCCTCCAAGTTCCAGACAATTAGCATCACTTGTCTTTTTATTTTCTTTTTTCAAGATTTTTAAATAATTTGTTGCTCCTTTGTTCAGCTAAAATTCAATATGAACTAATATCAAAGGTATTAATAGTCATAATTTGAATATGCTGTATATTATCTTCTCTAAAGTAAAATCTATTTTACCTAAACTGCTACAAGGAACGCAACGCTGATTTGAATGAAGTATCTCTACAGTATCTCTTTACTGAAATTCTTGTTATTTTTTTAATTTTGGTGGTGGCTGTGGTCACCAATGTGGAATGGGAAATGAACTCGAACAATTCCTCACTGTTGCTTTAGCAAGTTTTCATAATATACAAACGCTTGCATATGGTAAACTACACTTACTAAAGTTCTGAATAAAATTAAAAACAGCCTGAGTGATCAAAGAGTCATCTTAATTCTTTTAGGCTGTGATAGATTCCTTTAAGCCTTGCCTCATCTGGAAGAAATTGTTTTAATCAATATAGCTTGTGACTGGATTACAGTATATTTTAATAAGAGAAAAAGGAAAACAAATCACACTTATAATATTAGTTTATGCATATAAGAGAGTAGAGATGGGTGCATTTCAGTCATATATATGTTATCTGTCTGCATTCCTGCTCCTGGACAGTTCTGATTCAGTTACTTATAGGTCATCTCAATTCACCTGTTTTTTTTTAAATAGGAACATTTGGTATTGACCAATTAAGCAAGTAATTTGTTCAATTAAGAGAACTGTGGTCTTTGAGGTCTTTGTTCAATTAAGGGAACTGTGGAACAATTTAACTGTGGCTACAGTTAAATTGTTCCATGTCTTTAGAAGTTATCTGATTTAATATTACTGTTATGTTTTAGACAGCTGCTACAGTACAATGTACTTCATTCAACACAAAATACAGCAAAAACACTGATGTTAGAAAAAAGCCAAGGCAGATAAAAGTGTGATATCCAATTTCTTAACAACTTTAAGAAATAAATTGTGATTGATTTTATTTTTTAAATAAAGTAGGTGTTTCGTTAAATCTATGAAAATTCTAATTACTTTGTCTTCCTTCTTTCATGTCATGGTATTGCTAGCGTGCATAGATAAAAATTAATAATACTAAATTCCTTAAATTTATATATTTACCCCATAGAGCTGTACTCTCCTTAAGCTATAGGAGAGAATCCATTTTATGGCCTATCTGTGTGACTCTCAGAAACAGTAACACTAGACATATGAAGTGGAGAAGTACAGTAAGAATGTACTTCACCAGTTTAATTAAGGTGGAAATTGAGGTTTAGGCTCCTTAGATTTCTCACATCCTACTACTGACCAGACCTAACCTTGCTTAGTTACTGTGACAAAAATCAGGCTTTAAGCAATAAAATATTGCTTAAACCCAAAACAACTTTTACACTCTTTTTTTTTCTCAGGGGGCAACCGGTTTATTGAAGACATTGAAATGATGATTGGGAAAAAGAACTGGTGGTTCTGGTTGTGGTGGAGAGCTTGCTGGTTCATCATTTCTCCCTGCATACTCATAGTGAGTTTTTTTGGTGATGTTTGTTTTAATGGAAAGCTCTTCCGCTGGGGTGTATACAAAGGGGCTTGTGTGAAATGTAATAAATATTGTTAGTCTATTTTAGCATATTAAATTTGCAGGCATATCACTCTGCAACGCACAACTAGCAACACACTGAAACTAAGCACATGTGAGCCTGGATGGGAGACTTCCTGGTCTAAGGTTGCTGCTGGAAAATGTTTTAGAGGAGCCAGTATGAGGTGCTCACCTGTGGTCTGTGTGGGTCCTAATAACTTTAGTATAGTGATGGGGACACTATACTGTAAAAAGGATAAGATGTAAAAACAGAGGTCCTGATTCTGTGATCATTAAAAATCCCAGGGTATTGCTTGAAATGCAGACTGCATCACAGTCTGGTACGGCAACTGCACCGCATCTGACTGTAAGGTACTACAGCGGGTGGTCAAAACTGCCCAACACATCATCGGCAGTGCCTTACCATCCATCCAGGAAATATACAACACCAGGAGTCTGAAAAAAGCCACCAAAATTATGTCTGACCCCACTCACCCCAGTCATAACTTGTTTGTTCCCCTACCATCTGGCAAAAGGTTCCGATCACTCCAGTCGCACACAACTAGACTCCAAAATAGCTTCTTCCCCCGAGCTGTCAAGTTGGTGACGCCCCCACTCCCTCCCATCATATTATGATCTCTCCTAACATCTTCCTGTACCCACAATGACTGTACTCCTACACCACTACACACACGTAAGCCGAAATTGTACTGTCCCCTCGATAGCCCAGTAAAACTGTACCGGTTGTAATATTTAATATTTATTAATTAACCATACTATTTTTAACCATACTATTTTTGCACTGTTCCAAGAATTACCTTGCACTGTTTTTGTCCTGTTATATTTCCTCTGTTTGCGGAATTTTGCACAGTTTTGATTACTTGATTACATGTTATTTATGTTATGTTATTACATGTTACTGTTATTGCTATTGTGTTACTGTCTATTGTCTTATCTTCTGTCCTATTTATATACTGCACCTGAGTGACTAATGAGAAACACTTTTCATTATACTATGCACCTGTGTAAGTGTAATGACAATAAAGTTGAATTGAAAAGAGTAGGGGTGTTACCCCAGCATCCTGGCTAAATTTCCCATTGACCTTTACCAATCATGGCCTCCTAATAATCCCCATCTATGAATTGGCTTTATCACTGTTTCCTCCCCTCTGTTAGCTGATGTGTGGTGAGCATACTGCACGCACTATGGCGTACAGTTGCAGGTGGTTGCTGCACATTGGTGGTGGTGGAGGGGAGTCCCCATTACCTGTAAAGCACTTTGAATGGAGTGCAAGGAATTATTATTATTAAAAAATGTTTTCCATGTAGGACATGAAACTATATTATTTTATTGCACCACTTTGAATGTCTGTGAAGAACATGGCTCTGCTTATCTCTAAAGTACAAACAAATGAACTAACCTTGTGGACGTTTTCATGATTTTGTTAACAGGCAATCTTGTTCTGGTCCTTGGCAACCTTCACTTCCCCATCCTATGGTTCAGTGGTTTACCCAAACTGGGCGACCTCCATCGGATGGTGTATGACTGCTGTCTGCCTTATTTGGATTCCAGTTTTAGCAGCTTTGAAAGCAATAGAAGCTAATGGGAGCATTTGGCAGGCAAGAGAACATTCCTGTGTCACCCCTATCAAGAAAATGTTTGGATAATACTATAGCCATGCCACGACTTTCCATTTCCTCTTGTTAGCTAATCATTTTTCTCAGAGATCTTTATTCAAAGCAATTCATTCGGATGGTAGAATCCCATATCTACTGTAATTCTAAAATCATAGTTTAAAAAAAACTTTTGGTAGGAATGATTACATTATGTGGCACATTCACTATTTTGTCACATTCTGGACTTGGGTATGTGTGTGGTAGAGACGTACAATAGCAGAGATTTTGTCTTGAATAGCAGAAAAGGAACGCAATCATATCACAGTTTATACTCAATAGGGCAGATATTCCCAGTTTAAGCTGCGTGTGACCAAGATTCACATAGCAAGCTTTCACCGAATGAACCTGAGTTAACCAGACATGTTGTAACATAAAACAGCGACTCTTTTGGCATGCCAGGCACATGTGAGATCACACTCTTTTCTCCAGCAGCCATGCCTTCGATTCTTCAGTTGAAGATAGATTCTATGGTAGTAACTATAGGGCTATTGAGAAATTTAGATTGCTCCTACAGGCCTCCATTTCTGAGGAAAGCAGGCAATGAGGTTATAACCCAATGCTGCTACAAGGATCATATCAGCAAAGCTGAGTACACGAACATTTTGTCATCTAAGATTGCAGGAGCATAAAGAAAGAATATTGATTTTAAAAAGCAGAGATTAATATGGAGATTTACATAGTACTCACCCTTTGCAGCATTTAAATTTAGCTTTTTAAATGCAGCATTTTGCATTAAAACTATGGAATGTTTATAGTAACTGTAACTGAAATACGAAAGCTGGCTTAGAAGATATAAGAGACACTGCAGTGATTCTAAGGTAACAGTTCTTATTTCTGTATAGTGTACATCACATACAGTACACAGAGAGGGGGCGCCATTGTTAACTAATAATTCCTTATTTTATACTTAGGTTTAGGCAGAGAGACCCAAATTATAGTAATGAGAAACACGTTTTTAAAATATTACACACAACTCAAAGAAACATGTTCCTCTTTAATTAGTAAGTCATTGTTATCTCTTTTTTTTTTCAGCGCATCAGAACTGCCTGCACTCCAACAGCAGACTGGGGTCCTTACCTAGAATGCCACAGAGGTGACCGATACAAACACCAGCAGAGTCCCTGGGATAAGAAATCATGTAAATTCAGAGAAACTGAAGTATCTGTCATTAATGACCATAATATTTGGGTATGAGCCACACTACCCAGAAAACCCATCAGAAACATGTGCCAAGTTTAGAAATCTAGATTTATGGCTTTGCCAGGTATTCAATCTACAACTTTAGATTGTCCCAGAGTGTGACTATCTTTCCTTATAAAAAAGGAAGATGGGCATCCAACGCCAATAATTAATCTGCCCAGACAAAGAGTGATTAAAGTGTCTCTGAGCCCTATTTTCAGTACAGAATATGAGTTGAAGGGATAGATTCAATGTGCAACTCAAGACTATCCACATGACAAAGTCCCAACAGTAAATTCCTAAAATATTGAAAACACCAGTTTCACAGGATTTGCAAGACATGCCTCCTAATATTCACTCACAGCAGATTTCACAACATAACTTTTTACTAAATCTCCTTTAAGATGTTTATTTAATTTAAACCAGTTAAACTAAATTTACTGACTGTACCTGTGGTAGTCTGACAGGTGACTGAATGTCTCTGAATAAATTGTGAATTTGAATGGAAATGAGCGCATTTTACATTTTTAATTTACTTTCACCATTTTAAAGTGTTTTTTGTACTTTACTTTTACTTTGACAAGTATGGCTCTTTAAAACTCTGATCTGCTATAAAATGAATGAACATTCTAGTGCTTTAAATCTCTTCTCAATGGTTCGTAAAGCATCACTACTCTGTAGAGATGAAAGTACATTAATACTAGCATTATTGTTACGGGTTTTAAAGTAAAACTAAATCTTTATTAACACTGAAACATTGATATAGAGTATAAGGCACATATAATAATGATTCCCCAGCAGCTGCAAATATGATTGTAATAAGATCATTTTAGGTAAATCAAGATAATATTCTATTCCTATGACATCTACTGTTGCTTGTATTGATAAGCTTTGCATAACTTTACAAAATAGTCCTGAAAGCCAAATCATAGTTTTTACTTTCTATAATCTGACACTGATTAAACTAAATGGGTCACTTGTTTCAATAATAACTAGAACTGACTCTAACTGTTTAAAGGCTCTTGACCAATTCATGGATGTGGCAGATTAACTTAATCACAGAGACAGCAGTGACATTACGTTACAGAGATAAAACAGCAGATCCCTGGCAATCCTGTCAGGGCCAAGGCCACAAAGGAGTTTAAGTATGATAGCAATGCAGTTTCCACAAGGATCAATTACACTATGCTTACTTAAGAACAAAAGGATGTAAATTTATTTATGGTTTTCTAAAAGGACTTAAATTAAACTTTACGTGACTGGGCAAAATGTCTGCGATACTTTAAATTCCACAAACTGAATTCAAAAACGCAACCTACTGTAGGTGCGTTACATTTCTGGCTACTGCTTCACCACACGATCAGCTTCACCAACTAACCCATTTGAAAGTTCATAAGCAATACATCCAATGAATGTCTTTATTTCACATCCTTCTTTCCACTGTCTGCCTGCTTCTTCAGCTTCATCTGACAGGGGATTTTGTGCTTTACAGCTGCACTGACCCCCTGTGTGGGGCTTTCTGGGGTTTGAGCATCAATGAGACAATGTGAGGGAAAGATCAAGGCCAGAGAAATGCAAAAACATGATGGTTCTGAATGATGAACACTGTAATGTTTTGCATCTGCACTCTAGTAAAAGACTAATTTAATCATTTCTGCCTAATGAAATATTGCATACTGTATATATCTCCCTTTTTAACTGGAGTGGAAGTAAATTAAAAAAAAATGTTTGTAATTATTTAATATTATTCATCAGTGTCCAATCCTACATATTGTAAGGATGTCTGTTTTGTCTCTATTTCAAATAATGTCATATTTAGACACATATTTAGATACTGGTCTCCCAGAGAATGAGCAGCAAATATTTTGGCCACAGGAACACAGGTCATGGGTTAAATCAAATGATACAAAACCCTTGGGTTGTGTGGGGTTTACACGTTATCTTGCTTTCTGTAAAGGAAAGAGATGGCATTTTGGACAAATCAGTTAACAGCAATGTATTGCAATAAGTGTGACACTTTTTTGGCACAAAACAGGAATAGTTTTGAAGACTTCCATGTTGCAACACACAGCCTGCCTGCTTAGAGAGGATGTAACAGGGGATTTGTACTGCACTAACATCAAATTCCCCTGACCTCTTCTTGCAATGCTACAGTATTTTTAACTCAATATAAAACTGGTGAAATATAATTATGTCCATTGAAACATTTCCGCCTCCACTAGCATATTCATTAAAAAAGATTGATACAGACTAAATGATCACTTTTCATTAGCAATGATAACACTGTTAATGCTTTCTATTAAGTTGTATGAATAAAGGTTTAATGGGAATTCGGTTGATACTATTTATTTCAACTGAGTTTCAACTGAGTTTCTATGGAAGTTTAATAAACTAATCATGAAATTAAACCAAATGTTAACAAACCATCACTATTACTGAATATCTGAATATCTTGTATTGTTTAATCAATAGTCAAGTGAACTTCAATGGATCGTAAACTGACTATTGCTGACTATTACTAGAACATTAGACCTTCACTTTTATAATTCAATATAAAGCACTTCAGCTACCCTTCTGAAGAAAGATAAAAATTGTTATGCTTAAAAGTTGGTTTTCAAGCATGTTTTTAAGATCTGGAAAATATTGGGTTCCAGACTAACACTTCTGGTTTTTCAGTGACCTAACCTTAAATTGTTAGATTTTCTCTTATGCGGTTGCTAATAAGCCACAAATGTATTTTTGGAATTTAAGAGTATTGTCATGCCTTCTATATATGTATATGTATTATATATTTTTTCTGTTTAAGTAAATATACCTTGCACTTGCCAGTACCTTTCTTGCCAGCTAGTTTGTCTAAAATTAAACAGGACAAAGAATGAGGGATTAGAATTTGATTATTACAATCAATGAAAAGAATATCAGGTTTCATTTAATAACATTCTGGGTTGCTGTGAGTAATAAGAAAAGCGTGCTGTATTCTCCAAGTGTTTGAAAGATTTCCAACCCATTCCCATACACTTTGGTCCAGTGCAATCACCTTTTGTGATGAGGGCAGTGGTGTGTAGGATTGATTTTCAGTAGGATTGAGATCGGGGGATTGTTCTCACAAGGGAAAATGATTAAAGTCTGTCTTGTACTTTTCCATTCAACTACACATTTTGTCCCTGAGACACTTTATTCATGACACTGAGTTCATACAACATTGGCAACTGATGTATCACGTGATGGCCAGTGGTCTCCAACCAAAACTTTTGGATTTAATAGTTATCTTAATCAATAGCAAAATATAAACACAAAAGTCAATCTAGACTGAGTACTGTAAGTCAATATCTTGTTCAGTTATGTATTAGGTAACGGTTAGAATTCAAACCAGAAAACACTGTGACTAAAAAGCAAAAGAGTCAGGGTTCCCTCATTCAGTTTTCCCCAAAAACTTTAGCTTTAAGTTAAAAGACTTATACTAGTCTCGAATAGACTACCTTAGCCATGTGATGAAAGCTGACACAGGGATATTCTGATTAACTAATACCAATCAATAAATTGAATGGGCTGAAAGGTTTCCTCTCATTTGTAACCCTTTGAATGTTTTTACGATCTAATAAATAGGAATGATGGAACCTAAGGAGGAGACGTAATGTGCTCTCTGGCAGGGATGGAAGCAGAAGACAGAGAAGACACTGGATCTGCTTTATCATACAAGACAAGTAATAAACTTGCAGATGAAGAATTCACACTACCTCAAATCAAGACCTAACACTAAGCAAGCAACAGCAATTGTTCAATACATCACAATTACTAAAGTAAAAAAATGAGTAAAAAAGAATACAGGAATCATTAACTTATTTAGTATATGAATGCATATATTAAGTATTTCTTATAAAGTAATGTTATACATTTGAATATTTTATAGGGAAAATTAGTTTAAACACAATCCTAAGAAATTATTCTGTACCTGTGTTCTACTGTGTTGATACTGTAGGTACCCTGAAGTCTTTGTCAAACAATTAATGAAGATATATGAATATATATAAAAGGCTATGCATATTCAAAAGGCATTGTCACTCACCATGTAAATCAGGGAAATACATCAATCATACACTCAAACAAAATAAAAATACTTGCTCAATGATCCAGATAATGCCTGCATGAGGTCAAAACCTTGAAATAGCTTTGACCTTGAAACGTCATTACTTTACATGTACTTTACATGTACAGTATAACATAAAGTAAAAGAGCAGAATAATCTTCTTCCATTGTCCTCTCTCCAGTTACTGACTTTCCCTGGTGTGGTGTCTTTCTTAAAGTGGTGACCATTCCAAGCGTCACAGGAGAAAAAACTTTCCTTTTTGAAAACAAGTCACATAGTCTCAAACTACAATTGGTGTCTGCTGAACAGAAATTTGCTCTGATCCTCTTTTGTGCACAAATGTTTCAAGTGCTCCCATGTCCTTGAGGTCACTAAGTTTCCTTGAGAAGGAGCTAAGTCTGGTACTGATGGAGCTCCTTTTCTGGGAGAGATTAGAGGACCTTCTCTCATACAGGTGGCTTAACTGTTTTCTGAAATGGTTGCCCACAAAGCAGTAGAGGAAGGGATTGATTGCGCTGTTAGAGAAAGCCATGCATAGTGTGAAGGGTACTGCTGTGTCGATCAACACTTGTACCCTGCAACTGGTTATGACATTGAGTCTGGTTAGCACATCCAGAAAAGTGATGACGTGGAAGGGAACCCAGCAAATGAAGAATGCCAACACCACAGCCACCACCATCCTCAGAACCTTATCTCGTTTGTCGGAAGTTTGCTCCAGGCCTGGAGTCTCAAGTAGATGTTTGCCAATGCCCAGGTAACAGCTGGCAATCACTGAGAAGGGAACCAAGAAACCCAAGGTGTTCTTCATTAAAGCCATTCCTGCAAACCATTCGGAGTAATGGCTCTGGGGAAAATCCATTACACAGGCTGTGACTCCGTGTTTCAGTTCATAAGTGTTTCTGAAATACATGGTGGGTAAAGACGAGAGGCTGGCCAGTACCCACACAATGCATGTCACAGTTCTCGCCCTACACAATCTCCGACTGCTCTGGGACTGAAAGGGGTGTACTATGGCCCGGTATCTGTCCACACTCATGCAGGTAATAAAAAATATACTGGCATATAAATTGATACACAAGATAGTGCCGCAGACTTTGCACATAACAGTCCCAAAAATCCAGTTGTAGCTAAAAGAGTAGTACACAGCCCACATTGGTAGACTCAGTAAGAAAAATATGTCAGAAATGGCCAAACTGAGTATGTAAGTGTTGGCAACAGTTTTGCGTCCTATTCTTAGACACAGAACGGACACTACCAAGCAGTTACCGATGAACCCAAAAATAAAGATAATACTATATATGGCAGGAATCAGGGTGGTATGGTACCTAGACAATGGTACTCCATGACATACTTCAGTTGCAGATGATAAATTTTCTAGTTCTAATGTGGAAAACGAGATATTAGGAAGAATGGTGCTCATTGTCATTACTCCTTCAGCATTTGTTGAAAATTCTCTTTCTAATGTTGCAACCCTGCAAAAAAGAAAACAGAGTAAATATGATTGTCACAGCTACATTATTTTATTTCACTGTTGTGTTGAATAAGACTCCACAATAACTGTCACAGTAACTAGAGCACAATCTACATACAATCTCAAAAACAACACTTACAAAACAACCTTGAGATAACACAAAGAGTAAATGCTGAGCAGATGCATACCTTAGTAAACCTATTTTAAATACTTATGCAGATTTTGCAATGTCTCTGACACAAATGCAATAGCTCTCATGTGTCCATATATTCTTATTAAATGGTTAAAGAAATAGAAGTTACTGTAATCTAGTGTGCACATTGTCTACTACGTTTGCTAAAACCTAAGAAATCATTGACATCTTAGTATGCTTAGTTTTGTTTTTCACTTTCGTGAGTTATGTGCCTTCCTATCAGAAATAAATACAACAGCATTCTTTGCAAAGGAACAATTAAAGGTTAACTTCTTGCTGAAAAAGAGAAACACAACATTTTGACTATTAAGTCTCCTCCAGCCTTCTTCTCATCTGAAGAAAGCTCAGCAGCAGAAACAATGCGTTTCTTCCATCTAATTTTCAGTTAACCTTTACTTGTTTCTTTGAAGTCAATGCACGCATCCACAAAAACATTCTTTGTTGTATAAGGAGCAAATGCTATTTATGATGTCTGCAAAAAACTGCTTCATATTAAGCATTAATATTTGACTTTCACTTCATGTTAAGGTAAAAATGTTTCTTCTCATTTAAAATAAAAATCTTTGCTCATACCATAAAAAACTTAGTTCATTAATAGTTTTAGTTTTTTCTGGCACAGAAAGTGTTTGGAAAGCACAGCCAATAAAAATGATTTCTGTTTAACTTCCACAAAATCTAAATTAATGTGGCCTGAGGTTTGTAAACATTCACAGCAGGGACATACACTCACGGGCCAAATGCCATGTAGACTGAACTTCAACACGGAGTCACTGTTCACAGTTTCAGGGTTATGTATAAACTCTACAGCAACTGCAGAATATCAGTTTTATATGCACTACGGTCATATGTTTTGTATTAAACTAGAAGTAAATAGGTGAAGTTTTAAATGGAATGTTGCCAAAGCTGTACAAGGAACTTATTTATTGCGCATTACTAATGATTTTGTTTTTTGAAACTAAGTGTAATTAAAGTGGGATCACATATTAATTTGTCAGTAAGAAGAGAGTAAGCCTATTTTGGAATTTGAAAATTAATGAGATTTAAATAAAAATGTAAAATTCTTTTTTAAAGAATTCACAAAATATCTTCATAATCTAACATCTAATAACATGTAATAGCATGTTACAGAATCCTGATCTGAAATCTGAAATCAGAGATGGTCTATAAGATACAGTAATGGTGGGTGTGTACAGCAGTGCTGTGTGCATGACCTTACCTAAGTTATCTGTATCTGACAACAAGGACAAAAGGATGGTCTGGAATATTACCTGAGGGTGGGAAATCATGAGAAGTTTCACTGAACCTTTGAGAAGATAAATATTACCTTAATGTGCCTTATTATGTTGCGGAAATAAGAAAGTATTATAATACGGGAGAAATGGCAAATCACACTTTCTTGGAGGCACGCAACTCAAATCATGAGGGAACCAAGGAAGAGAAAGCGATGAGCCTGGTCTCAGGCTGTCAAAGAAAATAAAATACAGCAGCCTGTTTTAACACCACAATCTTAATATCACAATACCAAACACGTTAGCTCCACTTTTGTATCGCTATGATACAGAAAACATATTGCTACTCTGAAATCGGTTTACAGATTACAAAAGAGCAACCAGATACATTCACAAGCTTACAGAAATGTGCCTGCACTGAATGGCTAAAGGAACTGACCCTTGTTTTCAATCTTGAACAGAAAAGACAACAAGGGGACCTGATTCAAAATTTCAAAATACTGAAAGACAGTGACAACGTTTCTCCAAAGGACTTCAGAATCAAAAGGTAAATACAAAAGAGACGAGTGGAAACTGCTTGGAAGAGCATTTAAAACAGTCACTGTGAAACATGCTTTGAAGCTAAAATAAAATAAGAATAGTTAGAAAAGAGCCATTCAGCCTATCTAACCAATTTCATTGCTAGTAGTAAATTGATCTGAGGATCTAAGCCAAACATTTCGTGAAAGAAGTGTATGTATCAGCTTCAACAGCATGTTCTGGACACCCTTTTTTGCAGAAATGTGCCTCCTGTTCTCAAATTCAAATGTACCTTTGTGCTTCTCCATGCAATTAGTTATGACAATAAAGTATTGAATTTGTTCTGTTTTCAAAGCTGTTGATGAATGTACTCAGAATAATTAGCTACTAGCAAGCAGAAGAGGTACAGTATAAAGCCCAGATGGTCTTTTCAGTCTGTAACCTTTCTTGTGCTGTGAAGTTCCTAACCTATTTGGTGTAAATAACAAGGCCAAATTTGTACCTTTATAAATAATAAATGAATTTTCTCTATTCTCCTTCAATTTTATCACATTCACAGCAAATCTAAAGGAACATTAGCTGACAATAAGTTTCCCTTATGATATTACTGTACATCACTCTATAGAAATATTTTATGAATGAGAAAGGTATATATACTGTAGGCATTTAGGAAGTAACACATTTTGAGAAACACAAAAGCAATCTGCTTCACTCTATATGCAACAGGAACTAAAGGCTGACACATCAAATAAAAATAGATAATTACCAAAAACCTGTCAAGATGACTTTCAAGTTCAATGGAGAAAGTGGAATTGCTGAAGTCTGAATAAAATATCCAACTTTGTCATTTGTTCTATTCTACCTAGTCACACACTGTATTTATTTTAGAAAAGATCAGCTCCAAACTCTGCAATAAATTAAATGATTTTAGTCTTGCATTAAATAGGCTGCAAATCAAAGACAGAGAGACCAGATCCCTTCTTACGAAATTTGCTAGAAAACTTTTCAAGGCAAAACATTAGTTTCTCTGTAAAGAATAACATTCTTCACTTTTATACACACAAGCAAAAGCAAAAATGTTCCTTCCGGAGTGTATTTCAAGAAATAAGAAATTATATTTTCACACTACATAATAGGTTTTCCAGAGATACAAGCATCTGGTTAATGTTAAGAGGGAAGGAGAAAACCATGACAAGCCAATGGCTGGCTGAAGTATTGTGAGAGGTCAATATTTCACTTTGATTCAGCCTGAAACCCAGAAACAGGCAAAAGCCTAGGAATCAGAGGAATAAGAGCAATGGCACTACATGTTGCCTTTGCATGCAACATGCAAGTATTTTATCTATATATTGTATATCTCAGTATACAGTATTTCAGTATTTTAACACAGAAACAAATACAGAAGGTATTAGGTATGAGTATTAGTATTACTGTTATTTTAAATCAACCATTCAAAACCTATTCCGTATTTCAAAAGATCACTTATATTTTTGAATTGGCACAATACAAGTACATTATTTGCATAGAAAAGCATAATCAGTCTATATAAGCATAATCAAGCATAATAGGCATTTATGCTTACTATATAATAGATCTATTAATCATATAGATACAATACTGCACTTACATAAAAATCTCATCTAATTTAGACCAATTAATAAAATATAATGATTTTAGAAGTGATAAAGACAAATTAAGCATTATTTTTGTAGTGAAATTATACCTTCGGTTTGTCTACAAAGACAAGCACTTTGGAATGTAATTTTAAAAGCTATCTTTTAAAATACGAGTGTTCATTCACAAACCAGAACATTAAAAATAAAATGAATAGACACATTAAAAAAATATAATGTGCAGTAATAAGTACCATTAATTGTTTATTAATTTAACCTATATAAAAAATAATACATTTAGCCAACAGATTTGGTTGAAGTTTGTCAAAATATTCATTTATATTTGTCTGTGCGCTGGTACAGTAAAATTATTACTTTATAGAGTAATTATTTTAGATGTTCTGTGGAATCTGTGCATTAAATTCAAAGACAGGAAATCCCAAGAATTACATCAGATCTTGTATATAAATCGAGCCCTAGACATCCAATGAGTGAAATATGATTAATGAAAAATTCAAAACATTTCCGTTGAGCAGAATTTGCTATGAGAAGGTGAAGACATCTGATCATCATACTTAAAAATAAAGTTAGCGAATTACATTTATTTATAACGTATTTCTTTTCTGTGAGTAAACATCTGAGTAAAAATAATTTATCTGAATTTACGATACAACTGTTGTATCGTGAGTGAATGAATGACATCAAATATTATTTTTAAACATGCATTTAGTTAAAAACTATACCCATCTGTTCTACTTTTACCTAAGGAAAATGAGATGGTTTCTATGTTTTTTGCATTCTTTTAACATTAAGAAGTACTATTCTTGTTTTCTTTTAATTTATTTCTATTTACAGCAAATTCAATCTCTTACCTTTAGGGTAAAATCCTTTTAAAGGAGTACAGTGTATGTTCTCCCTTTTTGTGTTGTTTCAGAAATGATCACTAGAACTTCTTGTTCTTTTCTTGTATACTTTCAACAGTCCATTGGGATTCATCAATGTAAATCAACTGTTCGAACAATTTGAACACATGCCAGCAGTTTGGGATAAGAAATCCGTCATTTTGACTACTCCCAGTCCTCACATTAAACTGACTGTTGTCCAAAAAAACATGGAAAAACAGCTTGGAGAGGCAGGGCTGAAATCAAATCAAGATGTTGCATGTCACACCATTAAAAAATCTAAAGCTTTTTTTTAAATAAACTTCTTTTCTCGTTCCTTTTACAACAGTAACACAAAACGATGAATTGTGACGGACCCTAATACGGGATTAACAGTGTTAAACTATCCTTTTGACAATAAGGAAATGAAAAATCAGGAGCTGTGGCTAAAATCTATCCATGAATTACAGCTCTGTTCATTCCCAGTGCTGACATGTGGATATCATGTTTTTAAAGTAAATAGTTTCTTCCAAGCTGAGGTTCCTGTAAATCTGCAAGTAAAAAACTAAAACTGGCATGTAAGATATGTTCTCTGTCTTTATTTGAAAGAAATAGGAAAAACGGCTGTAAGGGTGTAAACTGTAGAAGGTTCTTCAGTTCACAAATAATGGAGGTATGTAGCCACTACTACAGTAACTGTGTTATACAGCCAAATAAAAGCTACAGTATTTTACCTAGAAAGCTACTTACGCACTGTAAAAAGATGGTGTAACATTGAAAACTACATTCTTTATTAGAAAGCTAAAAGCTAATACACACACCAGTTTTACCAGAAGAAAAATAACTTGTCAGTGTGTTTTTGGACAGTGGAAGGAAATCAGAGCACCCAGAGGAAACCCACATGGGAAGAACATGCAAACTCCACACATATAGCACTCCAGGACAGGATCTGAACCCAGAGCTCCAGCACTATAAGACAGAAATGCCCACTGCCCCACTGTACTGTGCTGCCCTAAACCATATATTTCATACTCAAATTCTTTTTCTTTTCATATTTCATCTCAAGTATCCCTCATCCACCTTTGCAGCTGGCACCTTGGTTCACTCTTCACTCTGCACGGCTAAACCTCAGCTGAGGAGGCTAAGCCATAGTTCACTCTAAAAACTCAATAAAATACATCTATTTGCACATAGGAAGCTAACCCACAGCTTTTGGGTTAGGAATTAACTCCAAGCAAATGTTGGCTATGACTTCTTTAAAGTCCTTTATAGCCAAGGGCACTAAGATTGTTGCTAGATTAGCATAACAAACAATACTGTTATATTAATATGAAGAAATTAAACATCTAGTCTTGAGCACAAAGGAAGGAATTTAGAATTCCCGAAAAGGTTCATTCAAGCTTCCTGGGAAGAAACAACCATTTTCCTGGGAAGATGACAAGTAAAAAATGAAGTAGGTACATATAAAATTCACAATCAGAGGCACTGCTGTACATAAACAGTGATTAGTGTCTGAAACAAATTATCTAATCATGTTGTTTTAATTGATGGGATGCACCATCATGTCTGGTGAGATTTTGTCACTGTTTAACTAACTTGACATACAAACATGCAGGAAAAGCCATGGGTGTCTTCTCTCGTCAATAATCCTTTCAGGCTCAGGTCATCATTGTGCATAAGAAATGCAAATGTGCAAAGCCACAATGAGAGAGGATCTTATAAAAACTGTTGAAAAAACAGAAAACAATATGTGTATGTTTCCAAGAACAAGCATTTATTTGCTGTCCACTATTATATTTCATTTAAAGTTACAAGGTTTCAGTTGTATTGGTTTTGTTAACCTTACTGGACCAAACTATTTAGATTTCAGTAATTTTTTTGTAAAATTTAAATATAATTCATTTGGTATATCTTTTACTAAAAAGCTAAGAAAATATGTTCATTTTTTACTTGCTCATCACTAAATACTGTATATTAACTTTGGATAACCTTGTGAGCTGTTTGGATATTAATGTGTGTGTACTGAAATAGCCATTAATAGTAACTTCAATTCTGAGTGTCCAGCAGCTGGATATACAATGAATCCTCAGTACAAAAGGTCATGCACATGGAAAGGGATGCCATTCAGAAACTTGTGTTAAGCTCTTAGCAAGATGCGTAGCTGAATACTGTAATATCTGACTTCTATTAGCAACAGCTTAGCATCCCTTCCTCAGTGTTTTGTTATCATCATTAAATGATAAATGAAAATGACTTAAATGAAAAGAAGATAGTCAGTGGCATCTACACTGAATAAAAGTCAAAATCTTTTGACTTTTAAAGTTCAGGAAACAATTACAGGGGCAGTGTAGTGGTTAGCACCACTGCCTCACAGCTCTGTGGCCCTGGGGTCAATTCCAAATCTCAGGTGCTACCTGTGTGGAGTTGGTTTGTTCTCCCTCTGTTTGTTTGGATTTCCTCCAGGTGCTCCAGTTTTCTCCCACATTCAAAAACATACTGGTAGATTAATTGGCTTCTTGGAAAACTAGTCTTAGGTGTGTATGTATGCTTGACTGTGTTTGTGTTAGTCTGCCCTGCAATGGACAGGTATGCCGTCTAGGGTGTACCCCTCCCTCCTTGTACCTGTTGTTTGTTGGGATAGGTTACCCCAAGTCCCTGAACTGGAAGAAGCAGCTAGAAAATGGATGGGTGGTGATAATACTACAATAGTGACGGAGGACTCAAAATTAGAGTCTTACTCAGGTGACACAATGGTCATACAATTCTAAATTATTCCATCTTTCTAGTCAACATCTTTATTTTTCACTGTTCGGTAAAATACTGAAGTTTACTTCTACTAAGCTAACAGGAAATAACTAAGAATATGTTTGCGTCTGTTGCATTATTTGTGTTTCTGCAATGTATTGTTGAGGAACACTGTGGCATACAATGTGATGTAGCACATCAAAGAGCTATTTTCATGCAAGATGTATAACTCCATTTTAGTTCTTTAGGCAGCAAGTAAGTTGTTGCAAATAGATATTTTACCAACGGCATTCCGACTTTTCTTATCTTTAAAAAGTAAACCCTCACAACTGTATTTTTAGAAAACTAGAACAGGGAGTGAGATTGTGAGTAAAACAGAGGAATGTTTTTAGTAATATTTGTTTTGTTTTGTTGAAAACTGCCATCAGCAATTCAAATCGCTGAATAACAACCTACCAGGAGGCTAAATACTCTGGAGGTCTACTGGTCAATTCACAAGGGACAACTGTGTGACCCGTTATTCAATTTGGTAGAATGATAGCTATAGGAGTGCAATATGTTATGTGACAATTATAGCTGCAGCAACTCCCTCTCATTATCAGTGAAAGCACTCTGGAATGCTTCTTGGCTTTAACAGAGCATAAAGCATTTCCACAAAAAGCCCATTTTATAGTGCCTCATTTGCTGAATGGTCTGTTTGTTAAGTGAAAATATTTATTCCTATTAAATGACAGTGATTAGACTTTAATGACACTTTATTGACACTAGAAATTTAAACATTAAAAGGAAACAATACAATTCAACCAAAGGTCTTATATAAAAGTCTTGAAACTGTACTTTTCTTAAATTCTATTGTACTTCCATGATTATTGACTGTTTTTTCCAAATATCTCTCGTACTTAATAGTAAGGAACAACATTAACATGTTTTCCTTTTCTTTACAAGGGTGAGTGTGTTGGAGGGTGAGATTGCTTTGCAGTCCTTAGTCCTGGCAGAGATGCAGATCAGGTATTTCAGGGACTGGAGCAGGTGAAGTCTCTGGGACACATAACTGATTGACAAAAGTATTGGCACATTTATGTCAAATGGCTTTATCTTGCATACTTCCATTATAATGAGAATATGTTTCTCTTTTTTCAAATTTTCTGGTCTTTTTTCACATTTTTATGTTGAATCCCCTTCAAGCATCCAAAAGATGTGAAAATGTCATTAAATATTTTACTTTTCTGGGCATGATATTGAACATGCACTGTCCCTGAACATCTGCTCTCCCTGTCATAGAAAACACAATTCTGCAGTAATTACCCACAACAGACATTTATCACTTGAACGATCAGAAAAACAAGTTAAAATGAGGAGTCCCTAAAATGAAAACATCTGAAATTCCAGCATGGTTACTTTAAGTAACTCTTTACATTCAAAGCCTAGAAACTGTGGTCAATTTTAAACATTTTATGATAGTATGTACTTTTATACTTCCAGAGCCTTATGGTACAATCTGTGCATATCTAATGAATATGAAAAATGTTTTTGTGGAACATTTGTGGAGGATGGACATTATCCTATACATATGATTGTGATTACATGAATATATAGAAAGATCTATATGTTTAAGACCAAATAAGCTATTTTTAATTGCTTCAGATATGTAGAAATATGTGTGGCACAGTGGTACAGTGGTTAGCATTGCTACCTCAGAGTGCTGGGGACCTGAGTTCATTTTTCAGGGTACTATCTGTGTGGAGTTTGTATGTTCTCCCCATGTTTGTTTGGGTTTTCTCTCACAATTCTAATTCAAAGACCTACTGGTAGGTTAATTAGCGTCTGGGACAGCTGGCCCTGGTCTGAGTTTGTGTGAATCTGTGTGCATTCTGCGATGGATTGGTGTCCCGTCTTATGTCCATTGCTTACCGGGATAGGCTCAGGCCCCTCCATGATCCAAAATTGGATAAAAAAGTTACAAACTAAATGGATATAGAAATATATAACCTATTCTATGCAGTGTAGTACAGTCTATTCATTATAATACGCACAGAACCTGACTATTAACAGAAGCCTGTTATATAAAAGGAAACAAATATGAATCTTTTTATTGTTTTGCAAAAACTGTGACAAAATGCAGTTAGAGCAATATACATTAAATAAAGTAAATCCTAGAACACAATAGTATAAAGTCACCCTAAACCTGAGAAGAATGTAGGTGTGAATCTCCTCTGTTTGTAACCTCTTTGTAAAGAGAAGGGCATCCTTAAGATGGATATTCTTTATTACAACAAAAACGGCGTTTTCTTCAAATGTTTGGCAACAGGTGATTTGTCTACCACTTAAACCCTTTTGTGTTCATCTCAGAATCTTAATTCTTCTCTTTTAGCTTACATTCCATGTATTGCTATTACTTGAAAAGGTCCAAACCTTAGATTTGTTGTAACCAACAATGTAAAAGCACTGAAAGTTGACAAGGATGTGGAAAGTTACTGGTAAGCCATTAGTAATAGTGTTCGGTGCACTGAGAAGACAGGAAATAGTCCAGATCATCTGATGTTCAATCCAGATGCAAAAACATTTATCAATTGCCACACTAAAGAAACATGGGAAAGTAAGGATCCCAGGGCATTTGCAATATTTAAGTAATGCAATCTACATGTGTTTTTCTAGATAAGAAAGGACTGTTTATTTGTTGCTTATTTTGTGTACTGAGTTCACATCTAGATAGAAGACCTGGCATCCATTTCTTATTGGCCCTTCAAATATAAATTCTGTCAGGGTATGGAATGCTGGCCTGCCACTATGTAAGCGCACTTAAGCTCTTCCTGTCAAGAGTTGTGTACTTAGGACATTTTCCTATGTCCAATGGAGCTGAAGGGAGGCGAGTACTGACTTAATAAGCTTAAGTATTAAGCTTATTAAATACTGAGATATACAGACTCTCAAAGCAGGCAGACATGAGCTCTTCAATCAGTCAATAACAAATTGAAGTAGCCTTTCATTAGTACAAAAAATGATTTCCGTGCTCTTGTCATATGACATTTCCTTTCCTAGGGGCCAAAGTATTCCCCAGGATAAGTTATTACTGCCTATAATTATATAGGTTTTGCTGTGGAATGTCATTGTTCTTAAGAGTTGGAGTTTTATTTGTAGTGTCCTGACTAAAATCTACAATGGTTTTACTGGGCTATATCTGGGCTCTAACCTTGATATTGTCATGTCTGTCCTCGCAGAAACGCTGCAAGGTAGACAAGGTATGTCTCTTCCACTGGTAGTGAATGTACACAGTAATCGAGATGTTCATTACAACAACAATTGTAATATCATAGAACAACAATTTAAGAAAAATGCAGCATCTGAAAGTCATGTAAATTTCTTGCCTTTTATGGAACACTTCAAAACCCTGGCAAAAACAGAGACATTAATGCTCATAAGTAGATGAGAACCAAAGTACTTAACAGGTGTTAGCAAGTTAAGAGCAACATTTGTCCATAAAGATTGTTTTACATAAACATTTGCACATTAAAGCTACAAGCTGTGACTCTGATGATTTTGTTGTTCAGTTTTTAAGACTTCAAGTCATTGAACTCATCCAAAACTGGCTAAATGCTGTTAATAGCACATAGTCATGATTGACTACATATGGTTAATCTGTTGTCTCTAGGCGTGCGTGGGAAAGTGGTGCTATCAATGTTATATCAACTGTACTTCTGGGGCTGCATCTTGGTACACCACAATGTCCTAAGCAGTATTCACTGTATTTGATGGGAAACTCTGGGTAATCTCTGTATGAGAAATTAAATGACAGACTTGACATCCGTCAGTATGAGATTGAACTATGCTGTTTGCATCATTTAGAGTCCAATGAGACATTTGGATAAAGTCGTTTTTTTAAATAAGTTGTTTAATCACAAAATTCAGCTTTATGTTTTCATTAGATTTTTGTTATAATAATAATAATAATTATTATTATTATTATTATTATTATTATTATTATTATTATTATTATTGTTGTTGTTGTTGTTATTATTATTATTATGGTTATTAATCACAAACTTCAGCTTTATGTTTTCATTAGATTTTTGTTAAAATTAGTTTTAAATTTATTTTAGATTTTTCTTAAGCAATCTGGATGTATTGGTAGATTAAAGGGTTCAGTTTTCTTGATACTGTTGTATCTGTTTTTCAGTTTACATATACAGCAAGCCACTAAAATGTAAAGGGTAGCATTGACATAGACACAGCAAATGTAAAACACAACTATGAATGTGAAAATATGAAAACGAAAAAAAGCATAACTGAGACATGGGGACGACAGTGCTGCAGTAGTTAACATTGCTGCCTTACAGTGGTGTTGCCCTGCGTTCAATTCCTGGTGTACTAACTGTATGAAGTTTGCATGCTCTACCTGTAATCACCACCCACTATCCAAAGACACATTGGCAGGTTAACTAGCTTTTGATCAAAATTGTCCCTGGTGCAAGTGTATATATGTTGTTTGTGTGTGCCCTGTGATGGACTGGCATCCCATCTAGGTTGCATCATGCCTTGTGCAGGATAGCCTCCTGGCCACCGTGATACTGAATTGGATAAGAGGTTATTGAAAGTGATGTAGTGAGGCAAATGTTTCCCAGTCTGGCCTTTTGATTTGTTTGTCCCATGTGGCAGGAGTGACTGAGACAGAAGTATGTAATAACCATGAGGTTGCCACCTAGAGGCTACCATGGCAGCCTCAGGACAAGTCCATTTGTAAACAGTGTTACCAAATAGTCAATTGATTGACAGATTGGCACAATGATGCAGTGGTTATCATTGCTGCCTCGCAGTGCTTGAACAATGGGTTCAGTTTCAGAGCTGGGGTGCTACCCGTGTGGAGTTTGTAGTGAGCTTATGCCCTATTCTGCACTGGCATCCCATCCAGGGGGTACTCTGGCTCCCCTTTAACACCAAATTGGAAGAAAGTGCTAAGAAATTAGACAGATGGTTTGAAATGTGTGCCTTCTTTTGTGTATCAGATGTTGTCTGGCATACAGTATAAAGGAGTTAATCTGGGGTTGGCAGACTAGAAATGTTAATTGTTGGATCAAGTAGATCACAAAAACAGAGAGTTGCCTTAGTTTCAGTAGTGTTGGTACTGGGTAAGCACAGCTCTCTATGCCATTACGTATGACCATTATCTAAGGGTTTAGCAAGAGCTCAACTGAGCCACACTACATTGTTTTATTGCTTTATTTGTTTTATCATATTTCAGATATGATATGATACCATATGATATGGTTCAGATTTGGAGGTCCCTGAAGCCATCCTACCATGCAGATAAGATAATCTTCCACATTAGGCACTTTTGTACTTCTAAGACCCTTAACAGGCTTGTGAACAAACATGACTAAGAAATTACATTTTTAACCTAGCAAGAATAATATGCACCACATTTCTGATACACTGTACACAAAAAATTGGAATGGAATTTCTCTACTGATCCATGCGAGACTGATAGGTCTGCCTCTCCTCAGGTGGATCAATATCAGAGGGAGAAATCGCAACCAAAAACAAAATACTGTGCAAGATTTACACACAAGTGCTTCAAGGAAAAACAAAACACAAACTGAAGATACTCAGCCCTGTGAATCACCTTATATACAAACGTCTACCTTAAACCCATGTGAGAATGTGATTCTTGGGTCTTTTCTTTAATTATTAATTAATCAACTAATTTGCCACATATGAACCTATTTACAAGTAATAGAGATTCTAATGACCTTTAGTGACAGATCAGTTCAAATTGCTATCCTAATTACTGCTGGACTGCCACATTAAGGTTCCTTGGTGAGGATCTTTGTGCCTTACCCATGTTAATATTTCAGGGGCAGTTTGCTTTTCAAGAATTCGGCTTGTTAAGCAAACATTCTTGTATTAATCATTAATATCTCTAAAAGCACTGTTTTTGCAGGGACTGACCATTAGCATAAGAAACAGGAATAAGACAAGCCTGTGAAACCTAAAAATAAGCAAAAAAAACAGGATATAAACTCGGGGACAAAGTTGCCTTGGGAGTAATAAAAAACCGATGGGATCAGGAAAAATAAACTAAAATTGCCTCTGTTTTTTGTGGTTTTCTCTTTCAAGGAATGAACAGATAAAGAAATTCTGGAAAAATGCCCCACTATTCAAGAGCACAAAAATTTTACAGGCTGAATAAATACTTGATACATGCTACATTGTGCCCTAAATATTATTCTTAGTTTCAAGATTTAAATATATATCACATCTCCAATATATAAATATAATGTGCCATGGTACTGTACCAAAATACTATCCTAGCTCCTAAACTGGAGCATCTGCCAGAAACCCAAATGAGCATAGGTTCTCTGAGCTGGAATCAAATCCAAGAGCTGGGAAGCAATAATGCTAACCATATATTCAAGGAAAATATATGTACTGAAATGACTTGAAGAAAATGAACCACTTTTGTTCTGTTACAAAATTATAAAAGAAAAACATTTCTAGAAAAATATTCTCAAATACAGTATATCCTGAGACACCTAATAGCACACAGTCTCCACATAATTTTCTAGAACTGTTTTAAACTGAGTAAATATTGACTATACTCCATACACTTATATTTATGCTTTTTAAAAAAAATACTTTTTTCTTTCAGGAGCAAGACACCTTGCAAGTCATCCCACTAATTATTTAATTTATTTATCAGGCGATTGAACTATAACCTTAGTCTAGTAGCATTTTCTATTTTTTTGTAATATTTATGTTTCTTCCCTACTTTTTCCCCTTTATTTCCTCAGATTACGTTTTATGATAGCAAAGTTTCTCTTCTTTTCCCATCCATCCACAGTCAGAAATCTACATTGTATGTCATTCTTTTTGTCTGTGTTTCTCCCATACCTGGTAAGGGTCACAGAAACATTGAGTCTATCCAGTCCATCACTTGGAGGACACACAGACACAAACACGGTCATACACTCACACTAGGACCAATTTTCAAATAATCTACCAGTATGTTTTTGTACCGTGGAAGGAAACCTGAGCACCCGGAGGTAACCCACATGAACACAGGAAAAACATACAAACTCCACACAGATAGCACCCCAGGTCTGAAATTAAACCCAGGGATCCAGTGCTGTGAGGCAGCAAATCAAACCAATCTGAAACAATGGTTTCTTTATAAAACCCTGAGGCAAAAATGCATGAAAGATGGATGATGGTACTCATATTCAGTGCCATAAAGAAACAGGGTGAGTTCATGAATTAAAGTTGAAGCAAATCAACAGCACGAAAGACAGTAATGAAACGGCAACATAGATGGGAATGTATGTGTCTTCCCAAGGCCAATGGTACAGGTCAGTAAATAAATATAGAACAAATGTCAGCCAGGAGTCAGTACATCTGGTATAGACTGACATGTTTCAGAAAAGGAGATTCTACTTCCACCCACCAAACACTTTCTAAATCTGACCTGACTTGCTGTTTCTTTGATTGGTTCTCAAAGTCTCCTACGATTTGCCCTAATATTAATATAAGAGTTGCTAGCTATTTGTTTTCTCAAAGCATACAATTTTTCCAAGAGGAACTGTAAAGAAGAACCTGTTTTATTATCAAAGTATTGCTAGTCATAGTTATTAGTTAAAACTGTGTGAATGTTATCAATGTTCATTATCAATGTTCATCAACAGATCACTCTATGCTCGACAATGGCTAGGCGGTTATGATTTGAATGTGCTCAAACTGTTGTAGTCACATTCCTGTATATAAAAAGATCATATTCTTTTTCCATGGCAAAAGAGTCAAATACTGCATCTTGAAAACATGGCTAATGAGCTCCATAGCTTCCTAAAATGATTATTGAACAATGTCCTGTTTTTGCCACATCAAAGTGAAACTGTGTAAGACATCCAAAGGACCAAGAAAATACAAGTGGAGACATTACTAAGGATACATTTATGTATTAAAATTAAGTTTCCTTACTAAATTGCTTAATCCACTTTATAAGAAAATTTGTTCAGCCAAACTCCTGGGATTTAGGAGAACATTAAAAACATATTCTGACTAATCAGGCACTACAGCTTGAATGTATTGACATATTGTAGCAGTTTAGCTCCGCATTATTACTGGAGCATCACATTTCAGTGTAGCAGATTTCATACCAAAATTAAGCAAGGCCAGAGGCAGGTCCTTTTTTTAATTGGTGAGTTTCTCTCATTGTTTACAAAGTATAAGCAAACTTTTTTACACCATTAAAAACATTCAGGAATGAACTGAAATCAGTCTAGTTTCAAACATTTGTAAATGATAAGCTACAATTCTACTGTTCCTTCAACAATTCTGCCACTATTTATCACAGACTTACCAAAGTATAACAGCAAACAAGAAAACAAAAAGTGATTTCTTAAATGATCTGAAAAATTAAGTATAGGATGACAAAATCACCAAATTTGAGTTCTTTATCAAAACTAAACATACCTAGCCCAAAAGTACATAATTATGATTCAGCTCTCTGAACCAGGCTATAGATAAGATAATAAGAAAGCTTACAAATGAGAGACCATTTGACCCATCTAGCCCATTTGGCAGTCAATAGTTAATTGATGCAATGACCTCATTTACATGAGTAAGGAATGTGAAAGAAAGGCATTTAAATGTGAATTAACACTTGGCTTGTCTCCACTGTAAAATATCGTTATAGCATGAATGGAATAAAATGTGCTTTTATTCTGTATTAATTGGCAAGGATATACCATAACATATATACACATATACATATTTATACAGTAACATCTAAACTCACAGAAGTGACAGTTACTGTATAAACAGCATAGAGTAATAATAACAACAGCTGTCTGACAACATAACACAGAATATTATATAATTATAACCTAAAAGTTTCTGTAGTACAACCAAGATATAGCAAGAAACAGAATGGACAATCAGTAAACAAGGATTCTCTCATTCTAACAAAATAAGATGTATCTGGTTATATTTCAGCTTGTACTGTAACTAAATAATCCTTTTATGTCAACTACATTGTGATTGTTTTTGCTGGAAGCCTTAAAAATGTATCTATCTGGTAACACAGATAGGCCCAGCAAACACAGAATTGACAACATGAACTGATTTCTATCAGTCTCAATTAGGATAACAATGATCCGTTAAATACCATTGTGATCAAAAAAGCAACAGTGAGTGTATTTCTTGACCTGAAGAGGTCTGAGTCCACCTATTCCAATTCTACTGAGTAATTACAAGAATCTGTTTAAGGTTTAGATCACAAGTTCACAGCTCATAAAATTCCTGAAGACAGCCTACTATGTGGGACAGTATTATCTATTAGCACTCTGTATACTGACAGTGCCACCAGGAAGGTTATATCTATTGGTGCTCAGCAGTCACGACATGGGTATGAGTCCAACTGAAGAGCTAGATCAAGTGGAAAATGGCTTTGGTTTCCTGTGGGTTTGAAAGAGTAGTTTGTTTAGACTTCTTCCATCTGATAAATGCAATAGATCAGACAGACCCTCAGGGGTTGGAGTCCCATCAGGCCATACAGGTATTTTTCAGCTGATTAGTACCTAAAACAACTTCAATTCAACTTCCTAACCAAATAGGTATTTCAGCTATGTCAGAGGAGGTACAAAAACTAGGGAGCCATTATTTCCTTCAGGACAAAAGTTGTACATCCAAATGGTAGATTTATTAAGGCAATTGCCAGATGTTTCAGGAACAGTTTTAACCTACAGTCATATAAACATGAACATGTGAAAATTTCTGTCATTCTTTTTGTATGGCCTACTTTGCAGTATCATTTTACAATATGTGTAATGTAATACAGTATAATAGTAGTTTATGAGTGTAATACAGAATGGAATTTTGGTCTGTAACACCACAGCAAAGATCTTTTGCACTCCTTTTTGTCACGTGACTATAAAATATCTATAAAGTTTAACTATCATGCTTTTAAAATATTTTTTAGCAATGATCATAGAAATACTTTGCAAAAGCTTTGAATTCATGCGTAAATATAAATATGAAGAAAAGAAAAAAATTCAAATTTACTGGTCTTTTCTATACACAAGAATTTGCAATGCTTATTTTCTGCATCCTACTTCTTTCTCATTAAAAATATTGGAAGAGAAGATTTTTTTTTCCTGTATCATATACACATTCAAATCAGTTTATTAATTCTGCCCTGTTAAAGTTTTCCCTTCTAGAAAGTTATTATTTTATGTCAAGCTCCATTTTAATAAAGGACATTTTAAGGACATTTTGCTTTGGCCTTGTTTGTGATAAAAATATTACTGTCTTTGTTTATTTTTTAAAGAGAACTGATTTATTGATCACAAATAAAAGAGAGAAATAATAAAAATAACACAAAATGAACTTTGTGTGTAAATTCCAAACATGAGCAAAGAGAACTGATTTTGTCTTCTTTTGTATTTTTGCTCAGTGTAACTACTGGATGCTGTCGAGCAGTTCCTTTCAGTAAAATAGACTTTTGCAACACAGGACAGCTTCCACTGCTCAGACAACATCCAGCATCTAACATAAATCGAAATAAATATAGGCAGAAGACAATTACCCTCTCAAATCCACAGAAAACCAAAATAATTTTCAACATCATCTAGCTTCTCAGTTGGACTTAATCTCATTCACACAGCTGAGTTAGCAAAGTCACATGGTGAGCATTTTTAATTAATTTAGTTTACAGTATATATTTATTTTCATCCCAACCACTTTACAGTAGGGAAGATCCACTTCCATGACTGAATGAGTCATTATACACCAGGAGTCCCACAACACAGTGGATGAGGTGAAGAAGTGAGAATTTTGCTTTACCAAATTGAATTGTTAAACAGAAATGTAGGAGGGGACCACACACTTCCACTCTATTACATAAAAAGGTTTGCTTGCTGAGTCCCTTTTGCACACATCTGTTCTACACCCATCCACCTGATCTTCACCCTTGCAGCTGCCTCCCTGGTTCATTCCTCACAAGTTATGGGGTTTTGTCAACCTTGACCTTACTGCCAGGGCTGTCATTTCTTCAACAAGGCAAGTTAATGCCAAACATTAAAATATTAAATATGTTATCCCTTTATTTTCGTTGTTTTGTCACGTTAATAAGAATGTATCCAAACTACTAAATTGGACTAAGGGGAAACTTTAGGGTGCCCAGATTGTGCAAGCTCAGAGCAGAATTCAGCCAGGTAAAAACCCATGGTCTAATGAACAGTTCCATGGGATCTTTAATGATCCAGTAGTCCTTACAATAGTCAGGACTTCAGTTTACTGCCCCATCTGAAGAACAGCACCTTGTACAGCATGGTGTCCCAGATCAGCATAACAGGGACATTGGTTTTGGAAATCCTGGTTCAGAGAACAACACTTTCAGTAGCAAGTTGTTTATACAGTATGTCTCCCATCCCAATTTAAGGCAGACCCAGCCTTTCTTAGTTTCTGAAATCTGACAAAACCAGGTGTGAAGGTTAACACTGGTTAACACTGCTGTTTAGGCACTCAAACTTTTAACAATATATCATATTGAAAAAGTAATATATCCATAACGCCTAAATTTCTGCTCAGTTGTGTTTAAGAATGGACTTAAAACTATTAAGAGTTTTATAATTAGACAGCATTTTTAGCAAGTGTACTCTGGATTTGTTTTATGAAATAAAGACTTTGTTAGGGACTCAAGACAAGAGTATTGCAGAACATGTGTGTTAGGTGTTACGCTACATTCTTGGTTAAACTGCCAATTCAACACCCAGCTGTGCAGCTAGCAGTCATAGACTCCAAGCTACAAAGAAAGGGCTTTGATGTCAAATTAGATCAGCTGGATCCCTTGCAGCACTCTACAAATGCAACATGGACCTGTAATAACCAGACACCTTAAAGCAGGACAGATTTTTAATGTTTCCTCTAAATCTGAAATAAGTGGTTATCTGTCCTTTAATTCTTTGCTGAATTGGCATTATTTCTTATTAATTCTAACTTGTATTAAAGTATTGTAATCCTAAGAAACAAAGGCAAAACAATGTATTTTATATAATTTCACTGTTTACAGTGACCCAAATCATGAATTTTCTATTGTGATCATCCTATACTGTTGGAATTGATTAGCAGTTGACATGGAAGATTGCAGCAGAAAGAAATGCAGAGAATTAGTCAGGTATGTTTGCAGTTATTTGCTCTATAATTTTTTGTTACTGTGTTCCGTGTGGTTATGATTGAATAAACTTGAAAAGTTTATTCTAATTTGCATGGTTATTTTATTCTTTGATTATGGTTTGACACTAAATTATTTTTGTTTAATTATTTCAGGTGGGTAGCTGCGTCTGCATGCATAGGCTACAAAGGAACAAGTAATAGGTTTATTCCATGCTGAAAAGAGAAGAAAGACAACATAACTTTTCAGCTGTGGAGCCTTCTTCACACCTGAAGAAGGCTCCACAGCTGAAACGTTGTGTTTTCTTTCTTGTCTTTTCAGCATGGAATAAACCTATTACTTGTTCCTTTGTTTAATTATGTTTGGCCTTAATTATGAATGGACTGGCATTCCATCCAGGTTGTACCTGTCACGCCCTCTACAGCCAGATGGTGCTCCTACCCTGTCCTGTCCCTAGTTTCCTGCTTTGCTGTCCTTCCGGTCTCTCTCTTTCCCTGGGCTATATATTTCTGGGTCTTTCATTCACCTTCACTCAGCATTGACGTTTGGATGTCCTGAAACCCGCCTTGTACCAGGTCGCCCCACGTCCGCTACCTGAGGGCATTGGTTTCTATACGGCATTTCCTGAACTGCTGAGCCCGGGCTAACCCCCATCTCGCCGCTACGCATAGGGTCTTTTACTCTCTCCAGCCATTCCACGGTTCGTCCTTCCCGACATCCGTGACAGTACCCCGCTTTGTGTCAGTTGCTTGCTGGGATAGGCACTGGCTCCCCCACCACCCTGAATTGGATGAAGCAGTTAGAAAATAGATGGATGTTGTTTAAATTTATAAGCAACATGCCTATCCCATGGTGTTCTACTGACTCAAGCCCACTGACTATCCTATGAATCATGCATATGAAAAACTAGGAAAGTTACTACATTTTGAGAAAACCATATTTTCCTTGCCTGTGACCATGGCAAACTGCCATAAGGAAGGGT
This sequence comes from Atractosteus spatula, assembly GCF_055471065.1. NCBI lineage: Eukaryota > Metazoa > Chordata > Actinopteri > Semionotiformes > Lepisosteidae > Atractosteus > Atractosteus spatula. Next base: position 39,481,188 of record NC_142714.1, on the reverse strand, counting down.
CTGCTTGGACAGTGTAATAATCAAGCCCTTTTTTACAGAGTGCTGCATTATATTCATGGAGCTTTCTGCTAACAGATGGCATGGAAAACATCTTTTAACAATGTCCAAAAAAAACAGAAAACAGGAAAATAACAAATCTCAAATCATCTGCACTCTGTCTTCTTGGGACTAATGCAATGAGATGACTTTTCTCATCAATCCCTGGTGAGAAAATGACACAATAAGAACCTCTTTTATACTACTGGTTATGCTAAATTATCCTGAAATAAATGTGGTAACACTTATGAAGAGGCACTGCTACTACATCAGTAAGTTAAGAATAATTGTGTTCTTAAAACACACTGCTAACAATTATCTCAGTAGTGAAGTAGTGCAGTAGTAAACTAGAAACATTTATTATTATTATTATTATTATTATTATTATTATTATTATATAGAGCAGGTTTAATCAGTAATGGTTTCTCCATAGAAAAAAGCTTTAAAGATTATTTCTAATGAGCATAGGTGCTCTAAGTAATTTTGTGTGACAATTCTGCCACTGCTAAGACATAGGACATTTGTGAGGATTGCTCAGAGATACTGTGAAAATGCACAGCTGACAAAAATCTGTTTCCAAAAGTGATTCATTTGCTTAAAAAGCATGGACATTTCATCAGATTTTTACACAGTATGGAGTTGTATGGAAGAGATGAGCTTGAATGATCATCAGATTCATCATTTAATGTGTCAGTCAATCTTGATATGTTTCTCAATTATCAAAATAATGCTATTATTCCAATGATATCTTTATTTGATAAATTAATGAATAAATCTATCGTTCAAGTAGAAATCTCATATTTTCATAAATTACAAAACAAAACAGAACCACCCCATGTTACTTCCTTTACTCCATACATCATCACACTTCCAATACTTGATCAATGAATAAGAGATTTTTAAAGGTGGTACCATTAACAGCATCAATTCTTAAAGGTTTTACCATCAACAGTTAGCAGCAAAGTGCTTGATCCTTGTTTTTGTTCTATTTTGTCTGTGTTTCTCCCATACTAGTACAACATAGCACATAAAGTTTACAAACAAGGGGAGGTCAGCCTTTTGTCTCATTAATTACTCAGATGTCTCCACTTTAAAGGCGTTTTTGGTATAACCAAAATTCCCCTACATGTAAAGTGGAAAAAAAAGTTTCCTTGGAAAACTGGACAATATATTCATCTGTAACAGGCTTTTTAAACATTTCCATTGAAGTTCAATTCATTAATTTTGTTAATAGAACCCTTAACACACGTTATCTGTACAATCTTCTAATCAAAGTGACTTTGGTAGCTTTTCATCAATGAGTGATGGCAATGTGGTGGTTATGAGAAAATTAGAAAGCACAAACTGGTAATTTATCCAGACGTTATGGAGCTCTATGAGAGATACTGTATGCAATAAAAATTAAAATAAGTTTGATTCCTTTATTTACCCAGATACGTCAAATGAGAATTAAGTCTCAATTCAGTGGTTCTGTGAAACCCTAATTAAAATGTAGTTAATACTGAATGGAGAAGGTGTCTTATTGGAATAGAGAACTTTTTTAGGGTACCTTTTTTGGCTAAGAATGATGTCCCATCTGTAAAAGAAGAGGAATGAGCCATTCATTTGGATTGAATTTCTGAATTATAATATATGGAACACTATCAGATTTCAAAGTCCATCTATTATTTGTGACTTCTGCATTTTTTCACTAGCAGCAATCTGTTTCATTACCAATAATTTCAAACATCTTATGACTTGATACTGATCAGGCATCGTTGCCATCTGATTGCTACCACTGTCAAAGCAATTACTTCTAAATTACCATAATTACCCCTAACAGCTGTATTAGGGTTCAGCATTTGGGAGACAGTGATGCATTTTGTATTTGTAAAATGTGTCTGAGAACACTTGGGTAAGAGAGATACTTAACCTTAATTTTAACTATAGATCATTTTAAGTACTTAATACTTAATATTATCATATAGTTTCTTCTTTAAACTTAAGCCAGTACAGTAAAAATATCTGCTGTACAGTAGTGAAGGAACAGTCACAGAAGGGGTGATCAAAGAAGTCTACTGTAAGTATGAAAATGTTTACAAAACATTAGACATCCACATATTCAAAGATAAACTAAACCTATGATATGTACTGTAGGATTATTAAAGAAAGCCTTACATATAATAATGTGCAACAGTTATTTTAACTAATGGAATAGGCAAAAGGTTATTTCATTTCTAAAAGAGTCAGATGCTAAAACAAGAGACAGCTCCACAAGAAAATACGCTTGCTGACTAGTTGGTTCAGCAGTCAAACATTATTGGTAGTAAGAGGTTTCTCATTCAACTTGGCTGTGCCACTGGCTCTCTGAACAGCTTTTGTTCTGTCCTTTTGATGCGTCACACATCCAAGTGCTGTAAGAGACTCCTCTGCTGTCGCTTGTACTTTCTAGTAAAAACCGTAGTCTAAATCATTTTCGAGGAAAACTTGTGCTAAATTACTTTATTGGTGTTATTATTGTCAAAAACTAACTTGTGATGATAAGTAATACAGCATAAAGTGGAACGTGTGCAGCTATATAATCACTGCAGAGATGGTGTTGAACTGTTTCTTTTCAGGACAATATGTACAACAAAAACTCACATCCACTGAGATATTTTTGACTCAGCGTCCTAAGGGATATATAAAACTGATCCATCTGTTGTATCTATACAAATCCCTTGCTTCAGCAGTACTAATTTATCCAACTTCTAGAGCAATAAATTTGGACCATGGTGGGACCGGATATTGTACCGCAGTCATGGCTTTCCAACTCCTTTTTTGCATTAACCTTGCTGAAAGTCAGCTCCTAATAAATTGACAAAAATCTTATTTTTAAGCCTCTGAAGTTTGATATGTTCATAAGGATATCTTACAGTAGAGTGAGTATTCTACTTATTTTTGTCAACTTAAATATGTGAGTGTAAATAAAATAAAATATGTTTCCACAGCCCTCTTTCAATCTTAACTGCTTTTAAATGCCCCCCTGCTGTTTCTGTTTTTAATTTAGCTTTACATTAGATATTGCAGCCACAAATGCTGGTGGTGAAGCTGTTTTATACAGAGGCTGCTTGGAAGTTTTACAGTACAGCTAAGCACTACAGAGCTGTGGAATTCAAGACATTTGTAATTTGAAACCTCATTTAATTATTAATTAAAAAAAACTAAAAACACTTAAATGCATCAGGCTTGAAATTGCTTCTGAACTATAACATATCCAATGAGCCAAGCTAAACAGTGTGCTCTAACTTCTTTCACAGTTGTCAGCTGTATTTTCCTAAGGTTAATTGCTGCATGATTTAAGGTCTAGAGCATTCCAAACCTAATGAGCTTGTTACAAAAGCAGTTTTCAGTTTACATGATTTTCTTAATATTTCCTTATATAAGGTAACTGCATAAACTAATGCATCAGCAATGTTTAATTCGTGAAGTGTTCCCCCTTATTCCGAGTGATGGTGATTATGATTGATCTGTATTAGGATTACAGATGTCTTAAACAGCACTTAATTATTGCTGTTAATTTGAAAAGAATTAAACTTTTCATATACACACGCTTAAGTATATTGACACTTAAAGTCTATGTTAAGGCTTTCAAACACAAAAGAAGCATGGCAGGCATTCGATGAAATGAATGAAACAAATTGTTCTAAGTAAAATAAATGTAGACCCATCCTGAGCAACGCCGGTACAGTAATGCTACAGTAAGTGAAATACAAAATTATTGTGACCTATTTCCTCTGCAATCGTGAATATAAAATTCAAGGAATCTAAGTAGATTATCACATGGCAATGTACTAGTTATGATATCCACAGAGAATTTCAAACATGAGAAAAGTACAAAGTAACATGAGACGGAGTAGTTTTACGCTGCTGTAATATACCCCATGCAGTCTGAAACCGTCTGTTTGTACTTAACTCTTCCCAAGTGAGCACAAACCCACGTAATACAATGTGTGAAAAGAATGAGCCATTGGTACTAAATTACACCATGACCATTTCTGGATGAGTCCAAAATTATCCAAACCAAAACTAGAATGCTACAGACAATACTCTGTAACAACCTACAGCAACTGCTTTATATTATTGTGTAATATTTTTTCTTTAAAAATCACTGTACTTTTTGAACAGAATGTTCAATGAAAAAAACTCATTTTCTAATATAATTACCTCATTTTCCAATAGAACCAATATTTTCCAATAGTAGATAATTTAAGCTGTATACTATATGTACTGTTTAATATTAAGTGATATTAACTAAGACTGTTGTGTTTTGAAAACATTCCAAACAAAAAAATGTGCAAATAAATCAGGCCTAATTTAATTTGTACCATCTGCATTTTCACTTACCTGAACATCAGCTGAACTCACATGCTGCTGTGACATGAGCCACTGTAGATTGTGTAGTGAAGTTCTTGTGAAGAAAATACCCTATTTTTTAGCACCTAAAATTTTAGAAGACACAACTTCTGAAGACAAGGGGATAAAGGAATAGTAAATAATTGATGCTCATGATTATGATGTAAAGTTTCACGATACAGTGTAGTGAAAAAAGCTCTACCCCCATAAGATGTTATAGTTCAACATGTTTAAGCACATTTGACCTTTTCATAGTCCACACCAAGTTCTAAGAGTAGATTTTTTTTTTCATTTGACAAACAGCAGATAAAAATTCTATGTCATTATTTAAAAACAAACTGGCAGGATTCATGGAGAAAAGCTGGGGTATGCGAAAAGACGAATTTCTAATGCAAGAAATTGTATAGGGCTAATAAAGAAACATTATTATTCAGTGTCTTCCTGTGAAAAAGTGGACTCCTTGATTCAGTAACTTCTGTCACCCCATTTAGCAGGAATAACTTGAAGTACACGTCTCCTTGAAGAGCTGAGCAGTTTTCGTATCGCCTTGGAGGTATTTTAACCCACTGACTACAGGAAAGAGTAAAGACTAAGAGGAATAGTACTAGTCTGGCTGTACACAGGGAATTGAGGAGTGCAGTGCTACAATTCTGAAACAAAAGATGTAAGAGGCAGTAGTAGTTTCCACCTCCCAAAGAGGTGCTGGCTAGTTTAATTGATCATCTCTGATTTGTCCCTAAGTGTGCGCTGTGATGGACTATCATTCAATCCAAGAAATAGGCCCGTCTACCAGGAATAAGCAGCTTTCTGGCACTGTATAGCTGTGTGGATGCCTAAGTGATCACAAATTGGAGAATGTCTAGAAAACTATTGCCAGTGCATTTCAGATTAGATAAGAAAAGAGTCCCTGTGCATTGTGCAATCTTCTTCCATTTTAAAATTTGACTTAAAAACCAATAAGCCAGCTATACCATGTTCAGAAACATGCATTAAGTTATTAATGCTTGTAAATATAATTTTGGTCCAATAATAAGGGGGGAGTTTATCACCCTTCCCTATAAGAGCAAATTTCCACCTTGGCCTGGACTACTCATGTATTGACAAACTCCTAAGCATTTCTTCTTCTTGTGTAATTCAGTTGTCTAATTGAATTAATAAATCTTTATACAATAGGATGACAAGTAAAAAAGTGCGCTTAATTTTCACACATGAGCAGCCGTCTGGATTATTAAAAGGGTGTGCAGAAAGAGGAGTATTGTTTTTAATCTTTATCTGACACAGAAGTAATGAAGAAATACCAAGATTGTTAAAGCAATCATAAATTTTAAGAGTATTTTAAAACATAAGGAAAGGAGGTGCAGTCATCTTCTGGTAAAAGGATAACTGGTACATTTCCCATTTTTATACTACATTGCCAACTGCTGAAGGTTAAAATGAAAGAACTCTAACCAAGCTAATTTACTCATTTTTTGGGGATCATAAGCCTAGTTGCTACACAAATATATATATATGCATGAATAATACATCCTATGCATAATAAAATTGACTGCCAGTTATCTTGGATATTGGAATCACACAAAATAATAATAATAATAATAAAATAATAATAATAATACATTTTCTACCAAACGTTTTGTTCTGTTGAGTGCTTGATAAACAAAGAGAAATCTAATTAAAAAAAACTAATCAAAATCTTAAGAAAATGCACTAAATTTAGGTTCATGACTGAATGAGATAGACCTATACACACACAGAGAAGCAAAAAAAAAATCATATGAGCTGTGTGCGAGGCATTTGACATCACGAGAGTCATTTATTGTAAAGTATTACAGACATATCGGAATTCTTGCAATAGCCAGCAAGATTTGAAAAGGGATAAAAAAACCACAAACACTGAAGCTGAATAAAAAAGGGAAGAACCAAACTAAGCATAAAAGGAAACATACAAACAAAAACTTTACAAAACTCATTTACAAAATGTACCAAACCTTTACTTAATCAGTTAAAGCACAGGTGGAACAAAAGTCTTGGAGAACAGAAACAGATCGTACATGTACATTAGAAAACCATGTCATGTTCCAGTCAGTAAAAGAAGTGGAAGAAGCAGTTTATGTACACCAGTTTACTGCCTCTTGGGTCAGTGTTTACTCTTCTTGGACTTTTTGTGGGAGCGGTGAGGCGACCTGGAACTTGACCTCCATGACCTTCGGCTGGGTGACGGTGACCGCGACCTCTTGGATTTCTTAGGGGACTTTGATTTCGCTCTTGGAAAATAAGAAGAAAACGAGAAAGAAGAATGAGTTACTCCTAACAGCAGGAGAGGATGTCTGAATTGATCTAATTTCTTAGGATCGCAGCTCACAACTGCTTTAGTTTTTCAAGGTTCCACATAATGTGCAGTTAATAGCTTCATGATAGTTAACGATAGATTTCACTTTCATGGAAAAAGTAATCAATTGTTCCCCCATTTGAAATCACTGGGGAAGCGAGCAGTAATAATGCAATTGTGACAAAGTGTTTCTTAAATCACGCAATTTACTAACTAATAATATAGTGGCATTGACAACAGTAGGACAAGGAACTGAAATACAATGAACCAGTTTTGATGATCTAATTATTGCTGCAATTGTCAGAGCTCTTCTTTTCTACAGAACACTACAGAGGTTTCAAAAGTAAAGTTAATACTCTCTCATTCACAAGGGCTAGTTTCCATGCGCCATCTAGTGGACATTGGTGGTGTTCTGATGTTGGCTACAACATTTTCAATCTTAGATTTATGTCATTTCAAGCAACTCAAAATGTTACTGTACACATTTTCTTACTTTGAAGGGGATGAGTAGCTGCCTCCTCGGTATCTGTCGGTGCGATCCCTGTTTTTCTCCTCATCCTCACTTCTCCCTCTGTTCTTTTCCCGGTCTTGAACCATTTCCTTACTCCTCCTTTTGTCTTTATCCTTCGATTTAGTCCTTTCTTCTGCTTTGTCCTTCTTTTCCTCTTTCTTGCTTCGCTCTTTTGTTTTTTGCATACCCTTTTCTCTTCTTTCCTGCTCATCTTTTTCACACTCCTGAAAAAGACACACTCTTTAAGACGACTCAAACATTGCTCTGTCAGCATTCTAGTGCATCTTGGGCAGAATTTGAGACAAAAGTGAAGTTCTGAAAGTGACTGACTGAAGTTGTAGCAAAAAAGAAAATAAACTGTGGAAAGGGGTTGAAGGTTTCTGTAAATAAGTCAAATGTAATCACAGAAGTGACAGAAAACCTATGTGGATAACTTGAAAAATTAATTATATTATTTACATGCATAAGAAAAAATCTATATATTTTGGCATAGTCAATAACATGCATTATTATTTGTATTACTTGTTGCACAAACTGATGCAAAAGTAAGATTAGTACCTTGTTACTGTGCAAAGTGTTATCACTTGCTGGAAATGTGTCTCAAAGGTGCAGTTATAATTATTTTTAAGCGTGTGAACTTTATAACAGGGCATCGGATAGCAAAATATGTGCCTGTCTCTGTTTAGGTAACGCTGATAGAGACATTAGTACAAATTTAACAGATGCCCTCAATGCACGTCACTCCTCTAAATATAATGATTTTCTACACACATTTCCAAAAATGACAACAAGAGAATAAAGTGTCCAGATTAAAGCAGCCACCTGCTTCAAATATTAAAACTCTGGAAAAAAAAATAGACAGAAGATACCCAGGCAAAAGTAATTACCATTAAATTACATTTAATGGAATTCATAGCTCTGCATGTTTAGTCATTTTTTCATTGAAGATTAGTACATTTTACCAGCTTGAGCCTTGTTTTACACTGTCTAGCAGGAAGTTTACTGTTCTTCTAGAAATGTACAGTGCTGTATCATCTTAAATATCACTATCATTACAACTATCGCTATTAAATATTCTGCAGCGGCTATGTTTGATAAGTGTACAGTAGTATATACAAAATTATAGTATAGTAGAAACTGCTGGATTAGATCCTCAGATCAATTACCTGCTAGCAACCAAACAGGCTAAATGGGCCAAATGGCTTTCTTTGGCTTGTTCTCTGGCCTTTCCCTTCCCATTTCTTAATACTAAATCTTGATTGGGAAATCATTGGCTATCAGTATAACATAGAACAAAAACATCTGAAATGGCAAACTCTAATGGTAAACAATTTGGTAAGACATGCACATTCCATGTGTTGGCAGTGTTGTACCCACTGATGCCAAGAAAACAAATGAAAAAGAAAACAACTTCAGGAATTTCAAGTGCTGGACAAAGCTTTATAATGAATAAGACTGCACTTGCCAGAACACTGTTGTGAAATTTTGCCAAAGCACGAGAGTGTTTCAACAGATTATCCTGTATCGCAACGAGCATAAGAATAGAAACACACAGGAGGATATTTGGAACCTCTTCCTTATTTCCCAATTCCTGAATTCTCTTACTCAGGCATTCCTTTAAGTAATGAAAATATGTATTGCATTTCAAACATCTTGTACTACAAAGTCTCTCCTATTTTCACAATCCCGACAACTGCTTGACTTTTACATTAACCATCCATTCCTTTCCCTATGTTTGAGCTATGCAGCAGACCAGGTAAAGGAAGTAACCTAAATTTAGTATTGAACAGTAAAGGCTACAAGGAAGTTAATTAATATATTTATGATCCTGAAATGTCTGGGAAAAAGCCAACTCTGATTACTATTTTAGGGCCATAAAAAGGTTGAAAGTGGAAACTAAAATCAATGAAGACAAATTACACAATGGTATACCTTCTGTATGAGTTTATTTCTGTAATGCTCCACTTGTTGCTGAACCGTCATGCCTGACTTCTTAGGTCTGTGCCCAGATTCAAGTTCATCTTGGAATTTCATGACTTTTAACTGCAAAGAAAACACAACAAGCCACTCACATAACATACATTTTCATTGGGGTAATCATCCTGATTGATTATCAAGTTTTATAAGTTTTGTAATTTCCTAAACTTACTTGGCAGATATCTTTATTCCAGGCAACTTGCAAACAAAACAATAGTGCAAAAATATTTAAATATACCTAAAAACCACTTAACAGTTCTCTATCTTGTGAATCCAAAACTACAAAATAGAACTGAAAACATCACAATTAATAATAATAATAATCTTTCCAAAGCACCTGAATCTCTTCTAGCCTAAAAACGAGTTGTAGGTCAGGAAATATAATAGCTCATGAAGAACTCCATCATCGTGAATCAAACTTTACTCTTTTATAATAAGAAACGTAGGTATGGTATTATCATATCTGATATACATAGATGTTAAAGCATGTAAATATAATCCAGTTAGATCAAGCTATAGCCTATACTCTACTATTGAGACTGCTTTATCAGGTTTTTTATCCATTACCAAAGAAATCTACATAAAAGGTGATCCTTTCCAAGTTCTATGAACAGCTCTACGAACATTTTTTGCTCCAGTTGTATTTTTTCCCATCGACGCCAATCGTCGAGATCCATGTATAAAAATGCCAAAGCAAATGTTCAGCATGAATAAATATTCCATATATTGCAGGCACACATATGCTTTGCTGAAAGTCTGAATGACTGAAGAAAATGAAAAAACAAGCTCAAGTCTCAGTTATTATACACTAAATCTAGTTTATTGCTATGAATATACTACGCTAAAGAACAAGCTTTTACTTTCTAAGCTATTTTCACATCTCATATACCGAGTCACTTAAATAAGAACCTGCCCAATGATAATGACACTCTTAGTATAAAGACTTATGTCGCATGTAAACACACACTGACGACAAGCCACAATTTCATTGTCCATTAGTTATTCAGATTTCCAGGAAACATTCCAAGTAGCTTCCTGTAGTTAAACATAAGTAGAAGCCAGCCTCTACATCATAGATGTAGATGTTCCCCCATAAATAAGCACTGCTTAGGATTTTTCTTAAAAGAAACATAAAATAGATTAAATATAATCCTTTCCTAGGATAATTTATTTAACTACGTTTGTCACAATCTTCATATGGAATATAGACACTGCATGTTTTTTTAAATGTTCAGTCAAACAGCACCAGACAGTGACCCCATGAGATGACTCCCACGAGTACAGTGCATAAGAGAGGATGAGAAGAAAATGTTTTCAGAAATTCACTACTTGTCCTTTATACAGCCTCAAATTCTGTTGCATCTTCTTGGGTACCTTTCACCATGAAATCTAAACAATTAATAAATTAGATTACACCAATAATGCTGGCACAATGTAAATTTTTGTTGCCAATATCAATACCATGATACGAGTGACTTGCCTCCAACTCCCGTAGTTTAGCTCTCTTTCCCTCCGATATGTCAAAACTGCTCAGGGGTGTCTTTAAGTCAGCTGCATCATACTTGGAGGGACTGGAGGAGTCCATATCACTGCTGTCTTCCTCCGAATCCTCAGCAGCTTCCTTCGTGTCCTGGCTAAACACAGAAGAAAAATTTAACCATGAGACATCACAACCTTCACTTAAGAAGGTGTTAAGACAAGGTAAGAAAACACAACAGAACTGTTGTGAACTCCACCAACTGTAAGAAAGCAACAATTCAAATACATTTACTAAAAACTCAAATTCATTCAATGGATAGCCTCTGGAAATGTATTACTTTGTTCTAAGAAAACTGAAGTTCTTGCCATATATGTGAGGTGCGCATTACTTTCTGACTGAAGGCAAAGGTAAAATTATATTCAGAAGTTGCAAAGAAATTTTCAAAAAGGTACATAAAAAGCCCTTACCCAGCAATCGCATCTTCGTCTGAATTTTGATCCTCAAGATTATCCCATTTTGATTCAGTGTTTACTGTTGGAATGAGGGACATTTAAGCAGGTAAAGGAGCTTCAAATACGAGTGTGACAATTATATATATATATTTAGCAAATTACCACCTGAAAAACTTACATTCAGTTGCAAGTGATTTATAATTTTTACCTAATAAAATGTGATATTTATGCAAAAACTAAAGATTTGTTGTTCTAACCTTTTTTAATGGACAGAAGCCTACAACTTAAAAATAAAAAGCCTATTATTTGTTTGCGAAATGATTGACCAATAATAATCAGATATTTTCCACCTTCTAGAAATTAAGAGCACTATGGCAAAACATGCAGAATATGGTTATTTGCTGTGTTCAGATAAGGTTATCAGTTCTTTATGACACCTGACAACCTTACAGAGCATGAAAAGAGGTGTTCTCTTTACCCTGAGGGATAACCTCTGTGTCTTCAACAAGTTCCCACTTTGACAGAGTCAGTCTGGCATGAGGCAGCTTTTTCTCTTTTTCTGAAACTGACGATTCTTGTACTGAGAATAAAAAATAAATAAATGGAACTTTCCCTTACGCCAAACAAAATGTACTTAAATGTAATGTTTCATAATACATTTCTGTCTTTCCAAGATCTCAACTGCTTGTCGGGGTCACACTAAATGAATTTGGAACAAGAATATATTTATGGCATTACATATATTTATCATTTATTCCCTTAAATATGAATTCCAAAAAGACAAGAAAGCAAAAGCCAGAACTAAATCAATATCTCGAAAGCATGAGCAAAAGGAGTCCTTAACACCTGTTCCAGTAGTCTGACTTCAAAGAGTGGGGCTTACTGGTCCTTTCTGTGACCCATGACGTTTCCACATACAAATAACGCAAGTCAGAAACAGAGATCGCTCATATAAAATATAAAACCACTCAAGTGACAGATGGCGAAAGTTTTCAGATTATTTAAATAGAAGAACATTGCCCCTTTCATTCACAAATCCTTACTTGCTGAAAGACCTGATACTAGAAGGGTTAGAACCTTTTGAAGGAGTATTCATTGTTAGAATGCAACCTACAAGGCATTCCATCGATGTCATCTACTGATGGAGCCAGCGGTACCCCATCAATATCATCAACTGGAGTCCCATCCAGTGAAGCCGGGTCCCATGGCAGGTTGGGCATGGGTGACCCATCCACATTCTCCAGGGGAACCCCATCTACGTCTTCAAGAGGTGCACCATCGAGATCTGGGGACTGTGCCCAAACAACAGACTAGGTCAGTTTGTACAGGACACTCACTGGAATATCTTTAAATACCTTTACACACTCAATCCACAAAATACTAGAGGTCCCTAAAGAGATCTCAGAGTACAATTACTTCTCAATCTGATATCTTTATATTATAATGCTATGAGGAATCCCTTGTCAATCTTTTGCAATACAACCTATTCTTTTAATATGCAAGTTGTTTTTGTCTTCAGTTGCAGCACAAAAGCTGATCCACAGTGTGCAGATTCTGTTTATAAGAAAACAACTTCAGCCAGAGGTCAGCTTTAGAAGAACCTACATGGTAGGTTCCACATGGGGATTTCCACACTGTTTTCCTTTCCTTTTCCCAATTGTTCAAGGAGTTTAAATCATTTACATAGCTATAAAGCTGTGGAAGTATCACCACTCAATTCATATTAGCTCAGGAAAGAAAGCACTTTCCCTACATTTTTATTTTGTTCCTGAAAAATACAGCTATCAAGTGGGAGCTTATGAAAAGCATAAATCTGGAAGTCATATTTTTGGATTATTTTACTCTGATGTGTGCCTTCCAAATAAAGACAGGCTAAAGTTTAAATTACTCAGGAAATCAAGATCCTGTAAGGAAACACGAACCTCAGACCTGTCCAACACTTCTTCTCCTGGCTTCACCAAGCCAAGGAAAATATTCTGCAAATGAATCAGATATGATTCAGGATAGATGGCCCAGTCTTCCCAAGCTCTGAAGCAAGACATTATCTTTTGCTGTGAAGAAAAGAAAAGTTGAGAATTAACATGCAATGTAAATATATGCATATAGAGAACTCTTCAGCTATGACTCAACAGCCAGGCATGCAAACAAATACATAGTACAATTATTCAGTGTTGTACCAGTTATACATCTCACCTTGAACTGTTCAGCTTGAAGTCTGGCTTGTATGTTTCTGTACGCTTCACCAATATCACCAAATATCTGGGGAAGTTTTGCTTCAAAGCTAAAAATAAGGACAAACTCTTTTGAGCTTTACACAAGAAAAATTAATGTGAAGCCTTTTGCAGAAGCTTATTTTAAAAATATACATTATATACAAAGAAAAATTGTAAAAAGAAAAATCTGGTTATTGTTCATTCTACACCCCAATATCAAAAAATCTCAGAATCCCCCAAATTAATAACACATTAGTCTTCTGCAAAAAGCAAAATCAACTTAAACACGTCACTATTTTAAAATATTTACATCCCAAATAAGAGATAAGAGAAGTTAATAAGAGAATCTCTATTTTTGAGACTGCCACATACTTTATTGCATTCTTATACTCATATTTACCTAGTACTTAAAGTACCTCCTTAAAGTACCTAGTAACTCCTTAAAGCTGTATAAAATGTTAAAGGTTTTAACAGTTTAAAAGCTGGAAGCAATTAAGCTGACTTAAATTACTTAGATTTCAATTTATTTGAGAGTTCAGCTGGAACAAAAAAGTCAAACAGACTCATTGGGGAGAAATTTTATATTGAAGAGGGTGAGAAAGACCTCCATCACCTTTGAGAACAGGTGGAACCAGTAGCATGTGCATTTCCAGATTATACACTATTAACCTCATTACAACCTCAAGTGAAGGTGATCCTATGACATAAAAAGGCTTCAACAGGGATGTGATATTTTAAACTTAAGTGGAATAGAATTAAGGAGTACATATTTATTCACTAATTGAGATCTCAGCAATAGGGGTCCTGAAAAAGGCTATCAAGCCATTTCTCTTTGTATGGCAATGCTACAAGATAAACAGCAGAGCAAAGTATCTGACGAATGACTAACTTTGCAAGTCAACAGTACCCACACCTTTATCTGTAATGAAGTAGATTTAGGAACTGAAATGCACTCCAGTCCCAGTTGTGAACCATTTCCCAAAAGCTTTCTTTTGGAGTCAGTTAATGAAAGCAGTGACCTCTGAACTAACTTGCTCCCCAAAAGAAAAGGCGTGTAAGATATTGGTTAAGTCAATTAGAATTTTCAACTAATAGAAAGTTTTAGGGTTGAGCTGAGCCTCTAACTATTGAAATGCTTATGAATGTTCAGTGATCAGACAGGATGAATTGAAAGAACTAAAAACCAGGATATAAGATTGCATGAGACAGGCTCAATTCTACAATATAATCCATAATATAAAATGGTAACTGGTAAACGGCTAAGATCTGACCAATACACTATTATACCAATATGTCTAATTTTAAAGTATATACATTTCTGATTTCAAAGTATATCTAACAGGGCAGATCACACATTTCACACCCATAAAAATATAGGAGAAACACTTACTATTTTCTGTAGTATGATGCATTGGCAACTTTGGCACAAGAGTTATATAAAATATCTGAAACCAAATATAATCTCGCAATCTGTAAGAAAGAGAAAAATATTAAATTTGAACAATTTAAAACACTAAGAATAACAACTTGGTAAAAAAAACTTGAATTCAATTATATTGACTTTGAAAAATTGATCATATCCTGAACACAAAGAGTTAAGCAAATAAACTGCCACCTTTTGTGCTTCTTAAATAATTGCACCTTCTTTAAAAAAAAGATACAGCCAAATGTAATAATGTAATGCATAGTTAAGCCAAGCCCCAGTATGGAAAGGAGGGATGTACTGTTTCACAAGCAAACCAGATTTTATGAAACTTTGTTTAGGTCAACTGTAATTTTTAAGCATTTTCCATGAAACAATAGCTAAGAATCCAAAAGTTTCTTTTTCAGTGCAAATTAATTTATCTAAGCTGGAAACACTGGAAGCTGTGTCAACCTTCTTTTGCAGAGGGGTCTGCAAGATGGACAGGGACTCTGCGATACACCCCACCACCTCCTCTGCTGCTTCTGCCCTCTCCAGACAGAAGACCATGGCATTGCCGATGTCCTCCTTGCGAGCCACCAGCCCTCTCAAGGTATTTTCAAGCCTGTCTCTGTGTCTGTTGGAAAAAAAGAAACACATGTGGGCATAGGCCAACTTGGATATATACATGGAGCTGTGAATAATGTAGTTAAGATATACGTCATAAGAATACACTGGTACTACCTGTTGAACAGCTTGCAGACCTTGCTGTGCAAACCTTTCATTCTATCCTTAACAAACCAGAATTATTCTTGGCTGCATTACTAAGATTTCTATGATTCTACTGGACATCTGATAACCTACCACATGGTGAATGGAAAAAGATGAGATTTTGGGGAACACCTGCAGCAACTGTAATTTAGGAAACTGGGAGGCATGCTGCAGAGTGACTGTTTCCGAAGCACATTATAAAAGTGCTCTGGGAGATAACTTTCCAGTTTCCGAGAGATTTGCCTATTCATGACTATGTCTTACTCTGCTTTCAGCTGCCCCTTCTTTATCTCCTCCTCCTGAGAAGGTGAAGAAGGCTCTTCCCTCTCATCCTCATCTCCATGGAGATAAGGTTTTAACAGTGGTGGTCGCCACAATGAACCCCCTCGAAACATTCGAAAGTCCGCCGTCCTCCACTCATTTGGGGGGTCTCCCTGTAGCACATAAAACAGATGAAGCTGTAGTTTAGCCTTAATGCACAAACATATGCACATGTACACCAAGCGACTGGTTTGTAATCACTGACCTTCTAAAAGAACTTTTAATTCCACTCTGGTTGCAATAACTGCTTGTTTGCCTGGTACACCCTATTTAGAAACAGCACACCATTTTCCACTATTAATTTTCTACTTTGCCTGTGTTGCAGGGTAACCTGTAGTTTTATGGTCTTCATGTTTTTAAACAATAGGAATTACCCTGTCATTTTGAAAAGATGATTTATGTAATTCCAAATGTTAGTCAGCTCAGTTGGCATTCTCTTAGTAGAAACAGTAGCATAGGGTGTTCTTTAATAGGCTGATTCCCTGACTTTATTTAATATTTTATTAATATCTGAGTCGGATATTATACCATACACTACATTCAGTACAACAGTGTATCCAGAGGGATCTTACCTGGAGAATTGAGTAAAGTTTCCACCGGTAATACACGTGTTCTTGACTCTTGTTTTCAAACAGGAATCTGAAACGGTTCACACATGCCATGAATGACTAATATTCTGCACAAACACAAACACCAAGTTCATAAATTAGGCCTAAATCCTCACCTGAATTCAGGGTTACTTTTCTCCCTGTTCATAATAATGGCTTCAAACATGGGTCCTTCACGCACCACAAATTCTATCATTCTGTGGATAAGGCCTAAAAGGTTCCTAGTAAAAAACAAGGAGAAACACAGGACATATTAATACCTCTCAAGCATCAGGTCCTACGGCCTTGACCTTTTTTTATTTCTCATACTGAATGAGATCACACTGATGCTATGCTGGGTGTTAAACTGCAACACTTAAAATACAGCAGAAAACAAGGAGACCAGTACTCTAAAGAGGCTTTCTTTTGCTTAGCTTAAAGTGCTGCAAGGGTTCATGCAGTGTTTCTGAAACGAGGGCCATGTCACAAATAGTGCAGAAATTCAATCCCACAGAAAACTAAAAAATGAAAGCTGTAAAGAACTACTATGAATAGCATTACTTACTACTATTAGCTACTACAGGCTTTCATCTAATCTGTAAAATCCCTTAACCCCTTTCCAAGTCACAGCCTCTCACAAAAATTGAAAAACTAAACAAAAAAGACTTCCAAATAAGTAAGGCAACCACTCTAGAAAACATGTTCATGACTGAAATATGCCTGCGATGTGTTATGTTTGTACCTCAAGTTGGTAGAAATTATAGTACATAGCTAAACCCAAAGAAAAGGCATGATCTGTACTTCAGTTACAATTTGCTACTACATTTGAGTTTACCTAGACTCATTTGTTACAAAATAAATGGAAGGATGTTTCTTCTTTATAGTAATGTATGTCAATGTAAGGTGTTCTGCAGGCCCAAGCGACATCTTAAAACTTCCCAGATCTTTTCAACCATTGGAGACCCAAAATCCCACTCAAGTAATATAGCTATCAACTCCATTTAATAAAAACAAACTATTCTTAACAGATCTTAATAGTAGAAGTCCCCAATTCTCTGAGCAAGTTCTTTTATTTATATTTTATAAGGCTTTTGACAATTAACATACACAATAAATAGCACAAAAAAACACCCAGGCAAACTTGAAAAACTCAAAGAAGGGAAAAAAGAAACAGGGATTTAGTATTTCATGTTTAGCAATTAATACCTTCCTTATCAGTCAGCTCTTAGCTGATTTGCTCGTAGGACTGGGGTGCTTCCTGTTTTTACATTCGTAAACTTGAATACAGGGCCTTTTTTCTTCTAAACTTTGTGTTGTAAGAATTGCTGGTCAGTCGTAGTAGCAGTAGTAGTAAGAATGGATTGAAAGTGTACCTTTCTGTTGGGATAACCACTTTGACTACGGCTTCGGACAGAGTCTGTACGTGAAGTCAAATCAAATAGTAAAAATATAAAGAAAGTGAGTATATACAGATGAAACACTGCAGGATATATACAGCATCATATACAGCAGAGATTTATAGTTAAAGTAAATTAACAAAATGTTATAATCTGAAAACAATCTGATATGTATCAAATGTTACATAAATTCTGTTCTAACTCTGCAGCTTAATGTACATATTGGAACTGCATTCGTTTTTTTAAACTTTTTTTAATGCCCTGTTCTAAACATATAATTATCAAGTGAACTACACTTGAAACAAAATTAGCAGTAAACTCTTCTGAACATTACCTTCACACTACTATGACAAGACTAATGTAAATCTAAGTCTTACTACTACTATCCTCTCCTCTAAAACTGAAAACAAAATAAACCATGCACACACCTCATTGCTATAATCGGGAAACATTACCTTTTCAAATTCTTCCTTGGATCTGTTAAAGGGCTTTGAGAAGTCTTGGTTTCTAAACCTCTCTCGTGGCTGGGCATTGAAAGGCAAACCAGACGGAGGAGGTGGTGTGGTCATTTTAAGCACGCCGATGGGAGTGTACAGCGGTTGTGGAGGAATACGCACCGCTTTTCCCCAACCCAACTTCATTTCAAAGCCCATTACTGTTTTACCTGTATTTTAAAACAAAGGAAGATTGTCAGTAAAAATTAAAAAAAATGTTTAACTGACTTTGAGACGCCTGTGCCAAGAGAACAAGAGAACAAACGAAATAAGGACAATAGCATACACAAATAAACTGTATAGGCAAAAAAAGAAGGTGAGGGACTATCTGATACTACCAATCCAGGTTTTCCTAAACACTCCTAAAAAAACCCGCTGGTTTCCATGCCAGAGGAGTTCTTTTCTGCTTAGGTTAATTTTTAACATTGGGTTTCAGAACTCCCCCCACGGAGGTGTTGTCCGACTCCATATAACCGATATCCACGATTAGAGGCAGTATTACGAGGCGTGTTGTGTGCTAGATCTAATACACCAATGCCTCACTTAACACTACTCTATTAGCAATGATTCACCCTGGCGCTCTTGTCCTTGTCATTATTTTAATTACTCCAAAAACACCTGTTTAAAAGCAGAATGTCTGGCATTATTAAGACTTAAAACCACATTTAGGGAAAACAGAGGTATTTGCATATTTGTACAACTATTTGCTTCCTTTTTAAATACAAATTTGCCTCCTTCATTGCATCAGATTAGAGGACAAGCTTACCTGAGTACGTTTAGTTCTACAAAAGTCTTATACTTACAATAATTTGTCAATTTCTGAGTGCATTAGGGTCATTGTGCTCTAGGGAGTGCTACATGTGACATGCAAGAACTACTGCCCTGAATATTAATATGTGTGATGTCTGAAGTTTTTTGTTATCCTTATCGCTTAAGTTAATTTTTATTTTTACAACATCAACATGCTCATGGAAAAGTAAACATGCAATATTTGTGCATAGTGTCAGGACTACTATTTTCAGTGAAAGAACTGAATATTTAACCTCTAACTACCAAATGTTTTATTTTGTCAATACCCCTCTTCTTAACTTAAGAGCTAGATGAAAAAAATCAATGCTTTATTTGATCTTCCAAATCCTCAATACAGGTAGCTATATGATTTCTATGTTCCGTGATAAACAAATAATCCTAAAAACAGCTACCTTTGCAATGAAACAAATTAGTTACTTACCATCAAGTGCCTGTAATGCTCTTTCTGCATCTTTGCGGTTCATGAAAGCTACAAAGCCTCGGTTAGTAACCCTTGTTCTTTCCTCGTCAGTTCGTGGCCACATTATCTTTACGCTGGCTAAAGGACCGTACTTGCCAAATTCCTTGCAAAGCATCTCTTCATTCATCTGGAGAAAAAAAAATCTAATATTGTTACCAGTTAAGAGCAGTTAAAAATGGTCTATGCCTTGTGTTATCTGGACCTTTAAATTTCTGACACCTGAAAACACACCACATAAAAACATAAAGGGCCTTTATGAATCACTCCATTTCCCTGAGCACTAAAGTGGAACTCAGTGCTGCACTGACTTTACAAACTTGAGTTAATAACAAACTGTTCAATTACACAACTTTGAAAAACTGACCAGAAGGAATTTAACATGTTTTTCTTTTTGTATCTTAAGTGTTGTTTCTTTAGAATGCAGGTAAATTAAAAATTATACCCGAGTCACAGACACACAAAGCTCCTATCATTATAGGACAGTCTGATCCATTTCAAGTACATTATCTGTCCTTGATGTATGTAGTGGAAGTAAACTTTTGCCTTGGAAAAGGCACATGACAGCACCACGCATCATTAGCCCCAGACATATTGTGCAGTTGCTATATTAAGTTCCATGACAAGCCAGCAATCTTGGAAACATGATTTATAGTCCTCTGTAAATACACAGTATAGTTCACTGCTAACAAGATTCTGCCCTAACAATAGCCCAAACATGCATATGTAAAAGCTGACAAAATAATACCTGAGGATTATTAGACCTAATTTGTTTTTAATATTTTGTCCACAAGATATTCCACTTACAGCCCCATCAGCATCTGATGGCAAATACTTATACTGAACAGTGCCCCAGTAGAAAATGTGAATGCAGATTTAGATGAAGTTTTTTAAGCATAATGAACTTCTGATGTTACCTTTGGGTTAATGCATCCTATGTACAAATTAGTGGTCTGTGGTGCCCCTGTATCGTCATCAAACACTAGAAAAAAAACAAACATACATCAAACGTTTTTAAGCAGGAGATAAAACAAGTTTTTATACCTTCAAAATTTTTAAAAGAAAAGGCATTTTGAAATTATAAACAATGCCAACCATAAAAGTTTGAACCCAATGTAATTATGGGTATTATATGTTCTTACCCTTTTAATCAAACCACAATGGAATATGAAGTACAAAAATTGAAAAAAAATAAAGAACCGGTATATATGAAATAAGTTAGTCCCTAGTTTACTGAACACAATTACAGGGATAATTAGAATTAGGTAGATAAATAATGAAGTAACAAGTAAACAAAGACTCAGATTGGACAGCTATGTTATATGGTGGTGAGAAATTGTAAATTTGGCCTTCACCATTCATATTAAGGGAAACATCAAGCCACAGTCAAAAGATTTCAGGTGTGGTAGAGGGTTCCATCTATTGTCAGAGTCTACAAATGGAAAATATTTAATTTTTTACCAGGGAAATTACCAGGGACCAAGGATTACTGCCAAGATCGCCCCTAGACCTGTGTGACTTCCTAGTTGATTTTTCATAACTTTGGAATTAAGGAACTAAGGATCTGCAGGCCTCTCTTACAGCAGTGTTCATTCTTCAATAATCAGGAAAAGACTAAATAGGAATGGTTTTCATAAGAGGATATCCAGGAAGAAACCATTGCTTTCTAAAAATCACTGCTGCCCATGTCAGGTTTGCCAAAGAGCACCTGGAAGACTCACAGGACTAATGAAAAAATGTTCTCTAGACAGTCAAATTAAAAGTGGCCACAATAAGAAACATTTTTTTTTTGCAGCAAAAGATAACACTGCCTTCCAACAGGAGAACCTCATCCCAACTGTCAAGCACAGTGGTAGGAATATCATGCTTTGGGGCCATTCGCTGCCTCAAGAACCAGATGGCTTGGCATATTTTATAGAATCATAAATTTGGCATTGTATCAGCAAGTTCTGGAGAATGTCAGGTTATCCATTTGTCAGCTGAAGCAAAGATGAA
Source organism: Atractosteus spatula (assembly GCF_055471065.1). Lineage (NCBI taxonomy): Eukaryota > Metazoa > Chordata > Actinopteri > Semionotiformes > Lepisosteidae > Atractosteus > Atractosteus spatula. Next base: position 39,459,582 of record NC_142714.1, on the reverse strand, counting down.
AGTAGGTCATGCAGCTAGACATTGTAGGAGCAGATCTACAACAGAATGGCTAAAGAATAAATTTCACATTTTTGGACTGTATAAGTCAAAGTCCAGGCCTAAACCCTGAAAGTAAGCTATTCACTTAAGCAAACCATCAAATGTAATTAACTTGAAGCAATTCTGAAAGGATGAATGGGCCAATATTCATAAAAGCTGATGCAAAACTGATAAACAGCTACAGGAAACATTTACTACAAATCTTTGGTGCTCAGGAAGGTGCCAAGAGTTACTGAATCTAAGGGTTTAAATACTTATTCACCCAAGGATATTTATTGATGTTTCATTTTGTTAATAACACAAATCTTATGTTTTTGTCATACTTTTAATGAGGTAGGCTTCACCCTTTATTGAGACTTTCATGAATATTTGCTTTTTAGATCCGAACAGTACAAGAACACCGACTACTGTAGCTTGTTCACAACATTTTTCTTGGCACTGAAAACATGCATTTTTGCTTGCAGGGTCTATTCCTGGGACCTCTGTCTATCTGATGTCCTACTCTGCCACTGGAAAACACCATCTATTGGCACTTTCATCAGATAAAAGTATGGACAAAGGTGTTTCTCAAGGAGCTATGAATGAAGACTGATCATAGCCTTGAGGACACACACTTCACCAAATGCAAGCTGATGTCTTCAGTTCAAGGTTAGTGTCATGCTCTTAAAGCCCATAAATCTGAAAACTTCACGGGATACAAAGTATCGAAGCAACACTGAGGCCAAACCACTATTCTCAACTGCCCCAAAGGTGAGGAATGGCACTGCAAAAATCAAATATGTTTTCTTTCAATGGGTGCCATTTGTGTGTTGTGTCTGAAACTTAATGTGGGCACTCCAGCAAAAACGTGCAATAATGTAAGATTTCAGGTAAAATAATATATTGAGCATTAGTAACAAGATGTGTGTGTGTGTACCAACAATAGAAAAGCCACCTGTTGTAACAGTGATGACAGCTACTATCAATATTTCAGTGCACTACTTCAAATTCAATTTAGCAATTGGTTATCATTTCTAAACAAATTATTATGGAACCTATATATTTTCCTCATTTTAAAAAGTGGCATTCCTCAACTTGTGAAATGTAAGTTTATCCTAGTTTACCTCTATCTTTTGATATGCCTATAGTAAGCAGTCCAGAAAGTCCGAATCATAATAGCATGTTGTATCAAACATACAGAAAGTATTTTATCAGCTTGATTATGATTTTTTTTTTCAGAACAGGTTTGAGCCAACAAATTACAATTATTAATCATTTCAATACTGATCAGATTTTAGAAAGAATAACTGAATTATTGGCATGCTTGACATGTTACAAAATTATCACAGAGGGCAAATTTATTCTTACATGACCGTCGAGACTGCAGTGTATCTATGTCTCCATAACCACCTGGCTCATTCGTTAATTTTTTCCTTTTGTATCTTTCCTCCCGCTCCTCCTGTATCCTAAAAAATAAAATCAAGATTCATAATTGTACTAAACATTGGACCATGTGCACAAAGGATTCTGCTCAACATAAAGACAGGGGCTTGGTTATATTGTCAAAACTGTATAGGTTGTGGGAGTCCAGATCAGATTTGCCAGATAAGATTTTAAAGCCGATATCCTGGCTTCTTTCAAGAAATGGAAGGATGAGATCCTCAGATCAATTCACTACTAACCACTAAACAAACAAGATAAGCTATATAGCCTTCTCTCTTTTGTAACCTTTCTTATGTTCTTATGCCACTTGCTCACTAGCCTTAAAATCCAGATATCACTGGATCAAAGCTCCATCATAAACTGACTGTCCAAATTTTCTCAATTGTAACAATTTTCCAACTTTTCCCATGGTTAAAAGTTGCATAAGACAGCTGCCCAGAGATGGGCAACGTATTCTTTGTCATGTAACTGCAACCTCTGGGACCTGCCCAGAGCCAGGGTTTGAACAGTCAGTGAGAGATGCATATTTCTTCCATTCCACACTAACTTTGCTATAAAGCACCATACAGTTCACAGGGCATAAAACGGTAACTCGGTCAACAATGAGCATTTTGAAACCTTTTAAAGCCCTCACACAGGGTTACAATGGTGAGCCGTGAAGATTTAAATACCAAAACTGGAAAGGCACAAAAAGAAAAACTAGAGACAAAATACATTTTATAAAAAAAACATACTGCTTTAACTCTTCCTTGAAAAGCTCAAGGTTGCTCTTCTTCTTCTCTTCTGCTTTCTTTTTAAAGCCCTGTGAATCAGAAATTACTTTGGTTACTTTGCAGAATGGTAATGTCATACTTTGCCCTTTGCTCCATATTAAAATGGATGGTTACATAGACTACTAAATTTGATTCCTATTGCAAAAAAACACTAGTGCCTTCAGGCAAAGTTCCTATTACTCCACTGTGAACACCCAGACAAAGTTCTATATCAAAGAATATTAGCACAGAAGATTCAGAGGTGTTACAGATATTAGAAATACTTAAGATAAATATCTAGGGCCTTACAGTATTCTACCAATTCTATGTAAGGAAACAAGAACTGTTTTTCATAGGACATTTTCAAAACTCTTCTAACAGTCTCTTGGGACAGGGATTATACAGCATACATATTTGCTAATGTAGCTCTACTCCATAAAAACAGTAACAAAAGCAATGAAAGTCATTAGACAAGTCTTACTTCTATTACACACCAGGTAATGGAACCAACAGAACTAAATCAGAGGATCAGCTGTACGGAAATAAAATTCTAATCGACAGTCAACATGGATTTAGACAAGGTAGTTTTCCTTAAGATTCTCTGAACCAGTAAAAGTGTTATACAAACTGAGCACGCGATATGATGTATTTAAAATTTAAGAAGGCTTTTGATAAAGGTCCTCAAAATTATATAAATAAAATGCAGGTAAAAGGCATTTAAGCTAATGCATTACTTGGATTAAGAACTATTTAGGACAGGAAATGGAGCAGGTAAGAGGTAAATGCTCAAACTGTAGAAACTTTTATTATGTGATGTATCTATACAATAACTTATTAAAACAATTAGGAAGATTCCACCATATGTTTTAATTTAAAATCAAAATCTTAGATCAGATTGCTTTGCTAAGTCTAAAAAGTATTTTCAGGATGAAGATGCAGATAAATTATACCCAACAAAATTTATGGATTGTAATTATTTAACTCAGATGATTTTTCCATTAAATGGTGAAAGTATCACAGAATCTATATTAGGACCACTAATCTTTTCAACTTGCATTATTGTGTTAGTAAATTAACAAAGTTTCCAGATGGTACCCAAGTAGGAAGACACGCAAATACCTTGAGGAAGGAATAAAATAGGCAATCAGAACTTAAAACTAAGGAAGGTTATGTTAAACTCACAAAAATGCAGTAAGAATGCACTCATTTAAAATACTCTGTCATAGAAATGCTATTGCTGCTTAGGAAACCAAATTTGAGCAACCCAGTATATTGATGGGCTTAAAGAACTATCCTACACTGAAAGGATAAAATAATTGAATTTTAGTAGTTTTGGACAGAGAAGACTATAAAGGAATCCGAGTTAAATTTCATATTTCTCAAACTGTTTAAAAAAAAAAAGACTAACAGACTTCTCTGTTTGAACTAGATATTCAATAGGACTGTTGAAACCGATACCTTGGCTTTATTCAAGAAAGGGTTAGATGAGAATATTAATATGCATACATTCCTAGCACCAAGTAGGAATGTTTTTAAGTTATCTTTCAAATGGAGAAATTCAAGAGAAGATGATAATATCACTGCCAGCTCTGTGTAGTACAGGTTCGTAACCTCATAGTATCAACGGCCTTAATAACATGATGGATTAGGATAAGGACCCAAGTGGATAACTAAGATTTTTTTTAATTAAGTTAAAAACAACGAGCCCCATAGACAGTCTATGACTAGAAATAGATGGATGGATGGACAGATATTGGTTAATAAAAGGCTACAAAATATTTCCATATTCCACACAATATGAATATATCTTGTATGTTAACTTCAGTCAAGCACCTCATTACTAACAGACACGGCATTATCAGTGAGCAAAAGCTGGGGCAGAATTTCCAGGATAACACTGAAGCGTTACTGTAGACAACAGCAGAAGTAACACCTTCTGTGTCTACTGGATGCTTAGCCTTGAAAAGCCTGTTTTTAGTTTGTAAGAAAAATTAATTTGAGATAATAATACACAGGAAAACTGATACATAAACAAAACCACGTACAGTTTTTCTTCCATACATCTTTTTACCCCTAAAGATTGGTAGTCAAAAAGATTAAGAAATGTTCCTATGAAGATAAAATTTACTCAACTAAATGTATGAAAACAGAGTATTGCTTCACTTCACACTTTACCAGTCTTATAATCTTCATATAAACAGTCATATTTTTCATTTATAAGAGAACACATTTTTGTACATACAGGCTTCTTAGCTTCAGGCGGCGCTGGTGTAGATAAAACATTCTGTGGTGCTGGTACAAATTTTGTAGCTGGGCGGTAAACTTTACTCTTCTTGACTTCAGCGGCTTCTTCCTCTGAACGAAGAAAATCAAAAGACAAAGGCAGGAGCAGGGTTATAAAAATTAGTTTTATTTTCAAGGAACACCTAATGCTAGCCTCTCTGTGGACTGTATACTGACCCTTATTATTAAAGGTTTAAAATGACCTTTGAAGGTTTGCATCTTTAAACACAGCCCTATCTGCACTTGTACTCGAGCTAAGTGGTTCATACAACAGCAACTGAAGTGATTGTCATTCTAATGCTGAGGAGCATACAGCAGCAGTTTTCTCCAACAATAGGTTGTCATCAGTTGTCAAGGAATGTCTATGGAAATCAACGATATAAGGCCAGTTTTAACAACATCTTACCACTGTCCTAACCTCATACATTGAGCAACAAATAAGTCTCTTGTATCTCAGTTTGGGGATTCATAACTGATCCTCCCAAAGAGTGGATGGTCTACAAAGTAGGCTGCAACAATGGGACTGAAAACGATACCCGGTTAACTACAGTTTGTGAACCACGTACCTTTAGTTGCATTTACAATGCCACCTCGCACAAAGGTCTTAACACCACTTTTATCATTGCTGTCAAATGATGCTAAAAACTCTTCAAAAACTTCAGCTGCTTTCTCCTCCTCCTGCAATGGAAAGGAACACTCCACATTACACTTGCTGGAGTCAGTGACAATAATATGTTAAAGATTTCACATTTCACACACTTTGATAGCCTAGCTAATGCACAAGCAGGAATTAGTGCTGCATAAGTTGTACACTTGAATAAACTGCCTTTGAATGACTGAAATTTGTCAGTATGAGTGCTAAATGTATTATAAACCAACAAATATGACAGTCTCACTTCTTTGAATGTACACCTCTTTTCTAGTAAACGGCAAACTAATTGAACCCCATACATTCAACATTGTTGCTAAACATAACAGCAGATGTTAAAAACAATGGTCTTGATTCTCCCTGTAGGCAGTATTCCTACAGACTCACATGCATACAAAATTAAACAAATTGATCCAGTCGCCTAGATGGAAAATTAGGGCCTTCAAATTCAAATTTCAAAAAGCATTACCCTGAATTACTGTATAAACAATTCTAAAGTTCTCTTTGAATGTAGCTAAAGGGTCACACATGCCCCTGTGGCACCACTTTCACAGTGTTTTTCACTACAAAAGAGGTAGTTGGCTTAAAGGTTGCAGATCCTGTGCTGGATAGTCAAGTTGAATGAAACATACCTTTTTCTTCAGTTCCTCTTGTTCCTTCTTACTTAGTGGCCTCTTGGCACCTAAAGTTTTCACCTTTCTGTCAGTCATTTTTCCACTGCAAAAAAAAAAGGACAGAAATATTCATCAGTAATATCAGGAAGTTAAAGGACTGAGAGAAGGATATTTAATACTGTATATTAAAAATACTCCAGCTTGTCCATGCTTGGTGGAAACTTTTGATGATTATTATGAAGTAACGGTTTAATTTTAGCACACAGAAGATATATTAGGTTAAAAAAAGAACTGTACTAATTAACAGCACAGGAAAAGAAACAAACAAGGGAAGCATCAATTTATATGTAACATGTTATTGAGAACACGTGGAGCAGAACCTAGATTGGACTCCACTCCACTACAGGGCACAGAGACACAAGGCGTCAATTCAGAGACACCAGTTATCCCAGACAGCATGTCTATGGGAGTGGATGTCCTGGAGAAAACGCAGACACCCGGAGAACGCCTCATATAAATCTCCAAAAAATGAAAATGAGTAAAAAATAATCACGTCTTAAAACCTTGCAACTAGTTAAAAAGACTGGGTTCTCTTAATGTTTTACGTAGAGTACCAACAATATACAACACATTCTTACAAGTATGTGTTAAAACGCTGCGATATCAACACCGGTCAAAAGAAGATATTTACCAATACGTTTACTGATGATGGCCAGTAGGTTACTTGCGATCACTTACATAATAAAAAAAGACCCAATAAAGTAGTGCATAAACTCGTTTTCCATTCGTTAAATAGAATATCCTTGGTCAGGATTCAACGGCGCCATTTGTGAACGATACCCTATTGATTGTTCTCAACTCCACTGTAAACACTGCATTTTCAAACCACATCGACGCTACTGAATAGCTTCCCTGTGGTACAACAAACCGGAAGCACTCGGAGACGTGAAACTAGCACCTAAAATACAGAAAAACTACAGCGTGGTTCTCACGGCAGACCCCACGACGTGTCGCATACCACTTGGACTTTTTTCAGTTCTACTAAATGTATCCTGCAGTCGACCAGTACAGAAGTAATAAGGAGAACTGCATCTGAGTACGATTGAGTGCAGTTCCTTCATGCATTTCGCCCTACAGTAGGTTATTAATTAAAAAGCCATCTGGCAGTTAAATAAAACCGTCTGCTTGCAAACGCAGCTAGTCTACATTTTCATTAGCGCGCCCCCACCCTTTTTGTAATTCTGAAGGTACTGGGCTAAAATACACTTATCATTGCTGGTTACTGCGCTTCAGCCTAAAATATATATACCTCAGGTGTAACCGACTCACGATAGCATATCACCAGAATAAAAGACTGATGTGGAACTTACAGATATATTACTCAAATGTTGCCACCGCACCAGAGATTTTGTTATTGATCCGCCATGTTGAGTTGTCCAAAATGTACCTTGTACGCCGTAACGTGACATCACGCTATTCGCGAACCAATGACTGCCAAGCAAACTCAGCTTCCCAGAATGCACCGTGAAAGGTTGACTGGGGGAGTTTTTAGAACAAAAATGAAAGTATCCTGTTTCAACGTACAAAAAGGAAAATAAAAACTATAAGAATATGCCGTATCTTTAATGTTTGACATGCAGATTGTAAGCAAGCTAAAATATGAATACAAATATATTTCTTCCATGAGATCTTTAATATGTTTTTTTTAAATTTAAGCAGCCATTGTCCCTAATATTGATTTACCGTCCTTATATGAAAACAAACATGATCACATTAAAACAACAGTTTATGCAGAAATTAGATGTCAATTAAGAACATTTGCTGGAGAATTTACTATGGAGTTTAGTGGCTCCAAGCGTGTGCACCCATAAGAACATTTTGGTTTCACTCAGCGAATGTCTTTTTTTGTGTGTAAAAAATTCCGCATCATAGTCCACTCAAATCATTTTATTGCCATTGCAAAACAAGTGAATAGTAACTCAATTTCTTTCTGAACAGTGTCATATGCCTATGTTGTGTCCATTGAAGCATTTGAGTGGATTTGTTTTAACTGGTGTATTTATAGTACATTTTTGTAACTACTGTAATGAGTTAGGCTTGTTAAAATATACATAATTTTAAAGGGAAAAGGCGGACATGTGGTCTCCTCTCACAAAAACTTGTCCAATGTTTGTTTTCTACTTTTTTTATTATTTCCTTTGCTCTCTTGACTTGTACTTAATCAAAAATTTGTCCTATACATCCTTTTTAAAGTTATCTTCCCTCCATTTTCTACACATTGTTCTGAAAAAATCTTTGATTTTCTAATTCGTAGTCCCTTTGTAAACTCACAATTTTGCATAAAAAAGGATTTGCAGAATGTGCAATCCTAAATACATGTATTATAATTGGAAGCATTTAGGTTCTGTATTTATATCCATCCATTTTCCATAACTGCTTTGAATCAAAGTCTAACCCAACAGAAAAAGGGTTCCTGGCATAACTACAATTTGGACCGGACACCAATCTATCACAGAGCACCCACATATCCTTTTACATCCATCCTTTTTCTAACTGTTTTATCCAATATAGGGTTACAAATTAACTGGAGCAAAGGCTGCAAGGCAGGATACACCCTGGGTGGGATGCCAGTTCATTGCAAAGCACACACTGACACAAACACACACACACTCACACCAGGGATAATTTTCTAAGAAGCCAATCAACCTACCAGTATGTCTTTAGATTGTGGGGAGAAACCAGAGTTTGAACATGGGGAGAACATACAAACTCCACACAGAGAGCACCCCAGGAAATGAACCCAGGGACCCAGCACTATGAGGCAGCAAAGTAACCACAGTGCCACTGTGCCAGTCTTCATTCATACGTGTGTGCAAATTAGGGTTGAATCAGAGAGTATGTATTCGTTTGGACTGTGAGAAGAAACTGAAGTACTTTGACAAAAGATATGAAAATATCATGAAAATATCATTTTAATTCTGTCAGAACCATTTTTATTTTGCCCAAGAACTGCTGCTGGATGAGTGTTGTTACTGTGATTGACGTGATAACTTTTACCAATGAATTTGTGGGACACTACATGGGCGGTGCAGTGGCTCTGTGGCTAAGGTTCTGTGCCTGTGGCTAGAAGGTTGCTGGTTCGTATCCTGCAGCCAGCAGAGGAATCCTACTCTGTTGGCCCATGAGCAAGGCCGTTGACCCCATCTGCTCCAGGGGCACTGTATAAATGGCGACCCTGCACTCTGACCCCAAGCTTCTCTCCCTGTCTGTGTGTGTCTAATGGAGAGCAAGTTGGGGTATGTGAAAAAAGACAAATTTCTAATACAATAAATTGTATATGGCCAATAAAGTGATCTTATTGTCCAAAATGATTTAGTGAGAATAAGACTTTCATGTTTCCTGATGTAAAGATTGTAATTATGAGAGTTTTGGACCACAACCTACTGCAGGCCAATTGAGCTTTATGTCCACAAATATTAAAGAATAAAAACAATACCATGCCAAGAGTACAAGTTAATTTAGCTTCCTTCAGCAGTTTTTTGTCCACATTGTTCTGGTGCTGAAATAAATATTGCATATCTAGAATAAAGTGTACTATGGCTTGACGGTTGGAAAAACTCTAGCAGGACTATCTAAAGGGTTCCCAGTGCCTAGAGAATTTTAATGCTTCAAAACTTATGTTTAGGGAACTAAACTACTGCCTTTGGTATTCGAGTGTAAATACTGTTGGAACAAAAAATGTTTGATTTTATTATTAATCATGGCACAATAACTACCCTCACCCAGTTTAGGGCCACATTTCCATAGAGTAAAATTAAGACTGGAAGTAAAGTACCAAAGAGTTTCTAAAGCATGACAGAAAACTAGCTTCTCTGTTGTTTTCCGAATAAATTTTTTTCTCAGGGTATTTCTCAAAAAAGTCTTCAATCCTAAAAAAACTGACTTGGGTGCCATTTTTTGTTGTGCACTCCATACCAGTAAAGCTACTATTAGGCATAATCCAGTTATATAGTTTGGATGTACACATCACGGTACAAGATCACCAGAATAATCAGTCCATTATTCTATGAATTTCCTGGTCTCTAATTACTTTTTACAGCCTCTTTTTTGCTAATCTAATCAACTCACTGCTAACCTCTTATCAATCTGCACCCTGAATTTTCAGCCAGGCCTGCTTTGACCTTTTAGAGCACTCATGAAAAATTCGATACAATGACAAGATTCCCTTGAAGCATCAAACACAGCTCCTGTGATGTGGGAGTTTTGTCTGTAAACAGATAAAGCCTGTTGTTAAGATTCAATGCTAAGTTGAGGTGGTACTTGTAGGATCAAGTCACAAAGTGACCAAATAATTTGAAAAAATGATTGTTTCAATGGGTGACAAGATGAATTTGCCACCAGTTGGCTCTGATCATAATTTACATTGTTTTATAAATGGTTTAACAATAATCCTAACAAGTTCCAAAATGTTTGCTATGTTAAAAAAAATATTTGTTTTGAATAAGAAATCACGTTTCATGTGATGATCACAATGACCAGTTTCGTTTCTTTCACCTTCTTTATTTATGCATTAACCTGGAAAGTTTAGCTGCACAAAACACTACAAATTTGAACATTTTGAGTACTACAAGATTCCTAAAATATGTATATCCATGTATTATCGTGAATTTTGAACCAAAGTGACGTGTGATTGAATAAATCAATGTACAGAGGAATATAAGTAAATCTAGCACCCACAAAATCTTTTCTGTCTGTGCACATACACATTGGGCAAATTATTCAAAGATACTGAGAGTGGAGAACACCCTCAACATAAAGATGTAGGGATTTTGTGAATCACAATGCACACCAAAGTTTCCATCATTATTTTTTATTGCTTCTTTTCAATTGCTTCTTCTTGATTAAATACACTTTTTGAACAAGTATACTGTACCAAAATTAATTAAAACAGACAAGTAATCTGCTGGAAATAGATTTATTCTAGTTAACGAGTTGTCACCAAGTTACAGGTTTTGTTACAATGAAGTTTTTATTCAATAAACTTTTATCCAGAAATTACAAAGCATAATACAGCCACAACCTTTAATTATTTCTCAACAAAGTTTAATTCTGTGAACCAGTGGTGACAGCACCTCTTTCAAGCTGTAAAAATAACCTTGACCCTTAACAGCACAACTTCAACAAATCTCTCACTCCCCATCTTCTGGACATATGGTATTTCTCCTGCCATAAAAGCTTTTATTCAGAATGGATAATGATTTAAATAAAAATGCTGAGTTTTTCATGCATAGTTCTATATCTCTTAAATTTTTAATGTAAAAAGCATGTCTGAGTATACAGATATGCAAGACACATACTAAAATGCGTTCATAACTGTGGAATGTATTAAAGCTTCTACCTGGAATGGATTTATGGATGTACTTTGTTTTTGGTATACAAGTATAAAAAATAAGAAAATAAGCATTCATTTGAATGGTACAAAAGAAAGCACTGCATAACAGCAATACTGCATTCAGTGAGCCCTGTTTAAGTTTCAAATAATTTGATCGAGATGTATAGTCTAATAAAACAACCCCAAACCTTTCAGATTGCTACTGCAAAACTATAAACCTCCCCTCGACAATGTCACCCAGATTAATATGCAAATTCTAAAACACACAAGTTCGCTTCCATGGCTTAAACCAACACTCACATGGGCATTTGGGTCATAAGATATGAATGCATTTCAATGTGTACCTTAGCAAATCAAACCATTGGACTGGGAAAAGAGAGGGGAGGGCATCCAACCTCGAAGAACCCTTATTACAATGCCGTCTTGCTAAGCAAAACTGTTTAGAAATGTAGTGATATTTCAAATGATGGCTGTATTAAATCCTTTAACCAAAAGCCTTTTAACCAGCAAAATGGCTTGTGGGCAAGAAGTTTGCTTTGCAGCACCAGAGTGGCAGCGTTACACTTTCTTCATTCCTCTTCCCATCAAGCAGGCGAAGACTGTCATGACCATCTTGGGCTTCACCTCCACTAGGTCTTCAGGTAGGGCATAAACTCGGGCTCCAATTTTCCGGGCCATGGAGATAGCGTACCTACACCAGGAGGACAGGTTAAGTATGGAGGCCATGGCTTGGACTAATAAATATTTAATCATTACATTTATACACTTTCTCTGACAAAATCCCTGTGCATCACAGCACACTAGAGTCACTCAGTGATATTTTACTATCATTCAAATGATGGAACAAATGCTATAACATTTTATCATGCATCATGAAGATTTTAAAGCACAAAATTGTGAAAACTCCCTGCAAAATAAGCATAACAACGAAGAAGGGAAGCTCAGGGAATCACCTCTCTTCTGCAGTCTTTGTTGAAAAGAAATGCAGTTGAAAACGTAAAGCTGCATAAAGTGATAGGTTGAGCTTCCTTCTCTAACACACTTACTTGGCATTTTCCAGTTTGTCCTCTTCCGAAAGACTCCCCGTCTTTACCAAATCATAATTGATTGAGCTGGGTTGGATGGCATCAATCAAGTCCAAAACGGGCAAACTGGAACTAATTTCTTTGTCCTAAAAATAAAGTACAGTTTAAACGTATTGCTTTTGGTCCCATGTTGCCCTTGGACAGTTGCTGTTACTGTTAATGACATCCTTAATATGTTAGACAATAGTGTTGATCTGATATAAGCCACTGCCTGGGTATACTGTCTCTGTAAATATGATGGACTGGATTAAAAGCTTTTCTAAGTACACGGCTTCTCTTTTCACTACTTGTGCAGTAAGCTACTTTCTACTGTGCAGATATAAATACTCTAGATAAGAAAAGCCTAGGCAGTGAGAAGATTTTGGAAGTTATGCCATGAAGGCAGTAAACTAGATATCAATTCTGAGGAGCAGTAAAAAAAAACAAATCCATATTATTGCGGAGAGTTTTCATTGCACAAGGTTTTTTTTTACTTTGTAGTATTTTTAATAATTTTGATATGCAAATACTTTAGTCCTGACTAGCTTACAACAGCTGTTATAACTTATAAATTGGACCTCCTAAGTAATACCGGTGCATTACAAATGGACAGCAAAAGACGCAACTTTTTTAAGAATCTGGAAACCAACCTTGAAGCTCTGGATTTTGGTTTTCTTGTCAGCCTCCGATAGTGCCTTATTGACCCACTTAACAATGATTTCATCTGTGGCCTTCTCTCCATCTCCCAAGTGTTCTAATACATTAAGAGTGTACCTAGAGATCAAGAATCAACAAGAAAAATTTTTGCATTTTGATTTTTAACCAGATGTTATGACTTCTGGAGAAGCAAATTAATTTCATTTTGATACAATTAAAAGGTAAATCACACTAAGGAGTGAGCAGGAGTGAACACCTCCAGCCCTCCAGGGCCAGAATCTAGTAGGTTTCTAGTTCTCTTTAAATGATCACCAGTTCACTTTTGTAAAGTGTTAAATTGGTAAACTAATGATTAGCTCATTAGGTTATTAAGAGAAGACCCTGACCTGGCCCTCCTTTATCACAACTAGCACCAACACTATTATATTGACATAACTCTTAATACATTTTTTATTAAATCAGTACAAAATAGCTGAGGTAGTTTTACCAGCAGGCTGAACTTCCAGTAGTAGGCACATGCTACAAGACCCATCTTTATAATTTCAGAATCTGATTAAAGCAATAATAATAATCATGAAGCATGCCCCCAGTCGTAGTCGTAAACTGTGATCCATAACTAATAAAGGACGATAATGATGTCACTTTTAACTGTTTTCAGTAGCGTTCCTGCTTAAATACACACTTGATTAAACATTGCACATCTGCATATTTACTTCAAAACAACACACTGAATTCTTAATTTCTCTTGTAATATTCTATTTAACCATTTTGCACATTTTCTTTGGAGAATCATTATTTTAAAGAATTCAATTGTAAAAGGGGTGAGTGCTGATAAATGAGTGTTATGCCGTGAATACTAACAACTATGAAGCAGGTGTCTCAAACTCAGTTCCTGAACACCCTTCATGTTACACCTCAACAGTTATTTGTGTAGTTGCTCCACTTATGTATGAATCTAAATAACTGTAATAAAAAGTGCTTTACAGGAAACTGTAAGAATTTATATGTATAACTGTTATTAATTAGGTCATTTTTGTAGGCTTATTCAGTAGGAACAAACTCCAGAACACACCAAGTTCTCCAGGATTTCAGTTAGGGACCTCAGCTATTAAATATAAAACCACAATGAGAAGATAGAACAATACAACCACATATTATAATGGTAAATAGATGCATAATATTTTTTGTTTTATCATTTTAGGTGCCCAATTGTTTTGACTTTTTTTGGAAATAAAAGATTTATACAAAACATATAAACCACATTTTATTCTTGAACTTGCAATTCCAGTCTCAGCTGAGACAGTACTGTATGTATTACATGATTGATTTCATCATAATTACATAGAACAAGAAAGAGCAAAGGACTTCGGCAGTTAAAGGTGTTTCCTCTCTCTGACATTAAATTATCGGCTTAACACACTACAGAACACAATATAATACAATTAACACCTTTAACGGCCAGAGACCTTTGTTTTTTCTCATAAAAGCCATTTGCTTTACAGCACTGGATCTTTGTGCACATCAGACAAGGAGATGCATCATTCCCCTTACCTCCTCATTAGCTGCCATACCACGGCCAACGTCAGAGTAGGATTGCCATCGTTCAGGTCCTGTCCACCAATGCCCACCAGGGAGAATTTCGCCTCTTTTTTACCCAGGTCCACCGCGTAGTTGCAGTTTTCCAGCTGTAGAGACAAAAGGAATCCGTTTTATGGAAAAAAGCCAGGGGACTACCCGGGTGGCTATATTGAGAAAAATGCTTGCCCAAGTACAGGTAAAGCATCATGACCACGGGTTCGAGCCTGGTTCAAGCCTGACATTAAGTGGGATTCCCCAAGCAGTAGCATACAACTGGCTGATTAGTTGGCTAGATTTGTCTTGGTTTGGCAGAGAAAACTCTGTAGCCTCCTGAGGTGCCTGCAGGCAGGTAGTGATGTTAATGAAGATCTAGGCCCCTCCTTCGACAAGCACAGGGCCTTGGGCATTAAAGGCTGTTCCCTGTGACATGTTAAAAGACGAATGGCTCAAGGTCTGCCTATATTTCTTCATCCTAACACTGGATGGGTATAACTGTCAAATTTAAATTGATAAAAAAACACACATGGTCAGAGTAAGAGAAATCTGAAACCTGCCCCAGAAGACTAGGGCACAAGACAAGGGAATCATACATAAATCATACATATAGCTGTCAAACTAATAACAAAATAACTATTAATAAATAAAATACTTTATTTGTATATTAATATCTCTTTATAAGCAAGCAAAGAACATTACAAAACGCAGTGTATTCCAATGTATATGAGGGATAAGTGGTTTGCAAACAAATGCAAACAGGTAAAACACATTTGAGCAAATTAGAACATTTTAGTTGTAAATTAATTAAATTAAGGCCACACTTTATAACTATAAAGCTCCTTTACAGCAGGAACAGTAGCATACAGTCTTTTTTTGAGATTCAGTTTTTGGTAGGACATTGTATTCACAACCTCTTGAGTACTGCCAGAATTCCCTTCCACATCTACTAATTACTCATTTATTTGGTGGATAAGTTTATCCAAAGAAAATTATTTGCACCTATTTATACAGTTGGGTGTTTTTATCAGTCGAATTTGGCAGAAGTATCTAGCCTAACAGTACAACGGCAGTGTCTCACCAGGGATTTAAACTCACAACCTTCCAGTTACGTTACCTTAACTGTAGCGGAGGTAATAACAATAGAGCAGTTCCATTAACGCATTGTAATTTCAAAATATCCTCTCACATAAGTCCAGGTACTGTACCACAACAACAGTAAATTGTCCTTCACTCAGCACAACATTCCTCAACAACAGCTGCAAATCACAGAATTGTTAAGCTTGTGCACATCAGAACATCTGAGTTCACAGTTTACAAACTACCCCACAACTTTTGCTTTCAGTTTACACGTCCATGTGCTTTCTAACATGCTCTCATGAAAATCATATAAACATTTTATGATAAAATGCCATTTTTAAACTTTGTATGTTAAAGAACAAATAAACTGGGAAAAATATGATCCAGATGAAGACAAGAGAAAAACTGAATGGTATACAATTTCAGGAATCCATTTACATGAAAAAGCAGGATTCAATTTCCTGGGTTTTTCTATGTTTGTAAACTTTGTTTTAAAAAAATAAATTTTTCCATTACCAAATAAAAGAAGCGAATGGGCTGGCAGCAGAGCCTGGATTTAATAGCTTTCCAGACTGAAAAACTTAGTATTGAAAAATGCAGTATCAGAAAGACCTCTAGACACCTGAAGTGTGGATGTCTTGTGATCTTACCTTTTTCATATTGGTCCCAATCTTAGGATATGGTGGTTTATTCACTCTATTCCAGTCGACCCGAACCTTAATATTTTCGTAAAGCTGAAGAATAACCAGGGCATCTTGCAGGTCACTAAAAAAAAAAAAAAAAAGCATTAGGACGATGCTTGCTAATAAATGTTTAGTAGCTCAAATGGCTCTAAGTCAATACATAGAAATATCTAAAGCCCTTAATATCAGTGTGCATAAAACTGGCCCTGTGAATGAAATATAACCAAAAATATATTTAAAACAAGGTGGCACAGTGGTTAGAAATGTCGTCCTGTAGTGCTGTGGTCCCGGGTTCAATTCCAGACCCGGGTTGCTATCTTTACAGAGTTTGTATGTTCACGTGGGTTTCCTCGGGGTGCTCAGATTTCCTCCCACAGTCAAACTGGTACTGGCCATACTGGTAGGTTAATTGGCTTCTGGGAAAATTGGTCCTGTTGTAAGTGTGTGCATGCCTCTCCCTGTGTGTGCCCTGTGATGAACGGGCGTCCCATTCAGGGTGTACCCTGCCTTACGTCCCTTGCTTGCCGGGATAGGATCTGACCCCCTGAATTGGAAGTAGCGGTTAAAAAATGAATGAATGAATAGATTTTTTAAAAATGAACAAATCAAGTTAAGGACACATACTGTAAAAGAAGCAAGATAACGAGTGTAATATCATAACTAATTGATTCAACAAAGTGAACACAGGAGAGTAAAGTCCGTGCTTACGCAAACAAGTGATTAACGTGGGGGTTCACACCCAAAGAATTCATCCAGTTCCGGAAGGTTCTTTCCTCCCTTGTCTCACCTGGAAATAAACAATACCTCGATGAGTCAAAAGGTGGAGCTACAGTTGCACACAACTACCCCTGGTATGTATACGCCTCATTGTACAGAATTAATTACACTGTATGGACTGGATGAGATCCTTGGATCAATTAACTACTTTCCAACGGGCTAGATAAACAAAATGGCTCTCTCTTCTTTGTAAGCTTTGTTCTAAAAATTGAAATTTTTACATTTCTAAATTAAGTAAGCAATGGGGCTGGAAGGAGTGCCTTAATTTATTAAATCTTTGGTTTGAAAGTGTTTTTTGTCATGCATAACAGAAGGTATTCCAATAATAGGATTCGACTTGCAAAACACTCATAAAAACTAATAACAAATCTTCCAAAATAATGCCATAATGTTGGTTCATCAAAATACTGGATCAAATAGTAAACTATTTTTTCTGAGAACTTTCTAAATATGCCCAGAATACTATTTAAATGAAAATCCTCTTTCCAACCTGTCAATATATAAATGACATGCGCATAAAATATAAGACCTCATTTTTAGAACTAAAGCAAAACTCAAAGAAGACAATTCTCTAGAAAATGTTTTTCAAGCAAATATAGAAACTGCCAGTCTATAATATATCATAAATTAGAAGGTTCATTCCCCGATGAACCTTTCCATGAACAGTAATGGAAACTGCAACCAATAGATGGCGCTCTAAATACAGCACAAATTCTAGGATGTTATTGAAGTCAACACTGAAGATGCACTGAAATGGTTCAAAAATCAACCTTGGAGAATGACATGATATTCCCAAGGCCACAGACTTTACCAGCTCTTCCTTTATAATAGAAAAGATGGCTTTATTTCAAATAGAAAGTAAAGAAAGAGATCAAAGCTCTTTCCTAAACAAACACAAGTCTCTGCCATCAGTTAGTATCAGTTCTGCAGAGGTAAATGTATTCACTTTAAACATTCATTACTTTAATTTTCCAGCCCTTCTCAAAGGGCAGTGTCCTGGGGCCACCCTATACACCTGGATTCTTCAAAGAGTTGGGCTGAAGAACTGGTGATCAAGTGACATGCAGTTCAAAAACTACAGCCAATTCTACAGTATGAATAATGCTTAACAGCAGCTGTCCTCTGTCACCTTCTTAACTAACAGAAATGTAGGGCCAGGTGTAAACAGCTTTAAAGTGCAGCTACAAATCTACTGACCAAGGTGAAATGGCACATATTCTCATCTGCATTTACACACTAATTTATACACATTTAGAAAACACTTTGCTTACACACACAAGAGCAAATTGCACTTATATTACAATCTTAAGTTCTGAATCTTAAACATCCTAAATGTTTGATATTTGACTTTTCTAAAAAGATGCCAGTGGACTATTGTTGTAACCACTGAACTGGTCAATTAAGCTGTTTCAAACGGGACATTTAGTATTTTATTTCTGGTGTAAGGTCTCCATATGAAATCTGGCTGTAATTCCTAAACTATGGCTCAAACTAAATAAAAAAACAAGCTGCCCTTGAAGAGGGTTTTTATTGCCCAGTGACACTTACCTCTCTTCCCAAGGGCAACCTACCATCAGGTTCTGGGTGGCACAGTGTCAAATCTGCAGTTCACAGGTGGGTCAAAGATTTGATTTAACCTAAATGTGTCGTAATGCAATTCAGTTAATCTGTAAAACTTTTTGGGACTCTCTGATTCATTTACCACCTTTGGTTACAGTACACGTACAAATGATGCTCTGGGGCAAATATTTTTGAGGGGGTGAGAGAGTAGGTTTAGCTCAGTGAAACCAACTGACCTTCCAGCAGCCCCCAGTCGATGTCCTGGTTCTCTGGCTTTATCAGTGCTGGGTACTTATTGAACAAGTTTGCAACAAAAGCCAAATTCAGCTTGGGGTTCCCACTGACCACGTCTGATGGGGTGACAAACTGTCGACAGCCCAGCTTCTCTGCTTCCTGCAGCATTAACTCTGCTCTCTTCAAGTCGTCTTTCTCCTGCCAAAGTGAAGTACATGCAGGGATTCAGTCACAGGTATGTGAAGGAGAGCAGGGAAACAACCTCTCAGAGAAATAAATGATAAAACCTACATCCATTTTCATTTAAACTTTATGTATGCTTCCTTTTCCATGACAGTCATTCTTATTAAGAAGCATGTGGCTCTTATTACTACAATCAATTGTGACCTTATCAAAAGGTTTCAAATTTCACATTTCTATGTGCACACAACTGGCCATAACATTCCTGGCTCTTCAATTAACTAGAAGCCTAAGTGTTAGTTTCACTTAGAATAATGGCCACTAACAAGTCTAACAGCTTACGTGTCATATTTCAACATTGACTTCACTTGAGGCAAACAGATCTAAAATGAGAAAAAGAAACGACAGACAAAAACCTCATGTTTTTGTGTTCATCAAGAAATCTCAAAACTGATGGCATTCGATGTTTGAGATCTTGGAACTCCTGAGTGTCTCGACTACTAAACGTACCCACTCAGAGCAAACTTTGAGGCCTACAGTCCAGACACCTCGTTCATTAGCCCATATGACCATGATTCCCCGAGTGGATGCGCACTAACATAAAAAAACCACAGGGAATATGCAAATCTGAGCCGGCCGTACAATGACTCTTGGACCTTGCCAAGTCATGGCAGTGTGTCAAAATTTAACAACTCAGAACAAAACGTATTTCTTCCCAATTATGTTGCCATACGTCTGTCAAATTGATTAAGGGTAGCCAGTTCAAATAAGGTAAAAACCAAATAGCTTCTGATTCCAAATGTTTAAGAATGTGACCAACAGTTTAATAAAGTGAAATGACTTAGAACTAGGTTAGGACTTCTTAGTGTATGTCAATTATGGGAAGATTTCATACTACTCATTTCAAGTTAAAAAAATAAAGAAGCAGAAACTTCTCAATTAAAATGCAAATAAATATCATGCTCACCAAAACATAAAATGCCGATTAATGGTAAAGCCCAGAGAATTTTGAAAACTGGTGACCTTAATGTCTTCCAAAATTCAATAAGATGTTTTTGTCTCCGGCTTAAGTGTCAAGTGTTTGGTTTTGATGTTTCAGTTGTACAAATGTGACTCACTTCAAATACCAAAGGAGAACAGAGAAATAGATGCTGAAAGGCATTACAAGAATCCCATTAAACATACAAGATTCCTTCTGGCAAGGGCTTTACATGTTCATTAACTGTTCTTCATGCCACATTAATTAATCACATCAGAACTTGCATTAATTTATTCTACAAATGATTACCATTTACAGTGGACAAATACACAGCATGTAAAGATATTATAACACTCTTGGTAGAAAAACATTTAAAGCTAGGAGCTGACTACTACAAGAGTGACTTGTACAGTATAAACAGAGTACATGCCTGGAAGGCAGTTAGGTGTGCGTGAAAATGACAAAAGCAACCTTCACCTCCCATTAGCATTCTGACTGAAATCTGTTAGCATAGCTGTAATACCACTTCAATGACAGGAGAAGTGCACAAGTATAAGCATATGAGATTATGCAAAGAAAGTCATGCAGTGATTTTCTATTTTCTAAAGCTATCCCTTTGACTCTTGGTATTAGTCGCTTCTAGTGATTACACAAGAACAAGTACGTATACATCATGATGCACTTCTTTAGCCCAATGAATGGCTTCCATATGTTTGGCAGAATGAGTGCAAATTACTAAATCTCCACTGGCTACAGTTATTCCAGTGAAATTTACGGCATTCCGATGGGATCAATATGCCCATCATCATCTCATTAGGGGGTTTCTTCTACAACTGTCCATTCATCACTCAAAGAATTTATCTGCTCTTTATACCCGGACATTTTGCCACAGAGTTCCAATCCAGTCGTCAGTGACCCTCCCCAAGATTAGATAAACATGAGCAATTTAAATAAAATATTTTACTGCTATAGACTTACTGTAGGTCAATTCTCACCGTTTCAAGTGAAATAAGAAGAGGAACTATAGTTCTCTCCCACGGCTTTTGGTACAGCTGGCTGCTATCTAAAGTAGTTAAGCCTGCTCCCTGTGCACTCAATTTTCACATTGAACTTTCAGAGGGCAGTCAGCCGAATTAAATACATGCTGTTGTGCAGCTCCTGCTCCATGGAATGGAATGCTCCCAGACACATTGAAACCTTCCCAAAACAGATGTTCAGTGAACAAGCAGGATGCCTTTTTTCTTCCAGGATATATTTACAAACATTTTACATATTTATGTCTTGTATGTATGCACTGAGACTGGTCTCCTTTATTAGGCATGTTACGACAGTCATAATAGGTCACTCAGTAGATTCCAAGGAAACATTAATGCCACTAACGATGTTACAGGTAATGTCATATGTACATGTAAAGAAAATTATAGAGTATACATGTATATCACGGATGATTACAGAAGTGACATCACACTCCCCTGAAATCTAGACAGTGTAAAACTCTGCAGTGACAGAGGACCTGGTGTTTTGGCGTGAAGGAGTTATTTATTGTTTAGGGAGCGGCACTCTGTGTGCTTGGAGCCCGGAAATAAGCAGATCAAATCCTGGCAGGGGCAGGGAGAGCCAAATGTTTTACAGATATACTGCCATCCTTTCAATATCTGTTTAATCAGCAAAGGACCAATTTTAATGAAGTCCTCCTAAAAACATTCAGTCATTGTACAGGCTTTTTTGGAGACTTAGAAAAATGGATGAAATTAGAAATCAGTTTTATTCTGTCCACAGATATTCAATAGAAACATGAAACAACTAAAACTATAATTCTGGGAATATTAATTTCCGGCATTTGGCTTAATTTGAGGCTCAATCTTAATTTCAGATAACACAAAAGAGGTAAATATTCTCAAATTACTTTCAAAGATTTGTTCACAAATTACCTCTCTTTTCAGTACTAATTTAGAATTTTTTAAATATAGTAGCATAGTAAATTCCTATATCCTAGCATGAACATTTTAGCAGGTGAGAATAAAAGATCACCCATTTATATAGAACATGTCCAGCAAAGAAATGTAAAGATTCCATTCTCCAATCAGCTTTACTTTGAACTGAAAATTTACTTACATTGAACCCAGACATATTGATGTCAATGCGTGTCTCGCCTTCTTTGGTCCCTTTAGGTGCTATCTGGTTCAGGAGATGGAAATAGGCCCTTGAATCCTATAAAAGGACAAGCAACAGAAATAAATCAGGATAACAATTAAAACGTAAGTTGTCTCTTTCAACCGTTTTGAGCTTTCTAAATTCAAAGAATTTCTGTCATTAACCTTAACAAGCAGGATGATTGAGCACAACATAAAAAATGGGATATGGGATGACTGTTTTTTATGGAAAAAATAAAACACCTAGAATTTTTTTAACCTCAATGCAATAAATGTGGTGGACACTTGAACACAAGTGACTTCGGTGTGGACAGAGGCAACAAAAACTATACAAGACCAAGGAACAAAAGAAAAGTACCTTTACTGAATTACTGAAGTCTGCTAGCTGGTGTACAAGAAAAGACAAGCGCAGAATCAGAAATACCACAGAATACGTCCAGAGACAGCATTTTCAAAGAGCAGAAGAAAACACAAAAGGAAGAAATTATTCAACAATTCATACAGTAAAGCTGAGCAGGGGGGTGAAAGACAGGAATTTCATAAACAGCGTTAGCATAATGGCACTTTCAAAAATGGGGTAGAACAAATATATTTTTCCACCAATCATTTGCTTTTTTTGGTTTATGATGATTTTCATTAACAAAATTTTTTGTTCAAAAGTGGGGAAAAACGAGACTTTGAAAGACTCCAGAACTGCCTGTCCATGCCATAATTGACTCAAAATTTTGCAGGGCATTTCCTGTTACATATGCTAAACTTGGTTTTGCATTGGTGTATACGTGGTGTCCTCAACCTTTGCATTGCTGCTGCTATTACTTTTGATAATCTACTCTGCCACTGCTACTCCAATTTGAATTCAAAGTTAAACTAAATGTTTTCCTGCTTTCAGAATTACAAGTGGAACCTTCCACTGGGAAATAATACAGAAGATCTAATTAGATGAAAAGGTAAGCTTGTAATTGCTTAAGATTTTTTATTTTTGTGCATTTGGAGTAAAAAAAAAACATCTAGCAGTGTCCATTAAATATTGACTGCATTGAAGGTTTAGGAAATTAAAATTCTGTGTTGGATGGGAGAGGTTGTAAATAGAGTCTACTGGAGTAGGTCAAAGCAGGAAGTAAAAGAACAGAGAAAATCCACAAAGTAAGAGAGAGAGCATTAAGAAGTTTATTGCATTTATCCTTTGGATTAAAAAACATTTATTGAAGAGATTAAAATGTATTAACTCCAGACCTGGAATATATTTCAAAGAGTAGAAGAAAGTAAACTGGTATATAAGGAAATATATGAACTTTCCACAATATTTCATGTATCCTTTGTACTAAAAGTAGACCTGCCTGTCAGGAGTTTGGTGTGAATACTTAAAATATTTTTGTGTACCGACACAAAATCTTTTGTTCTCTGACCAGTGAATGGATGGATTATGTCCTGCATGGTATATCTATCATAAGTACGGATCCCTGGGGCTAGAGAGCCAGACAGGCAGATTAACGACACAAGCGGGTTTTCCAGTAAATGCTATCAGAAGGCTCAAAATGGCACTGCTTTGTCTTTTATCATAATACATCTGAGATTATCTTTTAACTAAAATACACCGTAATACACTTTCACCAAAAATGGAATCCGGTTTCAACTCTAATGAAGCCTCCAATTATAAACAACCCAAAAAATTATATTATAATCTATAACGTGAATGACCAAATGCACTGGCACAGCAATTTGAGACAATTGGATCATAGATGATTTCCTGGTATGGGCTTGAACCTTTCATTACTGAGAAAAAAAAAACAATGAACTCCTATTTTGCCAATTCAAACAAGGCCCAGGATGATGCACTGCCATAATGAAGGCCACTCATTTCTGCTAGCACGAGGACCTTGCTAGGACGTGGAATATGGCTGACTGTGGTTTATGAACAATAATGCTTAAGCTTGCAGGCAGCTGGCACATGGCCCATCATTACAAATAAAAACCTAGTGATAGGGCAGTATGGTGGCGTAGTGGTTGGCATTGCTGCTTAGCAGCGCTGGGGACCTTGGTTCAATTCCAGACCTTGCAAACTCCAAACTCCCCTGGGTTTCCTCTAGGTGCATCAGTTTTCTCCCACAGTCCAAAAACATACTGGTAGATTAATTGGCTTCTGGGACAATTGGCCCTAGGTGTGAGTGTGTGTGCCTATGTGTCTGCCTTGCGATAGACTGGTGTCCTGGCAAGGATGTACCCTGCCTTACACCTGTTGCTTGCTGGGATACGCTCTGGCCCCCCCAAGATCCTGAATTGCAACAAGTAGCTAGAAAATGGATGGATGGATAACCTCCATTAGATGTACGTACTTGTACATAGTTCAAAAAATAATTGGAATGATCCCTATATTATGTTAAATGTAAAATACCAGATAGGTCTTTTTTCTGGACAGTTCTGCTGGGATGACATGGAAATGGTAAGCTGATAATCTGCATGTGTATCTGTGTGCTGTCCAGTCACTGAAACTGACAGGAGTGAGAGGATATGACACTGAATTCAAGAAGGAGATTGCGTTTTGTATTAGGTCATTTATCATGCATTTTCTAGAATACACCTTTCTCAAAATGTGAAATCTTCAGCAGGATGCATAAATCATAAATATTTATGCAAGTAAAATTCAGAATACTTATTGAAAGCCTACAACTGTATCTGCTTTCTGAAAAAGCAGAAGTCATATGTCTAGAGACACATCTGGAATGTGCAACTATCTTTCCTTTTCCTCTCTAAGCCTTTAAAAGTCTGGGAAGTAACATTACAAATGTTTTTTTTTTCCTATTTAGGATTTGTGATTATGAAATGTTGACAGTTTGAATTACTCATTCAATATTAAGCATAGGTACAAGCTTTTCAAAATTACTTGGTTTACCCGTCTTAAAATGTATTCATACTAACAAAGAATTTATTGGCCCCCTGACTCCCTTATACAAAAAATAGCATCTCGTTATTAATAAAGGCTTAATTAACAGTAAAACTGCTCTTTTGCATTGCACTCCTGCTAGTGAAGTTAATTACTGTTTTCAAAGTCCAGTGAAATAATCTCCTATCAATACTTCATTCATCTTAACAGAGTTTTTCATTACACATTATTTTGCAAGAAACTTTGCAGTGACTGAGTTAATACTTCTGAAATACTTCTATAATATGACAAAATCTGTCACATTTTTTAAAAAGGTAAATTTCAGTGCAAGGAATTTATAAAAAATATTGACTGAAAGACTTTTTCCCCACCCAGTAGCTTTCATTGTTTTTGGGCTTGACTGATTTATAGCTGGAAGAACACAAACAAAAACTGCCAGGCTGCCTGTGTGACACACAAGCAACCGTATTCATCCCAGTGTGGAACTGGTCCATGCAGCATGTAGTCTTGTGTTCCCAAGCATTTTAAAATAAGAACTAATTTCTCCTAAAGAAAGAAATAGGATCTAGCATTTAAAAACATTAGCAATAAAAAAACAAGCAAATAAAGCATACTTAACCTGAGAAGAACCTGTAGTTATACACCTCAACAAGCTTTGGTAACAGGCCTTTATTTATTTAACCACTGTTCACACTATGTGAAGTTCTTTTAAATTCCACCCACAGCACATTCAAGATGTCAGTTCATGAGGCTGCAAGTTAGCAGAGGAATATCTCCTCAAAGATGTTGCAGATTCAATACCCTTCAAAACTACACCAGACGATAATCTGAATGTCAGGATACGAACAAGGGAAAATTGTAAATTTAAAGAATTGCAGCAGCATGTGAGTGATGCACAAGTAGAAGTGTTGCTTGTTCTTTAACTGCTTTCAGTAGCACTGAAGAGGTATCACAGAGGACAGGGGAACTGCTAGATTACCTTAATGTCGGAGCTAAAGTTGTTGATTTTGTTCCAGCCAGCATTCTCCAGATGGAAGTTGGCCCACCTCAAGAGCAGCTCTTCAGGAGACAGCTTCATCAGGTCCTCCAGAGTCTCTCCATCGCGCAGCAAAGCCGCCAAAGCTGGAGGGATGACAGGTGGGTCAGACGGCCTCAATCTTTCACTCCCGGTTTTAATGCTTTGAAAAATACCTGGCAGTTCCAAAATATTTTTTCAATCCTAGTCATTTTTATTTTAGTGAAAATGTCAGCTGACATGCGAGACCTCGAACAGGACAGCTGTTTGTGCCAATTTCCCCCAGGTAATTGGAGTAACAGGTAATCATCTAATCATCTCCAAATGACTTAAACCCTGTCCTCCCCATGGTCAGATGCTCTGTCATTGAGTTTCCTACGGACATAGGGAAGTGCTCCTTGTACTAACTAGCCCATCAGAGAAACAAGGATTCTGCCCGAACCAGTTCGACTACTCAATCCTGAGTTCATGACAAATCTGCACAGCCAACTGGATCCCCGACCACCCAATAACTGCTAAACCTCAGCAATACCCTTGTTCTCCAGACCTGCTCTGCTCAGCTGCACCTGTCTTCCCTGGTCTATTCAGCCCAGATGCACAGCACATCAGCTGTTTTGTTTGTCTCCTGTCTGCCTGTCAGCCCCAAGCTCTCGCCTCTCTGCTTGCCTTCACTTGGACCAGGCAAGCGGACTCCTGAGCCTGTCATACAGACGCGGCAGCTCAGAGCAACACTTTAACAGATCCATTTCAGGTTTTACATGCTGTAGGCACTTTTAGAAGTTGAATTGATGTAGCAAAAAAAAACCAATATATATAATACATGAAATTTACGCATCTGCCTCTGTGAATGTACTCAAAAAAACAAGAGGTCTCCAGCATCTGGTTAAATAAAAGAAAAGCCTACTGCTTAAAACACTAAAATGAATCTGGCTGCCCAACAGTGATAAATATAAAAGTTTTTCCATACTGTTGTCAAACGTCTTATTCCAAACTTGTTTTTCAACGTATCAGTGTCTTTAGGAGACACTGTTCTGCAATCAAGCTGAGCTACATTCTACTGAAACCTGATGATTTTTTGAATGTTCAACAGATGAGAGCATGTTTGCTTTATTGGAAAAAAGGTCTGTAACATGCCAGAGGAATTAGTCAGCATAGTAATAGAAAATCCAGGTTGCGACTTTATTTGAGGACTGTTTAATTGGTTTGTTGTTGCAAAGGAAAACACAGAAAAAAGTAATTTGGCGTGGGAATATTTCATGATCAAAAGATCAGATGCTCTGCCTGGAACACGCTACTTTAAAAACGGCTAAATACAGACAAGGATGGTTTCAAAACTAATTTAGTATGTTTTTTTAATTTAATGGAGATTTATCCAGCATTAAGGTTAGTGACTAAACAGAAACCAGCAACTGAATACACCCTATCCCCAGTTTACATAAGATCCAACTTACAAAAACTTGACTTGATGTCAAAACCTCCCAGGGGCCCCATCATAAAATCTAGTTACTTCTAATTGCAACCCATACTGCAATCACTTCAGAGAAGCACCTAAGTGATTTTTTTATCGCTTGCTGTGTATTTTATTTTTTAATTGTCAGTACAGTGCCAGGTAATGAAATGCACAGTATTTATAGATGCATTAAAACAATTGTTTATAATACTGTATATGTATGCAAGATGTATAATTATTCAATGTATAATTATGGTTTTAAATTTTTATCCATCACTTATGGACTGCTAGATGTTGCTATGGTCTATCTTTTGCTCTCTAGCCCCCCTTTGTGATTAACACACACACCTGCTAGCCATTAAAGGACAATAAACCCTGGTGAGCCTGCAATTCTGCTCTCCTGTCCCTCCCTCCATCCTTACTCTCCCACACAGCTAGGGAAAATAAGGGAGGGGATCATGAATGGTCACCTTCTACGTATTCACAGCTAAGAAACGGTCACTTCCGCTGACATGAAATTTAGGTTATATAAAGACCTGCAGAGTAGAGCCACCATGTAGCCAGAGGAGTGGGAGTAACTGGATTGAGTAAAAAGTGTTTAATTAGGCAAATTAGATCAATTATGCCAGCAAACGGGGTTAGTGGAAGACCAGAGCTGAGAAATCCCGCACTAAGGCAGATCACATGACACACCTTCATTCTTGCTCAGCTCAATGTCAGCAAACAGGCCAATCTTGATGATCTGCCACAGAAGCCCCAGCACCAGGTGAGGCTTTCCTTCTCGCAGGTCCTGAGCTCCAATGTTGACAACGTGGCAACCGATGGCAGAGGCGGAGTTCAGGGCCAAATTCAGGTTTTCCTACACGGAGAGACGCGTGGCGTAAGATTAGGGCAAATGCCATGCATTTGGCAACTTTTTACTTCTAATTTGTTCATGTGTAACTTGTCCTACATGAAATTAGCCAACAAGACAACAAATCGGTATTCAAACAAGAAACAGCAGCCATGGCAAAAAAGGAAAGGAGAAATATCTTGCATATGATAGCATGTCCAGAACAAAAATGCTAAAGGAGCAAGCTCTGTTTGTGACCAAAGAACGAAAATGAAATAGAATGTGCAGTTACAATTTAGATCAAGGCACAAATAAGAGTGCAGATAATCACTGTGTGAATGCTTACATTTTCAAATGTTTCAGTTCAGATTCACAAAACTATCCCATTCTTAAAGCAAATGTATCCATCAGATGATGGACCATCATTGTGCATGTGGATACATTTCTCTGTCCATGTACCATCCAGTCTAGGACACTGGAAAGCAGGTATTACATTTTAGAGGGAAAAGTGTAGAACCACTCACAAAGCTATTCTAGTGATATGTGAAGGTGCTGTTATATAAATGGGTGGTTGTCCCTCTTCATACTATATATTCTTTACTGTAAGGAGTTTTGATCTACAAATAGCCACAAGTTAAACTAGCAAAGCATCTGATCATCAGCACGGCTTTGCTTATTTTATAAAGCTCCTTTACAAAAAAGAAAGTTTCAGAAAGTGGAAAACGTTTACCTGTGTCGTAAAAGGCGTCAGCTTCTTCTTATTTATTGTCCTTTCATCAATTGTATCCGGTACTGACAGATTGATCATTTTGCTTCAGCACAGAAAGGAGAAAAGAGCAATTGTTTTAAACCAGTCATTAGCAATAGTCTTCATGTTCCTTTATTGCTTCAGACACTGACACTGTCCTTAAAATCAAGATTCAGCTAATTAAGCTAATTATGTTTTTTCAGCAACTACATTCCTCCTGTTGTTTTTAAAAAAATCAGCTGCTCAGGAATTTGAGAGCTCATCTGTTAAAGTTAGAAATGGAGACTCTTTACATTCTGTAGCATATTTAGAAATGCAAGAACAAGATACATAATATTATTGGAAAAAAAGTGCAGGGTATCCATTATTTTTCTAGGGACCTGTTTAAACATTTTAAGAAGACATTTTGCACCTACAAGTAAAGTAGAGCAAACCCTTTCATCAAACATCTAGGGATGAAACCATTTCTAAAGCAATTCTCTCAACAGGGTAAATTCACATTGCCATGTAATATACAAATTCTCTTTGTTTAGGGAAGATTTTGAGTCTTTATAACTCTACCCTATATCTTTAACTCTATACTATAACTAACACTATACTGGATGTTTATATCACAAAAGAGAAAATACAAGAAAACCTAAAGTTAGGCCAAACCCTAGACAGCAGATAACTCCATCACACCATAAGACTCAGTTCTTTGCCACAGCAGAGTTTACACCATCTAGACTTCAGAGGGGGGTGATATCACTTTTGTAACTAGCTCAAGCATGAACATGGTTACATTCTCCTCACCACAACACGATTCCATCTCCAACAGCTTTGAACAGAGAGTTTGAATTGGGATCCATAGGAACAACATGCTTGCAGTCAGGGTCATTCTCCAGTGCTTTGTTTACCCAGTTTACAAAGGCAAACCTTTCTTCCTCTGTAATAGAAAGTACAGTACATGAAATATGAGCAAATACCAATTAAGCCCGGCCTACAAAATACTGAACATACTACCTTAGCTTAGAAACTGGTATTAGCTTAGCTTAGTGTTCCACCCTCTGGTGTTTACATCACTTATATACTTATATTTACATTTGGCCTAATCCACTTCCCTTTGAAATCACTCAAAATTTGCCAATTACAGAAGAAGGTGAAATGATTTTCTCTGAGCTCTTTTCCTGATCAGTCAGGAAAGCACATTTCATATGCAGTAATCCCTCACTATACAAGCAACCATTATACATCTTTTTGTATATATGAGATTTACAGTAGTAATTACTACCAATTTATTTAACAAGAAGATGGGTTCACGTATAAAGTACTGCTGAATTTTTTTTTTCTGGAACTTACTTTTTAATTTTACTACATTTTAACTTTTTATAATAAAGGCTTGTGAGTGCATACTGTAGTACCAGATAGTACCTACTGTCTATGCATATGCTAACGACTGTACTGTAAGGGAGTGTTATTTTTTTCCCTACATATTGTTTATGCATAAAACTTGTAGTACTCTCAATAACATTTTTTACTTTACTATGACAAACCACCATTCTTGAATTTGCAGCAAATTCATGGGTGAAAAGAACACAAGACTAAACTAAGAATAGCCTCCTGCAATGGTGTGTACTTTTCAGCGTGGAATAACCTTCACTTATTTCTTTGCAGTCAACACATAATGCATGCTGACGCAGTTCCCCACTCAAACATCTCCTGCTTGTGCCAAACTGAAGTTAAAACATCTCGATAACCATGCTGTAAGGAACTTGGTTCTTAGAGAAAGAACTAGAGAGGAAATCCATCCCATTTTGAGCAGCCCACTAGGAATAAGACATTTTTAATACTAAGTTTGTAGAGTACCTCGGCTTCTCTGCTCACGGTTTTCCACCATCTTACAAAAGACTTCAGCCTGCACTTGAAATCTTTGCTTTTAAAATGATAAAAATTATGTATCATTATGACTAATGCAGTGCTCTTCTTAGTGAACCGTGAGATGCTATAAATATGATTGGCTGCTTGTAAAACTGTTAGGTCAAGGTGTATCCTGCAAAGGAACAGGTAAAGGTTTGTACCAAGCTGAAAGGAAAAGAGACTACATTTCTGCTTTACAGGCTTCTTCAGGTGTCTGAAGAAAGCTCCGTAGACTTCTTCAGACACGGAAGGCTTGCTTGTGAAAAAGCTCAATGAATAAATCCTTGCCAGGATCACTCGGGGACAGAGGAAGAGGTAAAATTTGATCAAGGGTTTTTTCCTTCTTCTTACCCTTAAGCCATGGATTGTGTCCAAGAGAACAACTGCAATAAACCAGGTTTTCCTTTTGTTTGTTTTGTACTGTGCAATTAAAGTGGTACACAAATAACTGAGGTGGGTAGCTGCGTCAGCATGCGTAGGCTGCAAAGGAACAAGTAATAGGTTTATTCCATGCTGAAAAAAAGAAGAAAGAGAACACAACGTTTCGGCCGTGGAGCCTGACACCTGAAGAAGGCTCCACGGCCGAAACGTTGTGTTCTCTTTCTTCTTTTTTTCAGCATGGTACAAATAACTGAGCTCAGGTTCAGGTCAGGCATATTGGTTAAATGAGACAGAAAACGTCTGTTGTTCGTGTGTGTGCGCAATTCAACTTTATGGTGGTAACCACCAAAAATAGCAGCCAACAAAAACTTAAATCATATGGTCAGTTTTATATCTTTATTTTACTGTACTGTCTGCAGTAGAGACACCTACATGAATCTTATGGCTTTTGATACCAGTGTAGTTGTCCTACAAATAATACATTCCATGTATATAGTTTCAACCCAAAGGAGTCCAAAGCACTTAAAATGCAGTATAGCAAGGGAGCCACATTACCCGCTGAAGAGTGGCTGCCATTATGATCAAGCTACCCCACTACACAGTAACTGCTTCACCAGTAAAATTAAGGGTGAACTTTAGGGAGGCCAAACCATACAAGGCCATAGTGGATTTAAGTCAGGATCTCACAAGGTTGATGCTTGCTCAAAACCTACAGCCCGTAGTTACCCAACTACCAAACCTATGTGCTATTTTCTACATGGTTGTATTTCTTCAACAGGCCTCGGTCCAGACTGAACATCCTGGCCCATGCCTGTGATGCATGGGGTTGGCTCTCTGTCTCTGATCCCTAATTCCCCTTGCAGAGATCTCTGAAGTTATACAAGGGCACTTGTCCACCATGTGCCTCCAGTTCTCCCCCACATAAGTGACGCATTTTGTAAATTTGCAGCCTCCTCAGTGTGGCTAAAACCTCGGTTGTACACATCAGGTCCAACTTATTGCCCGCTCTTTCATTGGGTCTTATGCGTACAGTCCACCTTTAGTAGTTTCCTACATCTTCATGGGACTTCTGATAAAAAGGTCATTAATGAAAGCACAAGGCAGAAGACCCCTTCTATTGATTTTAATATGCCCCAATAACCTCAACTAATTTCCCCAGGTTTATTCTTTCTTTTCCAACACACCACCTTTCAGGAGAAGAGAGCTCTGTATGACGTTTGCCAGCCTATCAGCCCCTATGCTTTTGAACACCAGCATGCTAACATGCTTGTACCACCTGGTGCATGTTAATGCAGAGACAACAACAGGAAAAATCACTGTTCAATTTCTCAATGTAGGAACATTTGTTCAATATTAAGCTTTACCATACTTCTGTAAATTTTCTTAAAGACTGCGATGATATTCACAGATTGACTATTTTTGTACATAAAAACATATTAAAGCTATTACACCAATACTGGTCTTTACTTCATAGTAAAAATATTAAACAGATATGCATTTTTGAAAAATTCTTATAACTCTGCTAAAAGCTTATTTTTAAAAACTTAAATACTTCTACCTGTCTTCACATTCTGATTATCCAAAGACTACTTCATAAATATTGGAAAATTTAAAACAAAAGCACTGAGCAAGTTTGCAGGTTTCATATATTTAAATATGTATAAAAGTCAAACTATTACACCTTTCTGGCACACAATTCCTGAAGTGTCCCATGACTATTTAAAGGATATTTTGGGTGGAGTTAACAGTTGTACTTGAATCAGACCATCAAACTTTTTTTTAATTAATTGCATTCAATCTACACAGTTAAGACTCTAAACACATTGAAAAAAGCAAAAATGATTTCTATGTAGACATCATTTACAATAAATGCAACATAACCACTTTATTTAATTCAATCCCACAGATTTTTGGGAGAAGACCACATAGAATTCTAGAAAAGAAAATTATCATACAATTGCCAGAATGCAATTTAAACGAAATGGTCAGGTGGTTCCAACCATGAAACATAACGTCTTAATAATAGGGGACACTTCTCACAATTACCGTCAGTTCTAGAAATCTACACACTCAAGTTTCAACTCTAAACAAGCAAAAAATAGACCAGTACAGAATGTCTTAACATTGAAAGTCATAGCAATGAAGCCTACTCACTAGGATCTTTCAAAATGTCCATCCTGAGTCAAAATCACATCTAAGTGTGGACAGGAGAGTAACAGGTGACATCCCACAAACTGTAATTGGCTCACCTGATAAAACTGTATGACCACAGATTATATAGTGTTTCTAGCCTCTATCAATTAGAAATCCATTTAGACCACAACCTCTAAATCTGCATGATCTGACTCAAATATGAATATTTAACATTATGCACACCTATTCCATCAACCAAGCACTTTAAAAAGGATAACTAATCTCTTTGTGTGGCTCTCGCCCTTAACTTGTCCTATGGGAAAGGTTTTTCCCAGTTCTTCTTCAACTTATGGTTTGATTTCCAAACATAAGGCAACTGCTACAAACAGGAATAACATGCAAGGAAATGACTTAAACTACAAAATACTCAAAGCAACAAACTTTATACTTAGACTGTACTCCTTTAGAGAGAAAGAGTCTGATCAATTAGTCTTTGATAGAGAAATCTGTTTGACAATACACAAGATATCTGATATTTTCACTTACACTAGATTCCGTTATAAATGACATTTTGCTAAAGCGCAATAAAATATTTCAATTGAAAAGTTTGAAAAGGAAAAAAAAAAATATATCAAAATGGATCTCTGATTGGCCTCTTACAGCGTACCTGAGAAAGAATGCTGTGTTCCTTCACTGGAAAGCTCTGAAGTGCCACCGATAGCCAAAATTCCCTCCTTCCTGTTGATGGCTTTCCGGAAGCTCTTGGCAATGTCGCTGCTTTTTAATTCTTGAAAAATCTGAAAGGCAAGGGCAATAATAAATTGAGATGATTTTTTGTGAACATCAGCTGTTCGCCCAGTCAATATTGAAAACGTTTATATCGATAGTCTGTTTCATTCATATTCATTTCAGTCAACAACACTGCTAATATAACTGCAATTTGAATAAGCTTTGGATAAATATAACCTACTGATCGTTCACATATAACAGCAAGCATATATCAAATTAAAACTAATTCGAATTTGCCACAGAATTATAACAAACATAGGCCTCTAGACAATAAGCTGGAGCACTAAAGTGCAAGCTGACTATTTGTGAAGCATTCAATTCTGTTTTCTACATCCTCTCCCAGACACGTGCTCTGTCTGTGGTATTCAAAGTTGGTCATTTTTGCCATGAAAATGGCTAAGATCCATCTATAATTACGTAAGCGAAAGAAAGTATGAATCACAGAAATAATAAAAAGATCATATTTAACTAAAATCCTGTTTGTAAAAGTACTGATTTTTTGGAGCAATAAATTACAAATGCCATTTTGCCTTCACTCTTAAGCTTTGAAAATCTGTTTGTTCACTCCAGTGCTGCATACTTATCCAACCAAGAAATCCTTAAAAAATATTGTGTGTTCAAAATTAAAAACAAAAACAACTGAGGAACCTCTAATTGTTCGTGTTCCTTTTTTTATTATAATATATTTTTTACAGGTGTATGTGGAGTCTATGGCTTGCTCTGACCTAGCTGCTGGCCTTACAGCAGTAAAAAAGAACGAGCCATTTCAATTTATTGATGAATTTGTAAACCCTAAACCCCTCGCTGGTATAAAATTTCAAAACAGCTTGTCTGGAGTGCTGTACTTTATACAGCAAATTCTGCCCATTTCAGTGCTAATGATACGTTTGCAAACTTAGCCAAAAGCCTTATAGAAAATTTGTAACCTGACTACAAGGGATTAAAGAGAAAAAACTCTATGAGGTTGATTTGCATCACTTCCTTAAGATGAATAATACTGCCCTGTGCCAACTAAGGCTCAGTAGAGAAAGAACTGAATTAGCTTTGCCCTCTGGGGCACTAATTCTTTAAGATCAAACATTCTCTACCGGTGTCTTTGCCTTCTCCACTCCCTATAGAAGGTCCTGTACTATGAATCTGAAAGACCCATGCGAGGCATAGTATCACTCACAGGACTATTCCAGTATTTCTTATCCTCCCCCCTAGACATTGTACTATATTCACCTGAAGAAGGCTCCACGGCCGAAACATTGTGTTTTCTTTCTTCTCTTTTCAGCATGGAATAAACCTATTACTTGTTCCTTGGCAGCCTACACATGCTGACACAGCTACCCACCTGAACTATATTCAACTTGTCAGGCTTATAGATAATAAATCAAGTTTGCTATGGAAATAAAACACCATAGAAATGTGCAGTTGATTGGGCTTTAATGGGGAGCAGTCATGTAGCACTCAGCCATGGATTTTAATTAACTTAAAGCAACAGTATCGATGCATTCTGAAAGCTGAATTAGTTTGGTTTGTTCCAATAAGCAATAAATGCTTAAGTCCATAATAATTATAAGGCATTTACTCCTGTTCTGGCTTTGTTGTTGCCATCAGGTTTAAAGATTATTTCAGCATACAGCTTTCATCTTACTAAGTTTTGAAGGGCTGTCAGTTGATGCTGGCCTGCTGTGTATTCCCAACCCTAGATAGTGTTATGTTGGGTGTTAGATGTTGGCCTATATACTCAGGCCACAGAATGTACCACCTCTACAATATCTTGGAGTCTGTGATTACATTTAAGTATCTAGTACATTTAGGGTGTTAACCTGTACCGAGTTATGATGTATGCTCTTAAAACACTATACCCTATTTATAATACACAATTTTATGCTAAAATTAAAGATGCAAACTGAAAGCAGTTTCTTGATAAAAGGCCTGCAGAAGAAAAGGAAATTGAGAATGCTCACTGTAATTCAGTAAATAACTCCCCTTAACATTACAGTGTGCATCCTTTTTAATTATCCTGCTGTTTCTGTAATAGTAAAGCAAAGTTTACAAGAAAGCTGATTTCACCAGCTGCTGAAGTCTGGTAGGATCCATTCCAACAACAGATTTGTTAGAAATTCATCTAGGATACACAGTGCTTATAGTATGTTTTTGAAAAGAGGTTTAAGAAATAATCTGAAATTTAAGTTGCAAGTGTTTTCAGCAGCAGTTAAGGAAATTAATTGTGACCTTCTTGAAACACCAATGAACCACATAGTGAAATAATGATTTGCTAAGCCATATGGAATGGGTTGTGAGTTACACTATGCCACAGCAACAATAACACCC
Source organism: Atractosteus spatula (assembly GCF_055471065.1). Classification (NCBI taxonomy): domain Eukaryota; kingdom Metazoa; phylum Chordata; class Actinopteri; order Semionotiformes; family Lepisosteidae; genus Atractosteus; species Atractosteus spatula. The sequence goes on along the minus strand of NC_142714.1, from coordinate 39,423,045 downwards.
CACCTCACACAAGCTTGTCTGGTTCACGGTCTAGTACAAAAACAAATGACAACTGTGTTTATGGTACAGCTGAAGCACTGTAATAACACTAAGAAACATCTGAACATTCAGGAACAATGGGTCGACTACTTTTTGAAGATGAATGACATATTCTCTCTTTAAGAGCATAGCTGAAATAAACTGTAAAATCCCCGTCATATACTTTTCACACTTAGGTGAATGTGGAAACGAATTTCTTAGATAATCTTTATTGTCAAAGGAGAAAATGTCTTAAAAAAGAGGGCTTAAAATGCTTGGAAAATCAGTGTAACATCTACAGTACAATTGGGATATAAGCTGGGCTTTCAGTTTATATACTTCTGCAACAGAGCTTTGTCTTTGGGGGTTAAAGCAAACAAATAAGATTACAAGCACACTGAAATACAAATGAACACAAAATTTGTATTGAACACAAATGAACACAAAAGAGCCACCCAAACAAGTATTTAAGAAAGCACTTGTGATTAAATCAAGAATTAAAATGGAATCTTAAGTGTCAAAGGGGCATTTCAACAAAATCAGTTTTATTACACTATAATCTTCAGCAGGAGTAAAATTAAGAGAAGAAAAAATGTCAAGACATTTGTTCCAAACTGTATATTCACAAACACAGTACTGCTGTTACTGCTGAACTGTGTATTTCACCAGTGTGTACTACTGAAAAACAATCCTGCAAATATGTAATAACATCATGCCCCAATGACTCATAACAATTAGAATTCTAGCAGTACATATCTTACTTTTTAGACCTATAACCCAAATTTACTGACTGTTGTACTGGTCTGCCTTAGGATAATCAATTGGGAGTGTAACATTTATTGACTTTCTGCATTGAATCTAATGACACATTATACATACTCTTTGCCAGGTTTCATAGCATACAATAAAAAATAATTTGCTTCCTTATTTCACCCTTTAACAAACACTTTTCTCAATATCAATATACTTACAGAAACAAACTCATCAAAGCTGATCCTGTTATCCTTGTCTTTGTCGCCCTCCTCCATAAGCCTTTGAATTATTTCCCGCACTTTGTAGCCAGGGAGAGGAAGATTAGCCTCCTTGAATAGTTCGTGTAGCTCATAGTCACAGATGTAGCCATTCCCATTGAGATCTACAATGAAACAATGATAAAATAAACCAAACAGAATGCTCACAGAAATGTGCATTTTAGATTTTCATCTATGACACCTGTACAGGGTACTATATATGCCCCAGGTTTTTTTTCTGCTTAGATTTTTTTCCCTCTGGGGTTAATATGTCTTGGTATTAACATTGACATAAGGAGGTGATTTCGACTTGTTTCTGAGAATGATAATTGCTGCAGCACGCTGTTTTGCAGAGTCTGGAACATTAAACCTAACTTTAAAAACTCAATGAGAGGAGATCTGGACAATTTTATCATGCCTTTTTTAAAATATTTGTTCATTTGAGGCAGAGCTTAATCAAAAACCAGAAGGGCCAGGTGGGTACCCAAGACAACTACTGCAGACTCCTGGACAATAGCAAGTAAGCATTTAAGTATTTACTTAAAATCAAATGAATTAGCCCTCCAAAAGTGTACCACTACAACTCTATTCAGCAGGTTTTATATGTAGCCCTTAAATCAGTCATTTCAAAAGATCTCAAACAACTTAACTGTGATCAGTTAGAACAGGTGATTTTTTTTTAATGAATATCTTTTAGCCATCTAAAATCTGAGTTCCCTTAATTGATAAAAATATTAAATGGATAAGCAACTCCCAAATGTACCTAAATGAAAAAAAACAGGTGATTCTGAGTGGCCTGTATAAACCGGACTGGAGCTTGGAACTTGTGTTTAGAGTTCATGGATATAAAATAAAGTGGATAACATCAAATCATATTTCTGGAAACTGACATTCTATAATCATTCATTGGTTGTGTGATTTTCCTGGGCTGATAGACATCAAATGATTAGGCCATCCTTGTAAAAAAAGAACCCAATTTAAGAGAAAATAAATGTGCTATCTTTATCAGTTAATGCAGTCATCTATTTGAAGTCTCCGTTGCCATGTGTCTGATTCGGGAAATTGCAGTAAGCAATTACTCAAATGCTTGTATAAACGAACTCAGCTAATTTTAATTAATTCTAATAAAAAATTAATGACAAAATGCAGTTGAAGCAGGGAGGGGGATTAAAACCTTCTACTTTAAAAGAAAAGGAGGCAAATGTTAAGCAAGAACTATGGTAATCTAAAAATACTAAAGAAATTAAGTCCTCTTAGAAGTAACAATTAACTCGTTCTTAATCGAGCCATTTAGCATCTGATTACCACAGTAGGGAACATATCAGCTCCCAGTAGACTGTAGTTACAACAATTTCTGTGTCTTCCTGTTTTAATACAGCTATCAAACAAAGCTCAACAATTTACAGACTATCAAGGCTCCCAGTTGCTGAAAAGAAGGCCATTCAAAGGAATGGAAACAAGAGGAAACTTCACGGAAGTGCGTTTAAAACTGAGAATAGGAGGCACATTTTTATCTAAGGATTGTATGGACAAGCTACAGTACCCAGAAATGTAACTGAAGTTGATCATTTGTTTTTCTTTAAGAAAGGCTGGATGAGATCCTTGGATCAATAAGCTACTAAGTACCAAAAGGGCCAGACGGGTCGATTGGCCTCCTCTTGTTTGGAACCCTTCTTAATTAGTCCTTAAGCCCCATTGTGCAATGGAGGAAAAGGTAAATTATCATCATGGCCTAAAATGGCTGCAGTTGCTACCAAAAAATCAGAAAGCATTTATTGCTCAGAAACACAGGAAACTAGCAGTATTTAAAATACATTTCAGTTCCAATAGAAACTCGAAGCCAAATAACCAGATGAAAATTTGAACTGGGTTTTAATCAAAAAGTCTATGATACAGAGCCAAGCAGGAACAATCAGAATTTGTTAGTTAATATTTAAGATGCACCCTAATCAGAAGACCTGCTCATGCAGCTAAACCTACGCTAGAAGGCAAAGATTGTAGGGGGTGAGCAGGATTTTCCAGGTTGTACTGAGGCAGGAATCCACAATTAGTCAAAGACTGAGAGACACCCACCGACTTTTTCAAAGGCCTCCCTTAGCTCCTCAAGCTCGTCCTTCGAGATCTTGCCCGCCATCTCCCTCTGAGATCCTTCCGGTTCTGCTCCAAGACTGTTACTGGTTCTGTGAGGAGGAGAACGAAATCAGCAACAGGCTGCTAAAAAAACTAAAAGAGAAAGAACTGAATAAACATCACTGAGGAGCTGGCATTTTTAAAGTCTAACTTTGGCCTCCCTAAAAAGACTCTGAAGAACCTGAGAATTCATAAACCAAACAAAGAAGATGAGAAATGACCAGGGTAAGTCTCCCAAAACAACTGCAAAACCATGCCTTTATTTCCTCTGCTGAACTACGAGATTTGTTTTTTAACTAATACACAAAAAGTGTAAAATAGGGCTTTACTCCATACTCCAAGTAAAAGTGGAATCCCTTATAAAAACCTCCTTAGTGTTGTGAACAGTAGCCTATCAGCAGTGCTGCACCGTAGGTTTAAAATAGGAGAGCCTTGACGCTGGCAATCCCAGACAGCACAAGCTCAAGGCTGAGAGAAGGAAGCCACAACACCCAGGGGCGATGACTGAGAGGATTCCAGAGCAGCCTGGTGCCCACAAGGGACAATACACAAGCAAGTGGGAGATTTTCTGGGAAGTATTTGCACTCTGAAATTCCATAGACAACTTCCAGATACACTGCACACACAGTTTAAAAAAAGCTACACAAGTGATTCTTTTATCCTCAATCTCTATTTTTCATCTTATAAAACTATCATGTGCAAGCAGAAATGTGTAATTAAAACAACAGAAAAGAGAGAATGAGTGGAAGAGTGAATGTATAAATGCAGGCCATCACTGGTGCTCACCCCCATCCCACTCCCTGCAAACTGCTTTGCAAAGATAGACCAATATGGCACAAACTTTATTGCATTCCTGAACACACATTTTCAAGGCACAGACCAATGAATGCAGTGAGTCAATCTTCCTTAGAAACATCAAAGTACTACTTGTCAAAACTTTGGATTGGAAAGCTCTTCTGAAGTTACCAATGGCTCAGGGGCGACTAGCTTTTTAAAATGCATATCCCTTTATTTCAGACCGCAGTACCGCATGAATGACAAAAACCTACTGTCAGCTCAGTTAAGCAAAATAATACTGATGCTCCTATTGAGACTCGCGCAGGTGTGGGAAAGAGAAGAGATATAATCTAAGAACTATTGTATGTGAGGACTGTCCAACTGGTTAAACATCCTGAATATGTAAATGTCTGACATATATACAGCTATAGACTATGAAAAGACACTCACACCTCACTTCTACAAATTTCCCTACTGCATAGTAATCAAGCAGCAGAGTGATAAAAACATGGCTGGGTGTTCTGTGTAGGTAACAGAAATGACTGGATAAATAGAACCTTGACTATTGTATCAACTATGCTCTCGGAAGCATCAATAAGATGTTCAATGATAAATTACTTCTGAAAGCAAGCGTCCCGTACCACAGCAGGGTATGGTACAATTTCCATTTGTTTCTAAACAAATCTGTAGCATCATGGAAAGGACGTATCATCTCCAAAATTTGCAAAAACACACACAGTTGACATCACATATGTAATGAGATTTTTTTCTAGGAACATTTTTTTCCCATGTATAAAAGCACTGTAATTATAATGCATCTGTGCTACAATTACAGTTTATAGTCTTTAGTACAGTAACACTGATAAAGGTTTCAGCGGTTTCAGTTCTGCAATTTAGCCATCCGCTGTGACCCGATTATGAAAATTATTCTGAATTGAGACAAATTAATCCCAACAGTTTAATTACAGAATAACACCTCTGAATTTCACAAAATAAACTACATTATGAATTTGTAAAATAAATGGTTTATACAATCCAAGAGGATGGCAGACAAGAACTGTGTCAGAAACGGGGGTCTGAATGATTGTAAAGAGGAAGTGTTCTGTGGGAAGCATGGCAAGGTTCAGAGGTCAGATTAGAAAATATTATTATAGTGTATTCATTTCTGGATGACAGCAATGCAACATTTCTTAATATTACCAATAATAAATAAAATTATATCACAGGGCTGTTCCATAGCTGTCATCTCAAATGCTAGCTGTAAAAAAAAACAACACTTCTGCTAAGGGGTTGTAAATGAGATGACCAAAGGCTGCTTATCCACATGCAGCACAAAGCGGAACAAGCTGTTTTTTCAAAAATCGGCCAGGACTTTATCCCTGAGCCCCATAATAACCATAATAACCTTATTATGTTCTTGACTCTTTTGTGTGATAGTACATTAAAAAAGTGTAGCTGTGTTATCATAGCAGCTGGTAATACCCTGGTAATAACAGAACAAAAAAGCAGTCTTCACTGTCACAACACAGTGGTTGCACTGTCTGTTGCAGTGCTTTCACTCAACCCAAGCTTTCAGTTACATGATCGGTCTACTTTTCTGAGTAACTGGATAGCTTTACAAACTCTCACCAAGCCCCAGATGAATCTGCAGAGGCTATCCAATTCTGATCTTTAAGTGCTCCTGTGTCTAGTATAAATTCCACTGCAGCTATCAATTGCACATTCCAACTACCTTACTGGCATAACTGGGCCAGTTTAAAAAACTGCTCAGGTCATCTGAGAATTCAGACAAATCTGTACATCCTTCTCGTCGACAATACAGCACGATCTAGTCCCTCGTTTCTAGATTTTACAATTTAAATCAATTGTCATTTATCAACAAGCTGATCTTAACAAAACTATTAAATTTGTGTTTTGTCCAAGGGGATTAGAATGAGAGGAAAGAAAGAAGGTATTGAAACTTAAAATTACAGAAAAATCACAATAGATTGTAATGTTTCCTCAGCAGTTTGGGGGAAGAAATGAAAGGGAGCAGCTCATCTGATAAGGAATACGCAGGGTGTGTGTTTTTATTGCATGACCTAATCACATAAAAAACATTTTTAATTAAAGCAATTTACTTGATTGTACAGTGGAGGAATCTCGGCGCAGGTATAAAGGAAAAGTAGCATGCAGTGCTGGTGTGTAACTTTTTTCATGGCGTCCTATTAGCCATCAGCTGAATGAGGCAATGAAAACAATCAAACGCTTCCCGCTTTGCAAATAATTAAGTTAATAAGCTAAATCTGAAACAAAGCACAAAAGACCAGTGGACACTGCACACTGTCTGAAAGCAGTTTTGCAGAGATAAACCTTTTCCTTGCCACACCAGAAAATGAAATGCGTAATTGACGCCTACACTCTAGAAAGAACTATTACTGCCCTCAAGTCACATCTCTGCTTGCAGCCTCAAAGAACCAAGCCAAGGAAATTAAAGTCAAACTGCACAAAGTTCATTATTTCAGCATTGATACAAGCAGGGAGTTGAAATAAAACTAGTTGACACTGCATGCTGAATACCAAAGCCTCCCTGGCAACAGTCCTGAAATAAGGAACACGCGCATTCTTTCACAAGAAAACAATCATGGGGTTTCTTTAAGGTCTGGTACAATTTTGATTAACTCAATTGAGAGAGTTGTATGAGCTGTATACCCAAATAACCTGAATAAGAAAGTTTGAGGTCTGCTGTGGTGGTCTCTTTTGTACACTAGTATAAAGTGGCTATCAAAAGTATTAATCTTCCTTGGACTTATTCACATTTTACTGTGTTATAATATAGAATCACAATGTATTTATTTGGAATTGTTTGCTATTGATCAAAACGAAACACTCTATAATGTCAAATTGAAGGCAGAATTCTTCTAAACAAACATAAAACAGAAAATAAGTAATTGCATGAAAATTCACCTCCTTAAATATACCCATTTCTGGCAGGTTCCACAGTTGATTTATACAGCTCAAAACAAAAACTGCATCATGAAGACAAAGGAACTTTCAAAGAAAATCTGGGATAGGGTTATTGAAAAGCACCAATCAAGGGAAGGTATAACAAATCCAAGGCATTACATATCCCCCAAAGCACAGTAAAGTCCATTATAAAGAAATGTAGAAAATATGCTTGGATGCTCATTCTTCAAAAATGATCATCCAAGCAAACTAGACAGGGAGGCCACCAAGAGGTCTGTGACAAATCTAAAGGAATTACAGTCCTTCATGGCTGAAATGGAAGAAACTGTGCTTATGACAACCGCTTGTGTGCATCTCAAATTTAGGCTTCATGGGAGAGTGAAAAAATAAATCAAATCTTGACTATACTTTGGCAGAAGGCCTGTGGAAGACTGCGACCAAGTTGAAGAAGATCCTATGGTCTGAGAAACTAATCTTTGACCTTTTCGGCCTCAATGGTAAGTGTCATGCTTGGCGCAAGCATAACAGTGAGCATCATCTTGAGAACATCATCCCTACTGTGAAGCATGGTGGTAGCAGTATCATGCTATGGGGAAGCTTCACTGCATCAGGGCCTGGAAGACTTGTGAAGATGGAAGGAAAAATGAATGCACCAAAGTACAGAGAAATCCATGAGGAAAGTCTGCTGCAGTCTACAAGATACAAGGAAGATGGGAGAAGATTCTTTTTGCAGTAGGACCCAAAAACATACAGCCGAAGCCACACTGGAGTGGATTAAAAAGAAAAGGGCAATTTTATGAAGTGGCCCAGTGAAAGCACAGACCTCAATCCAATCATGGATCTGTGGCAGGTGTTGAAAAGTACTGTTCACCAAATTCAACCCGAGTTCTACCATTCAACCCGAGAGAAACTGAGCAATTCTGCAAAGAAGAATGGGCAAAAATTGTGGTGTTCAAATGTGCAAAGCTGGTAGAAACTTATCTCTGCTGACTCATACTGTAATTTCAAACATGCCAAACATGCCTCTACCAAACATTAACTCAAAGGGGGTGAATACATACTGTATGCAATTAGGTATCTGTTTTATAATTATAATTAATTTGGAGGGATCTGCAGAATCGTTTTCACTGACATTATAGAGTGCTTTCGGTCCATCAATGGCAAAAACTCCCAGTAAAATATATTTTGATTCAATATATTATATTGAAGTCCAAGGGGGGTGAATACTTTTAATAGCCAATGTACATCTGAAAAATGCGTGCCAGTGAAATTCATTTGTCTCTCATGCAAATACTGCATGACGCATATTACATAAAATGCAAAGCTCTACCTAGAGAGGATTTCTGTTCCACATATAGAACCTGCACTGCTTAATTTCAGCACTCAGTGCATTAACAATACTCCAGGTTTTTGATTGAACCTGAATTAGTTTAAACATGTGTAATCACCCGATTTTCAAAAGAATCAGGCATTGCTTAGAACAAAATCCTGAAGCAATGTAAGCAATATCGAGAAACAGCTAGTTCTCAGTCTCTGTTCCTTAAAAGAGCATAAAAATCACCTTATGAGTAACAACCAAACCAACAAATCTCTAAGGGCTCTAAACCAAAGCTGATCTACCAAATGATGAACCTGGGAACCTGTAGAAAAGACCCCACTTTTTTATCTGCAACTCATTAAGAAGGATGCAACAATCCTAAGGCTTGTTGCTAAGCCTTGACTCCAGTACCAGAAGGTTTAGCCAGGAAAAGATTTGCAGCACCCTGTACATGAAGGACAGTGGACATTGCGAACATCCCAACCAACACACCTGCCCTAGAGAGATTATCAGCCTCAGAGTGATACCAGAGACATGACCTTATCGTCCCCACTTTCTAGGTGACTAGCAACAGAGGTGGGACAATGTTAGCAACCTGTGGAGGCTCAAATGAGTCTTGTCTTGGTTGACTCAAATTTAAAGCAAAGTTAGGGGAACCATCAGTGACAGAGTTACTCCTGACAGTGGTTCAGCTCAGATTTTACAATGTAATCTGCTGACAGGGTTATCGTCATTCATAAGTACAGACATATTCCAAAAAGATGAATGTCTGAAAAGGTGTCAGGTTCCTGATCAATGCAAGAGACATCATTAATGTACTAAGACTTGTTTAGACAGCTACAGTCAGGAATTGTTTAATTGTTTGGGACATATTGAAACAAACTTCCATTTTCCTAAATGTTCAGGTAAACAACACACTTCTGAAGCAAAGAACAGGCAGGGTAATTTAAGAAACAAAATCACTTAAAGAAAACAGTTCAACTGAGGACTGAAGCAATCCAAATACACCTTTATTATAAAATGCTTACGATTATTTGAGTATGCCTATTTTAATGCAAAGATCTTGTGTTAAATAATAATAATTCTTTAGTGACCTTGTTGTTTTAAACACAGCCCACCTTAAACTACCAGAGAACATTATCAAGGAGTGTAGTATCACAATCTAAGGTCATTCCCTTCAACAAATCTCAGAGTGTGTTGAAGGGAATTACTTTACACAAGCAAAACTGAACTCTTGAGATCTACCTTTCATTGATCTACAATGTTGCATCATTCGGTCACAGAGCAACCTTCCAGTCGGATCTTTATACTGACTTGTGTTACAGAAACTTGAAAACTGTATGGAGTATGGAGTTTAACACAGATTTTGTTGTTTTGTTAGTTCTGTAAACAGAAGTTAAGGGATCTATTCTTAGGGATCAGGGGCACCAAAGTAAAGAAATGAGCTGCAGAGTGCAGTCGCCTTCTTTACCTGAATCAAAAACTGGGGATCACAATCCACAGAAGTCAATCAAATCCGACCTGTCTTTAACAAAGGAGGAAACTAAGGAATCCATAAAATACCCACAAGAACACAACTCTGACAGGCATTAAAGGAAGGAATCTAACCAATGAGCTGTGAGGCAGCAGTGCTAACAAGAGGGCCACTGTTCAGCCTGTGTAACACTATGAGCAGGTTACAAGGAGCCTCTTATGACAACAACACTTCCATTAATTCTCAGAGGTACTCATATGCCCTCACATAAGAAATCAAGTCTTGGATTGAAAAGGATGTAGCCTGTATAATGTCAATGTTACATCTCACAGCATATGGAACAGTCATGCCCTGAATATGTAGACTGCTAACCATTAATTAAGATTCCTGCAGTGTTGAGAGGAAAACACATAATAAACTAGCAACAATTACACCATTCCAACTGGATCTCAAGTGTTCGAACCCACCACATCAGGGACTAGCTTAATGACTCAACACAACTGACGTTTGACTATACTCTTTACCGTCAAGAGTGTGTGTGAGACATGTAATTCTGATATTCAGTTTGTACCAACCCAGTAAAAGGTTTCATTGTATGTGGGAAAACTAAATGCTAAAATAGGTCATTTTTGCTTAATATCTAAATTGCTTTTCTTGCTATGCCCCCAATTTTAAATCCAGTTGATTCAATCATTAATCAGATGAGGTCACAGGTATGAGCTGTGTACTAGCATGGGAAAGAGTGACCACTGTGAACAATTTTATTCCAAAATACTAACATGTGAGAAGCATATTTTACATATAGCCAGTTCTACAGGGTTTTGCAGTTGAGTTAACAGTGCAGGTAATTGCACTCACTGACAACCTCATATCCTGGCCAATTTAAATCCATGAAACCATACTTGTGTTCAGCTAACAGTGTGCAACCAATTTGGAAATTGACATCATGGTCAACTTCTACACCATCATCTGGATTAGAGAGATCAAACTGCCTGACAGTCAGAAACCTTTACCAATTAAGCTACTCATGAGGCCCAACAAATGAAATGGAAAGGATAAACAATTTATAGTCTCTATAACCTATAATGTTGCTACAAGTATTTATGTAGCCTATAATTCATATACTCCACTGCCTGGTAAGTTGTTAAAAAAGGGCTCCAGGTCTCTCCAAAACCGAGATGAAAGCCACAGCTCTGAGTGGCAGACTACATCAGCTTTGAGCACACATTGCTGTGCCAAATGAAACTCTTAGTAAGATAGCCCAATCAACATCTAAAGTTTAATTTTAAAAATACACCCTAATGTGAGCAATAAAAATAAGACTTTTACAGGCCACAGCAACATTGTCCTTTTTCAGAACTCTATTTGTTAACAGTAGTAAATAACATAGAAGCAGGAAGTGGGTGGCTGAATCAATAAAACTTTATAAACAACCTGACTGGCCTAGTTCTGTTTATTTGTAAATGTTAGTTGACACAAAAGATTTTTTCTTTGATAGAAGTCCAAGTGGGGGATATAGGATATAGACTGGAACTACGAGCACTGACCTCACCTGCCATGGGGATATACTGAAGATTGTTTTTTTAGATATACATTCTCCTATAACTCAAAATCACAAAGCAAGGTAAAATGATCTGGTAGTTAAATAGCACCTGGAGTGTGTGCCCAGAGCTCGTTTAAAATGAACCTCCTTTCCTGGTGTATTCCCATGAGCATAAACTTTGCATGCACTCAGATACAGTACTGCAGAACATAAAGACTCTTAAGTAGTTACGACTGCATTTCCCGAATGTAAACGCTTTGTTTTCAGAACTGCATTTGCATCAGGTCAGATTGGTTCTTGCCTTTCTGGTAAAGAGGTTCAAGCTAAAGGAATGCAGCTAAGAGTCCTTAATGAGTCCTTAATGTATTGGTTGAAAGGACACTAAAGCAATGTGACACACCAATGCTGCCCAAAGACCACTGAAACCAATGCAATACATTTTTCAAATGATGAAATGGTTTAATATTCTTTATCAGAAAGGGGAAAAGCAGATCAGGTGCAAGGATATTTGACTTTTTTTTTTTGAAGATGTTCAACATAGTTGTGATACTTTGATGTTTAAATTCCTCCTAACAAACTGCATTAATAAACAGTGTGATTTATGCACCATAAATCATATCCACTTCATACTTGCTAAACAAAATCTAGCAGGAAAGAGAGATTCCATTTCAAATAATCCTCTGACGGGCTGAAACTGATATCATCTGACCTACTATTGTAGCCCTTCCCCCTACCAAACAAGCACCACCAGCCTATGTTGATTTAAAAGCTGACCTTCAAAGTAGCATAGCAGTAGCTAACAACTACAGTCTGGCTGGAATGCATGTGACAAAACTCCCATTTGCATGGTCATGACAAACGTTTTTCAATTCTAAAGCTAAATGTATACCTCATCGGTCAACTATGCCACACGTTAGCGTTTCAAAATCCATATACAACCACAAACTGGGCCACATTGCTGACACAAACTAGCTACCTCAAGGCTTGGCAGCCTTGGTTCAGGGCCCTGCTACCGTGCTGTGCCTGTCTAAGTACACTGAGGAGGGCAAGGAAAACATCCAATATGATTTTCCTTCCCCACCTCCTGGAACACCCTTACTTTTTTTTGCCGGCTAATGTTCAAGAAACTTGCTGTACTCTTTCATGTTTAACAGAAGGTAGAACAAATACAAGATACAAATATACCCAAATTAATTATACTATGCTAAGAGAAGAATGTTTCAAAACCACACTTCATTATGCTATAGAAACAGGCACAAAGTTAATAAAGGTGAATTTCCCGATTCTTAGTTTCCCTTTGAATAAATAAAAAAGGTAATGAAATCGCGATTTACCTTCAGTTTTTATTAAGTTACAAAAACGATCCAGGCTCCATTCATTCTATATTGCTATAGAATTCTAGACTACAGTATATTGCTTCGGCATATCACCCCTCAACTGATATCTGCCAAAAAAATGCCCCAAAAAATACCACCATGCATTCTGAAATAAATTACTTTCATATGCGTGCAAAGCAAATACAACCATGTCACAACTGACCCACTGCTCAGACCTCAGCACTGTTACAATGAAGTAAGAGAAAAGCACGGGGCAGAAAATATTCTACTTTTAAATGCAGAAACGCAAAAAGTTATTAACTTCAAACAACCCCTCCACCCCGTCGTAAAACATTTATGGGAAAGTTCTCACTTTAACAAAGAATTAGAAAGAAAGAAGCCAAAATAAGACCAGACCTGCAGCTGCAGTTCCTTTTAAAAGACTCCGGCAGATGCAGTGATCCCCTCCACGCCCTTCGCGCTAATCTGGAAACCCAGCATTCCTGTCTGACTTACAAAGACTTCAGTCGGCAAGTCACAACACTTCCTGCCAGCGAATGAGAGCAGCCTTCTGTGCGATCTTTTTTTTTCCCTCCGCTCTCCTCCCAGAAGAGTAAAACCTACTCACTCATCTTCCAGTCTATACATACAATTAACACAAAGTCTCAGTTTCTCCATTCTCCTGCAAATGAAACAACAGATGTGCCCAACATTGGGGTTTTTTGTAACATGGACAGGAATGTTTATAGATGTTTCTCCGACGTACCACATACCAGGTTGAGAAATTAAGATTAAAAGGTCTGCGTCTGCTTATGCAGGCACATAATGAAACGGTTACGGAGAAGCGTTTGTGTGTTTTTCTGGTAAAACACTATATTTGCTACATCTTCCAGCTGTCAGAATCACAGATGTGCACAAAACTGTTCTTGTTTTTAACTGAAAAACTGACCTTGTTTTGCTAAAGGTTATCTGAGTATAATTTTACTAGGAAAGAAGACAAATTAATATTTTGCACATCTATATTTAACCTCTGAACACGAACAAGGGAAGAAAGGCGAGGAAAAGACATTCTTTCCCAAGGTTCATCTTCAAGGTCAGTACCAAAGAAGCTATGCTTTACACAGTTCACATTTATTAAACCTTAAAGAACCTGTAGTTTTGCCAATTGAAATTTATTCTCAATGTTTCAAAACTATCAAAGTTTAAGCCTTAAAACTACAGTACCAGAACTCAAAAATCTTCAAGCAGCACATGGCGAGACCAGTATTTCTTCATTCTGGTTCTCAGTGAAACTGCAGTTCTATCCAATCCTCTGCGTTCTGAGTTCACATTCACAATGTAAATTCAGCTCCCCAGTGGGCTTGGAGCATTACTACTTGTGTGATAAAGCAGAAGAAAGCTTTAAAGAGCAGAGAAACCAAGCAGTCAACGCACAGTACGAAGACTTAATAAAATGTAGCAGCAAAAATGTAGCAATGAAAACTGAAATGCCTTCCAATGACAGGAAAAACAGGAGTTTTGTTCAGATGATCTGCTATTACATATGCAGTGCCTTTTGTTTTCAGTTTGTTTTGCAGCTGCCCATCTCCCTTCAAGCACTTTTCTATTCTGTTATTGTACAACAGGGAACGAAATTCTCATTTACAACGATGACCTGCAATTAGCAATTACAGAGTCTCCGCTGGATCCCTAACTTCTGAAAAAGTACAAGTTTTACCACAGAGTCTGCTCTTCACAAGACATGTTTGTCAAAGTGAAACAAAGTGATCAAAAGAGGTTTCAGAGGACCTCAGAAGTTGTCAAGTCTCATAAGTCTACAAAAGCATTTCTGAAGACTTCTAAGCCAGACAGTGTACAAATGGAAGAAATTCAGTTCCATTTCTGCTCTACCCAGGAGTGGTCATCCAACACAAATCACTGCAAAGCACGTCATACAATGCTCAAGGAGGTGACAAAGAACCCTAGGTTAATAGCTAAGGATCTGCAGCTGTCTCTTGCTCTGGCTAATGTCTGTGTTCTTGAGTCCACAATAAGAAAAACGCTGGACAGGAGTGGTGTGCATGGGAGGATACCACAGAGGAAACCACTGCTCTTAAAAAAACACTGCTGCCTATCTCAAGTTTGCCAAAGACCACCTGGATATTCCATACTACTGGAACAATGTTCTGTGGACAGACGGGACAAAAGTGGAACTTTTTTGGCATAAATTTGCAATATTGTGTTTGGAGGAAACAAAACACTGCATACCAACACAATAACCTCATCCCAGCTATGAAGAATGGTAGAGGAAGCATTATAGTTTGGGGCTGCTTTGCCACCTCAGGGAGCAGATGGCTTGCAATAGTTTCAAAACAGTTTGAGCAAACTCTACAGGAGAATATCAGGGTATCTGCCCGTGATCTACAGCTTAATAGAAGCTGGATCATGCAGCATCCTATACACAGAAGTAAATCTACAACAGAATGGCTTAAACAAAGGAAATTTTCGATTTTGGAATGGTCAAGTCAGACTCTTGATCTTAAACCAATTGAAAATGTTGTGGAATGACCTGAAGCAAGGTGTTCATTCAAGACATCCCAAACATATCACTTAAATGAAAAAGTTCTGTAATCAGGAATGGGCCAAAATACCCCCACACTGATATGCAGGACTGATCAAAAGCTACACTTTGGTTGAGGTCATTGCTGCTAAAGGAATTTGCATACTTTCTCCAGCACTGACAGTGAATATTTAAACAATGTGTTCTATACAGACATTAAAAAGTACAGTTGTGTGTTATTTGTTTAGTCAGATTGTGTTGATGTGTTATTATGACTAAGAATGACTTAGATGAAGATCAGTTCACACTTTAGGAGCAATTAATGCAGGAAAAGAGGTGATTCCAAGGGTTCACAAACTTTCTCAACTGTAAAACCCAACATGTTTCTCATCACTGACATACTGTATCTTTATGGTACATTATTCACATTTTAAACTAGATGGATACTATGATCTAGCCTTAACCTGTTGAAACTTTGTGAAGTCATGATTTATGCCCAACTTAATGATGATTACAATGTGACATTTAGACTGAACCAAATTCATATTTGAACTTTTACATCAAACTATAAATGTGATTGTTTCTTAACATGTTAAAAATGTCAATCATCCAGCAGATGTTTAACACATTACTATCCTTCAAATCACAATCCCTTTTTGCAACCCAAAAAACACACAAAGTGCACAGTAAAAGACTACAGTTTTACTACAGCTTGGTCCAAGGTCTTTACTGTCCTTTGGAACCCATGTATAACAACAATATGCCCTATCACCCACCCAGCACAGCTGTGATCTGAGAACACAAAGTACAGAGTTTGCAGTCCGTAAGATACACTAAGAAGTACTTTTCTGTAGGAGGATGGAGTCAACCAATGCAAGGCTGTCTAAATCTAAGTCCTGTGTAAATTCCACTGGCAGGCAACAAAAGTTACTTTACCTTCCTTGTGTCAAGTTTCACACATTCAAATGCATTACACTCTCCAGCGACTTGGCAGGACTTTCAGGTTTCCTTATGCTTATACAGCTCTTCACCAATTTTACATCCTTCAATTTCCTGTACTTCAGTTGACATTCCTTCAGGCTTGTTCATAAAACAATTCAGTTAAAAATAACTGTTTCTCGCTATTGATATATCTATGACATAATTTGACAATTTCACCTTTTCATTAAAAATACCTCAAAGAAATCTGTATTTTTTTAAGGAACTAAAAGCACGAGAACGTGTTTATTATAATGGCCTAATGCAAAATGCAGTAAAAATGACCAACATTCTTCACGCTTATAATGTAAAAAAAAGTTTTACAAAAGAGGCTGTGCTCCTTTCAAGAAAATAAAACAATCACTGCTTTACACACCATTTAAGTATAGAAAAGCAGTCAGTAAACAGTAGAACAATGTAGAACCTGACACTATTTCTTAATGTATACTACAAATCCTCATCTGTACAAAATCCAGACAATGTGCCAACTTAGCTATATTTGTCCATCGCTTATCTAAAGTTTTTCTTCCTGAAAAACAAAAGTGCACTTTGCTGAATTCGATCAGCTCTCACGATCAAACAAGTACCGTGAGCCAAATGGCCTTCTCTCATCTTGTTTTGCATTTTTAGTTTCCTAATTGCTACCACTTTCTGGTCACATTTAACAGGCTCAGATGCTACAGTAAACAAGGAAGACATAAATGTCTCACAATTAGATTTCTATGTTTTTCCATCAGACAGATTTGAACCTGAACTTGACATTTGAAAGCAAGCAAATACTAAAAAGGTCTGACATCCCCCAAGCTCTCCAGAATTTCCTAGCACAACTAGTCAGAAGATAACTCTTCTAATTAGTGCATTTTGTGCATGCAAAAGTGCATTCCTTACTGATGAGGCCTTTGCAGTGTCATGGGTGGTGGTGGGGTGGAGTCTTGAGTGAGTTTTGTTAATCACAGGCGAGACACCCTGATCTCACATACAACACTGCTATGTTTCCATGCAACAGTATGGAGGTCTTTAAGAAAAGGGGCAACAACTGAACTGAGATTTTCCACGAGTTCCAAGTACAAATTAATTTCTGAGCTAATATGCCTAGAAGCTTGTAATTAAGTACAGGCCTACTCTCAAATGAAGAGAAAAAATGTCTCTATTACAAAAGCGTTAAAGAGTTCATTCAAGCAACCTAATTTGATTGTAATTAAAATGCCACTGTCTGTTCTAACTTGTTGGAGTACACCAGAAAGAACCTTAGATCTCATTCCTTTTTGCAATTCCTTCTGGTAATGTTCTGACACACAATGCATTGCATCCAAAACAAGAAGAAGCCTGACTGAAGATGCTAGCTTGCCAGTCCCATATCAGGATGTAGTCCAACATTGCCTTCTTTGCTTCTGGGATAGGCCTGGGGAGTTTCTCTGACCCTACTCAGTGCTAAGAAGCAGCTAATGGATAGATATATACATACCATAAATTCATTTATAACTGGCAAAGCAAAGAGAAAAGAAAACTCTTCTTTATGCAAAGTATTGTGTGAGTATGAAACAAGCTGCCCAGCCTAGATTTTGAAATTGATACATTAGCATTTTTTAAGAAATGGCCTAATGAGATCTTCGGCTCAATTAGCTACTACCATATGGTCAAGACGAGCTGATCGGCCATGTCTTGTTTGTAAAATGTCCTATATACTACAGTGGACAAACTGCCTTCAACATCTGAAATATTGAATAGAAAACAAACAGCATTCTCACATGCAGGTTTGTAAAACTCTGTCATTACACTATTAAGCCACTTTTACATTTAATACAGCAGGGTCAGCAGACATCATCCCTCCACTCCCCCCACGCTTCATATCTTTCTTCTTGCCTTTTGGATGACTGTGAAAATACCCCAAGAATGCAACTGCCAACTCCACAAGAAAATTTCACAAGAAGCTTGCTTTCTTTTGCAGAATGCCAAAATGGTCAAATGATCTTTCTAGCTGGATGTGGGATGGGTGGATATTACAGGTTAGTATCACCCCACACAAAAAAGACTTACTAGGACTTACTTATTTCTCAAGAGGAAACGTTCTTGCGTAATCCAACCCAGTCTCCCTCTTACCATTTAAGAATCCTTTTTATCATCTTTCTTCCCCTCCAAATGCAAGGCCTAATGGAAAGCAAATTCTGTCTTGTGGGGTACAAAAGCAATCCTGTAGTTTCATGGCATGAAAACCTTACCTTGCTTAACAGCAGCAATGTTGGTGTTGCCTGCTGCAACCATGATGAGAACACAGATGGAGACTCATGTACACATTCTGCCCTATTATTTTACAAAAGGTTGCATATCAGAACAAGATTCTGTTGATGTCTTACATTTTCCACAGCAACCAATAAGACAAAAGGTTGAAAAGAACATGAAGTTATGCTCTGCTCAGGAACTATTCTAGTACATAAGCACTGAGTGGACCCATAAATCTAAGGCAAGTCAATTCAGTAAAGGTAATAAAGGTACTACACAAATATCTCCAACACAACTATACACAAAGCCAGATTAAAAAATCCACTGATGCAAGCTGAGAATTTCACCAAACTAGGAGAAAACTCAATCTGTATACAGTCTGGAAAGAAATAATAACAGATAGCTGAAACCGCTCATATCTTATCCTAATGACAAACAAAAGAGCACATAAGTTGTTTTATTTCAACTTGACCTTCTTAGAAGAAATGCAGCCATTATTTTCCTGTACTTTTTTTGAATTCACAATGGGTTCTCTCTCCTCCCAATCTGAGGTGTTCAAAAATTCAAGAGGAAACAAACTTAACTCCGTTAACTCCACAATCACACCACGAGTGTAACAGAGTGTGTCACTAAAACACTTAGTTTAAAAAAAAACATACAGTAAAAAAAAAAGTGTACAGTATCTGTGGTTCATTCACTGTTAAAGGGGTATCACAAACAAGTGTAATTTTTCTCACTCCTCTATAGTTAAGGTTTTATTAAAGTTAAGAACTGTTATATTGCAGACTTCTGAAAACTTACTCCCAAAGTACAACAAAGCAAATAACCCTTCCTAGATCTATGGTAGAGTGTCCCACTTTCAAATTGATTTACACTGAAATTAATTCAGATTCACAACTGCTAGTATTCTTTTACAAGAAGACTTTGATATTATGCCTCATTAGAAGAATTAGTCACAAAAAAGGTCACTAGAAAGTATTCAGATTAGTGTGACCGCACTTAAAGCTCACTTTACTAATCTGAATAAAGTATATCAAAAAAGAAAGGGTCCCTCACCAAATTACTATAATGTCCTATTAAGAAACATTTCAAGGTTTTTGGAAGAGTAAGTGTGTAACATTATAATTATAATTAGCCAGTGTTCAGAACAAGACTCAATTGTTACTTATAGGACAATGTCCAGGAAATAGCCAAAAATCCCAATGACAAAATTGCAGAGAATGTGAATTTACAAAGGCACAGCAGAACTGAAGTGTGTTAGCTATTTTGAGTAATACAAAGCCATAAATCAGCTTCAATTACTATTTACCAAGAACTCAATTCAAATCTCTTCATAAACCACCTTCATTCTAAGCAAACCTCTTAATATTAGTTTAAACAT
Organism: Atractosteus spatula; assembly: GCF_055471065.1. Taxonomy (NCBI): domain Eukaryota; kingdom Metazoa; phylum Chordata; class Actinopteri; order Semionotiformes; family Lepisosteidae; genus Atractosteus; species Atractosteus spatula. Next base: position 39,403,395 of record NC_142714.1, on the reverse strand, counting down.
TTTTTGATTAAAATGTGCAATTTTTCTGAATACCATATCCTCAGTTGCTTTTTCTTTTTTCAGCACCAGACTGACCAGTGTTTACACATCCTTCCATTTTTCAAACAGAAATATACCAACTTCTGTAGCTCAGTGAATCACACCCAAGTAAATACTTCCCCAGTATTCAACATTAAGATTTTAATTTGTTCTATTCGGTACTTCTGTGATCTTTAATGACCAAGACATTAGAATAGATTATCCAGATTATCCAAAGGATTGCATCTTCTACAACAGTTGCCCTAGTTACCATACTGGGGTACTGGGTTTTGGAAATACTGGTACAGATAGAAGAGTGCAGTCTACTGGTCCATCAGCATCACTTACAGAAGCAGCATGGTTTTCCATAGAAGACTCCCATCCTAATCCTGACCAGGCCCAGCACTGTTTAGCTTCCAAGATCTACAGTAAGTACATACATATTACACATAAAAGTCCTAGAGAGATTAAACCTGCTATCACATCGAAACCAAATTTATTTTAATTACACAAAATGGCATTCCACCCTGTTACATTTTTATATACCAGTCCACAACTTTAATCTGTAATTAAATTAGTCTCTGCTCTAAATGTGCAACATCCCTGTCTCTAATCAATCACTGATCATTACAGAGATCCATGTGATCTATTCAGTCTACTGCAGGTTAGGGCACTGTTGTAACTATTCTAAATTGTTTGTGGAGCACATGATATTTTTTCAATTTTCTTTCAAACTTGCCTTTCCCCACTTTTGATAGATTCATGTAAGCTTTATTTCTGCCTCAGTGTCATTTTAATAAGTTAAATACATATAATATGTTCACACATACAATATCAACTATGCCTCGATCGTTCAAATGTTTTATGTGATGCACTTAAACTTCTGCCCGTTTCTTTTCTCACAATACTATTACGGTGCTATCAATACAGCTGCTGGATAGACTGCTGCAGGGCTTGTAGCTGTGAGCGTCATTAAGACTATACATCTGTCTGAATACAACAATGTGGATTTATTGAGGCATCTTACAGTATTTATATGCTCCATTTTGTAAGCACCTAGTATTCAACACAACCTAAAAGCAAATGGTAAATCTCATAAGATACTCTGACAAAAGAGTTTGCACACTGTAGTTTGGATAAACATTAGGTAAAAATAAAGGGCTCTAGGGCTCCACGCCTAGTAGCAGCTCCACCTAGTTGCATCCTAACAGATGGTGGCTAAATAAAATCTCAACATCTAAATTCTCAGTTAGCTGCTGCTACAAGATGGAAACGGCAAAGTAGTTATGATATTTTAAGGGTGTCTCAAAGCCTCAGACAAACCCATATTGAAGAGCTAAACAAATTATTTAAAGACTGAATTAAGTGGCTGATTGCAACAAAAGGCAACAGACAAAGGAGGGGTGCTGGGATGAGGACTAGCCTAAGGAAGAGCATAATCACATACCACGTCCCACTTAGACCATGTTGATGCCACGAAGACAGACTATAGACCTTTAATATGTAGGCTGCAAATGATGTCCTAGGAGTTCCCAGATATTATAGGCTGTGCGTTTACAACTGATTGTTTCGTGGGTGTCAGATACGTGCTTGTTATTTACCATAGGTGCTTCTTCTCTTCCATTAAATTAATGACAGTCAAGGGTGGCCCAAACCTATCTCTGCAAAGCTTCTATCAAGCAGCCTATTTTTTTTTACCAAATTAGCAAGTGAGTCCTTCAATTACTAACTGAATAAGTATTATTAGACACAGGACAATAATACAGAAAGACATATACATTTTCAGTTTTGGATTAACATAATAGTGAAAAGGAATAAGTAAAGGTTTATTCCATGCTGAAAAGAGAAGAAAAGAAACATTTTGGCTGTGGAGCCTTCTTCAGGTGTTCATTCTGCATCAGGGATATGAATATATTTGAAGGCTACTGTACACACCTACTTTTGTACCCACACAGACTTTAGAGAATAACTCATTATGTTAGTTGGCTGATTTCCAAAAAGTAAGGAAGCCAGAATTTAATGCTTAATGAGCACAGATGGCAAGTGGCTTATTTAACAATCCGTTAATATCTTAATTGAAGTACCTCGAGCCTAAAAATGTACCAGATGCTGGCTGGGGGAAGATGACAAAAAAAATCATTTAAAACTTAGTTCTAATAAGGATAAAGACAGATCAGACAGACCATGAGCCAATACCAGTCTCATTATCCCCATAGTGTACGCTCTTCTCCTTTTTGCAATTCACATAGAACAAACTTTTGATGACAATACAGGTAAAAAGCACCTCATGATATAGTAACAGCATATATCTGGAAATGTTCTATTCCTGGTATGGTCCTGTCAGCAACCCTTACAGCAACAAACAGAACAAAAATGATTACTGTAATAAAAAATAAGTAAAATAAAGAATTGTAGCAAAATAAGAATTAGTATCATTAGTATTGATAAACATTTACTGAGTAGAAGAACAGAACCTTTGGTTATCAACAGCAAAATTATGTGCTTTTATATTTGGATTTTCTGTAGGGAAAATTATATGTACTTAGATATTCACCGTTTTCCAAAAGCAATAAAAGCAGCCACAACGCTTCTCACTCACGCTGTTAGCCACGAGTCACATTTCTGCCAGCTGTAATTGCTCCTAAAAAACAAATGTTTTTGCTTTCTCCGTTTCCTGATGTATCTATAAAAGTGTTTGTTCCAAAATCGTATTTTTACCCACCAGTAACAACTTCACATATATTTAACAATGTCAAATGAGAAAAACATACTGCTAAAAATTATACATTTTTACAAAACTCTTTAAAATATCTTACAACTCCCAGTAGCAAACCACTGTTGCTGGTCATCTTTATCAATAAAAAAATAATAGTCAAAAGTCAAAATATAAAAGTTCAAAAGTCTTTCATCTCAGATGTTTTTATCGTGCATTTTTGCTAGCGACAGCTAGGAGTCAACACCTCTTAGGGTTAATACAGTACTGATAATGGAGAAATGAACAATAACTACTGCAGTCACAATTTATGACACCATTAACGGTCCATAGACCAAAACAAAATGACAGTGGCAGGATGTGGAAAAGACAAGTCTGGGTTTAACCCAAAGATGTCTTAAAAGAACAAAAATAACCATATACAAAGTGATGTGTATTGAATGTGTATTTAAGTATAGCTCAATCACATACCTGCCTTTCTGGCCAGTCTAGACATGCCTGTCACATGAGAAAACCAAGAACATCATGCGCATACAGTAATTGGGTCCTAACATGAAGAGCAACAAAATAAGCTCGATAATTACAGATAAGAGTTCCTGAACGAATTGTTGCATGATACCAATGCCAAAATGTAACAAGGATGTCTTAACTTCTTAATACAGCATCTAAAATCCACATTTAGTTTTTGTGTAAGACCCAGGTTCTGCAGTCATGGTTATTTGAATTACCGCACATCAATCTAAAATATAGAGCATAACATGAACTTAGTGTAAATGAGAATTCAGAACACTTCTAAATTTATACATAATACATTCAAGCTTAAGGAAAAGAACGCTTTCAAGACAGAAAAAAAAAATCAGGAATCCTAGGAATTTCCCCTCAACTTCCTTTACATTGTACTAAAAAAAACCAACTAGCCTTTTCTGGATAAAAAACAGGGCCTACAACCAAAGTTTCTCTTTTGAAGTGCTGTAATAAAATGCTATAGATATATTATATGACTGATGACTGAGTATTTGTCCAAAACACAAGATCTCTAGGCTTTGTCAGGTAACAACAGTAAAGACGCCACTAACATTACATCAGCTTCTCCCTGCATATGTATTAGTAATGATTATAGGATAATTTGTACTGGATGTTAATAGCAACCATTTTCCTAGAATAAATCTACTTTCCAAACACCACCCTAAAAACATAATAAAAAGAAAAACACAATCAAACTCTAAAGAGAAAAATCTACTGAATATTAATTATGAAAAAATAATTAGTAGTTAGGCAACATGCAGTTTTAATTGGTAGATCAGTGTTAACTTTTAGAAACCATTTTAATTGGGTTAATACAAATATTTAAAAACTGTTTAACACCAAACTTTTTTTAACTCCGACATAGTAGTTTTATAATGAGTTTATGCTGTAATTACATTGTTTATATTACTTGCACATTTCAGTTCCCTTTATGAGTTTTAAATTCCAGTTCAAATCCTTTCAATATGAGATCCTTCCAGTGTACTGCATAGGACACAATGCACACAGTTGCAGAACTTAACACAAAATTATTTAAGTTTAGTAAATATTGGTGGATAGACTATACATTTATATCAACAAGGACTCTTCTACATTTATTGAAAACTACTTCACCCTAACAAACAGCCATACTTTTCTTCTCTGGGAGAAAGAAAATGAATATTAATACAGAGTGAAAATGTCTGCTGTTGTACTTCAGCTTTTGACACATAACCTAAAGCAGCACCCTTTTCCGAGGGTGTTTAGATCGATATACCTTTCTGAGCTGCAGTGTCAGGAGGACGATAATAAAAAAGATCACAAAACCTGCTGAGGTACCTGCATTAACTAACTAGTACACTAACTTTACCTAGACAAATTCTTAGGATCAGTCTCTGCAGCATTAAGCATAGAGAAATAATGCTTCTTGTGCCCTCAATACAGTATATGTAGAGGTACTGTTATCTGAATAACAATATAGCAGGACAACAGAAACTTATAAAGGATGCACTTATTGTTTAGGCTCAAGTCTCTTTTTCAAAGTTTGGTGCACAGCTGAGGTCCTAAACTTTATTTAAAGCTTGACCTTGACGTACTCAACATGAAATACATTTGTCATGGTATGAAAAAGTCTCAAATTTACAAGAGCCAAATTGACAATTTATCAAGTCTAAAAGGATCAACTTTAGAGTACTCTCTTTAGAGTTTTGTTTGTAAAACAATACGCAGCAAGCTTAACTATCTTCCTGTTGCCAACTGGGTGCATATAAAGATTTAAAGGTATTAAGAGATGATACAGAAAGCAGACCAAACATTTCTCTTTGTTGAATTTGTCTTAAGAAAAAAATAAATTCATTAAAATTAAATAAAACCTTGTACGACGATAACCACCAAATGTTTTTGCGAGTTATTTCAAAAAAGTTATCATCTTCCTACAACACAGCTCTCCTGGATGGCTGGAGTATTCACAGGTTTCCACAGTCACAGCAGCGACTGATGAGCTGAGAGAAATGGTAAATTTGGACCGAAATAAGCTTATAATAAACTAATTTAATTCATTTAGCAATGAGCTGTAATGAATACTTGCACACCAGCCTTCTTCAACCTAGGAGTGAACAGTCCTAATACAAGTTATCAAAATACGTGCATCATCTCAAAAAAAAATCATGTTTGGGTAGAAAAATCTTAGGAATGCCGCATGCCTCAGGATGTGGCAATGGCAGAGTAGAGTGTAGTTCAATTATTCATTAGGCAAGCACATTAGCTCAAACCAGTCCACATCTCTTCAATCTTCTGAGGAGCCATTTGTAAAACGCAACACAGAATATTTAAGGCTGCTCTACATAATTCGTGCTAATTTATTTTCAAAACTAACAATTGTAGACGGAAAACTTAACACTCCTGTAAGAAAAAAATTAAAGATTATGTAGTACAAAAGAATGTACCTTTACATATAACCGAAAGACTCCATACATTTCACTATATATCCACTATGGAAGGAAAAATAACATACCTTATACCTGAAAAGTTAGAACACCACTCGGAAAGAGCAACACTGAATGTTTTGGAATCCAGCCAAGTACCCTTAAAGGCGGATTTACTGGGCTTGTTTGATTCATAGCAGGTTGAACCTTCCATTTGAATGCCAAGGTCATAAAACACATCTACTTCCACAAATTACTCTAATGTTACTTATGGAAGCTGGAACTGCAGGGCTATTCGTTATTGTTTGCTGTAGAAGAGGCTGCAGAGCTTCAGATATAATTCCTTCTGCTCACTAAAAGCCACACACCTAGAAGATCACATCAGTCACATCACAGAGAATTCCTTTAAATGTAGAAGCAGCAGAAAAAAAAAAACATGCAGGCCACACCCGTGCCTGAGGCATTTAAAAACCCATGTACAGAACTCATTTATAGCCATGTCAGTACCACACCCAAAATGGTATATTCGGCTGTATTTACTATTATGCAAGGACAAGGGTTATTTTCTTCTGAAAAGAGAAATTCAGAGTGTCATTGTCCATTTTGCTGACAATATTCAAAAAAATATTATTTTTAAGCTCCAAAATATGGATGTAGCTGTTAAATACACAATCTGGCCATCCTTGCCTAACCACAGCAAAGAGGTGAAACGGTTAATACAATGGTTATCAAAACTAAATCGTGTCTATTCTTTTGGCAAAAGCTAACATATTACCTGACACCAGGACCTGAACTTGCCTTTAAAATATTCAACCAAATAGAAGCATTTAGATTTGACAGTGAAACAGTACAATGGTCCCAGACACCTATATACAAATGTTAATATTTTGGATGACTATTTAATGGATAATGCAACACTGGAATCAGTTTTCTTGACAGCAGATTTTAGCCATTCCTAAGCAAATTCTAGAGAATAGAAAAGAATTCTAAGCCCTACTAGAGCACTGAAGCCAGTGGAAATCCATCTTTAAGAGTTTGTCACTTCAAAACAAAGGCCTACTGGCAACCAGGACAGGACTCCAACAAAGTTTACAAATACATGGCTCTGTAGATCTTGTACAGAACTTCCAAACATTCAGTCTTTTATTCTGGCATCATGCCAGAAAAAACCCATAAAAGCAGCACATTCTGTAATGTTCATTTGTGTTCAATACCCCCCCCCCCCCAGTACACTTCTTATTTTTGACATACCAGTTAGGACCTGCTTCTATTCAGATGCACTTTCCAACAAGAATGTACAGTGCGATGTCACACTGGGGCATCCACAGACTCTAAAGATTGAAACCCTAATTACTCACACAATTGAAAGAAAAAACTAAGTAACTAAGTGTATGACAATTACCAGATGGCTATACTCTTTGATCTGAAAGGTTGTTTAGTTTCCTAAGCTATCACTGCTTATTATTAGACGGATATTTTCATGAAAAAAATCAAATATCATAAACCCGATAATGCATAGAAAATGAGTATACCAGTGCTGACCACCTATGAGAAATCATATCAGACTTTCCCGAGCTTTCTGGACAAAGGTGCTCTTGTCCAGAGACAGCTGTTAAGGCCGCCTGTTACAAAGAAATGTGTTCCTTGAGGTTATCAATACCTGACTATCAAGAATACAACTAATTCTTGTAGATCGAGTAGGTAGCTGCGTCAGCATGCGTAGGCTGTAAAGGAACAAGTAAAGGTTTATTCCATGCTGAAAAGAGAAGAAACAACGTTTGGTGGAGACTGACACACCCGAAAAAGGCTCCACAGCCGAAACGGTGCGTTTCTTTTCTTCTAAGTACGGAATAAACCTTTACTTGTTCTTTTGCAACTCATTCTTGCCAGGTTCATCGTAACAACGCTGGCGTTAATATTACTCGTGATATACAAGCCCTTTCTTTAAACGACGATTCATTACACTCATAACAATGCCGTAAGATAACACGAGAGGAAACACTTATATTTCAGACTGAATTAGTACTCTGAATAAAGTACAGTACCTCTTCATGTAAGATATAACTAAGGAAATACATAATCTATTCCGAATGAAGCCTGGAGCCTGACAAATTCTTCTGAAACAAATGAGTTTAAAATAAGATTTAAGTTTTCAAAATTTGTGAACATCTTTATTTCAGACTAACAGCGTCACACATCTTTTAGCCTGAAGCTTTTAAATGGCTTTTCCTAAAATCCCAAAACACGCTCGGAAACGGATATCCAGCTAACAGACCACGCTGCCTCAGCTGGGTCAAACACACGAACTGTGTCGTTTCCTGGCTCAGTTTGCTTCTGAACTGAATGTATCCAAACTGCACCTCAACCAAGCTCCTTCTGCTACACAGATAACCGCTGTAAAAGTACTGCACGCTGTAAAAACTCAATCTTTTTTCGACTGTCAACGTCTCGCTTAAAATGGGAAGCAGTGCTGTAACAGAGACTGAGATTAGGAGTACAGTGTGGCACACCCCTAACAGCTCCAGACCCAGCTCTCTGCAGTTACACCTTAGAAACCAAAGCATAATACGCTTTTAAACTATCCAAATGAGAGAGGCAAATTTGGCACAACGTCTAAGAAATCAATTTTGGTAAATAAAAGGTGCGAACGCTACTAATAACGCAGTGCACCCTAATTACCGCGTGTACTTATACTTTATTGCAAATTTAAAAAACCTCGCACCGTTTGTACCAGTTGCATCCAGGTACATATCCTTCATTGTTAAAAAAATAAACAATGCAAAATTCTTCCTTAGAAAATGTCTCTTTAATTATTCTAACACGGTTCAAAGAAAATTAGTGTCTTGGCGCTACACAAACCGTTTTACATCCGATCTTTGGGAAAAGAAGACAACGGCTGCAGACGTACTTTCTGTCCTTATTGACAACGGAAAGAAAAAAAAACTTAAAATACAATTTGTACATAAGACCAACCCATTTTACAATATCTAATCACACCTGCAACAAATGCATAATAAATTGCAGTTGCAATGAAGCATAAATCTTACTTTTCTCCCCCTTTTACTGAATAATTCCGGTAACGTCCACCGCCTGCTTTCTCAACCAGTAACTCCGACTCCCCAACACAAGTGTAAATGGGAGGGGGGATTTCCTCCCAGCCCACTCGTAGGGCAGGGCTCCACAATACTACAATATTATTGGGTAGCCGAGTGCCGATCTGATCTCAGGAATTTCATGTTTGCCTCTGGGAAAAGGAAACACAGTCTCGGACCTCCTCCTTGGATTGCATCACCCTTTTTTTTCTCCGCTGGCTCTTGCAGGAGCTACAGTTCGCCTGTAAATTATTGCTTGTATAGTAAATTAGTCTTGAGTAGTGTTCGCATTGGTGTGCCGTAATCACGTTCATTTCTATCAATAAAGGAATTGTTTAACTTGGGTTTTTTTAACTACGAGTGGCTTAATTCACTTTCCATTTACATTTTCTTTTTTGTCAAATTATGTGAAACGCAAGTAATTTAGTTTCAGGCAACCAAACCAGATTATCATTGGTCCTAAATTAATTTAACTTGTAAGGTTCCACGATAGACTTTTATCTTTAATTGTTTTCGTCCATCAGATATGAACCATGTCTTTTTATTATTTACCAGATTTCAGCTCTGTTTTCCCTGAGATAATGTGGGTATATAATTGCAAAACATTTTTTTCCACATACTGTATACTATGGACAAATAGCGACGATTTACAATGCAGGAAGGTTAATATCCTTTAAAGTTTTTATTTCTACATTACATATTTTTCATTATATTTATACAAAATCTAAAGTTAAATCTGTTGTGGCGTTAGCATTTCAGCCGTACTTAAAAAATGCGTTTGTTGTCCTTGTGTACAGTATGTGAACTCCTATGTAGCAGACTCAGCTTGTGCTACATTTTGAAAACTGCTAATTCTTATCGATGAGTACAGCCTCAACAGCAAACCGGGCCAAACTGTTCATAGGAGGCCGCCTCGCAAATTAGTATGTACTTAGACTGATAAAGGCAATTTATGTACAGGAGTCACTTAATTACTCAACCTGAGATAAAATACATATTTAGTGTTGTACCAAGCCAAGACCTTTTAAGGCTGTTAACTTTCTTCCTTCCCTTACGTACTGAGATTGTTTCTTTACCGATATACTGTACTGTATATGGGGATACACAGCCTCTTTCATATTTTCTTCAGATACTCCCTTGAGTGTGACAGTTGACATACAGTAAGAGCACCACCAGACGGAATCCAAAATTACTTCAATCAGGATGAGGAGCAACAGGTTTGCAGACTGAAGTGCTGGTTTTACCTGTCTTCTAATTGTTCAATGAAATGTTGTACAGTGAGCTTGATGAGATAGGAGTGGAGAGTGAGAACAGCTTGTATCAGTGAGCTTGTATCAGTGAGATAATTAAAACTGATGGGAAAGTGCAGAAAAAAATGCCATAAACTGAATTTTATGACAGGTGTCAATATCATTTTGATTATCATCTTCTCTGCAGGGCTGCACAGTAGAACATTGGAAGCATTTCTGCCTTGCGACAATGGGGCCTGGGTTCGAAACCCGGGGTGCTATATGCATCGAATTTGTATGTTCTCCCTGTGTTTATGTGGGTTTCCTCCCACAGATCAAAGAGATACTGGTAGGTTAATTGGCTTCTGGGAAAACTGGTCCTGGTGTGAATGTGTTTGTGTCTGTGTGACCTTGGAGTGGACTGTTATCCCATACAGTGTGTATCCTGCCTTGCGCACATTACTTGCTGAGATAGGTTGTAGATAGGCTCTGAGGTCCTTGTGACTGGGTATTCGATAAAAGTGGTTAGAAAAGGGATGGATAGAATTTATATCTATTTTATATACATACTGTATATGCTAATCACAAATGAAGAAATGTGTTTATTTGGAAACAGAGTATGTTCTCTTTAGTACTTTGTATTTGTATTTATACTTTGTATTTTGAAATTGGGAACAATGGTCAGGATGTGCTGTAATGAGTTCCAAATTAACCCCACTCTGAGAAATCTTTGACAAAGCCAGTAGCCTGGTATGACCTCATCACATCAGCACAGCATAAATGTTTAAGAGCTCCACTGTCCCATACAATCTTGTGTATCAAGTCATGTGTGTCATAAAGTCCTTTAGTCCTGTAGCTGTGTGTGGAAGGGCTTTGGGATTGCTTGAGTCAATGAGTCTGTAAAAGGAAAGAGATATTATCTTCTGTCAGGTTCTAAGAAAAGGGAATAAAACTAAATCTAAATTTTAAATGGTATCAAAATCCCTAACACACAATCAAACGTTATATTTGACACAGTTCGAGCAGTATCTCATGATTCAATAAAGTATACTGTTGTAGTCTACCAGCTCTACCAGTTAAGTCTCAGCAGGGTACTTTGCTAAATTTAAAGACAGATGTGGTGCACATTTTTGGGACATTGTTTCCTTTATTATTGACATTATGCTTTTGTGCTTAAACAATAAAACTGACATAGCCTTGTAATCTAGTAAAGCATAGTGCTCAATAAATTGTTCTTAATAATGTTTCAATTTATAAAAATCAAATATTAAAAAAGCACTTCACTGTAATAGCAAGAAATAGTTCAGGAAAATCCTTTAGCATTACTTAATCTTTTCTCAGGAATTTTCTGGAGAGCAGCTTGATAGAGGCATTTCTATGTATGTAATATATATTCAAGCAAAGAAACATATCACTTTTAACTGCAACAAATTCACAATGTTATCAGGAAAATGACAAAGTCTTATTTTATCATTTTAGCAGGTGCTCAGACATTTAAATGACATTTAAATGAGTTAGGCTCAGTACCACTGCTCATCAAAAGGGTTGATTGAGAGGGATTCTGCTGGTAGTGCTTGTGTATATCGGTGACCCAGACTTAGCACCTGTTTGTAGGTAGTCTTATGGGATTCAGGATTATTCTTTTTGAACAATCTGGATAAGCATATACTGTATAAGCACAGAAAAGACCTGTTCGCTGATTTCTGAACCCTACAAGCCACATGTTATCCCAGCTCATTACAAATAATCAACAGCCTTTAAGTCTGAGAAATAGGGAATTCGTGGCATAATTGTCACATAACTCTCGCACAAGAAAGTCAGAGGTTATTCACACAGCATGAGGACGTGTTATCCTGCTGGCGTGTTGTCATGTCAGGATGAGCCGTAACAAAGAGTAGCAAGAGAGGTCCTGGCACAGAAACTATAGTTTCAACCATTCAGGTTACTTCCATCACTCCAAGTGCGGTAGCAACTAGACAGTCCTGCCCAGACCACTTGGACCTCCACATTGATCTCATTGAGGTGTCAGGTGGTTTCCCAAAATGTGGCCTGTTTTTGTAATGTCTTGCCAGGTTAGAAATAGTTGGCTATAAGTATCGTAGTCTCGATCCAGATGGACAGGGGTGCTGGACTAACTCCAGCCTCCAACATCTCTTTATAAGTAAAGTATATGAGTTTCTTTCTTGATTTTCACCAGGCTTGATGAAATAACCTTATTACCAATAAACTCTCAGTAATGGGGTGATTTAGTGCCTCTGAGACTGTCAAAGTCACTCAAGTGTAACATGGTAAAATCGTAGCCTAGATTGATATTTCTTTGACACTTAGTACAGTATGTTATAAGTTAACAAAAGGGTATGATGAGAAAAACACAGAAATGCTTCATTTATTACTTTTTACCACCTACAAATTAGTAAAGAAACATAAAAAGACTAACAACCAAAAATAATACATATCATTACGTATTGTTTCTGAATGAAAGTATGCAGTAATATACAGTAGTGCTCATTTCTCAAACAAAAATACCTGTCACTGTAAAGGATCACTTTATTTGCCAAGTACATTACATGTACTTGGAATTTGACCTGGTGCAAAAACATATGTATTGACATTGCATATACACTTCACACAAAGAACATGCACAGATGCACATTCATGTTTGTTCTGTGATTTTGTCCTGTTCACCTTTGTGGGGTTCTTTAGTATAGATCTGCATATTTTAAGCAGAAAGAAAATTATGACCACACAAAACAGCAAACATCAGAGTTCTTGGATGATGTTAGATTGTTTTTAATCATTTGTTGATTTCATATCTAGTGCTGAGGCAGATTCTCACTAATTTAAATTTTAACCTTCACCCCCAATGCTGGTGGTTTGGATGGTTGGCGTAGATTAGCTCAAGACTTTCTCACACCTACTCAACCCTAAATATAACCCCAACTTAATCCTAACTATTCCCAAACCCTTAATTATGTTACAAACACATGATAGGTATATACAATGTGTGAGAGCTATAGATATTCAGAAGCTCCTGGAGAGTTTAAAGTAGATGAGTTGCCAACCTGCAATCCCATGTCTATTAATCTAGCCTGTATAATTAGTGTCATGTGCTTTTTTACAGTAGGAAACTAACCTTGACTACAGTATATTACTTTGAGGTGCGCACAGAGTAATGCTGGCTCTGTGAGGCTGAATGTTTTATTTTCCACAAAGTCTTGGCATTTCTGCTGCAAGGTGGAAACAGCGGTAAAAAAGTAAAAATCTTTTTCAGAATGTAGGGTTTTGTTTTTTCAAAGACTATGTTTCTGTTCTGGTTCTTGTAGACCATATACTGTATATCAAATGTGACACACAAAATGTTCAAGGACGAGTGACCTGTTTGGTTCCTTTTCTGATAGCTTGTTACAGACTAAGGTTAAAAGAAAAGCCCCTGTTTAGTCCTTGAATAGAGAAGACTGTGAGGATATTTGATCCAATTATTCAAAATCCTGAACTCACTGCAAAAAGTTAAAGCAAAAGGTTAGTTTAAAGCTCAAACAATGTAAGGAAGCTTAAACATAATGTGGTTGAAACCAGTGGTGAAAACTATATGTAGACTTTTCAAGAAATACCTGTTTCTTTTAATACAGTATATAAAATTATCATCTCAGTAAACATCTACCTACCAAAGAAGCAAGATCAGACCTCGTCAGTCAAATACCCTGTTCTTGTTTCTGACATTTTCTCTGTTTCTTAATCAGAACCAGGTGACAACACTTGGACAAAGGTTTAAATTCTTGTCTTCCAGAAGATTGTCCTATGATTCACTTGTCTTTTTCTCCAATTTTCTGTCTTGTCCTCTCTGTTGTTGTGACAATATATCATTAGCCAAATCTTATTTAATTAAAGAACGTTTCTGTTATTTCACCTGGTCTGATTGTTAATACTATTTCCTTTCTGTTTTCAAAAATCAAAAGGAACATTATCTGAGATAGATCCCTATATTATATTCTCCTTCTGTCTGTAAATATCATAAGCAGAAGGGAATTTGATGAAGCAATGTGTTTTTGTGGTCATTACCTGCTCCTTAAACAAGGAGGTTGCTGTAATGGCTGGATATTCCCTTTGCTAAATAAAAGGAAATATCAAGGTTCTGGACAAAAAAAATGTTTTAGAGATCAATGTCAGGGGAAGAGAGCCTTCAGAATAAATGTCTATTATTTACCATTCTAAAATGTTCTCTTTCACAACAGGTCTCACATCAATCCACATTCTATCATATCACTACTTCACTGCTTTATTTTCAGTCCCGTAACCTTCCCTTGTAGCAGAACATTTTTTTCAAGGCTTGGACTTAATACCTGCTTAATTATGATCATATTGTTAGTATTACCTAACTACAGGAAGTCTGTGACGTTTTTCAGTTCTGATCCATCTAGTATTGCTTTTATTCAATCCTTTACTGAGAACAAATTATTTTACAATGAGAACCTAGAGACCCATTTATATAGCAAGTCATTTATACTTCAGATAAGGCCTTATAAGAACTCTGATGAGTTCAGACTATAATATTCTGAACTCTGATGTATTCTAGGCAACACTGCTCAAAAGTACCATACCTTCTTAAACACAATAATACACATTCGATGATGATAGAATAAAAAAAATGGAAAAAAAACATTTTTCAATTTTGGGAATATTTCTTTTAGCATATGTATATTTTATAATGCTACTCTAAAGAAAATATAATACAGTATGTAGGTTTTCAGTTGTTGTCAGTGTATTTCAAGAACAATTAAAATGTTTTAATAAAGATTGCATAATATGTAACAACAAACGTAAACCAAATTAGAAATATTGTATGTTACAATATATTGCATGTTATAATGTATTTCTAATGTCTACCTAGTAACACACCAGCTTATGTACTAAACACTTTTGCAAGATGTGCTACATCCAAAATGTTTCCAGGGCACCATTTTTCAACCTGCAATCACTGACAAGTTTTGGAAGTTTTTTGTCCTCCGGAAATTCTTTTCATGTTAACAACCCAATTTTCTTCAGGTGCTCTGGTGTCCTCTGGAGTTGTGGTACTGGTACTGTAGGTTAATTGGCTTCTGGGAAAACTGGCCTCGGTGTGAGTGTGGTCATGTTTGTATCTGTGTGTGCCCTGAGATGGACTGGCGTCCCATCCAGGGTGTACCCCGCCTTGCACCCATTGCTTGCCAGGATAGGCTCTGGCTCACCTGCTAGAAGATGGATTGATGGATTTTGAAAGCTTTTTTACTCTAGGAAAAAACTTGTTCCCTCTCTTTTCTTCCACCAAACACCTTCTTAGCATTTAGCGACTTTTGAATTTGATACAATTTCTTCCAGAAATTAGGGAGAATTTAGGGGTCCACTTGAACATTGTACTGTATCTGGAAAATCGATCCACCAACTAGGAAGAATCCCTGTGAGGTTTAGTCCAAACACTTTAACCAAAACTTTTTTTTTGCTTTCTGGGGTTCCTACAGTATGGTTTGCTCTTAGTAACAGTGGTTATTTGTATTTATTTTGGACCAGGGCGTTGAACAGTAATGGCTGTGTGCTGTGGGCGTACAGTATGCAATGCAATTAGAATGTGAGTGCATTGATAACATCTTGCTAGTAGAAAAAATGCATTTCAATAATGCAAAGCAACCCTGCATTGCATGTAGCTCACCTCTATCTGGAAACAGTAGATGACATACAATGGGCACACCTTTAGATGCTGGGTGTGTGTTACTTTATGCATTAATGTACAGTTCAGTAACATTCTTCTGAGCTGCAATTAATCCCTACTATTGAGCTGATATATAATTATTTCATAAAAAATACATTGCAACAATACACTGTAAGTGAATTAGTTGTTATTTTTGTTTTCTGAATTTAAAGATCATTGTATTGCTAGGACCAAGTCAAAATGGTAGCTCACCCACACATGACAAATTCTACATCCAGAACGTGATGACAACTCTTCAACTGGATCTTCTTCACAGAAAGCCTCCATCAGACCCCATGTTTGGGATCTGTAATTGGTGGATAGGTCATTGCTTTTATTTAACTTCCGAACAAAACAGCACCCTAGATATTTCTCCCCCTCCTCACTTTAAGGTTAAAGTAAAAATTTCACGATCCTTTAAATACATGCTTGAACTAAAGTCTAATAACTACTTTAATTTAACCTAATATTTATCTAAATCTATTTCAGTGATATTTGTACACTACACCTCCCACTTTAGATGTGAGTATATTCCCACTTTAAGAACTACTCACAGCTGTTTTAACTTTTTTTTCTGATACAGCTTTGAGCTTTTATTACATAGTATTGAGAAAGCTTAGTAGACCTTAGTAGACCTATATTAAATTCAGCCAATAGCTCATCTTGATTCCTCTGTATATAACTGTCTGATCTCATAGTCCATATTCTTTATTTTTGTCTTTATAGAGAAAATAACCATTAGTATTCTACATGTGACCTGATGAAATTTAATTAAGGAACTTTCTTTTATTCCTCTTCCACAGAAGATATATTAAAAACATAAGTAGTATGCAGAACGTTTACAAAAGTTGTTAAGACTCACCATATAATGTTATTCATATTTAGTAAGATCAAATATTAACAGTTTCATCTGGTCCAGAAAGGACAGAAAGAAACTCTCTGTATTGTGCCTGCTATGATGAAATTTCATCAGTCCCACACAGATCCTTATACAATAGTTGTGAATCATAAGACACCAACCAAGAGTGTTCAGTGAGGAGTAGAATTAATCAATTTCCCTTCGGGATCAATAAAGTCTTATCTTATCTCATACCTCCACACAAACGTATAATAACAGTGGGTTTTGACTTTGACAGGCTATGAGCACAGTACCACCAGTGTACCACCCTGTGTCAACTCCATTTGTTAATTTTATTTAAACAAGTTCCTGTCACCTTGTTCTTATCCAGCTCTCACCTGTGGAATAAAAACATGAAACTAAACAGGATGACATAAAAAAAGTACCATCCTTTTTCAAATAGATTACTTCAGTTCAGTTCAATTCACTTTATTGTCATTCTTCACCTATACAGATGTACAAGAGAGAACGAAATATAGTTTCTCCTGGCCTGAGATGCACAAAACACTACAAACAGTCAGCATAATGTCACAGTACAACACAAAAGAACACACACGAGGTGGGGGGACCGAGAATCATTAGCAACTGTTGAGGTAGTATTGGTATATAAGTAAAAAAAACAATGTAAAGAGCAGATGATGAATAGATAAATAAATAATTAGGTATTTAGATGTAAGTAGTGATGTGAAAATAAGCATTCTGAAATACAGGGCAGGAGAGCAGGAGTCAAGTGCAGACAATAGTGCAGGATATAGTCATAACATGACACGGCAGTGAGACAGTGTAGATGGCACAGCAGTGGGTGGTTGTTCAGCAGGATAAATAGAGAGAGCAGCCATACCTAGAATTTCATGTAAGAGATTTGCAAGGGTTCGTATTACACATGCCAATGATAAGCCACAAGGTAAGTTGTAAGTAAAAACTTGTAAGTATTGAATGTAACATGGTGTCTCGATGAATCATCCAATTTCATGTCCGACCTGGAATATAACTTGCCTCATGCTAAGTCAGCAAAGAGATCATCAAACATGAAAATGGGGTTTGAATGAAAAATTGTTTACTCCCAATTTCTGGTCACCACATAACCATTATGATCTGGTTTGGTTTGACAACTGGACTCTGAAAAGTGCAAGGTTTGGATTATTCCAAGATTTTCCAATCTGCTCAATCCAGCTTCTACTTCCCCCCAAGTGCCAAGAGTAAAACACTGGTCTAGCCTTGAAGAAGCAGGGACTTGAATCAGTTTTAGCTTGCTTGCCTTATGATTTTTCAAGCTCCTCCAAGAAAACACGTCATGTAACGGTAAAAGTATTTTGCTTCAACTGTATGCTAACTGAAAAATGAATCAGAGAGGTGGTATAGTTTAATGACTGACAAGAATTGGGTGTGGTGGATTTCTTTTCCTCTGTCTTTTTGTTTGCTTTGTCATTCCCAGCTATGGTCCACACCCTAGAGTTGTCAAATCCTGAATCTGCTAATTGATGGTTACCTAGGAAAAACAATGTGAAGATTGCTGCCATTGTCCCCTAATTTATTTTCCAAGTCTAGGTCCACTCCCTGACTGTGTGGGAATAGACAAGAGCCTGTGACAAGTGTTGTCAGTAGATTAATTGAATCAGAAGGCCAGACCTCCTAAATATAAGAAGCAGCCATATAGAGATTTTCTAACTGAGCCTTTCCAGACCAGGAAGCAGACACGTACAGTAGCTGGATTTTTATTTCCTGGGACAAGCTGCTGTACTTTGGCATAATGGTTTTCAAAGGAACAAGTAATAGGTTTATTCCATGCTGAAAAAAAGAAGAAAGAGAACACAACGTTTCAGCCGTGGAGCCTTCTTCAGGTGTGAGAGAGACAGGGCAGTAGGCAAAGGTAAAGTAGCGGGAGAACAAAGGTTGGGAGGGAGGAGGAGTGAGAGGCGGGAGCAGGGGACAGAAAGAGAGGCCAATCAAGAGGTGTGAAGTCAGAATGGGTGCAGAGAGGTGTGAAATGAAACTTCCAATGAATGGAGAAAATTTAAAAGAACAGTAGTCTGTCGTTAAGGGAAGGGAGAAGGTGTGATCCTAGCTGCAGAATAATTTTAGTTTCGGTGGTCTTTCTGATGTATGAGTTCGGAAAACCGTCTTTGAGAACACAGACGGAGAGATTAGAGTGGTCGTGGCCGTCAGAAGTGAAATGAGAAACAATGGGCTTGGAGAGATCTTTAATCTTTACAGCCCTGACGTGTTCTCTGAAACGGTCTCCGAGTCTCCTTCCTGTTTCTCCAATGTAGATGGCTGGGCATTTACTGCAAGAGATACAGTAAATAAGGTTGCTGGAGGTACAAGATGCTGTCTGGGTGATCCGGAATTGTCCTGAGGGGCCTTGAATGAGTGTGGTGGTGGCTGTGTATTTGCAGGTGATACAGCGAGCTCTGTTGCAAGGTAATGGTTTTCATAATGGTTTTCAGTTGAGCAGTGCAAGGATCTAAAAGGGAAGTATCTTTTTCCTCCCTGGTTCTGGTTCCGCCTGGGTAAGCGGAATGTCATTGACATTAGAGTTTATTTTTCAGCTTCCCACACTATGCAGTTCTCCTAGTTATATGTACAGTATGTTGTTTTCATATTTCATATTTCATTTTTGTTTGTATGGGTTAACTTACCATTGCTGTTGGCTTAAATGCTGTGTCCTTCTGTCAGTGACATTACAGTTGCTCACTGGACTTCTATCTAGGTATATTTTATTTTATGTACAAAAACATAGCTCAAAAGGCTTGTCCTTTCCTTTTCTACAAGCTGAACTGAAAACTGGGCATATAGCGTACAGGGGCATCACTAACACATTTGACTCAAATGAATTGGCCTATACAGTGTCTCACTAATGGTATTGTGTTTGTGGTTAATATCCAAGTTTGAGGAAATGAAATACATACTGACTCACAACAGCAGTTGAAGCACCCGTTCAACTTCCATCTTCACCTTTTTTCTGTTCCCTTGTAGTGTAAAAGCCATAAAATCAGATTTGAAGAGCATTCATGTATAGAATAGGAATTCAATTCATTGCTGTGTACAGTTTCCTTTGACCCAGTTAAGTGAATCTCTGTTTTGTTATGTATTTATCGCTTTTTTTGCCCCACCTCACCTGATGTCCTTTCTTGTAACATGGAACATCACTTTCAAACACGGAACTGTTTATATAAGTACAAAGTGATTTTAAAATAGCTAGAGTAAGACATACAATTGTGAATTAGGGCAGTAACATTTATTCATAGGACAGATCCTATAGGTACAGTATAGATATATTATACCTAGGTATGTTAAAGACATAAAGGGAAAAATTATAAGTTTAACATTTTTAAGTCATGAATTGTGTAGTTTAAATTCAGTGGGGTCAATGATTTGGAGTTAATTAGTGTAATTAAAGCTAAATGTAATCCTTTTAAATTATTAAACTGACCTTTTAGAATGTCTTCTGTAGAACTGGTTTGGCAGTAGCATTATGTCTTTGCTCCCTGGATTTGTTATAGTTGCTCTGTCCACAGCAGGACACAGGACACAGGTCATGTAAATATGAATGAGTGTTGAATTTGTATTGTAAACATGAGAGTTTGACCCACCCACCAGTATCTGTAAATTATAAACCCAGTATTTAGTTTACTGATTGCCAGAGGCTCCATGCTTCAACCCAGTGGAAACCCTATCTAATAAGGGGTTTTTAGTAATCAACTGGGTTCTGATTGAGTGCAGGCCTCAGCCTGGATTACACACAGTTCCAAAAGGCCATTAGGGAATGTTCCCAAACCAGTCCTTGAGATAGTTTGCTTATATTTTCCAGCTGTGTTCTCAGCTGCTTCACCAAACGAATGTATAATTTGTAATTCTAATTTAAAATTACACAACTTATTTTAATAAATTAAATAGCCCAATTAAGAATTCTGTTGGAAACAAAAATCAGGGTTAGTAGATAAAACTTTTCATACATTGCTAACTTCTGTAACTTTTTATTTATTAAATCACAGAGCTTTTCATAATCTGCGGTATAATTCAATTTCTTCTTAATGAATGTTTTTGTCACCTTGTAGTCCATAGGTCTCCAGCCTTGATCTTCATGGGTTATCTTAGTCTTAAATCTTCAGTAGTTTAACACCTGTAGAGAATGATTCAATTGATGATGATGATGATGATGATTATTTTATATATATAATAATATATATTGATATATAACACTTTTGTGGACATTGCACTCAAAGAACTTTACAGGTAATGGGGAGTCCACTCTAACACCACCAATGTGCAGCCCCACCTGGATGATGTGACGGCAGCAATAGTGCACCAGTACGCTCACCACACACCAACTATCTGTGGGGAGGAGAACAGTGTGAGGAAGCCAATTCATAGAGGGGGATTATTAGGAAGCCATGATTAGTAAAGGCCAATGGGAAATTTGGCCAGGACGCTGAGTAAACACCCCTACTTTTTTCGAGTACACCCAGGTATTTTTAATGACCACAGAGAGTCATGACCTCCATTTTACGTCTCACCCGAAGGAAGGTGCCTTTTTACAGTATAGTGTCCCCGTCACTATACTGGAGCATTAGGACCCACACAGACTGCAGGGTGAGCACCCCCTACTGGCCCCACTAACACCACTTACAGAAGCATCCTTAGTTTTTCCCAGGAGGTCTCACATCCAAGTACTGGCCAGGCTCACACCTGCTTAGCTTCAGTGGGTTGTCAGTTGTGAGTTGCAGGGTGATATAGCTGGCAAAACAATGTTAATTAAAAAACCTAGAACACTGGATTGAGAACAAAAACAAATCAACAAGCGCAAACCCAGCAATGCAATGTTTGATTTCCTCCGATTTATATTTTCTTTGATTTTAATAAAGGACTAGGTTTGGAACACATTACTGTAACCCCAGGCTACTCAAGATACAGCCCTTCCAATCCATTATTCCAGTCCTGTAGTACGACTAGGCCTCTAATTGTTACATCAGTACTGCCAATTACAGAAAAGAGAAGGTGGATGTTACAAACTTCTCCAAAGCCTAGTGGCATGTCAGTAGAATGAGTAACTCTGAGGTAACCTGCTCCAGTTTTCCCCAGTCCCTGTTTGAAGTTAAATTCCCCAATACAGTAATTATGTAACCTCTTCTTCATTGACACTGGTCTTTAACCTCTTCTACATGGACAAAGGTCAGGGGTCCCATACCTTGGATTAGGAGAGCTGCTCTGTTGATATACATTTGGAGACAATTAGAGTCATGTTATTAGAAAATATAAGTGCCAGACTCCATGGTGACAAGTTTATAGTACCATCTAACATTTGTTCCAAACAAGCGCTCAGCTACTTTAGTGGATTAACTCAAAGAATTGAATGTCCATTGTGATGATTTGTTAAAAAGGTTATGTAGGTAATGTGTCAGGACTGATCAGCTATCAAGTGTAAAAAAAAATAAGTACTATAAATGTTTAAGTCTAATTTACATGGGTGACATGGTTGTATAACTAGTATGTGTCTACTGTGTGATCCAGATATTTCTATCCAATAATTATGTGTTATTTACAGGTTAATTTTGTCTTGACAAGGTTGTATTTTAAAGGTTTAATACTAAGTTGTGAACTGGACTGGAATGGGTGTTACAGTTTGAAATAGCATGACTATCTCTTTGTTAAGCTTTGCCCGTGTTTCGGTGACACCCCAATTAAACATGGGTGGGTTACTGTAGTTTAACAATCATTTTTAGAAATGTAGTTTTTTTCAATGCCTAATATGTGTACAAAGTTCAAGTTCAAATAGTCTTGATACAGTGAAGAAAAAAAAAGATTTGAAGGCAAACGGATTATACATGCTGTAGCAGTAAAAAATCCTCCTTACAGTATCAGAAGCTATGGTATTTGACCAGGTATTATACGATTAAAGACATAATAAACTGAAAAAACCCTTTATTTTCATTCACTGTTCATATATTGCATAGCTTGACTTTCAGAGCCTACAGCAGTAAGCTCACCTCAAACAAGCACACATTTAATTTGAATCACTTTTGATTTTTAAAGAAAGAAGGATAAATAAGGGCTTTTAATAAATTTAAGTATGTTACTATTCATAATGCAAATATATACAACTATTGAATAAAATGCTGATATTCTAAATTTCATGTTTGTCCCTTCTTTGCTGATTTTGTCTGTACTGGACCTTGCTCTATCTTTGTCCTTCACTGTGTGAGTTACTGTATTACATTGAGAATTTACTGTATGTGTCCTGCACTTTGTTGACAGCGCTAATAGATGTAGTGCTACTGTATATAATATTTCATACTTATCATATGAGTTTATAACATTCGGTCATTTTGTATAATTATCCCCAAGAACTTAACATTGTTGTATATTGTTCACTTCTAGTACTGCAAATGAAAAAAATAAACTCTTCACTTGTGTTTGCTCTAGCTTCTGACAGCAACTGGAATCTGTTCTTTTTTCAGTTGTTTATTTTGCTTCATTGTTTTCTGCAGATGTTCTGCTGTGGGAGATAGTTATAATGTAATTTCAAACACAGATTTAGTAATACTTTCTATTAAAAGCAAGTTTATTGTACATTGCAAAACACAGCACTCTTTATCCCAAGGTTATATCCTCCCAGGGTTTGCAATGCTGACTAGGGATACCATTTCTGAAATTGTTGCTGAGGCAAAAACAGTCTTCTTCCTCACAACCTCAGTCCTCACCACAAACATCCTCGGTTTTCCTGAATCATCTCATGCAGAACATTCTTGCAAATGGGAGGCGTTGTGTGGGGAAGACCTTGAAACTCAGCAAAGGCTTTGAGACAAAACTACTACCAACCTCACAGAGATTGTTTTCATCTTCTCTCAGCTTAGTAGCTACAGTATGACTGTAATTCACAACACATCTCACTGTTCTGAAGCCAGTCAAGGCCTGAGGTTCTCCCTTTTAAATGACAAATTTATACAAAAGTGTATACAAATATCTTTTATTTTTTTCATTAGGTCAATTTCTTTGCTTTTGAAAATGTAACACATTCTGTGAAAGGAAATCACATATGGTCTACATCTTTGGCCATTTAAAGATTCATTTGTTTCAGTTAATTTCAATTACACTATATTTGCCAAACCTTCTTTCTAATTGCTTAACAGTAAACATTAAACGCCCTTGTAGTTGTTTGTTATTTTATTTAACTACCAGCAACTAACCAGGAAAACAAGATTACTGTAAATATTCATAAAACTAGTTTCTGAAAACAAGTTTGTATTAAGGGTCTCTACATATAAACTCAGTATAGACTCAATACAAATAGTATGTAACTTTGCAATGCACCTATACAATAAATATTGAAAACGTACAGCAACCTTATTTGTAATTTTTTTTGTGTTATACATTACAGAAATAATAGTAACAACATGAGTGAGAACCTTTTTAATTTACATCAACTTTTTAACATCTAATTAAGTTTTATTAATACATCACTAGCACCTGGAATTATGCTGTTCAAGCTTACGACAAAAACGACAAGTGACATCTTTAAAGATGCTCCACTCCAGATTTATGTCTCTTAGTAAACTTTGTTGAAAAATATGGTCCTATTCCTCTAGATATGAAGTCCTAATGTGATCACCTTAAGAACAGTATTCCTAGTATACAGTACAATAGCTGGCATTGGAATAAGAATGAATATTTGAGCTACAGCTGGTTTCTTCACCACCGATACACCTTTGCATTTCACCTGAGGAGAAATGTAAACTTACTATAAAACTATTAAAGACAGATGTTGCTATATTAAAAATGTCTTGAGAAATAGATTGAACTAACAGTTAACACGATACTTACTTAAAATACAGTGCTGTGAACATGAAGCATTTCTAGTGCACTTTGAAATATGTTCTCTTACATTATCTTCGGGAATTTATCAGTAAATAAATTTGGATCAGTGCATTTTAAAGTATTTTACTATGGTTAATTTTTGTTTGGCTGGGCATTCATTTCATCAAGGTTACATTTGCTGCACTCTACTGTATCTGTATACAATATTTACCAGTCACTTGGTAAGCCCTACCAATGTGATTGTCCTAGCTGCTACAAAAACTCAAACAATGGCAGCTGCTCATATTACAGTGCCTCTGGAATGCCTTATATCTACCTCCTTTCTGACACCCTGCAATTCTGCATTGATCAATAACATTGAATATGATAGCCAAGTAATGTGTATGAACCTCTTGATCCTTTAACACAAAAATTGATTTGTTTAACACTTCAAATCGATTTGTTTGTGGGTGTGCTGGACTTTACATGAGGAGAGAGACTTAAAACCTGTTTTCTCTGCCTTTTCTGAATTTCCCACTCTATTTTTGAAATAGAAGAAACAAAACTCCCAATGTTCTATAATTAAAGGGGCATTAAAACAGCCTTCAGGGACTCTTTGATTACCATTGCGATTGACTTATTTAACTCAAGTTCTTTCTGTTACTAAGAGAAAAAAGCAATATAAATATTAACTGCATTTTTTTAAAATTACACCCACGGTGTTCTCTATACATGGTATATGGGAAAAAATCTGTCTGTCAGACAGAATCAAGGGGATTAAATATCAGTAATCTGTCTAGAAGAAATCCTGCCAAATTAGTGAGTGACTCTCTTTTGAATGTCAAACCTACACATTTTTAATTCTAATATATTTTCCTTTTATTCAATCCTTCAGTTATATATCAATTGGATAAACATAGATTAAAAATGCTGCCTCATAGTATTCTGAATGTTTGCCTCACTTTAGAATTTTTCATAATGTTTCTCTGTATTTGAATTCCAAGTTGTCTTCCAGGATGCAATTGAGAGGAATCTTGGGCATATGGGGTATACACTGTCCTTCTTGAGAATAGAAGCAAAGAATTACAAAGACACATTCTCTTCATTTTCCATTTACTAAGTATTTGTTTCCCTTTTAAACATGTGATATGTTGCTCTGGGGTGAGAAAGGGAGATGTGATGGAGAAGCTTCCTACCTGAGATCCCACTCCTCAGATCAGCAATGACTTCACAGGAGACAAATGTCCCCAACTCATTCAATAAAATCATTCATCAGGTTACATCCTCTGGTCTAGCTGTGGCCATTTCAAACCTGGGCTGTGTCATTGGGCCACTGTGACCAGGATTCCCTTACTGGTATCACACCACAGTTGGTTGATGGGTTTGACAGTGTTTGAATCATCAAAGATAACCTCGGCTTTTTCTTGCAACAGTAACCCATGAGTCTTTCAAGGTGCTTTAGGGCTCGTAAGTATCACTAATGAGAAATGCGACCATGCAGTTGATTCTACTCATCTTATAAGGAACCATGTCAAATGATGATCTAAAACAATATATTGAAGCTGCTTGATTAAAGGGGAACTACAACGCTACTTTTAAATTTCGAGGTTAAGATGAATCGACAATGATGAGAGCATTTCAAACCACACTACAACTCCCAAGTACATGGTTACATGTAAAACCTCCAATTTACATTGATTTACAAGTTTCAATGTATGTGTAGCACCATGTTGCCATCATTGTCTGTGATTCAGAACAAGGCAACAAAACATCTGGTAACATGAAAGCATCCCTATTATAAATCTATTGCAATAAATAGATTTACAATATTTAGAAATATTAGAAATAAAGCAATATAAACATGCTTTAGACCAAGCAGGTTTTGCTACTATATTAATAAAATGAAAAATATTTTCATTAAACTGACATATACAAGGCAATATGTTTTTACATACTTTTAAATATTGCAAAAAATCAACCTGCCAAACAACTAAAATTCACTCATAATAATTAACTTTATTAGGAGACCGTGATTCTCATGTGCTCTCGCTCACCAATGGTTTCTCTTCTGCCTGTGGCAACATGGCCTATACTGTAAACAGGTGCCAGATGAGACGTAAAACTGAGGTCCTGACTCTCTGTGGTCATGAAAAATCCCAGGGCGTTTCTCGAAAAGAGTATGGGTGTAACCCCAGTGTCCTGGCCAAATTTCCCATTGGCCCTTACCAATCATGGCCTCCTAATAATCCCCATCTATGAATTGGCTTCATTACTCTGTTCTCCTACCCACTGATAGCTGATGTGTGGTGAGCGTTCTGGCGCACTATGGCTGCCGTCGCATCATCCAGGTGGATGCTGCACATTGGTAGTAGAGGAGGGGAGTCCCTATTACCTGTAAAGCGCTTTGAGTGGAGTGTCCAGAAAAGCACTATATAAGTATAAGCAATTATTATTATTATCCAATACCATGTTACCATAAAGAAACCCATGTAGTTAACTGCTTTAATTTTATTCTGAACATTAAGCAAACTCTCCAAAATGCTCAAATAATTAAAAAATAATGTTTCTGAATAGAAGTATGGAGTGGAAGAGATATTGCCATAGCAGTCTTACACCAATTGGTGACTTAGGATGGCAGGTCACTCCCCATATGTTTCAAGGAAATGTAGTTCAGACCACAGCTCCCATCTTGTTTGAACCTATTGTCCTCTCAAAGAATTATTCTTATAGTTAACATTCACACCCACTGGTGGCAGTCTTGTTCATCAGCACCAGTGGGACATGGACACCAGAGTCCAATTTGATCAAATCCAGTCAATTTCCCATCCACCCTCACTCAGGCTTACTGTGAGTATTTGCATGTCTGACCCATCCTAAAGAACAATGAGGCAATACAGTCCCCCTCTCGTTTTTTTCCCTTGATTGACCTCAAGAATACCCACAGCCTTTATTGCCCTTCTTGACTGTCTTCAAGGCGAACCAATTCAGCCTGCAGAGGAAACCATGCCCTGAATATGTGGCACCCGTCTGTCTGTTGACACTGGGGCAGTTTAAAAAGGAAATGGTATTTCTACCCAGAGTGCATAGGAGAGAAATTTTGCTGACGGACAGTGTTAATTTTCTCTCCCAAGACATTCGATCGCTAAGGTCACTCTGGCCAATGTTTCAGGGTCAATGGCCTGTTTGGGATTTTGTTTTAATTCTGAAATACAATATTTAAACAGCAACTTCCAAGATTCATCAGAGATTAAAACAGTTAAACATTTCAAATGAATCTCAAAGCACTCTTGTATTATACCAAATATAGGTATGCAGCTGTGAGAGTAAGAGAGAGACTATTTTATATTCAAATATGTATGAAGTAAAAAAAATGCTTTCATACAGACTAGAAACATCTGCAGTAACTACTGTCATATCTGTCTTACCACAGTGTGAGCAATTTCAAAACATACAGTAAGTATTTTTCTTTCTCTTGCCATATCTGAACACTGATTGAGGATATTATACAGATTACAACTTTAACTTTATCACAGTCATGTAAAGAGCTGTGGTGAGAATCCAGTGGTTTAATTGGCAAAGCTTTGAGACTACACCAGTACCAAGAGTCATTTTATTTTATATATTTTTATTACCAATTTCAAAGGCTCCAGTTTATGACAGTAAATTAAAGGACAGTTCCAGACATGAACCAAGTGTGGGCAGAGAAATTAAAATTAATTAAAAAAACATTTTTAAATTAAATTCAGACTGTAGATAAAAATAGACCCATTTATAAAGGGAGGATCTTTGTACAATAAAACTATGGCTGTTTATTTGAATTAAGAGAATGCAGGGATACTGTGGTTTACACAACTATTTATTACACAGCTATTTGTGAATTCCATTACAACATTCTTTTTTATTTGTAATGATTTAAACATATTTTCAGTCCTTCTAACACTAAAAGACCATAAGACAATAGTGAGGTAAAGTTTGTTTTGCAGTCAAGGGAACCCATATTGTAGCTGTGCATGTAGTAATGCACAATATTTAATGGCATACATACAGTAACAATCAACCTTAATATAGTGCCATAAGAAGGAAAGAAAATAACTTGAGTAGTTTTTGGGTTGTGACGAAGATACATCTTTAATCAATGATAAGGGAGCCAGGGGAAAGTTCCGAAGCAGGAATACAGAATGTGTGAAAAAATAGGGTTGCTATTATCCATTTGAACAAGACGCAAATCAAGGAAGTCAAGAAGTATAATTATAAATAATTAATCTATTTTCCAATTGCTTCTTCCAATACAGGGGATACAGAGCCTATCCCAGCAAGCAATGGGCACAAGTCACAGAACACACCACACAGCATACAGGAGACCAGTCCATCACAGGGAAGACACACAAACAGACATATTTATATGAGAGCCAATTTTTCCAGAAATATTTTTAATTCACCCATGTGTTTTTGCAATATGGGAGACAACCGGAGCGCCCAGAGGAAATCCACACAAACACAGGGAGAACATATGAAGTCTACATACTGTAGATAGCATCCCAGGTTAGGATTTGAACCCAGAGCCTCCATACTGCCCAAGTAAAACTTGTATTTAACAACACCCATTAATTGAAGATTATTATATTTCTAGCTGTAAGGAATGATTTCCATTTTATTCTGTAGGGAAAAAATGTTTTTCCAACTTTACCCTCATAGTGGGTTCCCATCATGAAAACTATCCAAACTGGAAGTACTGCAGGATTAAATTAGGAACTATTAAAAGAAAATAGACAAGGACAAGGAAAGAAGAAAAAACTGTATCAACTCAGCTGTGGCCGCTGAACTGAATATTTGCTCAAGTGTATTTCTTATGATCCCTTTTAATAATTTGGTGGGGGGTACTTGTAAGGTGAAAAGGAGTGTGTTCTTTTTATTTTTATTTGGAGGCAAAATATCTTTGACCAAATAAATATTTGCCAGATATAAATCACAGCACATTTTTTGCCTATGGGTTTTGTATTAATAACTATAGTCTTAGTGTTTGATGACCTTTAAAATATAATTTGCATTACAATATTGGTGAGCATAATCTAATATTGCCAGTGAGACACAGAAGTCTTCTGTATTTGAGCAACCCCAAAGTTTTGCAAAGGTCATTTAGTTACTTTCTTAGTTTGGTGTATTCATTCTTTGTACTTTGCTTTGTATCTTAAACATCTGTTTGGTCTGAAGGAGAGTCAAAGGGGGAGGATCATTAATAACACTACTGGTGTCCTAAATTTGAGACGGTGCTCAATAACACTCACTAAATATTTCAAAATGTCCATAGATAACATTTTGCCAAAACTGAAAAGGATATAAAAATGGAAATAGAATAGGCTCAATACATGTTATACTTTTAGTGACACTAGGTCTAAGACACTTACAGCAGTGTGAGCAGCATTAATATTTTGATGGGTTCATGCATTCCATTGAGGTAAAGTATGAAATAAAAACATCACTGTAGCTGAAAGACCATCTGAAAAGAGACACCTGTCAATCCTTTCGATTCTGAGGACTGACAGCTGCGCTCCTCTCAGATGGTGATTTGTGCTCCTTTCCTAGCAGGTGTGTGCACTAGCCAGGAAACAGGCCTGAGACGTTATGTAGGAGAGCTCTGTAGTAGACACCAGGTTGTGAGTGAGTGAGTCTTATTGACTAACTGTCAGAGATGAAAGAGCCACAGAGGAGTATTTTGTGTAAAAACTAAGAATATTTTTAATAATTTAAATATTGTTTAAATGTTGTTGTACTTGTATTATCATATCCAACCAGTACCAACCACATACTGTACATTTCTCTTGAGCTGTGTTTCATTGATGTGAGTAAGAGAAATTACAGCACCCTTCCACAAATCCAAACTAAACCTGACTATCATTTTAAAATGAAATCTACAGTTTCTTCCTCATAGTTCTTTGGTCCTGGTTTAAATTCCAGCGTGCAGAGCCTTCTACATGGAACCTGCATGTTTTCCAAGTGTCACTGTGAGTTACGCCTGGATACTTTCATCTCAAATACATGCTGGTTCAACTTAATTAAATGCTTATGCTTCCAGAATTGATGTGGCCAGTACAAAGTTTAAGTGGCTTTCTGTTAATGGATAGATGACATTTTAGGTCACAAAAATGATTAAAAAGTAAAATAAAAATGATCTGTTTTGCTAAATATAAAACATAAACAAATACAAATACTTAAAAGCACAATAGGCTACTTGTTTAATAAATTAGTGCCATAAAAAGGTAACTCAAAGAGTTGAACCGGGAAATGAATGCTATAGTGTATATCCAGATACCAATATATATATATTTTAGTCAAATAAGAGTTCTTGTCAACCAGTAAGCACCTATAGGACCAATGACCACATGAGGCTGTTACATGCACGGCCAAAAGTTATTTTTATTGGCACTCAGTATCTAAAACCACACAGTGCATGCCTGTACCCAGCAAGGAACAGTATGCCTACTGTAATGTCAGCTGTTCATGAATGGGCACAAGTGATTCCTGAGAGCTGAAATCAACAGCGCCTCATTCCGCTATTTAAAATGCTCCTCCCTAAACAAACATAGCATGCAAACCTCACTATCAGAAAGATCTAACAGCACAGAATATGGAAATGAAAATGGTAACTTTGGTGTTTGTAATGATTTTAAATATGTTTTGTGTAATGGTATGAGTCTGCTTTTCACACAGAATTTTGTCCTGCTCCAGTGAAAGGTTCACATCTTCAAGATTTAAGATTTTTAATGCAGCTATGGCGGACAATCCGAAGAATGCAACTACTGATATTAGTCATTCTTTATTCATGGCAAGTTTTTGCTTTGAGAAAATATGAATACATTCTGTATATAAATTCTGTATATTCTTGAAATAAAATACTGTATATTGTATTTCAAGAAATAGAAAACTACAGGGATACAGAAAACTAGGAATAGTGGCAAACACTGATATATGAGATTCATCTAGATAAAGTGGGGGGAAAAGCAAATATAGAGCTTTATTGCCTTATATGTATGAGTGGAAAATTACTTTCTAATAAACTCTAATAAATGATTTTTTTTCAGTTCTTTAGTATTGAGATAGATTGTCTCTGGAACTCTTTGTATGGCCACAGTGGTGCATGATGATAAATCAGAGCTGACTGCTAAACTAATAGATGCTCAGATGATGCTTTTTATTCAGGGACTTTTCTGACTTCATGGTGAACCCACATTTTTTAGCTCTGAGAACATGTCTGCACAGTTGTCACAACTGAAGACTTAAGGTATCCTTTCAAATTTTACTGGAATGACATTGACAAAGCAAAACCAAAACAGCTACATCAAAGCCGCCTAAGGAATGAGGGAGAGTTTCTAATATAAGGGGAACTACAATATTTTAAAAGAAAATCAAACATACATCATAGAGCTACTCTTCTGTTCTTAAGTAATGAAATCTAAAAGGCTAGAGCTCACTCTTCTGATTATTTGTAAGAGTTTTTAGCTTAATGCAGGAAGAGTGTATTGGTTGTCTATGGTTGTGGCATATGTGGAAGAATGCACTCACTAAGAACTTTCAAACTTACTGTGGGAACCCATGTTTAAATGGGTCTTTCAGTAACAAGATCAATGAGAAGTGTTGAAGTCTCAGTCAAGCAACTGCTGTTTCCCATTGTGTGCTTATGTTAATTTTAAAAATATAAGAGTTTACAAACAAGAAGAGGCCATTCAGCCCAACTCACCTATTGTATCTGTTAGTTAATATTGATCCAAGGATCTCATCCTGGTGTTTCTGGAAATAAACCAGGGCTATCAACTTCAACAACATGTCTAGGTCTGGGTCTCAGCCTTTGACATGGTTCTCTAGTTGTAGGGATCTTCTTCTATCAATAGTAAAAGTCAATTACAACAAGAAGAGTTCTCTATTGATTAGACACCCCTGCCCAGACCTCTGAATTGATAGTGCCAGTGCTATCCTAAATCAATATCCTACATCAATTTGCTTTATGTTTCTAATATTGTAATATTTCTAATATTGCATAAATAGAGTTATACCTTTCTTTTGATGCTCAATATATATTTTAGGCAATATATTCAGACCACTTTACAACTGTATAAATCTGCATTTTGTAATATTTTGATGGATGGAGTTAAGTGTTTTAAATAAAGGGTCCTTTGTTGCAGCCTACTTTGCCCTTTATCTCCGAGTTTGTAAAATAAAATTTGCATGGAAAATAGTACTTCCTCTGCTTTGACTCCTCATATCCTACCTGTGCATTAACAGAGAGGCATTGCTCCCTTTTGCAAAACACATGTTCCACTTCCTATGCTTGTGAGCCTGCTACATGAGTAACAAACACATTTGTAAGGCCAGATAGTTTGTAAATGTCAGCTTTTGTACTATGGAGAGCATTGGTCTTTCTAAGGTTATAGCTACACTGAACTTCCTGAAGACGATCAGTGGTCCTGTACCTCTTTTAAACCTCAGGGGTATGATAATTCAGCACTGGCCAGAGATTGGTAGTGAGGGCAGTGCAGTTTCTCTTGCAATGCCTAGTTATTCACCTTCACTTTCTTTCCTGCACTCTTGTATAATTGTGTTGTCTGTGAACCGTATGCAGTGTGGCAACAAGCAAATTCATTTTTGCATGTGGAGTGACTTCCCACTTACTGCCCAGTAATAAGGGAGCTACTGTGTTTGAATGAGGTGCAATATGTTTGTTTATGTGTGTCAGTGTGACCCTGAAATAAGCTCTAAATGCATGTATTTTTATTATGCATTTACTTTATACTCGCATCCATCTAACCCTCTAAATGTTATTAACCTTTCTAACTTTAAGAAATGATCTAAAAAAATAAGTTTCATTTTAGAATGATTGTGAAGAAGAAGTATTGTGGTTTTAGAGGAAATGTGTTGGAATTCTCATTTGTTACCATGGGAAGAAGGAAAATTATGAAAACTTATGTGTAAAACGGGCATACTACATAAAACTTGTCCTGGACTGTACAGAATGATCATTCCAAACCACCAGAAAAGAGCTAACTCCAAGTACAGAATATATTTTTCATTCAATTTCCATACATCTTTTTCATATTGCACTATGAATATGTAATATACATAAATCTGAATATGAACAAGTAATAGGTTTATTCCATGCTGAAAACAAAAGAAAGAAAACACAACATTTTGGCTGTGGAGCCTTCTTCGGGTAAGCTTACACCTGAAGAAGGCTCCACAAACGTAATGTTGTGTTTTCTTTCTTCTCTTTTCAGCATGGAATAAACCTATTACTTGTTCCTTTGCAGCCTACGCATGCAGATGCAGCTACCCACCTGAAATATCTGAATATGTTTGTCCTGCGATGGACTGGCTCCTTGTGCAGGGTGTACCCTGCCTTACACCCGTTGCTTTCCAGGATAGGCTCCAACTCCCCCAGGATCCTAAATTGGATAATTCCAGTTAAAAAATACATGGATTGATGGATATATGGACAATGTTTGTACTGCTGTTTGATATGGGTGTAATAGCTAGAATGGGAAAACAGAAGTGGTCAAGAGTTTTTCTTCTAAAACGTATAGTGTTGAAACCATTAAGAAATTACCCTGATGTTAAAAAAAGGGTACACTCAATGGCTCTAATCAATTAAAGAGCCACCTTGTGTCTATTATGGCTCTGTTGTTTGCACCCCATTTTATTAGTAGTACATGCTGCACAGATGTAGACTTCACCAGTTGTCAGAAACACATTGTTTCAGGTCAGACATCTGGCTAGCTTGTGGCAGGAAGAACAAAGCCTGCCCAACTTGGCAGGACGTTTTCAAAGTTTGTGGATTCCCAGAAGGAAAATGGGTTTCCAGCACACTGCGAAATATGTATATAAATAAACAAATGAAAAAATTAGCGACATTACCACAAAGTGCACATTTTACATCAGGAAAGGAGCCCTGCTATAAAAATGCTTTCCCAGACTCTCTGGATTTGCTTTTCATATCTGTCAACTCACAAAATGGTAAAATACATTAAAATGGAGAGTGCTTTCATCTTTAAAGAGGCACAGGATGTCACACAGCTTGAAAACTTGAAGACCAGTTTTTCTGTTATGAATAATTAAGGTCTTTCCATGAAAGGCCTTTGAGCAAACCATGCTATATATATTGATTTTGTTTCACTTAACATGCTGCTCACATAAAATTTCCACAGGGCAGAAGATAATAAGTCTGATCTCTACATCAGATGTAATTCATAAAGCTACTGCTTTAATGTGGACATTAAAAACTGTAATTAACTTATGACTTTTTATACATCAGAGAGAATTTGTGCTCAGACTACCTAGAATTAATAATAGTCTTCACATAATGCTAGCATTATGAAGACTATAATTCATGTTAAAAATGAATAAATATCATCAACATATTTAAATGTATTAAACAAATGAATAACTCAATAATATTAAAATATTGTAGTGTATTTTTAGTTTGTTATGTATTTTATTCTTGTGGAAGCCAGACAATATTGCTTGTCAAGAAAGAAATCTTAATTTTTTTTTCTTAGATATCTACCAGTTTGCTCAGGAGTGAGCCCTAAGAGACCCACTAACAGTAAAGCAGTGTTCAAAGACGAATATTATGAGCTATAATCAGCAGAAGACACTGGTGATTTCCCTGCTTTAGTTCTATGCTCCTTTTTTAACACCACCTTCAGTAGCCTATGCTCACTGTTGAGACAGTGAAACATGTGATTAACTAATGGACTTCAGCTGTTTTCAGCAGCTGTGCAAACAGGCTCTTTCCTGTGCCCAGTTGCACTTCTACACTTTGATGAGGGATGTGTGCAGGGCCTCTGTTTCCTGACAGACTAATAAAGTAACTCCACTATATGTAGAAGCCAGTGTTCGTAAACCCTGATCTGCCGGTAGTGTTGTGTAACTCCCTTTGGTATATATTTTTTAATTCATTTAGAAGATGAAAACAGAATGTTTTAAGGAAGATTTTTGATTTGCCAACACTTAATGCACAGGGGTTCCTGGCGAACTCACCTGGTAAAGATGTCCGTTCAGTGCGGGCTGAGATTTGTGATCCAGAGTTTGTGAGTTCAAGCTCAGGTCATGTCACTAGCTCAGAGTGACCAGGATTCCCCAGTTCATAATTGACTCAGTGTTGCCAGGAGTTAGGGCTGGGGTTAGTCTGTCAGGGCTCTCTTGGCTCCTAGTGAAACAGAAATCCCCACTGGCTTGTGGTGGGGTGAGGGTGAGATGCTCCTCTCTGCCAATAGTCACAGAATCACCCATATGGAGCGGTGGTGCTTGTAGTGTCCTTGCGTCAATTTACAACCCAATGTGCCAGACTGGTTTCATGGACATCATGCATGTTCTGAGTAGTGGTTCATTAAGTTAGGTGGTTGGAGTAACTTGTATGCATTTCTTCATCTTTTCTGTCTTTCCTATGTGCTGGGACATAAAGATGGAACTGGCAATTAAAACTTAAAATAATGTGCAATGCACAGATGTTTAGCTTGCATTTAAATACCTATTGTTGTGGTAATCACAAAGATAATACCAAATTAAGTAAAATGAGTATAGAGCAGGATATTTTAGATGCTAATCAATCAGGAGTACTATTACTAAGCCTGTACAGTGAATAAAGGCTCCACTTTAAATTGTTTTTTAAATAAAAGTGAAAGGTTCCTGCATTGATTTTGGTACATAAGTCTTCAAGTGGAGTATTCCTATTTTTTCTTCATGCACTGATGAATATGAACACAATGTTTATGTCTATACTGTTTTCAGTGATGACAGGAAAGAGAGGAGGAGGTAGAGTAGAAGAGCAGGAAATTTAACTAGAAGGAACTGGTATTATCCCAGCATATACAAAAGGTATACAACAAGATTAGGAATGTTCTAGGCAAGGGGGGAAACTAAAAAAGGGTGACTTTACCTTTCTTAGCACAAACATGAAATTTCAAGTTGGAAGACATCACAGACAGGCAGGGTATTTAATTTTAACACAGCTTATCAGGGCAGTCAAAAGAGGTGGTGCTTGTATTCATCTGGTCTTTTCAAACCATGAAGATAATGTACACTAAGATGAATGAGGATGAGATAACCAGTTTGAAATTGTGGCCACAACATTGTTTTTGTTTAATTAAAGATCCTTGTTCTTCTGTGAGTTCTAATTAGCTCAACATTAAAATCACCCCAACCCACCAATCTGCCCCTAGGGTGGAGACATCCAAGAACTCCAAATATTAAAATTATAGTTAATGTAAATGAAAGGCCTTTTACATTTCTTTAAACTTTGTAGCTTTATTTTCCATACTTCATATAGTTCAATGCACTAATACTGTATATCCATCCATCCATTTTGTAATCTCTTCACTCAACTTTCCCAGAAGCCAATCAACCTACCAGTTTGTCTATGCACGGTGGGAGGAAACTGGAGTACTCAGAGGAAACCCATGCAAACATGGGGAGAACATGCAAACTCCACACAGATATTGTTACAAATGGGGGGGTTACAAAAATGGTGAAAATCAGATATAGACTGAGCAGTTTAGTCAATAAGTAAAATAGTCATTCATAACCCCCAATTTGAAAGTGATTTCTAGCAAAATACCCGAGCGGCTGGTATAGAGGCACCTGAATTCTGTGTTCTCTGGCACACCTTTGTTGAGTGGAGTAACAATCCAGGCACACTTGGTTAAACAAATATTTATTACAATGACAAAACACAAACTATACTACACACAACATACAACACACAAGTTACTTTATTTACAGTATTTGCAAACAAAGTGTTTCGGAGTTCTAACATTCTGGTCACCCAGAAAACCCCAGACTGCTACTAAGCATTAAACTCTTAATATGCCTACAGAGGCCACACAAGAGATGAGCTTCCTTCTAACTAAATACAATTCCACCTACAGTTAAATCTCTCTCTCTCTGCACCCCAGATGCCACAAAATAAATTGGAGCCTATATGCCTATCCATAAAAATGCACCCTAAGCAGGAAAGACATAGCTAACTGAGGTATCTTTTAGTCAGGAAACGCAAGCTCCTTAAAACACAGAAGGAAGCTCATCTCTTGTGTGGCCTCTGTAGCACGCTCTCTCTAACCAAGGTTCAAATACTTAGCTCCAGTCAGGTTTGGTGTGGATGATCATGAAATAGGGGCTCTCACCTGAAGCAAGCTTCAAGTCCCAACTCTTCTGTATTCCTCTATCTTCTCCTTGTTGCCTGCTTCTGGTTTCTTCTGTGCTCTTAATGTGATCTTATATTGTGTGTGTCTGTACTGCTCCTTGACAATCATCAATCCAGAACTTACCTAGGTATACTAAGGTACACTTTACAATTGTTTCTGCTCAAGGGACCCCCACCACAACCACCACCACCAGACCTCAGCAAACATCCTCTCTGCTTTGAAGCTAGAAGTGTTTACTCTTTCAAGTGTCACAAACTTTTTCTAAAATCTAAGAGACACTTCTCATTCACCTAAAGCTGTAACAATATAAAGGTATATAATTGACTCATAACTGAGATGTTTAATAAGCAGATAATTCACAAAACATTCTCTCACAGACCTGTCTAAAAGCTCATCCTTAATTAAATTAACAAGGACCCTTATCACTTCTCCACCTGATCTGCTGCGAATGCTGCACTTCAGACCTTAATGAAGTGGAACCCCTGCTGTATGTCACTTGGCTCAGGATCCTTTTGGATGAAAAGTACTGTATAAATGCATATTATTGGTCATTAATTATAATTAGTTCCTGATACTAACATTATTGGACATGAAAACAAGAGTTTTATTACTACCACTTCTAAACTAAATGTGTGGGTACTTAATTCATCAGGACAGAAAAAGCAAGCGATTAAGAATAATCCTTTCACATTATTACAGCTGTAGGTTACTCCTTAATATACTTTCCTGATTTAAAGACACGAGCAGTTAAAAGCAGAAAAATCGATGTTCCTCTAGCCACCCTTTTGATATCAAACCAAAAAATACATTTTATTCCAAATCTGTTTAACAGACGTTTTGTTCTAAGCTTTCTGTGACAGCTGTTTTTCTCTCTTTCATGAGGCATGTTGCAGAGCACTGCAGCTGTTCAGCGAATGTTCCCCTCCATTTACTATGTTCTGCTAACTCTAAGGAGAGGCAGATGTCCTAGGTGCTTCTGAAACAGCAAATGTGGCCTGTAGAAAAGACTTTAACAGATCTCACAGTTGTTAGTCTACTCATTTCTGGAATCTTCCTTTCAGAGCACTTGTGGGCATAATGAGTTTCTTTTTCCTTCAACTCAAAAAGCCATTTGTCTTTTGACAGTCTGCTAGCTAACTCTACAATACACTATCTCTATCTATCACTATCTATTGTTGTCTGTTGTCTTACCTTGCACATATCTGAAACTACAGGTATGTTATTTTTCCAAATATTGGATGAAAACCATTGTACATCTGCATATACCCCACTGTTTTCCTTATTAAAACTATTAAAATGTCATTGCACAGTTTGTTGTTTTGTAAGACCTTTAGATGCTGATTATGTCTATTTTGTCTCACAATACTTCCTATTGAGCTTTGCTTGGTCATAATTGGTTGTACTTTCTAACTATTCGCTCATCTCTGGATACTCCTTCTATGAGAATATAACACATTTTAGCTCCATTGAACATTGTATCTGAATTTGTAAGTTTTATGTCCTGTGGGATTTCTTATTGTGCTCACAATTTCTTCTTTTTGAGTAAACTGTCTTGACAAGTGTGGGCAGTGGGAGGGAATTTCCTGCTTCTAGGAACAGTCTCCATTCTTCAAGGTCACAAGCTTTCCATCCCATTTCATTTAAAAGACGGATAAGATACTTCAAGGGGGAAGATTTCTTTGCTACATCATCACACCCTGAGATTAGTGCTACATTTGTAGTAGATTACAGACAGCCAAGAGCAAAATAACTGATTGGTATTCAGTTTTAGCAAAAGGAGTGGTCACTTCTCTAAAAGGAACTGCCAGCGCACTTGCAGTGATGTCTACTAACAATTTCCTACAATTGTAGAAAACTGGGTTCACAATGATTTTCTGAACATGTGACAAACAACAGAACATTTTTCATGTGCTTTTTTTTTCATTTGGCCATTGTCTTTAGTAACATTAATAAAGAAACTCCTCTTCCTCTTGTTCATCTAATCAACTAACTCAGCTGTCAAGTATTTCAAGTAAAAAAACTAATGTACTGTTCCAAGTGCTGGGAGGCACAACCAATTTTGATGTGAAGACATACTCTGTTTTTGTACTTTGGTGGACAGTGCTTATGCAAAATACAGTACCATATATAAAAGAGTTTAAGAGTTTGGTATGAGCTATGATTACACACAATAAGATTCCACCCTAGAGTTTTGTGCAAGTTGTTTAAATAATCTTCCTGATCTAAAAGCACTTTCACATCTAATTCACTTTTCGATGATTCGAATAATGGTTGCCAAACATTTTTTTTCTGTTTTGGGTAAAGTTCATTACATAGGAAGAAATTCCGTGAAGCCTGAGTTTCTCTAAAAGTAAATTTGAGTTTGTGGCATGTGTCTTGTTAAGTTGTGTCCTTATAGTGTCTTGACCGTACAAGAGGGCAAAAAGCCACAATATAAAAAAGGAATTATTAGATCACAGGAACATTTTCTGCAAAACGAACACTGAATTGATTGTATAAAATTGTGTGTATTAATCAATAGTAAATCTGTTTTATTTCACATGGATATCTTGAAATGCTGCAGTACGGTTTTGAACATTTAGAGCAGCAGTTCCTGCTGAAAACACATTTCTTTAGGCAGCTTATTTGACAAATAGACATAGTAATGCTTCTCATTTTTAAAGGCTCCTCTCCAGGTGAAAAGAAGTTGTAATGTATTAACAAGTAGTTCTGCCCTGAAGGATATTAAACAATGTTGCTATGAGCTTAATGTCCCAGTACGCTGTGATGATCCATGCCTGTGAGAACATAATGACAAGCATGTTCAAAGTCCACTACATAGCAATCAAATTTGCAAGAGAAAAACAAAGGAATGTACTGTTAAGGTTAAAGAACACTATACTAAAGTTTCTTTCTTTTTGATTTGTTACATTGCCATTGTCCTATCTAACAAACAATGATATTCTGTTGAGATAGACACTGCGAAATCCAACTCTTCCCCTTGCTCTGTTGGTATCCCTCAAGGAGCATCTTCCTTTGGTTCACATATTCATTGCACTACTGACCAGACTGCTTCCAAACTACACTCACTCATATCATGACTAAATAAAAAATCATGGTTTAACACCAATAATCACCTATTTATTTTTTAACTGTTTCTTCCAATTCAGGTTCATGGGGAAGCCAGAGCATAATAACAACTATAATAATAATAATACTTAACCTCAAACATAATAAATAAAATGCATGTCAAATTACAAAGAGTAATGATTACTCTCGCTAACAAACCCTTTTCTATAAAAGAAACATTCAGATAACTCCCACCTGACATTTAAAGCAAGCAGACTAACCAAACACCATAATTGAAATATACGTTTCTGATAAAGTCTGCCCATATCTGAGTTGATCCCTTTCTTTTTTAAATGCTATCATTCAATCTTATAAAGCTTACTGCCTTACTATTTGGACAATAACAATTTACAACACAGCATATAAAATTCGTGCTAACCTCTGCCTTTGGATCCATAACTGTATGACACTGTAGTTCTCTAAGGCTCTTATGTCTGGCAACTGCTAAACACTCTTGGCCAGGAATTATGCTACCAGGATCAAAATAACCTTCTTGCAAGACACTCCATAATCATATGATCTTGTAATACCTGATCTGTTGAGCTGCTTCACAATCTTACCCTCAACTACAATGGATAATTTTCTGTCTTCTTTTCACTGTGCAGCATTAAGTGTAATTATAAACATTTCAATAGTATTGTCATCCATCTCCCTTTCAAGATTTGTGTCTTCACCTGTCTCTTTCTTTCATTCCTGTTTCTGTGACATTTTATAGAAAATACAGAGCAGCCGATCTTACTTGTGTTACTGGTAATGGTATGAAAATGGTGCAAGTAGTTGGAGCTAAAATTGAAGTAAATTTAAAGTATCATGGTAAATTGAGAAAAGGAAGGTTGTGTTTAACTAACTAAATATCTTGGAACATCTTGGAAACTACATGTAGGTCTGTGACATGGCAACATAAAAAGAAAAGACCTGAATTTACCAAACAACAACCAATTGACTTGGACCACATGATGTGGCTGGATGAAACACAAGTTGAGTTTTTGGACAGTCTCACCAGGAGTATGATTAGTACAGAAAGCTGAAGATAGCAAGTCACAAGATAACCACAAGAGGTTCTATATAGAGAAATGGTAAAATAGTTCTCGTGACTAGTTTAAGAATGTATTAAAAGTCCAAAGCAAGCACGATGAATAAATTAAGAATACATAGAACTGGATGTTTTGTTTATACATACAATATTAAAATATTATATATACAAGTCTTTAGTTTTTGATTTTGCTTATCAAGAAATATTGAATATATTCTGGATTTTTATGTTAAACCAATTTTTAGTTACAGTTCATTGGAGGCTTGAATACATTTGGAGGATACCGTCTATAAACATACAAGAATTGTACCCTCTTACTGGAAACAGATCAACTTAACAAACTGCAAGAATAACCTATTACTTTACATTGACATAAAAAGCACACTGATTACTATGGAAACTCAAAGTAAACAAATTGTCAGATCACATTGCAAGGAGCCATATGTAAAATCTAAATTGGGAGACAAGAACGTGCTTCTTTATACTGTATTTCTTATCCAAATGGAGTGTGTGAGGAAAAATCCATACTTGTCCAAAATTTCAACTGGTCCAAACATCACAAAAGGGATCTGTAATGAAGAAATTCAAAGGAGAAAATTTGATCTGCACTTTTCCATACCACAGTAAGTCTCTCCACCTGTGTTCTTTGTATCCTTCTGGTTATGTATATAATTGTGATCTCAGAGGTGCACTAATGTTAACACGCTCTGTTATGCTTGGCATGGTTGTTGAAAAGGTAGTGTTTTGCCAGCAAAGAAGCACATGTGATTCAACCGCTGTGTTTCAAGGGAGTAAGCAAAGCAGGGAACAGCTGACATTTGTTTTGATACTTCTCTGTTGCTGAGAGCTGCGAATAGCTCCCATTGTGTAATGCGCTGAGACAGGGGGATGCGTTGAACTGTGGAGTGCTGAGCACGCAGTCAGGTGATCTTACTCTACAGCTATGAGACAGCAGAACTGGGCCTCTCCCCACAGTGCTTACTCAACTCCACAGGGACCAAACAGGTAACAAAACACTGTGCTTTATCATCCTGAACCCCTCAAAGACAAGTTTCAGACTCTAGTTCCTGAGGGTTGAATTTGTTGTTTTCAACTGGAGATTCTTCATTGATATTTAATCATTTAAAATGCATCACCCATGCACCAATTTAATCTCCTAAAGACTGATTTGCAATAACAGTATAATCTTTAAGACATTTGACATTTACTGTTTTTATTCTTTTGTGGTACTGAAGAATCTTTCATCATTTATTTCAACCCTCATTACAATAATTGTTTTGCTCTGTCTTGTGGCCTTTCCATTTCATTTTT
Organism: Atractosteus spatula; assembly: GCF_055471065.1. Classification (NCBI taxonomy): domain Eukaryota; kingdom Metazoa; phylum Chordata; class Actinopteri; order Semionotiformes; family Lepisosteidae; genus Atractosteus; species Atractosteus spatula. The sequence goes on along the minus strand of NC_142714.1, from coordinate 39,360,360 downwards.
GGTGTGCTTGCAATTTTTTGTACCTCTTTTATTTACTTAGATGCTCCATCCATCCATTTTTGGTCTATTTGTTCTTGTGGGGGTTTTGGTATAACAGTTGTAGATGTGTTTACATACTTAAGTAATTACATTTGTTCAGCTCTTTTCCAGGGCTATCATCTATTCTCTACAGCTTCTGATATCTATCATATTTATACAGTATTTATACAGTAAACCTTCAGTTCTTCATAATATATTTTATTTATTTATTTTAGCCACTGTAAGCCTTTGTTTTGGAACATATAGTTTCAGAATATACATCAAAGACTATATAATATCATACTGTAATCATCATTTCCCAAAGGTTCTATCTCTTCTGTTTTCCTTATTCTACCTTCTTTCATCTGACAATACTAGGTTAATACAGACATTCCCTGTAGGTACCTTGAAAATGTTAGAAAGCCACTGTTAGATAATTCCATAATTTCAGTTTCAGCCTATGACTAATAAATAAGCTTATGGTTTTGCCCAATCTGTGTGAGAAAGGTTAATATCTGCCATAATTACTACCTCTTCCTTTTCACATACATTCTTGGTTTAATTATGTTAAAAGTGATATCTACATTTGTACCATGCTCCTAACTTTATTCATCTATGTTAAGTTCCTGTGCCTCAATGTCCTTTTTCATATTTAGTGCTAGCCACTTACTCCATTTTTCCAGTCATTCCCTAATGCTGTGTACACAGAACCATACTATATTCTTGACCATCGCTCTGAGTTTCTGTGGTTCCAATGAAATCATAGTAACATACAGTACTAATATGTTTGCTTCTATTTCTTGCATTTTAGTCCAGACACTCTAGCATTTAGGTGTAAACACTGTACTACCTTGTCCTATGATCTGTTTTCCTATGATTGAGTCCTCTATGTTTTTTTACTCATTCTGCATATCGTAAAGTGTTTCTTTGGATCCCCAACTCTTCTCTTCTACCTAAAATAATTTGGAGTTTATATGTAGATCCGAGCTACAAGCCCATTGGTGTCATTTTCATTCTGAAGTAATCCATCCATCCATTTTCTAACTTCTTTATCCTGGATGGGACACCAAACCATTGCAGACACAGAGATAAAGACACATACTCACACCAGGAGCATTTTTTCCCTGAAGCTAATTAACCTACCAGTCTTTCTTTGGACTGAGGGAGATAACCAGAGTTCCCAGAGGACACTACATACAGTTAGTATCCCAAGTGAATTTAACACAGGGCCCCATCACTGCAAGGCAATAATGCTGTCCTTGACATAATTCATTATGTCTATATTGATAATTTGTAGTAGAGTGTGGTTTCTAGTCTTCTACATCATGCCATGTTAAGTTCATGGATTAAAGTTGGCAGCTGCTTAACTGTTGGAATAAAACATCAACATCCAGAAAAATAGAGGAAGCTCAGGCAATAAAAATGGGGAGAGATGACTAATTAAATTCTGAAGATGAGAAAAGGCATGTGACCATGCCATCACTGTTTCATTACTACCATCAGGCTAAACATCCTTCCATATTAACAATTTCTGCTGTTAAAAGAGGAAACAAAGTGTGAACAAAACACATGGTGTCTAAATATTGACAGTAACTTGGGAGTTATTACTGAAGAGAAACATACAAGGGCATGGTCACACCAGTCACAATTACATAAAGTAATCACAAGACCACAAAAGTTCTCTGACACTCACAAAGCACTACTAAAGAACTACTGGGATCATTATAGTTAATGTGCAAGTTTAAATGGATTAGGTTTAAATGGATTATGTGATGTGCTTTAGAGGAAGAGAGAGAGTCCACCTTTAAGGGAACAAGCAAAGGTTAATACTTTACAGAAAGAAGAAACAAAACATTTCGTCTGCTGAGTCTTTTTCAGGCTGAACAGCAGAAGGCACCTGAAGGAGGTTCAACAGCCAAAACATTGTGTTTCTTCTTTCTACTTTTCAGCAAGGAATTAACCTTAACTTGTTCCTATGCAGCCAGTGCGTATATTGTTTGAGTGGGGAGCTGTGTCATCAAATCAATAAATACCAAAGTTAGCTAAAAGGGGGATAATGTAAACAGAAGAAAGCAAAACAACAGGAACGTTAATATAATGTACAGTACAGTATCACCCCCACCTCACTGTTTTGCTGAAAAAAAGATGATTTGCTTTGCAAAGAAACTCAGGCATAGGCTGCAACAACAGGAGTATCCACACACAAAAGCATAGAGAAAGAAAATCGAACTCCAGTGTTTAAAAATAAATCAACTGGTGTGGTTTAAGCTCGACGAGAGTGGTTTTCTGCCTTCAGTTTAAATACCACTTTTGTAAGCAGTAACTGTCAAGCGTGTCAGTGACAGAGGGGGAGTTTTGAATGAATTCCTCCTTCTAGGATTGCTTTCCCCTTGACTGAACTTGTTTTTCATCCTCCTTGAACTAAAAGCAAACAAATATTGTTTCAATTTTTAAAGAGGTAATTATGTTTATTTATCATGAACCTACTATAAATCACGCATGTTGGTTTAAATTCCACCCATAATGTAACAGTCTGCCCACATCATAGCACAGAGATTGATGTTTTGATTTTTCTCAGAGAGAGACAAACTCGGTTTTGAAGATTTTCTATGTGCTTCATTATGTGCTCATTGTCTTGATTTAAATGAGCCCTTGTTCAAAGGTGCGGTCTTTAATTACTGGTCTGTAGTATTTCTGCTCACTTCCACCTCCATGACGTCCAGTTAATCAGCTGCAATATAATTTTCTGTTTGATTTAAGGTCCTGCATGTGATGTTATTTTGTTTGCTATAATTTTCTGGATCTGCTATGCCCTGCACATCTTAAAGTTTTACTGCGCTGTTCTTCCATCGTGCTCTTTGTAACTTGAGGTTACCAATTGACACCCAAAATAAAAGTACATTCCTAATTTTTTTAGTGATAGATATTGGGAGAAGAAAAGAGAAGCTTTTTAAAGCAATGTATTTGATTGCTTTTTAAACAATAAAATCACTTCTTGCACTCATATAGAATTTAAATATGACATACTTTGTAGAGAGTGACACAGTGGGGCAAGGGTTAGCATTGCTGCCTTACAGCCCTGGGGCTCTGGATTCAGTTCTGGGGGTACTGTCTGCATGGAGTTTCCCACGTGTTCTCCCTGTGTTTGTGTGGGTTTCCTCCAGGAACCCTATTTCCTTCCACGGAGACATACTGGTAGACTAATTGGCTTTTGGGAAAATTGGCCATATAGCGACTGTTTGTGAATTTGTGTCTGTGTGTGCCCTAAAATGGTCTAGCATCCCATCTAGGGTGTATCCTGTCTTGCACCAATTGCTTTCCAGGCTAGGCTTTGGCTCACCCCTGACCCTGTATTGGATGAAACAGTCAGAAAATGGATGGGTAGTCTGTAGAAACTCAATGAATTACAGGGTTATGAGCAAGTTGACAGTTCCTCAGATCAAAGGTGAAATGAAGCAAGTAAAGAAACAAGCATTAAAGAAACAAAGTGCAGTCAATTGGTTTCGCTTGCATAACCCCACAACAGCTTTGAAGGTGATGGCCTGTGCGAATCAACACCATAATTTAATAGTACAATAAATTTCCTTTTGAAAATGCATACAGCACCACTTTACACTGTGTTTATAATTTCAGTTGTAATTAAATACAAAGCCTCTAAATATGATTGGAAATGAATTCCTTCAATTCTTTGTCTGAAGTCAGACAACAATTTTCTTCCGATTACATTGTAAGTCTGATGATGATAGTTGTCTACAATGAATGGTGATTTGAAAGAAAGTAGTTGCTGTGAAATGGTTACCATTTATGGCAATTTCGTGCTTCTCTGACAGGTTTCTTTTTTTCTTTTTGAAATGCATTGGTACTTTCTATGGCCCTGAAGTGGAGCCTATTCTGAGCCTTGTAGCCCTAATGGGCAAGGGAAGGAAAAATGATGTCATTACAGGAAAATGCCTCACTAAGAAAATAACAATTGTGCCAGAAATTGCATTAGAATCTCTGCATTGGCACTTCTCATGAAGCTGCAGTTGTACCACTTTAATATTTGTGGACATTCTTTTAATACACATGCAGTATAACCTTCCACTCTAAAATCAAATACACAGTAGTAATTTTAGAATGTAATAAAAAGTAAATATTCATGATTTAAAAGAGGAATAACGCAAACTTTTCATACGATAATCATGACAGAGATATTAATTCAAGTCATTATTAAATATCTTTCTCATACTGTGGTAGCTTTTACACTTTAGGAACATTGTGATCCAGCTTCGCTTCAAAGGATTTGTTCATACAAAGCCTACAGAATTATTTTTAATAAAAATAAAATAAAATGATGAATAAAACGATGCCTGAGATTAGGTTCCGAGCAGACTAACCCAGTTCCACGGAATATCATTAACATCTACTTTGGTAGTTGGTAGCTATGATAGCATGGTAGTGAATATTCCTTTGACTTGATTGTGCAGTACAAGTATCAGTCTCAGTATTTCACAGTCTGTCATAGTTTGTCAGTGAAATATATTGAGATGTATTTAAAAATGCAACATACTCCATTGGTTCCAATACTTCTTTGTTAGGAGATTAAAATTTTGGTATTAACGGACTGAGAGGCAAATAATTCAACTGTCTCTTGCGAAGTGCTTTCATTTATACGTTTTTCAAAGTTAATTACCTTTTTCAGATTTTAAGTATCGACAGCCTTTTCTTCTCTGACTGCAGAAGTTAAAAATTTTAAGTTTAAATGTTCAAAGGCCACATTTTGCTCCAAATAGTCAAAGCTTACACTATTTAGTGCAATAGTGAAGCATCATGGTTGGAATGTGTACTGGAATATGAGTTAAATTGTTGGTTGGGTGAGTTAAATTGTCATTAATGTCTTAATAACTTCACCATCTGGAGTCTGGCAGAAATCCACAAAGGGTGTGTGTTTTTATTCTAATCAGTTTATCATAGAGTAACAATTATATCCTGTATCTTTTTGGATCCTTTGCCTTATATGTCCACATTTATATGTCCACCTGACTTTTGAGGTGTCACCCTGCAACTTACAATTGGCAACCCACTGAAGCTAAGCAGGTGTGAGCCTGGTCAGTACCTGGATGGGAGACCTCCTGGGAAAAACTAAGGTTGCTGCTGGAAGAGGTGTTAGTGAGGTCAGCGGGGGTGCTCACCCTGCGGTCCATGTGGGTCCTAATGCCCCAGTATGGTGACGGGGACACTATACTGTAAACAAGCGCTGTCTTTCGGATGAGATGTAAAACCGAGGTCCTGACTCTTGAAAAGAGTAGGGGTGTAACCCCGGCGTCCTGGCCAAATTTCCCATGCCTCCTAATAATCTCTCTCTATGAATTGGCTACATTACTTTGTGCTCCTCCCCCCCTCCGATGGCAGGCAGAGCGATGCGCCGGTTGGAGTGTTCTCAGTCGCACTTAATGGCAATGTCAGCTCAAAGATTTGGTTCAAACCACCAAATGGAGACGGGCGTGCCGACAAGCGGACCCTGCTGATGCGGGATTAACACTAGGATGAGAGAGAGATACCTGACCTTTGAGAGGTAATTTTTTTATTTTCTCTTCAACAAACAAATAACACATAAACACCAAACCTAAATAAATTATAAAGGAAGAGACATAAAAAAACAATGTACAATAAAAAAATAAAAAGACAAGTAAAAGGAAACACTCAGATAAAAAAAATAACTTAATAATATTATTCTACCCCAAACAATTATCAGAAATGACTCATTACTTCCGCATCCCTCAAACTGAGTCAACAATTTCCATTTGAATAAACTCCTTTATTACCTCATCATAACCCAGAACAGTCTTTTCCAACATCTAATAATATTGAACAGCATGATTCCATGCATTTAACAATAACATGTTTGCATTTTGTGACTTAAAAAGCTTTAGCAAGTAGTATCAGTGTATTAAACATAATATTACAATCAACAAAAGATCTCCAAGCAAATTATAATTTGCAGTGTAACCATATAGTTATAGGAAGTAACCTGTCAGACTGGTTATTTTCTTATACCAGGCTTTATAAAAACAGGGTGGCGCAGTGGTGCGGTGGGTAGCATTGCTGCCTTGCAGTGCTGGGGCTCTAGATTCAAGACCAGACCTGGGTGCTGTCTGCATGCAATTTTTATATTCTCCCAGTGCTCTTATGGCTTTTTTCCATTTTCCCAGGACCCAATTATCCTAGCACAGTCCAAAGACAGGCTGGTAGGTAAATTGGCTTTTGGGAAAATTGGCCCAGGTGTGTGAGTGTTTGTGTTTGTTTGTGTCTGTGGGTGCCTTGCAATGGACTAGACCCCAGTCCAGGGAGTATCCTGCCTTGCACCTGCTGCTTGCTGGGACAGACTCTGCCCCCCCCCTAACCCTGTATTGGATAAAGCAGTTAGAAAATAGAGGAAAATGAACTTCATCTAAGCAAAACATTCCTATTCTCCTTTAGCCTTTTGTAAAGATTATTTGTCTGTTTAGTTGTCACACTGACAATCGTGACTCATCCAGTTGCAGTTTATTTGTTTAAATCATGGTTAAAAGTAAAAGCACAAATTGGGAATGATTTGCAAAACTATATTCTTGAAAACTCCACCAAAACTTGAGCACTCACATTAAACATAACAGGAAATACTTACATAAAACAGTGCTTTGACTTGTTTTTCAGTGTTGTCATCAGTCACCGGTCTCAAATAACTTGTGGAAAAAATGAAAATGAATTAGGTAAGGAAAACTAAATGCAAGGTCAAGATGTGTCTCCTCATGACAGCCATACACAGCTGAACTGCTCTGTAGTGTATCCAGTGGTTCCCTGCCATGTGCTGGTAAGATTCACAAAAAGAAAGACAGAAGGTTTTTTCCTAAGTTCCATGTTCAGAATTAGAATAAAGTATGGACATGTGTTGCATTATAAAGTATTATTTATTGTATTTGCCATTGTATGAGTATAATTGCTTTAGATGTCTACCATTCAGCTGTTTTTCAGTAAAAAACAATCTTTGTTTTATCCAAGATTTACTTTTTTAATATTCCCTCCTTCCCCAGTTTGACATTCCAGGGCAGAAAAGTTTTAAATGGGGGTTATCCCAACAAAAAATAACAAAGAATATGCAATGATTTGTGACAGGAGACTTTCTCTACAAATGCAATTTTCAAGTAACACCATACTTTCTGCTCGCTGTACTAGCAATTTCAATTCTAAAAACAAAATGCCCTAAATTTGGACTTGGGTTTAAAGAAAACAAAGGTGGACTTCTTTTTAAAGAAACCAGCCCAGAAAACAACAATAAGATCATTTTCAAGGACACATCCGCAGTGCTGACTAGCTAGTGTTTGAACAGAAGGCAGCCTTCCCCTGTATTCCCATATATGGTATTCACGGCAGCTCCTGGCTTGATTGGTTCATTTTCTGTGACATGCGAGATTATGCTTCAGATTTGTAACGCCAAATAAACAAAATGCACCTGCCCAGACATGCAAACATATTGTGCAATAGGGTCAACATACAGATGGCAAGAACCCTAGAAAATAGCTTAAATTCCACTTTTTTAAAAACAGTAGGTCTCTCAAATTTTTGGACCATGAAAATACAAGACCTTTTATTCAAATCCAAGTATCATATCAGATCCATCTGTATTTTCAAAAGAAGAAAAAGATAACATATTTGCAGTTCTTTTAAACAAAATTATGTTTACATGTAATAAATGGTTTGACACATTTCAAGGAATGGGTTTTACTGTTTGTATAATGCAGTAATCAGTTACTTGCTCAACTCTTAATTTAACCAGATAAGTTGATTGAGAACCAATTCATACTGTATGTACAGTATAAAACCAATGATGAGCTAGTCAGGAGGCACACACTACTGAAACAGAAAATATAAAAAAATATCAAAAATAGTAAAATATCAAAAGCAATGAAACACATACTGGTAAGAAACTAAAGGCATATATCTAACATAAAAAGTAGATAAAACTTTCAAAACAAGTTTTAACAGTTACAGATGTCAGTCAACCGTAAGCCATCCCTGGGACTAAATACATCCAGAAAAATAAAATGCTGCTACTTTTAATTTCTGCTAACCTATCCCATGACCATTAACAACAGAATCCCTAATGACAACTAATTTAGTTAACGTAATTAGATTGTACAATGGAAAATACCCTCCTCTTATCTCCATATCAGCTCGCTGTGCCTCACCATATCCACACATAAGAATGATGATGCTCAACTCTGTTAACTCTGTTTTTCCCACCTTCTGACACACAGGTATCCTCCTGCAGCTCCTCCTGGATGACCGGCCAACACCTCTACAAAATCAGCATCCTGGCCAAGCTTTCACTTTACTGCGAACTCTTTACAACCCAGGGCACAGCTAAACTCTCTGAAAAATGAACCTTGGTATTGTCATTGACGACAAACACAATTTCACCAACTGCCTCTCATCTGACTCATTCCTGCAGATTCTTCCTGTACAACGTTCAGAAGTTCTGTCCATACCTGATCACCTACAGTTTTCTGCTCAGCTCCTTGACCAAGCACCAGTCATCTCATATGCAGTAATATCCTAACAGGATAACAGATGATTACAGCTCGTAGAAATGCTCCAGCCCACCTAACGTTCCTCCTGCTTCATCTCTCTCTATTGATGCCCACCTCAGATTCAAAACCTTGGTGCTAACCGACCTGGGCTTCCAAGGGGACTGCCTTCCTCCTGCACACCTCCAGGCCATTGTCAGGCTGTTTGGTACCACCAAGACACTGATATCCACTTCATTAGAAGGACTATAAAGACATAATGCCAGTGCTGAGAGGTCACAAGTCCCTGGCCAGATTGTTCTCTGTGTGGCTCCACAATGGTGGAGTGACCTGCCAGTCACAGTCAGAACAGTGGACTTTTTCTGGGGTGAAACTATAAACCTTAGATATCTTATATATATAAAACCCCAAAAGCCCACGACTAACCCTAACTTACTGACAATTCTCCTCTGTTGCTACTTCCTCTCTGTCAGGCAGCACTGAAACTCCATCCATCCATTTTCTAACTGCTTCATCCAGTTTAGGGTTTCTGAGGAACCAGAGCCTATATCAGAAAGCAGCACTTAATTAATGGCGTGTTTACAGTTAACTGTAGTTTTACAGTCATTTTCTCCTACTTTTATGAAAGAGAAAATATACTAAACTGAGGGAGTTAACAGGATTTCTTGACTGCAATTCTATAGTTGAACCCATACTAATCTATAATTGCATTGTTAATCAAACAGTAAGCTTATTGCAGAATGGCATGATACCTCTCACATCCTTAGTAATGTTTTATAGATAATGATATAAATAACAACACCATAATTTAAATTATGAAGAATTGAATATCAATTATGAATAGACATGACAAAAGAAAAAAATGTCATAGTTTTGTTACATCCTCATTATAAGTAGACAGCTAACCAAAGATAGAAAGATTTTAAAATAAGTAGGTAAAACATATTAAATGAAATTCACAGTAAATAATTAACATTTTTGTTAGCATTTAATGGAAGTTATTTTAAATTTTGCTCAGCAAGTTAAAAATTGTTTTACTGCCTTTACTTCGCCACTGTCGGACTCTCATAATGCTCATAGTGCATTAAAAATGAAATTTGACATCCTGACTACCCATAATTCCTGGCCTGGGCTCTTATCTAATTTGGAAACTGTTACTGACTTTCCTTCCTGTCTCAGTCATCAACAAACAGCCATAATTGACTGTTAGGCTTGACTTGTATAATGCCACCATGCACCTTGATGTTTACATACTTTCAGTAGGCAAGCAAAAGTTCATGCCATGATGATAGTTCTCATTTGTTCATTATTGTGTATGGTACCGTTTTTCCCTGAAAAATGAATAAACAAGTCCATCTAGTTATGTGTACATATCAGTAACTTGTGCTTTTGTTGAGAGTGTATATTTTTTAAAATAACTGAATAATTAGATTAGTTGCATCTCTTTGTGGTCCACATCCCAAGCATTCTGTGCTCTTAAGAACTGCAAGAGTGAATCACCCCTGAAATGATAGGCACACTTTTGCATTAATAAATTGTTTAAATTTGCCTGTCAAGTTTGCATAAACTTTCTAAGCATCTTCCTTATAATGCTAGCATTGCAGTGCACAATGAATCTTTTGAAGGTTTCAGTACTTTATATTGTACGAACTGGCAGCATGGTGGAGCTGTGGTTAGCATTGCTGCCTCACAGCCCTGAGTTCAATTCCGGACCTGAGCTACTATGTGCTTAGAGTTTATATGTTCTCCCCAGGTTTATGTGGGTTTCCTCCTACAGTCCAAACATACTTGTAGCTTAATTGGCTTCTGGGAAAATTGGCCCTGGTGTGAGTTTATGTATGTCTGTGTGTGTGTTCTGTAACGGACTGATGTCCCATCCAGGATGTATCCTGCCTTACACCCGTTGCTTGCTGCGATAGGCTTTGGCTCCCACACGACCCTGTATTGGATAAAGCAGTTTGAAAATAGAAGAATGGAATTGTGTAAACTGAAGCATGATTTCCAATATATACAGTATGAATAGCACGTATTTAAGAAATATAATACCAACGCACATAGTTTAAAATAGTACATAACTATTACAGTGTCTCCTAGTCACACAAGCATTGTCTTGAAGGAGGAAAGGAGGAAAATGTTGCTCTGTCTGTGGTGAGCACCTTAGTGTATAACAATCTTTGTGTCAAAATTCCATCTAATCATTGTATCTTTCCGAGAAGAAATGCATATTATATCTTTCATTTGTTAGAAAGGACCATTTTAATATAAAGTTAAATTAACAGACTTGCACTGTAGAGAAAAGAACATGTCTTTGTGCAAAAGTTTCATCATTCATCTAATTGGTAGCATTTTTTCATCTACTGTAATTGGTAGCTTTGAAATGAACATGTTTTGCAGAATGCTTGTATTTGTGATTGCAGCTTAAAGCTTTTTTTCACAGCATTTCTTGGTAATAACATTATTTTCTTTCATTTTTTAACTTTATTCAAAAGCTATTCATTGCTCAGAAGTTACACATTTCCTGGTTCACTAGTCAGCCAAGATTAATATGTGTTTTCTCTGAAAGATATCCAAGTTGTACTAAACAAATACACAGAATTTATGTGATGCATGAAGAAGATAAATCTTTAATTAGATGATTTTTCTGTGAAAAACATTTTAATGCTGGAGATTATCACAGATAGAAGCAGCCTTTTAAAACATTTAAATCAAGTTTATCTGTAGAATGATGTTTGTGTTCTTCCAGGCAATTCATATGGTCAATAGCTTAATGTGAAATCATGACCAATTGTATCAATCTATTCTCCATTGCTCTTTGGAAGTAATAAACATTACTAGCTAAAGAAATAAGTAACAGAGAATCATTTAATACATGAGGCAACCCACTCTATTTCCCAATCTTACCAAATTAGCTACATGAAATCATAGCAAAAACAGGCTACTGGCTCAACTATCAATTAACCATGGCATTAACCACATTGTAAAAAAATATCTTTGGAACTTCCTTAAAGCTTGTTTCTTGTTTCTTAAACAGATCTGAGGTATCACGAAATGTATCAAAACTCATGTTTTTGTTGTATTGCTTCCTGGGTTTTTAGTGTGATTAGTGGTACGTCTTTTAAGGGGTTGCAAGTCTAAAATTTTAATTTAGCATTCAAAAGTGTTTTGGAAACAGTAATGAATCCAGATGTTTTCTTTTATTAAAGGAGAACTAGTAACCTGAATGTCATGAATTAATTCCATTCCTCCTTGCATGGCATCAGTAAAATAAGCTCTTATGTTCACTTCTTCTCCATTTCCAGTACTATTTCTCCCACAATCAAGGACCCAGTGAATTTATTCTGTTTGCTAATGCAGTGGATTGGCACACTCAAAAGGTTTAACCTTTCAAGTACACGTTGAATGTGTACACGTTGAATTCAAGTACACTTGAATCTTTTCATTTCTGACATTAACAGCATTAAAAGGAAACTATTTTGGTGACACAATAGGTTGGGAAACAACTTTATACAGCAATAATCAAATGTTTCCCAATCCTGGTCCTGGTGATCCTAGTGCCAGTTTTCTTTCCTATTTAATTGAAATGACACTATAATTAATTAAACCTTCAGCTCCTAAAAATTGGCCAATTTCAAGTTGCATATGTAACAGGGCTTAGTGCACTATTTTAAAAATACCTAATTAGGAAATTATTAAATCAGGGGTTGAATTAAATATGACATATGGGATAAAAACCAAGCACAAGGCTACAAGGACCTTGACAGAGAATATTGATATTTTGTTATGTGCATTTCCCCTTTGATTATTTTAAATGTCTGAATCTATATTTTTATGCTGTTCGAACATTTGCATTGCCTTGAAAGTATTGGATGAGAAAAGGTGGAGGTAATTATTTGCAAGCTGCTATTAATGGCTAAGGTGAATGGTGATAAATGTTGAGGGTAAATTAATTCCCCAGACCTGACTTGTAAAGTCCTGGCCACCACATGAGCTTGGCTCAAAATTGACTCAGGAAGCCAGCAAATTAATCCAGATTCCTTTCCAGTAAAGGCAGCACATACTGGATCTTTCATTAGAGGGAATAATGATGTCATTTCAGGAATGTACTGCGGAATGAAGCCAGTTTAACAGAGTGGGCACATGTCCATAGACTTACTTCGGTTCCTCTCCTGACAGAATAACACATATTTGGGATATTGGAGAAAAATAGACAGTGACATTTAAACTGTATAAGTGAATGGTTAATGCTACAAAAACAGGGGTATTGTAACAATCATTTACTTATATAATGCACACTGTTGACTAGCAACACGAAAAATAGATATGCAAAATTTAAATCAGACTATTGAGGTTTATAAGAATGGTTTTGACTGTGTTTTATATTTTCCACTCTTAGTAAAGCTGGTATTATGTTTGACACAAACACATGGTTTACCTCTATTAATATCTAATATGAAAGGACAATTTTATTACATCAATTAACCTAATTAGCATGTTTATGGAAGGTGGGAGCAGACCAGAGAAACTCCACACAGAAGGTGCCCTAGTCCTAAATTAAGCTGTGAGGCAGCAGTCACCAGTCCCACATGCAGCCCCTTTTCATATATGACCTCAGTATTCTGTCTGACAGTGACAGCTAAAAATATATTAACTGTAAGAGTGACTGACTTCATGATGACCACCATAATTGCTATGTGGCACTCAGAGCAGACCCAGTCCACATAAGATACTAGTGTGTTTTGTATTCTAAAATAGCAGTCAGATTCAGCAGAACTCAGGGAGGAATAGGGATGTAGTGGTAGACTTTAGAAGCCCTAGGGCATCAGCACAAACAAATGATTGTGCAGTGTAGGAGGAGCAGAGGCATTTGATTACTTAGCGGAATACAGTGTTCTCATTCTTTCTGCCTGCTAGGGCCTGTGTCTTATTGGACCATGTTACTTCCCTCTTTCATCCAGAGCAGTGCACTGACAGTGAAGTATTAAGATCTCCTGTTGCTTTCCTGAAACCCCGTCTTCACTAAATGTAATATCATCTCTAGTGTGTTCTCTACCTTTAATACCATACCATGACTCCCAAGGTATTACCTTGTAATGTAACGTAGCACATTTTTAAAAATGTTGTAAATGTAAATAATAATTAACTTGGGCGTGTCCAGAAAAGGAGAAGTTCCACCTCCTTACTTCAATTTTACCAGTTATTTACCACCTTCTTTAGTTCCAGACTATGTACAGTAAATGCCTATGTTAATACAGAGATGTGATTTAAAAAGGTAATCAGGCTGCTAAAGTTTTCCAAATATGATGTCCCTGATCTATTTACAGGGACATGAATCCCATGTAATCATCTAGGAAATGTAGCAAAAGGAAGAAAGCAGACAAGGAAGAAAGACAGCATCCCAAAAACATGTAGCTGAAAAATTCTATTTGAACATCTCTAGCCAAAAAAACAGAACATAAGAAAGGCTACAAACAAGAGGAGACCATTTGGTCATTCTGGCCTATTTGGTGATTCTCATGGAGTCGTTTCTTGAAAGAAATGAGGTTATCAACTTCAGCATCATTTCTGAGTTTCTTGTTCCACACTCCTACCATCCTCTGGGTGAACGTGTGCCTCCTGTTTTCTGTTTTAAAAGCACTTGAACAGAGCTTCCACTTGTGCCCTCTGGTTCGTGTCCCACTGTTCATTATGAAGAGATCCTCCGGGTTAACTTTGTCAGTGCCTTTGAGGATTTCAAATACTTGTATCAGGTCTTCTCTGTTCAAGACTAAAAAGGTTCAGCTCCTTCAGCCTGAATTTATTGGGCCAGGAGCTGATTCTCTCTCCAGAAAAAAATATTCTGAAATGAATACAGAAGAGTTACATCTACTGGTGATAATCTGGTGGAAAAAAAACAAAGTAATCAAGTACAGTAAAGTCCCAATGCAAAAATTTCAGCTCAACACTGAAGCTGCAGTTGTCAGAGTGTTTGTAGCCATTTTCCAATCAAATGGTCCACTTATTATCAGAACGCTGCTTGTGCCTGTTTAGTGTCTCAGTGAATTGGAACCTACTCTGGTTGATATAGTGCAAGGCAATGTACCGTACTGTATGTATTCCCAGTTCATTGCAGAGCGCACAAAAGCAGAGGGACAAAGACACCATTTAAGCTACAGATGTTAATTAAGATAGAGGCACTGATTAAGCTAAATGACATGTCTATGGAGGAAGGACTAAACCAGAGTACCCTGAGAAAATCCCACCCAAGCATGGGGAAAGCATGCAAACTCCACACGGTAGACACACCAGTCCAGAATCAAAATGAGGATCTCAGAGCTATGACATTGCAGCCTTTTTCCATTATCTGCATTATAATTATTACCAAAGGCTTAGTTCTTTAGGTCCTGCCTTGTGATTTCAGTAAATGTTTCCAAAACAGCAGTATTTATTGCAAAGCACAGAAAACGAATGCCAATGTAAGGTCACAGTGCTGAAGATTTGCTGAGGCGTACTGTATTTCTTATGAAATGCACAAAGCCTTCCAAATACTGTAGTTTCCCTTCTGCGATGTTTAAGTGGAAAAAGAGTCATTTGACAAATAAAGCTGTCTTTTCAGCTGTAAAATACATAAATTCACATTAATTGTCTAACATACAGCTAGAATTTACACATGCAATCATGTCTGTTGATTGCCATGTTTTTTTTTTTCAGGTGGAACTATGCTTGAGAGTAAAACAGACCTCACAGTGTTTGAAGGAATGTTATAAGGGTGGTCAAAGTTAGCTGTTAAATGTTGGAAAATTGTAGACTATTTTTCAAATTATAGACTTTCGTTGGTGATTGTTGACAAAGTGTGACAAACTGGAATGAATAAAATTTTAGATAAATTTGTAAAAAGCTGACAATGGAAAACAAAGTTGAAATTGATCATAACCACTTTAGTGCATTTTTTAAACTATAATTATAACATTGAAGAGTCTATTGTAAATTACATTGTTTATTAGGTTAATCAACACAAATTTGTATAACACATTATATTCAACATCAATATTCAACAATTTAGGTTTTCTATGGTCAATATTAACACTGTTCCATCTGCAGATACAAATATATATTTTATTGAGTTCATACTGTACGTACATTTTACTTCAGTTTCTGTAATGCAAATTAATTTCTACTATATGTCATCATTTTAGATTTATTAACATAAATGTACTCTATAATATGATTTTATGTTGCAATAAAAGAACATAAGGAAAAAAAGTTGTCATTCAAGGAAAAATCTTATTAAATGCATTCAGTTATATAAATTACACTTGTTGGACACTTCAAAAAGAACTGTCATAAACAATATTTTTATTTATATTTGTTTACTTTTCTCAGAATGATGGCTGACCTGGAAAGGGTTACTTTAAAGAATGTGTAGTTGAAGCACAGCATAGAAATGGATTCAGCAGCTGTTTTTATAAAACATCTATTTGTGGTCAGCTGAACAGTTCGAATCAGAGTTCTATGCTGACTCCTTCTGGCTGATTTAACAAAAAACAAACAAGCAAGTTTCGTTGTGATGTTCACTTTGTACATCTTTAAGGTGAAATGGGTTGTGAAGAAGAGATTTACCTCAGGCTCAGGCACTCATACTAAATATTTCTTCATGAGTAAAGTTAGCAAATCAATTGTCAACCAACTTAAAAAATAATGTTTAAGATTCGTGTTTCTTCTCTTTGTCTTCCAAAATGATGTCAATATGAAGTCCACCTCACTGCAAAGAGTTTAAAAAAATATTTTTTTCCCTTTTAACACCCATCCATTTTTTAGCTACTTCATCCAGTACAAGGTCACGGGGGAACCAGAGCCTATCCCAGAAAGCAACAGGCACAAGGTGGGATACACCCTGAATGGGAATCCAGTCAATCACAGGGCAGACAGAGAAACAAACACACATGCCAGGGCCAGTTTTCCCAAAATCCAATTAACCAACCAGTATGTCATTGAACTGTGGGAGGAAACCAGAGCATCCAGGTAAAACCCATGGGAGCATGGGGTGAACATACAAACTCCGAACAGATAGCACCCCAGGTCTGGAATCGAACCCAAGGTCCCAGCACTGCAAGGCATCAATGCTAAACACTGCACCACCATGTCACCCTCCTCCTAACCTTTAGTACAAAATGCCACAAATAGTCCTTCACTAGACACCTTTATATAAAAAACTCACAGGGTTTACCACATACCAAATACCACAGGTCTCTTAAACTTGGACATTTCCAAATGTTAATGCCAATAGTCAATCTGTAAAGGAAATCTCCATTTATTCAAATGAAAGATTTGAATGTGTATTTTGAAATTTAAAATGGGCTTTTCTACTTCATATTTCTCTCCTGAATTGTGCTCCCAGAATAAGTGTTGAAAACTGCCAGGTTATGAAAGCAGACTCAGGCTGAGAGATGGGAGATAAGGTCTGAATATGTAACTAAAACTGGAAGCTTTTACAGCTTGGGGATTTTCTAGATAAGAAAGACTGGGAACTATTTACTAGAAGTTTTTACAAAAAAATGTTCAGAATGTTATCTTTCTGCCGATTATTACTCTTAAGCCAAAAGAGGTGAGTTCCTTTTTTAACAGCTCATTTTACAGAATACTGTAAGCAGCATTGTGTCATTTAATACAGAAAAACAAGAAAAAAGCAACAATACAGTATGATTTTTTAAAGTACAGAAAAATGTACTGTGACAGAGTAACTTCAGCATAGCACTCAAGATATCATTTGGATTTATTTTATTCTTTAAAAAACACATTAGGTCAATAAGAGAAGAAGGTTCAAGACAATTATTTTTGTTTTATAAAAGACTTGTATCTAGTCCAATAATGTAACTCAATGTACAGCCAACCAAATCCATGATGTTATCCTTCTTGGAGCATTTTCAGTATGTCAATCAAATCCTTCAATGTTTTTAATCCTAACTGAAAGAACACAGGAACATGTGAATGACTACAAAAAGATATGGCTTTGACCTGTCTTGTTTGTTTGATAGTAACTTACCAAAAACTGAATGAATTCAAACACTTTAAAAAAACACATTCAGTCAGCCAACAATGGCCTACCAGTTTGGACATTTATTAACGAAGTGACAAGTAATAATTACTTCCAATATTCTTTATATTCTTATTCAGCTGACAAGACTTTCATTTATTCCTGATGGGTGTGCATGTAAAGAAACTACATTCTTGCAGTAATATTCCCTTTAATTAAAATACTTCAAAATCAACCATAAAAATGTAGCCGTTTTTTAAAACATCATCTAGTCACCTGGCCCCATAACTGCAGCATTTCTGTTGTGAGAAAGTGGGCCTAAGCTTCATGAAATTTTTATGTCATTTGGTCATTAAATAATTGTTAAATCAGTCTTATAATTACTCCAAGTCAGTATTATAGTAAAGCAGACTTCAAAAAATTAAAAAAACATCCGATTCCATATCTAATTTTCTGCAGTGACCCTTATTGATTTACAAGTACATCTAATTTAAATTTGCCAATTACTACAAAACTTAGTACCACTAGGAGTACTACTACACCTGCTTGGGAAAAAATGAGGCACTTCTGCTCCTCCTCCAATATGCCCACCTTCTGAGCCATTTGTCTCTTGACATGTTGCCATGTCTGCAGTGCCAGGTGCATCAGTGCCACTGGAAGAGTGGCATGTCTCTCACTGGCATCACTGCAAGCCTGGAACTAGAGGAGAGGCTGTTTTGCCAATAGAACAGAGGACTCTTGGTGGCTAATCCCAGCTCTGCCCTGGTGGTGCTTAATCAATTGTATGTGGCTGCCTGGTGTATCTGGGTACAACTGACTAAAACTACTGTACTGACCATTATTCCTGCTGCCGGTTAGACAAAGAGTGGACAGCTGATCTCTATTACTCTTTGTAGGATGCTAATTTAAGGTCATTCTCTTATTTGTATACCTTTAATGTACAAAAAACTCTGTCTTGTCTCAAAGTGTCCATGAATTATGGGCCCCAGTGGCCACCCCACTGTGAAGGTGCTCTTCACTGTAGTGTCACTGTTCGTCTTCCTCGCTGTGGCCCCGCAGTGCTGCCTCTGATCTTCAGGAACGTGAATCTCTCATTCAAAGTGACTTTTGTCTGCAAAACATAATGAATGATCCACCCATCACTGCAGAGCAAAGAATAACTGTCACATCCACCGCTAATCGGAACCCTCCTCACAAATGGTCTCGTCCCAGTTAAGCACCAGCTGGAGGCAATCTCCGCAAACTCCGCCGATCTATCCCTTCATCCTATCTGAGCACCTCACTAGTTAACACACCCTCTACTTCCAGACTTACTTAAGCCATCTCCATTTCACTGAACACTGCTCAGTACTGTCAGCTTCTTTAGAACTCCTTGCCTTACATTATTAGCTTCCTCTTGCCTTTTTGGATACTCGAACCCGGATCTTACCTTTTGACCTCAGTCTTGTTTAGCACTTTGGATTTGTCTGCCTTTCTCCATTTGGATAACCTTTGGTACCGAACCTGGAATTCCCTCTCGACTATGACTATGAGGCCATGATTGATCAATTCCAATGGGAAATTTGGCTAGGACACCAGGATAACTCTGAAACACCCTGGGATTTTTAATTAGCACAGAGTCAGGACCTTGGTTTTTTAAGTCTCATCCAAAGGATGGGACCTTTTTACAGTATAGCGTCCCCGTCACTATACTGGGGCATTAGGACCCACAGAGGCTGCAGGGTGAGCACCCCCTACTGGCCCCACTAATTCTTCATTTACAGGTTTTATAGAGTATACTGCCTTGCGCCAATTGCTTGCTGGGATAGGTTCTCCAACGTGAATATATTTATTATTATATCATAATACATATAATATATAAATATATGTGGCAGGCCAGCAGCAATTAGGGTAGTAGTTTCAGCTGACCTAAAACTAGAGGTCATTAGGGCCTCTATTGTTTAATTGCAGGTTCACCTGTAGTGCATTGATTGATTGGTACGTAATTTGGTTTAATATAGACATCAATAGAGAGGTAGGTCTGTCACAATATAGCTTATATTACATGGAATAATAGAAACAGTATATTGTGTTAAGAGACATTTAGGTACTGTATGTAGCAGGTTTTATTCTGAAAATGAACTCAGTTATGAGCTCTTTCAAGGTATGCTGAAAGAATAAAGTAAAACTACATTAGAATTATGAAGGCAGTAATATTTTAATAACTTCAGTTAAAATATTGCCTGAAACAGTTGTGTCCTGGGGGCAGGCAAACTCTGTTATGTAAGAGGCAACAGAAATCAGTGCTACAGTACAATTCAAAGCCTTTTGATTAGAGACTAGATTAGTTTATAATAAGACCTGCTTTTGCAGACCCTAAAATCCTTTTAAAAAAACTTAAAATCTCAGTGTAATAAATATGTCTCACAGCAGAGACATTTAAAGGATTTAAAAGGAATGGAAAAATGATTCTTGGTTATTTTCACAGTAACATAATGCAAAGAATCGTTTTCACTACTAGAATATTCCAGTCAACTTGACTCCTTTCAGTGGTTACTCTTACCTGGTTGGCTATAGCTTTGAAGTTGAATCTTAGGGGGATACCTTTTGGCTGGGGGGGCGATGCATCAAAATCTTGGGTGGATCTCTTTAACAAAGAAGGCCGCTTTGCCCTGAGATCGGGAAGATTTAGAATGACAAACAGCATTAACTTACTGTAAATTAACTTAAGCACTATGGGAATAAAATGACCAGAAAATGTCAAGAGATTTAGCTAAATATTCTTGTAAACATATACTGTATACAAGCCAGGAAAATATTGAAAAATACTTTTAATTTTCTGGCACAAAATGTATTTTTCTTGCCTAAAGTACTTACTGTAAATATATTCTATGTTTTGAAAATTTACTTTCACAATTTGCTTCTTTATGGCCCTTTTTTTTAACAAAAGGGCTTGAGAGGGATGAAAGCAACCACCCCTTTGTTACTTTATTTGTAATCTTCGATATTACTTCTTAAAAAATTTGAAAAACTATTATCAACTTAATTTTCCTTAAAAAACTTTCTGTGTCCCCTCTTCACCGTGTCGCTACATCTGCAGCTGCCTTTTGTTAATGTCTCTCTCTGCATAGGCATCCTAACACCCTTGTCCTTCAGCCAAGAAGGTGAATGATTCATTTTCCCATGAAAATGAAATATTAATTGTACTGTATATGACAGGAAACAAACAAATTGCAAAAACAATTGTATTATTGTAAATACTGTAACTCTGCCATGTATGTAGTTACATTTAACACACTCCATTAACCAGCTTATTAAATTTGCTTGAATGTTTTAATTGAATTTACCATGAGCAGTACTGTACATCTGTGTTCTTTTTCCCTATTTCAGATGTAGAGCATCAGTTAATCTCCTGCCAACTAGGATTTATTAAAATATTTACTTTGTGTAATGCTCAATACTTTACAAGTATCACCAGGACCTTTTCCAAAACCTCGGATTACACAGTGACTTAATTCTGTCTCTGCCTTCATTGTACTATGATAAGCAAAATGATTGAACACCTACAGTAAAAACTCCAGGGTCCAGAACTTTTTAATCTACAATTCATCTACTGGTCACAAATGACCATTCTTGTACTTGCTTTTTCCATAGACCACATGTTTTTATCCTATAGAAAACACTGTCAGGCACCTGGCTTGTAACTTGCAATTGTCACATATATCCACGTTTTAATTTAATGTATTTGGTCCAAAATCTAAAGATGAGCAAAGAACCTGTCTGAGTTGTTCTCAGCCAGAGGTCTGGTAAGTGACAAAGCACTATGCCAATATAGGACCGAAGGTTTTGAAGTTGTATCAGTAAGTGAAATTTGTGCTCTGTGAGATATGCATGTTTATATTTGGGCATGACACTTGTAATTTCAAACAATTTCTAGATCATCTGCAAGTATGTCAGATTTTTATGTTAAAGGCAGTAACCTATTGATTAGAGGGCATTACAGAAATGTGCACATCAAAGATATTACACTACTGTCCGATGAGTATATTTTATTATAGAAACAAGACTAATTTACAGAAGTCAGAGCCCACTTACACTGTTCCAGGAGTTGCCACCGAATTTGGAACTTCCACTGTTAAAATGGAACCAGAAGACTGAGTCTGTCTCCAGCTTTGAGTAGAAGACCAGAACAAAAAAAAACAGAGGTCAGGGTGTGTACAACTTTTAGTAATCATCCTCAGTTATATGTTTTCTCTTACCTTCTGCCCTTCTGAAATCCCTCTGCAGATTTCCTATTATTGTTTCGGCCACTGAACTAAAGGACAAAAGCAAGAGTCACACATAATTTCAGAAATTCTGGTCTTAAACTTTCGATAAAACAATGCCTTTTTTCACCCATGTCCTAAAACATTCTATGATTATGCTCATTCATATATGGGATATACAGTAACGTTTGTATGAACCTTAGCACATTAAAATTGGTGAAATTCAACTTTCCTCTTTACATGTTGGATTTTCAACAAATACAAAGTAATTTAAACTTGATATATTCATATCATGTAAACTTTGAATTGAACTGCAAAATTACAATGCTTGGATCTAATTAATGTAGTAATGACCGAGAAATCATATGTATAGTACATACAGTATACATTCCTAAATATGTCTGGGATCTTAATTTATTATCCATGGTGCCACCATACGGTCAAAGAACAAAACTACAGGCTCACATTTTTTTTTCCAAGACATTAACCATTGGTGTTGAAGATTATAATTGTGTAAGTGTGTATGTTTACAAAGTAATGATGTTTTAAATTACAATTCCTGTTAGTTTTCTACAGTTTGTTTCAGGTCTTGGGTAAAGTTTGAGATCACATTTTACCCAGTGGGTTTACTGACATGCAAGTCCTACTTTAAAAGGACTGAGTTGTCTTAGGCTGGGGTAATCTAAAATTATAAACTGCTAGCTGTCCTGCACACAAGTTGTACATGCTCATCTCAATACTAATGTGAGAACAAGGATGGGGTCAGTCACTTTAAAATGTACATCATATTGTGAGAATTGATCATTTCTTTACCAGGTTAGAAATGAAAATGCTGATTAAACTATCCACAATTAACAAACTATACTATTTCTAACACTTCATTATTTTATCTAGTTACATAAAAATATGAAAAAAATAACTATGCTTCTAACTGTTAAAATAACTGTGCTATGAAGAGAAAGCTTTAGTTCTTTTGCTTCTTTTCCTTCTCCTCGACAACTAAGTTGTTTCTTGTTCAACTGGTTCATAGCACATCTTCTTGGAAATAGATTGTGCTAGAAGGTTTTATTAATATTCAGTGTTTTATACATTAAATAATACCTGGATGGAAGCTGCTTATTCCTGGTGAGGGTTCAGGCAACCCAATGTCTGTACTTCAAGAGACGTAGGCTTGTACCCTGGATGAACACCAGTCCATCCCAGGGTGCAAATGTGCCCACAGGCACAGAGCCAACCATTAACCTACCTGCCATGTCTTTGAAAACAGGAGAATACCAATATATATATGGAAAGAACATGTGAACTCCACACAGAATATACCTCAATACAGTACTGAGCACAGGACCACAAAAGCCAGTAGCACTGACCACCAAGCCACATTGCTGGAACATGTTAGCACCCATGTCCCAGCTGAGTTAGAGAATATAACAGGAGCCACATGTTCACATAACATTTTCTTAAAATTCAAAAATAAAATCCACGTAAAAATCTTCATCATATCAAGGCATTTAATACATATCAGGCTCAGTATTAGATTTTCAGTGTAGCCTTCTGCCATTTATAGAAACCACTGTATACTGTAATATAAATGTATGGTTCTCCAGGTGTGAGAGGACCAGCTTACTGTATATTCTTTCATTGTATTGCTGTGAAGCACCAAATACATACCCCTCTGTTGATGTTATGTCTTTCATGCCGCTCTTGTTTCTGTCTGTATTGCAGCTGCTGTTGTCTCTGCCCTCTGTATTGCATTGGGATGCTGTTATGCAGCCAAGAAAATCAAGAGAAGATTTGCAATCAGAATGATTTCACACAAGGCAGAGTCTCTTTGAAATAGGAATAGGTTAATGGCTGTGAGAGCAGACAGTATACA
Organism: Atractosteus spatula; assembly: GCF_055471065.1. NCBI lineage: Eukaryota > Metazoa > Chordata > Actinopteri > Semionotiformes > Lepisosteidae > Atractosteus > Atractosteus spatula. The sequence goes on along the minus strand of NC_142714.1, from coordinate 39,336,669 downwards.
TATATACTATTATATTAAATGTTAATTATATAATATAGTCTGGTAATTAGTATTTTATCTGATGCTGATTCATCACTGTTATGGTTTTTGTTTCCACAATCCTTCAGTTAAACTCCCAATTTGCCTCAATATTCCATCATCTTTTACTGTCAACCTTTATTTTAGTCCTATCTTCAGACAACACTACTTGTTCTGTTCTCTATGTTTAGTTAGGCTTTTTTTTTCACTTTGATTATAGATTGCCCCTGTACTTGGATACTTTCCTGCTGTTTTGAACCTCTTTTTGTTCTCTGCCTATCTGCTCCCCTGTCATTCTCTACTCTCTGTCTGCTACTGAATTCACACCACTGTAATAAATTGCTTCACTCAGCCTGTACATGCAGATAGCACCATGGGAATTAAACCCGGGACCCCAGTGCTGCAAAGCAGCAATGATTACCACTGTGCCACCATACCCCCTACCCCTAGCTGTTTCATCTTATTCTTCTACAAAATACATCTTCAAAAAAGACCAAAATGCTAAACTCCTAAGCAGTGTCACCTTGCAACTCCTAAAGCTAAGTGGGTGTGTGCCAGGTCAGTACCTGGATGGGAGACCTCCTGGGAAAGCTAAGGTTTCTGCTGGGAGAGGTGTTAGTAAAGCCACCAGAGGGCACTCACCCTCTGGTCTGTGTGGATCCTAAAGCCCTGGTATGCCAACAGGGATACTATACAGTAAAAAAGGCGCAGCCTTTTGGATGAGATGTAAAACCGAGGACCTAACTCTCCATAGCCATTAAAAATCCCCAAAAGAATAAGGGTGTTACCCCAGTGTCCTGGACAAATTTCCATTTGGCCTTTAGAAGTCAGGGTTTCCTAATAATCCCCACCTCTGAACTACTTTTATCATTCTGCTCTCCTCCCCACTCTTAGCTGATGTGTGGTGAGCGTACTGGTACACTATGGCTGCCGTCACATCATCCAGCTGGGGGCTACACATTGGCAGTGGAGGAGGGGAGTCCCCATTACTTGTAAAGCACTCTGAGTGGAGTGTCCAGAACAATGCTATGTACAGTAAGTGTAAGCAATTATTATTAATTATAACTACCTCCTAGAAGTTGTTGGAGGACCTCTGAAAGTTTGCCAGAACCTTTTCCGAAATTGCGGTTGGCTTGTCTGTTGTCTAAACCGCTGGCCCCAACTGTTGCTCTCAAAAGCTCTAACTGCTTGTTTTCCCTGGTCATGAAAATAAAAAAGAAATACAAATTCATCATAACATTACATTTCAAACATTTGCTCAGCCCAGTTGGTGCCATCTTGTAATATGCATCTTGAATAAGTAGCAGAAAAATAGTTTTACTTACATTTTACTATAGATGCTTAACTAACATGCTTCTCATATTTATTCCCACAGATAAGATACATCACTAACCTATTAACTTATCAGTTACAGTTCAGGATGCCATACAAAAGGAAAAACTAGAAAGACTAATAAGACAATACTCTGGAAGGGGTTAAAGGGGCACCAGGCAAATGTCCCACACAGTGTTTAAATGAAGACAATTTAAAACAGTAAAGTCTAGTGGGCTTCTATTTTATTTTATGTTTTCAAGATGTTAATGAAGAATATTATGGAAGAAAAAGAAACTTTCGTTATTTAAATATCTCTGCCACGATGAGAAAATATTTTTGCAATGCTACATTTTTTCTTTAAGGCTCAATGGTCAAAACATCCCACATTTGTATTAAAGATTGCTTCTTTTAAAGCTTACTTTTGCAATTTTGTAAATCCTTTAAAAAACAAAGCTGTTACCAATAAGAAAAGTTGATTTTCACATTTCTTCCAAGGAAATCTCAAAAGGATTGCTGCTTAAGATTTAGGAAGGGCTGTGGACTTTGACAGCATACGCATACAAAAGCAAAACAGTGTACATTAGTGTAAACTTTGTAACATACAGTATGTAACTCCCCCTGATTTACTATAGTATGTTTCCTTTGTATAAAATAGATGCTTCCAGTATTTACTGGATCTCTTTTCACCCTTATAGAACATCCTTTAGTCTATCATACCTGTGTATTCCATGCATTCCTGTTCAAGGGGCTCACTCCTTTAGCAACTAAAGAGGCCTTTCTTAGATTATAAGGAATTCTTCTTTTGAAGCCTTGCAGGTCTTGGCCCATGGACCTTAAATAGTAGGGTCCTACAGACAGCAGAAAACAATCTTAACTTCTAACTGTACCATAACTCAGTGTGAAATGTACCTGACTTTGCTGAGACATAAATGTCAAAATCCACTGTGACTTGAATCTTAGCAGGACAATAATTCAATGTAGTTCCTGAACAAAATGTGCTTCTCAGTGTCAGAGTCATATGAGATGAAGCATTTTTGTTTTAATTTTCAATTTAATGCTAATTTTATATAAAAAAACAAGTGCTTATCCCCTAATTACAGAAAGCATCAAAATCACACTACAGGAACTGTATTACAAAACTATCCTAAATGTTTCAATTTCTTACTTGTTTTAAATTATTTTGCTATTTCAGAGTAAAAAACTGCCCAAAATGAAGTTTTAGTGAAAAAAAGTTATTTATACTGTACTTACATCTCAGTTTTGTTTTAACTCATAACTATCATATCTTTTTTTATAATTGCTCTATTCATTTCTGTAAAATACATTTTATGTTTTGGAATCTTAGATTGACTAAGAAACAGAAATATCAAAACAAATTTTGTACTGGAGGACCTAGGATTACTTTTTTCATGTATCAGTATAATATTACTTATAAACTTATCTTCCTGTTCTTACGCTAAATTTTGAATTGCTGTTTTTGTACTCTGTTCCTACAGTCCACAACCACACACTGCAATGCAATATAAATCAACTGCCATCCTCTATTAAATTACATGTTCTGACAGTAGATAAAAACCAATAGTAGGCAGTAGTTGAAATAAGCATCCTCATGTAACATTTTTTCTTAAAAAGGAGTATTGAATTAAGTTTTTCTCATGTATTCATACAATGCTTGCAGGCAAAAATACATCCACAAATCAAATACATTAGGACCTAATGTAAAATAATAATTCATGTTAATATAGTTCTTAGAAAAAGTCCCAATTATATTAATGGTGTACTTTTTTTTTTCCAGAGACCCAAGTTAAACCATTGATGAACATGGTCTTCTGAAAAAAAACCTTGTCTCTGTGACCAATTTGGTGGAGCCAGGAAATGGGTTTAAGTAACATGTTGACTAGGCTAAAGCACATTGTGAAGATATAAGGAAACCCTAGAAGATTTCAGCTCCACAGTGTGGCCTCTGCCTCACTTCTGTGGAATCCTGATCATAGTTAGCTAATGTCATAGTCCAAACCAGCAGTCTCTGGGATATAGGGCTAAAACTAGACTCTGATTAGAAGCCTTTAATTGTGCTCCATCGGTGTCACTGTTACCTTGTTGAGCCTGATATGGAACTCTTCTGAAAGGAATTCTCTGTTGTCTAGAAATGTTTGTTGCCCCAACAAGCTTCTTTCTAGTAGTGGCTGCCCCTCTGTTATTCTTGGAGGTTTTTTCTTGATTGGATTTCTGTTCATTTTTGTTGAGTTTGATAATATCATCTAGAGAAAGAAAAAAAAGCACATTTAGAAGGTCTGGCTCAGCGCTTTGATGAACAACCATGGGAGGTTAGAAATGCTGTTAGTGTGAAGACCATCTGTCAGCTCAGAAAGTTTATAGGATCTCCTTCAGGTTTCAGTGTAACAATCAGTTAGGTTTCAGTGTAACAATCAGTTTTAAAATGTCAGCTAATATGGAGCAGTAATGAGAGGCAAGGTAGCTCCCTGAACAGGGTTATGTACACTTTCTCGCATAGCTGCATATGAAAAGAAGGAGACCCCCTTGTACTGAACAGGTAAAATTTAAACATGAACAATGAATAAGAAACCTACTGATATTAAATAGCTGAAGGAATACTTCAACTAAAAAAAAAAACATTTTCCAAATATTTGTATTTCCTGAGTGAGTTGGAAATAATCAGAGGAAATACAGAGGGCTAGTTAAATTAGTCAAGCTTACAATTTGAACAAACATTAAAAACCACCACAATGGCCTTTGTCTCCGTAGAAATGTTTCACTTCTGCTACCTTCTAAATTTAATTTAGAAATATATTTTAATCAGTGTAAAGGCTGTTTAACCCCAGGAAAAGTTGAACATCTGTGATAAGATCAAACATTAATGAGCAATAAATGAGCAATATATTAATGGATGTGATATTTGTCATACTTACAAATGGACCTATTGTGCTACATACATCAAATTTCACATAATTCTTCATGCACATTAACTTGTGTTTTAATCCATAAATATTTGTGTGAAATCTTTCATTTCAGCAGTTCGTCCATTCTTACCTATCAATGGAGATTGTAACAGAAGTTTGGTGGGAGGTTAGAGCCTATTCTCTTATATATGTCTCGCACCCAGGTCTTCGTTTCACATCCCTGCCTCCCTATCTCTCCATCTACACTCTTGCAGCAAGTCCCTGGTTCAATCCTTGCAATAGTGAGGGGGGAGGGATTTGATCAGACTAAGTCAAGTCAAATATTCTCTACATATGTTGTCCCTCTATTGGATTCATTAGAATTTAACTGAACTACTGAACTGCTTCATTATGGAATGTCATAGGGCATAATAACCACTGTTCTACAGAGAGCTGACAGTTCTGTAGGCAGAAATGGAAAAGAAACGGCCCCAAAGGCCTCCGTCCTTGCACTGTTTTAGCTGTGCCTGTTGAATTACAGCAGTTGAGCTTTTTATAGCATGTCATGTAACCCTGCTACACACCCATCATCAGTACAGGTTTATTGTACATTTAATGCTTAACTACTTAGTGATTTTATTGTACAAATTTGCAAATAACTTTTAACTATTTATTTAACTTTTTAATGTAAAATCCTTTTTAATAGGCAAAGTGTCTTTTTCTACACAATTAAATGTATCTAGTCTTATATAAAGACTTTAAATATTGGAAAGTAATAATCTATCACTACAGTATTGTTTTTTTTCACTAAATTTCACTATTTATTTGAATTCTAGATAAATATACCAAGCACACAAAACCATTTATTTTTATGAAAGTCTACATTATACAAATTAAAACACCTGTAGATGTATCCTATATGGAACAGTGTTAGTAATCTACTAATTTATTATTGACAATAGCTTTTAATTTTGCTAACAACATCTTAAGGGAAACAATCCAAAATGCATCAGTTTAACATTTCCAGGAAATGTGCTCACAGGATGAAATTCTGCTTACCCAGCCTCTTCTAAGATGTATTCATGTAAAGTATGTGATATTTATGCTGAGGCAGAATTCTATTTGTTTTAGGAAGACATCCAACACCCAATACATTTAGTTACTTATATTCTACCATCTGTAGTTACTGTACTGTATGTATTCTTTTCTCCTAAAACAGTATCCTCCAAATGTAACTTGTTTATTTATAGTCAAACAATTAGTAATTGTGATTTTGAAATTAATATGAATGATAAGTGCACCATTTGGGTGATTTCAAGCATAAGTAATAAATAATTTAATAACAATACAATTTGTGTTCAACTGATTTCAAGTGAGCTGAAATCACTGAACTCTTTGTGTAATCACTTGTGAAATTTTGTTTCAGTCAAAGCCTGTTTGTGGGGTGTTTTGATGTCTGTCTGTTTTGTTCAGCACGTAAAATACATGCACAATTCAGGTTAAATATAGAGATAGACTTTGCCAGTCCAAGATTTTCTACTCTTTTCTTGTCTGTATGTTACAGGTCATGCGGCATGATGTGGCACCTAAATATGGATTTATTAATAGCAATAGAACTCTTAATAGTTTTTGTATTTTTGATTTACAAATGAAAATTCCATAAAATTAATTATTTTTTATTTTCTTTTAGTTAATTTCTTTTTGCTATGTTCTAATTTATTCAACTTTACATAACGTGGGTTAAGGTTTATCCATCCGTAAAACTTTTATTTCTAGAACTTGTCTAAAAACTTTTGGCTGCTCTTTGTACTTCTGAAAAAAACCAACAACTTAAGCGTAGTGGAGACAATGTTATGGCCTCGAATCGATCCAGAATTTTAAAAATCAAAAACACGGAAACAATGAAGTTTTCTGATTACTATTATTCTGTAACGCACAATACTAAATACTATCGTTTCCATACACCCATGGGTTGCACTTAACATATATACACTATAGAAGTATAGAAAGTTGTCATATTGCAAAACCTTTTTTGCTAAAAAAAAACGTTTCTGGCCACTACACTATGTAAAATGCTTAAAATGTACAGTATGTATATGTACATGTACAGTACAGTATATGTATAATATAAATGTATTCTCTAGCTGTTTTCTAATATTCTCTTTGAAAAATAGTTTTTCAGAAAATAAAATATGAATTCTTCGGAATTTATATTCAAAATATAAATGATAATCTGGCCCATTAACTCTTGACAAAAACATTAGTTTATCGATGATTCTGACCCTTATCAGGTTTTCTCACCCAATGACGTGAACGTTTTCCTTCCGTTAAGCCATATTTAGTCAAGAAATGTCTATTTGCTTTGGAGGTGGAGCATTTTGAAAGTATTGGTCAATGTGGAATGTTGATTTACAGAGTTTAAGCAGCGATCGAAATTTTCATGTAATTGTCGTTATTACGCAGTTGTTCAAACACTGCAAAACTTACCAAGTGACATGTCAATCTTCTCCGAGTTGCATTCGACCTCCATGGGTGCTGGGTCTACTATACTGTCGCCCATTTTCGTTTCCAGTAGTTGACGATGCAGCTAGTTTGCGAGGATGACGATGTCAAGAGATTTGTTCCCCCAAACACAGATATCTGAAAGCTACTTACAGCAGGACAACGGATCGGTCGCTTTGTGGCACTGATGATGAATTTCAATATTTCACTTTATTCAGGTAGTTGCTTATCAAATTATCAAATCTGGTCTATCGATTTTTGACTCAGACTCCATAAATAACAGGCAGCTGTTAAGTTTTGACTCGTGGGCTTGTCATACCCCTGGCAGAAAACGATATAGACAAGCAACGTAACATATCTTAAAATAGCTCAAGCACTGGCTGCTCAAAACTTTATACAGTCAAATAAGGAGCCGATGAAATTTAAGTTTCATAAGGCTTAAAGGCTTTTTCGGACGCATAAATGCAATATACTGTACTTTATTTACAAGTTATTTGTGCTTTTCAACACTATCTAAGATACAATGTATAAAGTGCTAAGAACTGTACTTTTAAAATCAGAATAGGTTTTCCAGAAATCAGTTGTTTAATTCAATTGTTTAAAATCTTAAAACATTTGTTGATGCACAGACCAGCTATTGTTTGTAAATATCTCACATTTATTATTCTTTCATTTTTCAATTTACATTTCCTACACAACACATGTCTCTTCCTTAGTAATTATGTTTTACTGTATCTCATATCATATTAAGTAGCTAGTTATTTTTTATTTTGATTGCCTGATTTATATGTAGACAATTTTCCATCCAGAGAGACGAGAAAGAATTGTGTACTGTGGCATTTAATCCATCCTGGACCTGCAGTGCTTTTTTAGACAAAAAACATAAAGAATGTGATGCTATACATTTTATCGGACACACTTTGTAACTCATTTCATTATATAATAATTAATTACCTTCTTTTATTTTTTTCATCCCAGAGTGCTTTAGATAGGTCAGAATTTATTTAATCTGCTTTTGAAATAAAGTACAGCATCTTCTTGAGTAGAGCACAGCAGTCATCTTGGACAAGCAGTTTAGACACAACAGATGAGGTGGAGAAGCAAAGACTTACTTAACTAATTAAGGAGAGGAAAATTCAGGTAGGCCTCACTGAAAAAGTCTGTAGTTGGACTACAAATAATAGCACTGGGGTTACAGAACTTTCATTTCTGACCACTGGCAGGGAGTCTCATTAAACTCATTAAACTAACATTTAAATAATACCAGCAGGGTGTCCCCTAACACCAAAATAAGGTTTTGTGAGGAACAGTGCCACATACTGTATTGATCTACCATTTTCATTTCTGGTAGTAACGTTTGTTCCATTAGATTTTTATTTACATGGCAACATTGTTTTTTTCTTGAAAGATGCATTATCAATATTATACTGTAGCCATTACTCAATGGCCTCATTTGACTTTTGGAAGGCCACATGGCCTAAAAAATTAGGAAACATAATTTTTTTTCACCACCTCATTTGGGGAAGGCAGAAAAATACATACTGTAGATATGCAGATCCACAGAGTCAGACAGAGGAGGGAATAAAATGGTAAGAGGATAACAAAAGTGCAGTTTATGACTGATAAGCAATGAAACAATGCTGACAGTTGTCTTAATTCAGTCTTGTTCGTAAATGTCAATTTAACATAATTGTTTCTTTTCGAATCAATATTATATCAACACTGCCAACGTAAGGAGTTGAAACAGTGCAACAACATTAAGCAATCAAAGATATTATATTGATTCAACAATATGCAGCTATCAGCTGTGCTTTGCTGAAAACTGGGGGTATTTTTAATTCAGTTATTATAACTGAAACTCTTTAAAAGAATCAGAGTCATATAAAAGTAATGTACCAAAATCTGATAAAAAGTGAGAAAAAAGTTATGTAGTACTGTATCTCATATGGACTTAGTCTGTTAAAATGAAAAACTATTGATACTATAAGAAAAAAAACAGCCCATAGTCTTATTAACTGCTTATAACAAAAATTTGCAGAAAAAATAAATGATAAAAATATGGATTAACTTTATGCATTCTGTATATTTAATAATTGTATTGCAGAATGGAATACTTTTAATATTTTTTCAAACCATTATTTGACTGCTTAACAGGAGTTTAATCAATCAGCATATACATGGGGCATTTGCTTTTCTTAGGGGTAATTATATTGTTGACAATGATATAAAATAAAAAGAAGCAAGTGTGAAAGAAAAAAACAATTTACATTTGATCATTTCAGAATGAACCCATGACATAGGTTTCCATTAACTAAAGATATCTGAATTATCTTCCAATTCTTCTCAAAGATATATTTGTTCTTAGTAAATACAGCTATTTACTGTTTATTCTGAGCATTGTTGCAACACAACTAGAAATTTGTAGAATGTTCATGCTATGACTGGACTTTCTTAATACATCTGGCCCTTCATGTTTCTATCAAGCTCAGCTTCTAAGTATCCTATGATGCATTTTGGTCATTTATTCCATGCATCTGTCTCTGGATTTTAAAAAAGTGTGTTTTCCAGTTTAAGAGCAGAATTTATTTTTGTCAATTTTTAAAATGATCTCATATCTTTCAAGAATCATGCTCAGGGCAGGAAACACTGAAGTAGCCATAGGGGAGGTATGCGTGTCATATTTAAGAAAAAAAGAAAATCCATCTGTTCTTCTTTTCTTTAGATGTTTAAAACCTGCCAATCCTTCGGGCTATATTTGCTGTAAGCAAATAGCAAGAATCCAACCAAAGAAAGGCGATATTCCAGTTTGACGTCAGAAGTAAGCAATCCTATCTCCATTGTCGTTAATGCATAGATGGATCTTGAAGTCATCGCATGTGAGACAAAACATTAAAAAGCAAAATGAGCTATCACACAGGCAACAAAAACATTACATAGCCCAGAGGGATGACGATGCTCCAGATGCTAAGATTATTAACCATTCTCTAATACTAATTCCTTTTTTTCCTCTCAAGAGTAAAAAAAAAGAAATATAGTTAAGCACACAGGGATAAATTGCCTTTGGAAATCATTCAGACTTTAATGCTCCTAGACACATTTGCTTATTCACAGGCTGTGAAAATGTCTCTGATTTGTCTCCATTAAGAGAAGAGCTTGAATCATTAAATCTGAGTGAATTAAAACTTAAAAAGTATGAGATCAGAAAAAGAGCTCAAGGCAGAAACACTAGAAACATTCTAGTATTTACATTTTATAGCCTGTCTGTAAATGAAACTAATAAAGCAAATTGATTGGAATGGTGCACCTGGGACAATCAGCTTAGCACATTGTGCTGTACAGAATATTGTAGTAAAAGGTAGGTTTCCTAGTACAAACAATTATTTTGGTCTCAGATATCATCTAACATTTTCAGAATGATTTTAAAACAGGGGTTCCAAACTGAAATTGGTCTGTGGTCCATTTTCCATTTTTAGCAGGTGTCTGTGGGCCATAGCCATAATTCCTCACTATAAAGTACTTGAATGGCTGTTCTGGATTCCTGGAGCTGTATAAGTACTACTTTATTCTTACCCATCAATCCATCAATTTTCAGTCCATTTTTCAAGGGTGTTTAGATTTGGATTAGAATTAAAATTTTCTCAGCTTCCTTTCTTTTGTACCTTGCTTTAGATCTTCACTGTTTTATTATTTATCATGTATGATGTACAGTATCTCTTGGGCTGCCAGTAATATATAAGAAATAATAGAGCTCATTTGGAGTAAATAAAGACTACTTAAATTAGAATTAATTAAATAATGACTACTTGCTAATGAATTAATAATAATAATAAGTTATCATATCATAATTAGTTATGTAATAATAACCACTTTCATTAGTACAATATCAAAACATGCAAAATTTAATAAAAAAAAGCCACTACAACAGTATCCTTTAATTATTCCTTTGATGTAGGCATGGCTAACCTAAGCTTCAATGTATAACTTTGTATTATAGTACATGTTATGTTTAGGGAGAAATGTTTAAACATACTTTAAGAAAAGGAAGTTCTGAAACTCAGTGATAGATCATTCAACAGATATGAGCAGCACAGTTGTACACCTTTTCATTTTTTTCTATATGATAGAAAACATACAAGACCAGAAGACTCTTGCTGGTGAACAGAAATGTATGTTACTAAATACAGTAAATTAAGATAAATTGTAAATGAAAGTTAGCATTCTAAGAACATATCTGAAGGCATGGTTTTCCAAGAGATGGATCATTGTATATTGCGAGGATGAAAGCCATAGAAAAATTGTACTTTACAGACATCTTGCGGTGTGTATTCCCTCCATCTGTTATCTAGTTTTTCCTGGTTAGGGTCATAGCAAACTAGAGCATATCCCAAAAGCACAGGATCTAAGACTATACCCTGGACACAAGTCCATTGCACAGAAAACACACACAAGCACACAGAGGCTGTTTAGAGACACCAGCTAATCTAGCCTTTATGTCTCTGAAAGGTGAGAGTAAACCAGAGTACCCAGCAAAATCTCACACGAACACTGGGAAACACACAAACTCCACAGTCCAGAATCAAGCAGAAGACTGAAAGTCAGTCACACTAACATTTCGCCTTGCTGCCCAACTCAGAATGATAAATATTAAATGATAAATACATAACATATTATAAACATAATTAAATTTTATAATAGGAATCAACAATCTTCTAAGCGGAAGGTCAGAAGAACCCTTAATCAAAGCAGAACAAGCTGGAGGTCATTTAAGATCAGGCTCCAATGTCCCCTGGTGGCAAAGAGAAATATTGCATGCAGTCAAGAATTAGATCCATCCATTTTCTAACGGCTTTATCCAGTACAGGGTTGCGGGAAGCCTGAGCCTACCCTGGCAAACAGCAAGTGCAATGTGAGATACACCCTGAATGGAATGGAAGTCCATCACAGGGCACACACAGACACAAACACAGATACAGACACACTCACACCAGGGCCAGTTTTCCATGAAATTAATTAACCTTCCAGTATGTCTCTGGACTGTGGGAGAAAACTAGAACCTGGCCTAACCCGTTCAAACACGGGCAGAACATGCAAACTCCATGCAGAGAAATTAGATCCTAAAGGAGCTAATCAACATTTATTACTATTTAAAATTAATTTTGGAATGCTGAGGCACTTTTTATTTATTCCTTTTACAAAGCTATTCAGGTTTTGGAAATTTATATTTTGAATGTTGCTTTTTCACTTCTGTCATTTCCTCAGCTTTGCTTCAGATCAAGCCCAAAAACACACACACACACACACAACAGTATTCTAAGATAACAATGCTGCTTTTTCTTCCATGCACAGAAGATTCTTTGAACAGTTTCACACACATCCTCATTAGAGCATTGCTGATTGATAGCATGCTTGTTTGGCACAACAGAAGCCGGTCTTAGAAATGATTACGCTTGTCTGTCTGCTCAAGCAGATGTATGCGAACTCGGATGTATGTATTCTACCCTGTAAACCACAAGCAAGACCACAAGCCAGGGTGCAGATACTTTCATGTTGAATATATTACAAACATAATTCAGCCCTGCCCTAGTATTTCAGCAATGTCTACGGAATATAGCTACAAACTCAGTGCTACACCTCTGCCTCACAAAACTGCCAGCATTTAAATCTCACCTATTTAGAAAAATGCCTATAGCACCGTGCCTTTTAATAAGATCATTAATAATATTTGAATACGAATTTATATAGCAGACTTCTTAATGGTTTCAATGGTAAGGTTGTTATGGATAAATATAAGTAAATATAAGTAAAGTATATCTTTGGACTCCCATTTTCCTTTCAAGTTACTATTTTTAATACAGATATCATAATAATCATAACATGCCATAGGGTCTATCTTTCTGTGGCAAACCTAATTGTTCAACTCACTGTAACATTTAATTATAACTTCTGACTAACTAATTTCTGTCTGAATTAGGTAATAATGACCCACGTGAGTCATGGCCATGTGATGATGACATAATAAAAAACGTTAAAAACTGGAAACATGGTTCTTGTACGGTTATTGTGGAATGACTACATTGCACAGTATTGGAGTATTGGTTTTACTCCAGTAAAACTATTTCTACAACTAAAGGGGTTACACATGTGAACAAAAAAACAACAGTTTTTGCTTTTATGGGTGTTGTATTTAAATTCTGTGGTGCTGCAATAAACTATTTCCTAACAACATTTTCATTGAAAAATGAATCATTTACATGTTCAGTGAAACTGAAATAAGAAGTCAACATGTCTTACTGGCAAATCTCTCAATCTGATATGCTAGCAACATACAGTACATACCATCCCCAGATTTGAAACGATAAGTGTCTTCCCTTTAAAAAAATAAAGTATTTTTACGACTGTGTCATCATCGGTATGATGGCGGCTCTCTATGTGCTCTGTTTTTTATGCTGTGAATTTTAAGATTTCTGTAAGATTTTCAGTTTACCTGCTAATGTGTTTGAACATCATTCTTCATCACTTGTACTTGACACATGACAAAAAACTGTAGAGCTGATTTTATATTTTTTAATGATATTTATAGCAGAGAGACTTTGTATGTCTGTCACATGCAGAAATTATTTTATTTTGCTGTCACTTTAAACTAGATTAAACTAGATCTTGGTTTTACTGAGCACCATAACAAACCAAAAAAAACCAGGAATGAGACAGGTAACTACAGTAACCCTAAATAAAAGCCTTTGTTTATCCATCGCTGAGGAGAAACCTAGCACATTTGGAAAAGTACTGCTTCAAAAACTACCATGAGAGAATGTAGTACATATTAGGGGGGATTATTTCAGAGTGAATGATGGCTATTGTATTGTTCAGTGGTAATTACAGTATCTTACCTTTGTAGCTTTGTAACCTCTTTACCATGGCATAGTCCTGTGATAATCACCACAATAAACCACAACACTATTGTTTTAAAAATTGCAGGATTTGTTTGGTACTGATGGCATACATTATTTTAACATGGTTTATTGTGGGATTGAGGTAACACCACTGCCTTCTTTGTCACGACACCATGAGGCTGTCCCAATGCCACTAAGTACTACACAAAGCCACTAAGCCTGGACTGCTGTGTCAAGAGATATATTTCATATAACACCAGACCTCACACTGACAGTTGCTCTCATGAGTGTTTATGGTCCTATGGGTGCAAAGGGACCACCCACATCACATGCATGCTCGGGTGCCCAGTCCAGCATTTTGATCAGATACGGAATCACACACTGTGTGTCGCATACGTTTTGCACCTGGCAGTTATAAATATAGTTCCAAGATTTTGAAACGGAGTTTTTCTACTCTATAGCATTACATACTTTTGTGTCACGACAGGACACGTGTCAGCAGGTGCAACGTGTGGCAGAATGATGTGTGTCACCGATTTACATTTTATTGGTTAGACCTGTAGGAATACATGCATGGTGAGTCTTAAAATTCTTCGCCTGAGTTTAACATTTTGCAACATTGATAGTGTTAGAATGGTTCATGAAAAGTAAAGACGTATTTCAAGGTAGTGCACGTAACATTTTAATAGTTAGGTTTAGAGGCACAAGCTCAAAAAGGCGTGTTCCCGAATCCACTAGTACTCAGGCTGAACCTCCCTCATTCAGTTCTTTAATCTCGAGGTCCATCCCCTTTTGCATGCTGTGAGTCCTGCGCATGGGCGTCAAGGCGGAGAGGCTCCCTGCCTGAATGTTATTATTGTCCGAATGATTTCTCATATGAAAATGGCGGCGAGTCAGGGAGGCGGAGGAGCAGTAACAGCTCTGCAAAGCCATCACTACCCGAATGGACCTCACTGGAATCCGGGACTACTGCATCATCAGCACCACCTGCACACGGCCAGGAGCTTGGACCGGGCTCTGGAGGATGCGGTGTGCTCGGGGATGTTAAATCTTAGCGGGAGGAAACTGAGAGATTTTCCCGGTATGAGCTATGACCTGACCGATACAACACAAGCAGGTGGGTTTCAGAAACACTGGACGTGTGGAGCTCAGGCTGCATTGTATCTACTCCTTAATCGCCAGTCATCATTATAGAAATTGTGCTTTTCATTTTCCAAGCTTCAGTCAAAATAATTCACCATGCATTGTTTTCGCTGGTGTCATTTATTTGTATCCACTGTACCAACCCAATACAATGGTCTAACACAAGAGACATGTCGTTGTGTACGTTATCCCCTTGTGTTAGTCACCTGTTATTTTTGTAACGCGTGCTTTAACATCTGCACGTATGTGATGCAAAAACAACATAAAATGAAAAACAAACTTTGTGTACATAAGCAGGGAAGAACTAGGCGAGCTGCTGTGTTTTGAGGATTTTTCAGGTTATAATTTCTTCTCTCTCCGCTGAAAAAATCATGACTGAAAATTTAAATGTTTTTGCATTTAAATGGCAGTAGATTTTGCTTAAGTTAAAACTAATGTGCTGCAAAGCTGTGTACAATACATGGATATAAGGCATATTAAAGTATTAATAAGACCTGATTAATAAGATGGAAACGTCTTGATTTCTGGGTACCGTTCATCACCATCACCACCTTTGTACGTTTCTTGACAACGTGAAAGACTGCCTGTCTCTATAACCGATTTGTTTCTCAGATGTTTTTGTTTTCTTCATTCAAGACAAAAGGCATACACTGCTGTTAATTTGTATCCACGAATTGGTCTATGTGCGCATTTTTTCCATTTTGTGTTTCTATTCACAAAAAAGCAGACGATTTCATTCATAGTTCCGTATTTGTCTTGTGCTCTGCAGACTACATTGCACATAACCCATTCGGAATCACAGTTTCATTGTGGACTGATTTGAATTGTGTTTTATTGGTGTGGTAAATAGATTTCCTCTATTTTCATTAATTTGTCTATAGTACGTTTTACCAAAAGATTCATTCGGTAAAAAATGTGGAGATTTTTGGTTTTATGTCTAGGGGCTGTTGCGGTATTTATCTAGACAGTTCCCTTAAATACAGGAACAGTGACAAGGAGTCATCATTTTATTCTCGACTGCGGGATATAATCACTGACGATTTTATACAGGCTGATTAGAAAGCGGTTGATCATTTCAGTGGGTGTTAAACCACGTCAGAAACGCAGCCCCACAATGCTCGAGTTCAAAAACAAAAAGAAAATGTTTTGACCCAATTTTTCACTGTCGTTCGAACCTATGCTAAAATACAACAGGGCACAGCAATTAAATAATAGGTTTCTTCTATGAATATTGGCTGGCGAATGTCTCAGTATCTCATGGCTGTAAGTAAGGATCCTGTTGTATGAATTCAGTCTTAAGGGTCGTGGTGGAACAGCGCTTTTTAAAAAAACACAACAACAAAATGCATGCAATTTTAAATCATCCTGGACAATCACAATTGAATGATACATCACTTTTCATGACCTCGATTACACATGATACTGTAAGTAACTTTGTTGATTAAGAAGTGCCTGGTGACCTGCTCACGGGCGTTTTGAAGGATTCACCTCCAGCTGCTGAGTGCAACATAAAATGAAGTGTGCATTAGGCTTAGAATAACCAGTTAATAAGCTGTGTAAAACTGTAGTATTATAAAACAGTTTTAACATAGTCATCTGAAGGTTGTCTTGAGATATAAACAATGCATTTATTGATCTACAATGTCCTGAACTATAATTAATAATGTCTTGTATTTGTAACTCCCACTTGGCTCATGGGCTGAAGTGTTTCTGCACAAGCAGACCCCCTAAACGGCAGATCAGGTTGAGAAGTGATTTAAGAGGGAAACTAAGGTTGGCCACTTTGTGCAAGCTCAAAGTGGAATTGAGCCAGGACCACTGGGGTTTCCAACTCTTCTGAACAGTACTGGGAATACTAATGACCAATTAGTCAGTACTTCGGTTACAGCAAAGAGTTCCTTGTCACCATGCTGGAGGTTTGGTTTGGAAGAGTGCCACCTACTGGTCTACCAGCACCACTTACAGTAACAATCTGGTTTTCCTTAGAGGTCTCTCATCCCGATATAGATGAGGCAGATGCAACTTTGTTTACTTTCTGAGGCTTCTAGGAACAATTCAAAGATCTGATTATCATGAGTCACCTTGAATTTGGAGTATCTTAATGAGCCTCACAAAATAGTTTTGCAGGGTTTGTGAGTAGAGCAGTACTCAATTTGTTTTCAATATAAGCTACAAAGAAGTATTACAATATTTTTAAACCCTCATATTCCTGATGGCATGAAAACTAAAGAACACAAGAGTCACTGGGGACATGTGATGGGAATAGGACTAAAAGGCAAGTTGCACATTTGGTAAAATACCCCTTTTTAGATGGTTCACACCAATGTGCAGAATACAGCATCTGTTAGTGTTTTTTCTGTTTGTGATAGAGCCTTAGTTTAGAATGTACCGATTGTAGAGTGAAAAAGAGAACAAAGGTGGTTATAGTTAAAACCACTTATATTGTTATGTATATTACTGTAGCTCTTTCATGTCAAAGACTATTGGGGATTATTATCAGGTCCCAGGAGTAAAATCAGCCAGAGTCCTGTGTCCAAGCATGGACTTGGTTGTAGTGTTATTAGCGAAGGGCAGATTGTGTCTGATCTGTAACAAAAAAGGCAAATGCTGTGTGCTGTCTGGTCTGCAAGGGTTTCATGCATTGTCAGAGCTTGCATGTCTGACATAAAATTAGACTTCTGTTGTTCGCAAGGAAATGAGACATTTTTCTGTTTTATAGCAGCCAATGTAAAACAGCAGACCACATGGGGAAGTGTTTGCATGTGAATCTCACAAGGAGCTGAATCAGCTTGAGGAGCTGGGGTGGAAGAAGCCAGCCATTGAGCTAAGGGTGTCCTGTACATGAGAGAGAGAGCATTAGGCTGTCTTTGTGGGCCGAAGCTCATTGTGCTTTGTAGGTTTTTTTAGGTTTGTCTTAAGAATGGAAGAAGGCGTTTAATTCATACAGTTAGTAATTTAATTAATTAAAACACTAAACAGGTCTAAAAAAAAGAAGAAATAAGTGTGCAGCTGTAAAAAAAACGAAATGTGGGGGCTGTGACTGTATAATCACTGTCTTTCATTACCATTTTCTTGAATGAGGTACAAGAAATTACCATATTAGAGCAGTGATAGTTGCTCCTAGTCCTGGTAGGCCCCATTCTACCATGATTAATCAGTAATTTAGAATCAGTTAATACAAGGAAATGGTGGTAATACAGCCCAAATCTTTACTTATAATTAGTTCAAATCAAGGCAGTTAGACTGATTTGAAAACAAAACTAAAAGACACTACAGGCCTCTGGGACCAGAAGTAAGTATCAGTGTAATTAAATTTTATATATATACTCATGTTGGATCAAGCCTGGATGGGATACATTGTATTTTAAGTTGCAACCTGCGACATTTGGTGTGGAATGTTGGTTTACAGAGCTAAATGTAGCAAAGTTACAAGTCCACCCAAAAGCATATGAAACCTGTTTAGGTTTTTCAGGTTTCATTATTAAAGGAAAATTGTACAGTCTAAGGCACACACAATAGTTGTAGTTAAACTCTTTATAGGCTTTCTATTTGATTGGTTGGCTTCATGATAACACAAATAATTAAAGGGCTTGAGTTACCAACAGTGCAGCGAATGAGAGGTTATAAGTTTCAATTGTAAATAATTTTAACTCTTTAATTTTCTTTGGATAATTCAGAATAGAGTAGCAGAAAATTATCTTATGGTTGTGCAGTGCCCTGTGATTTCACTGACACTAGAATGATAACACATACTTTAATTACAGGTGTCGTACAGATTCTGGATTTGGATTCTTTCCCTTTTGTTTTTTCTAGTATTCTTCTTATTTTTCTTATCTGTTTTATGGCCATCTATACACCAATGTCTATACGGGGAACATCACTGAAACTTGGTAAATGTCATAAAATCAGTATCATTTTTTTGTTTTATATGTCCTTTACAAGCTCCCTGTGTGTTTCTTTGCATTGTAGTTGCAGTTTTTCTTGTACATACTCATGAGAGAGAGCATGCCATGACAGGAAGTGTCTGTCCTATTTATAAAGTGCAGGCCCTGTTATAGTAATCAAAGCAGCGATTGTTGAACTTTTCAGACTATTGGTTTCTCTGCACTGCCAGCAACAGCACATGATGTCATGTACTCTTAAGTGAAAATAAAATACAGCACATTTATACAGGTATGTATTCCCAAACGCACGTCTTTTTCATTTGGAACACATCTAGAGTGCATCTAGAGAGGTTTGAAAACACTTGATAGTTGAGTTTAGTTTCATACGGTCAACTTCAACTACTTTGCCAGTTAAGATTGTAGAATATTTTTTATGTTCATTGGGGACTTAATAGAATAATAAAGTGTTTGCTTTTGTCCTGGTGGTTACACTTGTCTGTAAACACTCATGTGAACTGAGACTCTTCTGAATTGTAATGGCAACCAGTTACTGAATTGAAATAAGACTTAGATCCTTTTAGAGGTGAAAGTGGTTGATGGTGTACTATTTGTTTGCCTACATCTCCAGTTTAATGTCTAATCTTAGCAAGACTATTCTCCAAGAGAAATTTAAGTAGTTTGGTCAGATCATAATGAATGCAATAGAGGGACGAATGTATTAGAGGTTGTTTGGTGTAACTCACCTAGCTGAGAGAACAGCAGCCTGATTGTAGGGATGCAGCTAAATGAACCTTTTATTTTTGCAAGAACTGAGCTAGGGAGATGCTTCAAGGGAGTAGACTAAGTGTGAGAGAAATGCTAAAAGCAAAGTCTAGAAGATGAGATACAGTATATATATATAGAAAAGTGGAAGTAGGTGAGATTAGGATCTGAACTTCTGTTATAAACCCCACAGCATGTTAAGATCAGTTCACATTAAGGTCTTATGTTTAAAACATGATGCATGTTTTTGCAGCACTACCTAAAGAAAAGGTGAAAAAACATTTTCAGACACAGAAAATGATGCACCAAGTTATTGTGTGGCCTAAAAATAAACCCTTTAGTATGGGGGTTTCCAGTTGAGGTTACGTAACTGATCCCATCATCAGTTTAAGAAAAGGATTAGTTTGAGCTCTTAAATTGTTAAGCATGTTTGAGATGACCTCTTTAAATTTCTTAAGGAATTTAAAAATCCCAACTTTTGAGTAGAAATTGAACTTGCAGAGGTTCCTGTAAAAAAAAAACTATTAGTTCAGTTTGGGATTCAGGTATGGAAAGAGCTTGACTGCAGTGATCACTGGAAGATATGTGAGTCCACAGGACCAAGGTTAGGAACCCCTACATCCTCAGATTGAATTATCCAGAATAACAGAAGTCAAAGATGTGAGCTACTTCACTAAGTGCTGCAGAGTGAATTACTGGAGTTAGATCCTTGTATTTGTGTCTAATCAATAGAGAAGCAAGCAGCTTCATTCTGTTTTTCATCTTAACTCTTTAGGTCAATAGGCAAAGCCAGGGTTCGAACCATGAACCTCCTGTCATGTCTTGTAAGAAAACCTTCATTGTGTAACTGCTGGATTGCATGGGCTCAATGTGGTCTATGCATTTGTTCTAGTCATGTGAACTCCTAGTTAAGTACTTGAAAAGCAAACCTGCTCTATCGTTTATTTTAGGATAACATTCAGTGCCATATCATTTTCCTGATTAATTTGCAGGTGTATGAATATAGTTTAAAGCCATTGCTTCATAGCATTGTTAAATATGTTGTGAGGCAATGACACATTTCAATCATTTACATGTACCTTCCCTATTGAATTCCCTATTGATAAGTGCCCACAATTTTAACATATGAAGGTATAAAGCCATTATTATATCATTTTAAGTTACACAATATTAATCTGAACTGTAGCGCAATAAGTCCAATATATGCTTTGTCAATGTAGATTCATGAATTAAGCAAAACTGACCACTGCTAAGAGCTTTAAGAGCTTTGATTTTATACACTCCTAGGGTTGGGAATCCTTACGGAAGGTCGTGGAAGCAATCAAAAATGAGAAATTCTACAGAACCTGTAGAACATGTGTTTTTAAAATGTGCAGAAAGTACCTCATCATCTCAGAAAAAGTGGAAACGGGTTTTTATAGTTGCTCAGCCACACTCGCCAGTGTTTTTTGGGAAATTTTGCGAGGTTTCCTCATGTTGATACTGATGACATTCCTCAGTAAAAGGCTTTCTAAAAAATTTAATTCATTGGTTCAGATTGAAGTGCAGTTTTATCAGTTGAAATTAATTTAATGTTTGCTTTAAAAAAAACTTTACTGCTCTGTGTGTGGCTTTTGTCTGAATATTCAAGAATGTATTACACTACCTGGTTACTGTAACCATGTGCACACTTTTTTTTCTCTTTAAATAATGAAAGCAGCCAGCTCTTTTCAGTATGCTCCTCACATTTAGCAATTTGCATTCTCCTGATAAGTTTTTTTTTTGGTCCAGAATACCAGCAGATTGTGTACATTACTTGTTTTAGGAATAAAAACTAAAACCCCAGTCTTCAATACATTTTATTTAGTATTAAAACTGCAGTATACCTTTATCTCATGTTAAATTTCATGTGGAGGATATTGTTGGAAGAAGCAGATCAATTTTTTTAAATTTTATTATTCAAGTTCTGTATATGTACAGGGCTACATAGAGCAGACTTTCTAAGTGGTGCTGAGACAATAATGGAATGTTCATATCCTGATTAGGATAAACACAACTCAGACAGCCCAGAACACTACATTTTCCTGTAATTCTTTTTTATGTTGTTTAAACTGTAAAAACTTTATTTTAAATAAATCAATGTTTGTCCTTCTGAAGGTTTAAATGATTTTACTTTTTTCCCTCAGTGGTGACCTGGCACACCCTATTACCCTGCCAAAAAAGGAGGCCTGGACTTTCCTTTTGGGGATACTGTGGGAGAAATTGCAACTTTATTCACTTACAAAGGAGAATGGAGTTAGTTCACAGAAAAATAAGGAGTGAATATTTCTGCAGTGGCTATATAAAAGCTGAACTTCATTATAAGGCAGCTGTAGGAAGTGTATAATAAGAGCATTTGAGTACCCCATTTTTTTGTGGACTGTTGTTTTTAAGATAAGGTCACTTTATTAGCCATATACAATTTCTTGAACTAGGAATTCATCTTTTTCACATACCCCAACTTGCTCTCCATGAGACACACAGACAGCAAGAGAAGCTTGGGGTCAGAGCGCAGAGTCAGCCATTGTACATTGTTCCTGGAGTAGCTGGGGTTAAGGGCCTTGCTCAGTAGCCCAACAAATAGGATTCCTCTGCCAGCCATGGGATTTGAACCAGCAACCTTCCAGCCACAGGCACAGATCCTTAGCCACAGAGCCACCCCCCTTTTTTACATTGTGGGTTTGACGTGTGTTAGGTCTGTGCAGTTTCTTTGCTTGGAGCTGTGCTTGTCTGACTGCATTGCTTCACACCTGATTGCAAACGTGCATTCCAAGGTCAGTTTATATCTCTGGGCACTGGATTCCTTAATCCAGGCAACAGGAGATTTGTGTTCTTAGGATGGCAGGCTCCAGTTGATAAAATGTTGTCTATTTTAGAACCTTCTTTCATCCATGGTCGTTTTTGCTTAGATTCATAACACTTCCAAAAATTGTGGCTCAAGTAACACATTTTTTAATAATTCTTAATTTTTATTCTACGTACCTGTTTGCTTTTTATATAGTTTGCACGTTAAATGGAACATTAGAAATATCATATTATTAACACAGCATCACTTGAAAGAAATCTGATGTGTAGTCTGTGGTCAATGGGGTATTAAGCTATATTTCCCCCAAACCCACTTTTGAACATGCAAAGAATTCCAACACTCAAGAGTTGTGAAGTTTTTACTTATTCTTATTCTTTGTTTAATTATATGGAAATAATGTACAGTATGTCCAAGTGTCTGTGGTGGAATAAAGATAAAAGTTAAAGAATAATTTATGTGCTGTCACACTTTATATAAAGGACGCTTAAGACACAAATGTTGGAATGGACAAAAACATTATAGTTTATTGATTGTTATTTCAGATTGTGTATTTCTATCTAAGCTTGTAGTACTGCAATATGGGATTGTATTTCAGTGTTGTGCACTTGTCATATTTCTAATTGTTGAGATGAGGAGATGGCTAGCAAGTTGTGAAGAGTGTGACAATCACTGTACTTCATCATTCCCATTTATGAATAGATGAATCCTGTGAAGATTAAACAGTAGGTGCGAATGACATTCTATATCAGTACCCACGGTACCTTACAGTGCATGTGCAAACACTAGGCAGGGAGCCACAAGGAGCCAGACACAGGCACTAGCTGCACACAAGCTGCTAACTTTGTGTTTGCAGTACAGAGGATGAGTTCTGAATGACTGCTGGAGACTGTTTCTCTTTTACATTGCGTTCTCTCTCATTAATTAATAGTGTTCCAACATCGTTCTCATGTATAAGCAAGTTATGTAAAGCATAATCATACCATTGTGAAATTCAGCAGAAAAAGCCAACTTAAAATAAGGAAATTAGTAATTGTATCCCATTTATACAGCTGAGCAACTAATCAGGGTGATGTACCTTAGCTTAAGGGTACAGCAGGAGTGCTGTGTCTATGATTTGAACCCCGAGCCTTTTGCTTTCAAGATCAGAGCCCAAACCACCACTGCCCACACTGTCGGTAGATGCATCTGTCATAGATCTAGGCAATGCAAGGGAGCAAAAAAGAAAGAAAATTGAACAGTACTACTTTGCCTATGTCTGGAATATTGTTCAAGTTTATAGTTATGGTCTTCACATTACAAAAGAAGCCTTGAAGAAAGTCAACTTTGCCAAAGGAAATAAATTATTACGTCAGATAAGAGGAACTTCTTTATCAGGTAAGGCTGTTAAGAACAAATTGACCTGGAGATCCATTTACTGTATTACTGGATATTCACTGGAGTTTGTTGAGTGTAGTCGCTTGCTCACAGCTCCCATTCGGAGCCCTGGCCAAGGTTCTACATTGCTGTCTTAATATTTTACGTAATATTTACATGGAACAAGAAGACGATTCTTGGCAATTTTCAGAGTTTAAGAGAGGAGAAAAGCTTGACCCCAGCAGTCTTTCAGATGAGGTTCCAGTGAAAAACAAGAAAACATGACTGGAAACTTGTTCAAACCTGTATCTTTTTCACCAGAACTAGAAAACACATTTGTGTATATTGAATTATCAAAGCATAGAAGTTGGTAATGTTGCCAAGGCAGAAATGCTGGTCTTTTGCACAGTTAGGCATCAGATCTTCAGATCTGACTCTTGAACTGCCGAAAAAAAGATCAAACCTGGAAGTGTTGAGTTTGAAACAGTATACCCTAATAAGGGATGGCCCATTCTTTTACAATTTGACCTCAAAAGCTCCAAATAGACTCAAATTTCAGTTGAATCTCCCCATTTCCTAGCAAGAAATTGTGTGAAGGTTCTAAAACTCTTTCTTTATGTATACTGTATGTAAGTGTATATCCAATTCTACAACCATTTTGACTGAAACAAATTGTTGTTTTTTTATAGGCCATTTTTGCCAGTAAAAAAGATACTGGTTTTTCATAAAAATGGTTACACAGGAAATATCACTGAGTATGGGTTGATACCAGATGGTCTGGTGCATTTTATAATGGCTGTTATTTCTAGTGTACAGTGCTGTAGAACGGTTTGAAGTTTTCCGATGTGCTGATCATCAGGCTTACAATAGGTTTCCTAACTAAGTTGCTATTTGTTTGGGTTCTGCATACTATGTGGTCATGTGATGTTTCTTTGTGTTTTTTGTTTTATTTTAATCTAGAATTTAGTTTTTTTTTCAGTCCATTCTCTTCAATGACATAGCTGTGTTTAGTTCTGAAAAATTCTTCTTTTTAGCCACAATACATTTATCAGGTTTTCTTCATTCAGTTCTTCTTGCTTTAATAGAGTGGCTTACTCACAAATTCCAGTCATGCTGTGTTACAAGAGGTATGACAGTTTGTAAGAGTTTTTTGTAGCATTTCAGCAGTTTTTAAAGCTGTTCTCCATATTATGGTGTTGCACACTCTTTTAAGCCTTGGGTAAACAGAATGGGAATAATAATAATAGTATATAACACAGAATCTCCTCTCTAGGCATTTGGTCCAATGAGCACCTGTTTTTGTGTTTTAATATCTACACTGCAGTATGGTACCAAAGCAAAGATGTAACCTGAAACTACACAGCATGTTTTTTTATGTTTGTTTATGTATATAATATGTATATATACAATAATACAGACAGATTTCACATATTTAAGCATTTTTATACTTTATATTTCTTTAGGGTATTTGCAGTGTAGCAGTTTGCAGCTCTTCCTGGGCTCTTTTCTGTAATCTGCATGAGACAAAGGCTTTCTCTCACCTTTAAACTTTATTGCTAGCAGTTCAAATTCAGGACCTATGCATTTACTGTATTTGTGTTGGAGGAGCAGATAGGGATTTAAACAGCCCCGAAGTTATATGTAAATCACTGAAAGTGTATTTTTACAGATTGATATGGAATGAGAATCTCACCCACATAGATCTGAAAATCACTTTCTGATCTTTTGTTTTCAGGTCAGTTTGTTTGTTTATTGTACAGCGAGCTATCTGCCTTAAGCCAACTCCTTTTTAAAAATATATTGGAGTCACCTGCCATTTTATTTTCTCCTCTTTGTTTCTTAGTTTGGATTTGCCAGTTGAATAATCTGCTCGGTTCTCGAAACAGCATTCATGTATCCTCCAACACCTTAATCATCATACCCACACTACAAATGGCATGGCAGAGCTGTCTCATGGAGAAACTGGTACAGCTCTCTTATGACCACTGCAAACTGTCATGACATCTGGTTGGCAGGGGTAACTTTAAGCAAAGCCCAGCTTGAGAGTGCTCATCTAGAAGTAAACTACACTTTAGCACCACACTGTGTGCTAATGAAAATTTTGCTCCTTTGGTCTGTGAACTGTTATCTGTCACTTTCTGAGGCATTTGTTGGTGGAGCCCAATTACTTAATTACTTAAGTAAGTCTCTCAACAGCCCCAGTTACTTACAGTACCTTTGTAAGACATTGTTTTGACCTTGATGAGGGTTTATTAAAACGAGAAATGCAAGAAGAGATAAAGATCTGTGTGTTCCCAAGTTTTTATGTTTTGACATAAACAGGGAAACCTGCTGCAGGCTCCTCTGTTCAACGGTAATGAAGCAAAACTGTCTTGAGATTGTGTACTATTCTGAATTCCTCTCATTCCTCTCAGTAAAGCAATCTGGAAAAAAAGCGTTGAAAAAGCAGTCATTTAGTGTCCATTAAAAAAAACAACAACACTATATATATAAAAAGCAGTGGACAAAATATTTATGGTTGAGATTTCAGTTCTGAAGACTGATAAATGATAAATTATTCTGAGAAATTTAATTTTTCTGTTGTCTCCACCAGAGTTGTTTCAGAAATGTCAGTTTAAACATAGCACTGTCAATGTGCAAAATAGGGTTGATAATGAATCAACAAAGGACATTTTGTGGTGCAGTGGTTCCTGCCTTGTCTGTGTGGCGTTTGTATGTTCTCACTGTGTTTACGTAGGCTTCCTCTGTGTGCTCCAGTTTCCTGCCACAGCCAGACATGGTGGTAGGTTAATTGGCTTTTGGGAAAATTGGCCCTTGTGTGAGTGTGTGTGTGTGACTGTGTCTGTATGGCTGCTCCGTGATAGACTAGCATCCCCTCCAGGGTGTATCCTCCCTTCCACCCATTCCTGTATTTGATAGAGAGGCTGGAAGTTAGATGGATGAACTAACAAGCAAATTTAAGACGTGAGTGTTAAGTTCTGTAAACCATTATACCACTACAGTGTTTCGGCTATATTCCTGGCTGATGCTCTTGAGTTGCTATATTGTGTAGTGTGCCTGCAACTGTGGGGATGTCAGTGGTGATGTCACTTAGATGCACTGTCACAGGCTAGAGTGAGGGGTATGTTAAATGTGTTACTACTTTAGTAACTATCCAGTGTGTTTTACTGTTCTTTTACTATATCAGATGGTAACTGCAAAGCAGAAATAGAACAAATAAAATAAATAGCAATATTTATAAGCTAGCATTTTCTGGAAAGGGTGAAAATTCTGTTTTAAACATTTTTTTAAAGTGGTACAACAACTATCCTGTCTCAGAATGAACTGGAATTATGTGGCTAGCAACCTTGTTTATCCTGCACTTGTGAAATAAAATCTAAGAACAAAGAGCCGTATATTTGATTGTTTTTTTCAATGGGACTCTACTCTCTAAACAAAAATGAATGAATTGTACTGTAAACAATTTCCTTCATTTCCCTGTTTCAGTGTGCTTAATTCCTTCCAAGAGCCCTCAGACTTCTTCAATTCCAGGCAGCACACAGCTGTGAATTCAGTAAAAGTGGCAATAATTTGAGGTAAACCAGACAGTTCAAGATTTGAAGAAGTTCACATACAGTCTGGATCAATAGGTCTCTTTCTTGCCTGTTAAAAGTCAACATACAGAGTCTTAATATTGACTGTCTCACATTTTCATTCAGTTTGGCATTGTAAAGTATGCATCTCCAATGTTTTTAATTGCTCCTTATTGCCTGTATAAAGCATCATGAAAGCTTTGGTCCTGTTGCATGTTGCCAAAGTCTTAACATTTTATTTACTTAACTGCTGTATATCAAACGACTTTTGGGATTTGTTCATGTAAATGTCATGAATGATTAATAACACACCAGCATTATTGTTTGCTGTTTGGCGTTTTATTAGTAGATATCTGTAAAATGAATCAGTAAATAATCACCTAGTGCCCATCAGCGCCTAAGTTACATAAACTGCTGTTATTTTTATGCTAAGATGAAGAATTAAAATGTTACACTTATCTCTTTTTAGAAATATTGAAGTTAAGCTAATACCTCCTGTATTCTGTGTACTGTTGGCGCACTGTAGCTGAAGTGTTGTTAAAATTGGTTATTCTTGTATTGCTGTACTGTATGTCTAGTTATACATCGAATATAGTACTTTGTGTAAAGTGCTGTTAAGGCCATTTAGCTTTTGGATATTAAGCACAAGTGCTTCCAAAATGCTGTGCTCTGTTATCTTTTGTTCACTCTCTACTCGATAGCCATGACAGCCCTACCATGCCATCTTAACAGTCACATATCAGTTCTCTCCAAATTTTGTCTTTTTACTGTATTTACAGCAATTTACAAGATAATGTTTCTAGACTTTTTTCAGTTTCTTTTGGTTCCTTTACAAAGAGGAGCTTATGTCATAAGAGCTGAAACTTTACCATAAAAGGCAGGGAGTCTTCCTTTTTCCAAAAACAGCACTCTTTTGTGGCGGAGAGCTGTGATAAGTTTAGATTGCCTGTGTTCTAAGCTTAAGACAAACATAGCAAGAGACCTTTAGGTTTGCTAACACTAAAAATATTTCTGCACTAGCAACATTATTCTTTCTAGGCTACAAACCAAACTCTTGGCATTTAACAAAACACAATTTCCTTGTGTGCCATTTCACATTTGTTTTGCTGTGATCTGCTCTAAGCTAGTTTAGTGAAGTCAACTTCTTTTTTGTTGTGCTATTGTATGTACATACCTAGAATGAACTTTCTCTGGCCTTTTTTGAACTGGGTGGAGCTCATACCTGCATTTTTAAAATATTTTAAAATACACTTTTTCAACTATACCTTTAAAAAAAAATTGGCATTAGCTTGGAGCTTTGGTTTTGAAAAAAAACAGTTGCGATGATTGACTTATGTAACACTTAAGTCTACTTTTTGGATAGTTAAAAAGCTTAATCCTACAACTAAATTGCCAGCTTTCCGGTTAAATAGTGTCATAAAGACAATTTAATTCTCATTGAGTGCTGTTTGAAATTGCAATATTTTGTGAGCATTATCCAACAAAGGAGGAAATTCTGAGATTTACAGAAATTCATTTACAAATCATCAAGTGGTGAACAGTACACTTTCATGTTCCATTATCTAATTTAATTAATTATCTAATTTGAGCATGTAATTTGTGTATCATCCAGATGAGCTGGTTGAACATGTAAGATTTCAGTGTTTGTTTTTACCCATAAAGTTAGAAATGCCAGCGACAGTACATTGCCAAAACAATAATGCTTTCCTAACTAGATTCCCAGACCCTTTTCATGTGGAATCATATAATCTTGTTATAAAATTCTTCCTTGACCAGTTCATGGCTTGATTGATTCATTTGTCCTTGTCTTATATACAACAACCTTACATGCCCAAATATTACACTTCTGTCTGTGATGGACTTCTCAGATTCTCAGTGTATATCCTGTCCTCCTGCCTTATGGCATTCTTTACTCTGTATGTTACTTTCAAACAGCCTTTGAATCTCAAGTAGCACATTAGGTACCCTGTCTAGCAGGTGTGCGTTAAAAGAGAACATAAAATATGAGGAAAAACAAAGTTCAGAGATGTATTTGCAACATATTGGCAATTTTGTCAGTTTAAATTTTGTGCCAACCTTTTCATGTGAATGTCCTAAAAATGAATGCTTGTACAGTCCACATTTTTAAAAAATAATATAAAATTTAGACTTCTCTCCGCAAGCTGTACTATTCATCCGTTTTCTAACTGCTTCTTCCAATTCCGGGTCGCTGGAGCGCCGGCGGCCTATCCGGGCAGACACACAGACGTGCACACACTCGCAACTAAGTCAAGCAAGCAGCCATATCACCCTGCAACTCACAACTGGCAACCCACTGAAGCTAAGCAGGTGTGAGCCTGGTGACTACTTGGATGGGAAACCTCCTGGGAAACACTAAGGTTGCTGCTGGAAGAGGTGTGAGTGGGGTCAACAGGGAGCTCTTGCCCTGTGGTCTATGTGGGTCTTAATGCATAGTAGAGTGTACTGGTGCACTATGGCTGCTGTCGCATCATCCAAGTGGGTGATGCATATTGGTGGTGGAGGGGAGTCCCCATTTCCTGTTAAGTGCTTTGAGTGGAGTGTCCAGAAAAGCACTGTATGTAATAGCCGGTTAACTTACCAGTGTGTTTTTGGAAACCAGAGCCCCCAAACAGCTGTTGTATCAACATTTGCCAAAAATAAAATCCTAATAATCGCTTGAATCATCTTTTAAATGTAAGTGAGTTTATTCCAATAACAAGAATTTTTTTACGTGTAGGTTGTATAATTGAGCTGCTGCCTCCGAATGAGCTTTTGTGATGGAAATGCATTTTATTCTGTTCCAGATGATAGTATTAGTCTCAGCATTTAAGGACATTCAGACACTAAGGGCTGGTAGTGCCAGGAAAGATATTGTGAATTTTATCTTGCCTGAGAAACAATGTTATCCCAAATGTATATGGACTTTTCATTTAGAAATCCACTAAAGCTCACGTTTCACTGTATTTGTTAGGACCTATGGCCATTCTATGGAAAACTCTTAAATATAAGAAGTGAGAGGCACTCCAGGAGGGCTGTGACAATGCACAGCAGAAGTGATGTTGAGTGTTTTACTGTCAAATCGGATTTCTTCCCCATCAGCACATTCAGTCAGAGATTAACAACAGGACTCCTTTGGGAATTCCTATGGGAGCTTCCTGCAGGACTACTTCGGGAATCCCTTTTGTTCGATCTTGCACAACTCCTTGAGGACTTATGTTGGGAATATTCTCCAGGACTACTTTTAAAAAAAAACCAAACCATATCGACAAGAAAGTAAACTAAAACGCTTACAAAAAAAAAGTCCATCAATCCCTGGTGCACAGATGAATAAATTCATAGCCCCAGTAGGAGATTCTCCTACTAGGAGATGGTTAAATTCAAACTAGTATCTTTCTGGATTCAATCTCTTTTTCAAACATGTTATCATTGCAGTTTATGAGATAGGCGTAAGCATTGGAAAGCATTTTGCCATTGTGAATGTATTTTGTGCATAGAATGAAATTGTTCAATCTCTAAATCTCTATTTTATGTGTGAGTGCAGATATGCCAGTCTGATATGCTAATAGGTACAATGAGTTGAATACTGTCATTCTTTACTCCGGGACATACTGTAATGGATTTTGTTCTTTTGCTTGTTACTGCTTGTTATATTAAACGTGGAATATTGTGTTATAAAAAAATCCTGAATAGCACCGGTAGCAGACTGCAAGGAAGGGTCTTTTGAACTGGTGTGTTAGAGAGCTGAAATGGACTTTTCTGTTCTTTACTGATTGTTATTTGCTGGATTGTCATTTGTAATAGTGGAACTGACCGACTTTGCTGTCGTGAGAACGCGCCTCAGTTTATGTGTTCAGTCTCTGTAGTAATGTAAATTACTTAATGCAAACTAACTACTAGCTCTTTGAAGGGAAAAAACTGGAACAGATGTTGAGAAAGTGGCAAAATTCCTAGCGATCTGTTCCAGTAATTGCTGTTTTAGAGGCTTAGGGTAACTCAGCATTTTAAAGCTGTGGACTAAGGAAGGGAAACACTTTTTAAATAGGGGACATCTGCAAATTTTGCAGGGAAATTTTGTCTGGTTTCCTTTGGCGAACCACATGGTATAGCGGGCCGATAAGTCTGTTAGCCCTTTTTGGAACAGATGGTTCGCTTGGGGAAGGCATGCAGAATTGGTGTAGTGGTTTTCGCTGGTGTCTGATGGCTTCCTCCATCCCTTTTCCAACAGTGGGACTAACCGTTTTATGCACAACCTGGTAGGAGGTTTTTCAATACAGGGATGGTAGCCGTCTTAGCAATTTCAGGGTCCAATATGAGCCACATATGTCACATGTCCGAGCAGCAAACCAAAGGTATTGTGGACAATCATTATTAATGCATTTCTAGTCATGGATAGGGACTTAAAACATATGCTTTTTTTATTTTAAATGCACACAGAGTTTCACATATGTTGTGTGCAGTTATCATTTGTTTCTTGCATTTGCTTTTGGTGAAGGCAATACATGTGAAAATGGATGATTGGTACTGTGAACACTAAGCTCTGATTTGAAATGGCTGCTATATTTATTCTAAATGCTTCAAATGACAGCAGGGTCACAACCGCACACTGCAAGCATCCTTCTTTATAGCTTAGATTGGTAATTGACTTGTAAATTGGGACATTAAGTGGCACACAGTCTGATTAATATGTCTTTGCTTTTTTTAAAAAAAAACAGACATAATCTAGTGCACTTTGTAAGACAGATAATCCGTTCAGTAACATCAGGAGAAATGTTGAAATATTCAACTCTATATTAGCAAAATGGTACAGACACTCATTTCATTGTAGTGTGTTCTGAATTGGTTCACTGTGTGTCAGATCACATATGTCAGCAATATGATTATTGTCTATGAAATGAACATACTACATGCACATGCAAACAGTGTGCCACATATTTTGAGAACATTCAAATTTGAATTAAAGATCTAAATGCAAGATTAAGGTAAAACTAAATGCCTATGCTATAAGAAGTGCCAGTTTTAACATAATGGGCTAATCATATTGTAGCTCCGTTTTGGGGAAGATACATTTTACATTTACTCTTACCTATGACTGTGGCCATGAAAGATGCATGCTGTGCACATGGTAATGTTCTAAAGTATTGTTCCTTATTGACCTCAATGATTTCTAGTGCTTTAGAAACCCCCCCTTCAATCACAGCAGGGAACTGGGATGGGGGGAGGGTTGGAGATGGAGTCTTTTGTCATCAAGCAGAATGTTATTAAAGGGAACAGACTTCTTTACAAGGTGCAATGCAGGGGGCAGTAGTTATTGACTTGGTGGCTTTGCAGATAGTGATTTGATATTAACCTGTCACAGTATGTAAACTGCTGTTTGACAGCATTTATTTCTGGTGGTTAAAGAATTGGTTGCACAGAATACATTAAACTGTTAATTTGATGTAGTTTGGAGTTTGGAGTTTGAAGGTGCAAGCAGGACTACCTTTTTACATTTTGTTTAATACTAATGAGCTTAACTGGTTTTATCAATACTAAGTTATATTTTTTCAGTTCATGCATGTATGCATTAAAACTGTTGCAATTTTGTCTAAACCTTTACACATTTTACATATATTTAACTGTTTATTGTACCATGAAAAGGACATGCACGGTTGACTTTATGGAATATGCCAAAGTCCATGAACAGTTTTACTAAACATTATAAAACAATCTTTGATTAGGTGGTGAAAATGTGTACTGAGGTCCTGTAATAATAATTACATTTATTCGCCAAAAGATACCGACACATTTTACATGTAGAGGGGGTCTCACTTTATTCACCATTCAATGTATCTTCTACCAGGTTGACACAAGGCAGCCGTTATGTGCCAACAGCCCTATTACACAGCAGTTCAGGTGAAGAAGTGATTAATTGCTTTCTTTACCAAGAAATTGGTAACTTTTTGGGAGAAATTAAGGTAAAACAGATTGTGCAAGACCAGAGTGGGATTTATCCAAGACGGCAAGGTTAACAATCGTATTCTTCTGAATGGTACTATGGAATCTTTAATGACAGTCACGTCCTAGGTTTAATGTCTCCCCTAAAGAACAACACCTCTAAGAGCACACTATCATCATACTGTGACATCGATTTTGAAAAGTGTGATCCACAGGGAAACGTACTTCCTGCTGGTCCACGAACACAACTTACAGAAGCAGTCTTATAAAAGCAGGAAAAGGTTTTTGAAAAAACTGAACAAGTACTGTAGTGAATCACGAAACATCATCTTTACAAAGCAGGAACGCTGCAATAGGCATAGGCATAGCGTTTGCTGTATGGAAATTTTTCATCCTGTGTTTCCAGTCCCTGTCACATCACAATAATCACGCTCCTTGCTGGCTTTGTATCTCAGCCACTCGCAGCTTTAGTTCCCAGTGGCCCAATTACGGTAAGTGTGAATGCCAAACAACAGGATGACACACTGTCATCAGAGTGGCAGTGTTAATCCAGACGGCTTTTACAGATTTGACCCCTGCTTCAAGGCTCCTAGTGCAAGGGTTTGGTTGATCTACCTTGAGCATGAATAAGAAATGAATTGACTGTGGGCAGTATAGGAAAATACCATGCTTTGTTTACTGTGAGCAACATACTGTAGCAAGAAAGATCCTATCTATTGTTAAACAAGCCATTAGAAGAGATTCACAATCTTTTCTGGTGCGATTCACATTATGCATAGTATGGTATAATACAGTATGGACCACGTTGTATAGTAGATTAGAAAATACTGTATGTTCTGATGAAAGAAAAGACTGAAGAAATGCCAATTTTTATTATTTCTAGTGGAAATGAATGTGCTTTTATTTAAGAGGATTCTTAGACCCATAATGTACTTAAGGGCTATGTATTAACAATGTATTGGCAAGCAAGTGTGACGAACTGGCCATTGACAAAACTCACTCCTGCTGCTACGTGCTACTATATACTATATATGCTGGTATATGAAGACTCCTGACTTGACTCTTAAGTACCCATATATGGTGACATTTAGAGGCCTTGTTTTTTGGCATAGTGTAGCTTACTTTATTTCTACACTTTTTATACAGTTTGGCTTTCCATTTGATTGGCCACCCAGTCACTTCACCTGGCTTTTAAAAACTATGAAGACATTTTGACAAGGCAGCAGTTGTAAAGTGCAGAAAAGCTTGATTATACAACACTGCAAAAATCTTAAATAGCAGAAAACCTATTAAGACTCTTCACTTTGCAGTTTGAGCTCTGAGGTTGCTTCTGTTGGTGCACATACAATTGATAGAATTCTCTCCTTGAGAGAAACATTCTGTTTTAATGTATTTTGTTGAAGCTCTACAAAATAGCCTGCACATTTATACAGTATATCCTGCTCATAACATCCCATAGTCTTACGCCTAGATTTTTAACATTCTTGGGGGAAGAATGTTGTCTAATTTTGGTTTTACATTTTAAAAGTTTATGTTTATATATTAGTATATATTAGAAATATAGCCAATATGATGGAAGATACAGACATTTTCTATAATAAAGCACAGTCAGACACTGGGTTTCTCAAGTGAAATTCCTAGCTGTATGCTTGTTACTTTGGATAAAATCTTAAACCGAATAGATCATCACAGGGGATCTCTCTGCGAGGAAGAGTTGTCCCTATGTTAGCAAAAGGGCTGTGACCCACTTGATTTTGTTCCCTGACTTGCTCTATTCCAACACACTCCATTTGTATCCATCCTGTTCTTCAAGCTTTTAAATGCATACTTGGCAGGGTGCATTGTAACTGAAATAGTGCGCTACTGAAGGAAAATACAATTCGGAAGGAGTATTTCCTCGCAAAATTCATCTCATTCCTGGATGAGACACTACACTTGAAATTGTGAATCCACATTCCTTTTTGTGGTATTTTGAACAGGATATCTTTTTGCAGATCTAGTCTGATACAAAGGGATGGCTAGTTTTTAGATGCTTAAAATAGTAACACCAAGATAGATTATCTTTGTTTTTTTTCCAGAAAATATTAGGATTTGTTCACTCACAGTAAATCATAATACTGGGTTCAATCAGTTTTGTGGCTTTGGAATTGTACAGCTTGTATGATTTGTAGATTGGCTTTTATTTTGTTCAGTAGCTTTATGGATTATTTATTACTACAACACTGGTTGAAAGGGAGAGGCTGAGCCTGGTGGAACGAGTGTTGTAAAAGGGTAAGGCATGCTGGAAAAATTGGACAAGACATTATTTTGCAGAAGTTGTTTGTCAGGCTTCAATTGAGAGATCGACATTTGCCGATGCCTTCTCTCAAGCAGATACACTTTAAAAACCTCTGTTTCTGTGCGTCATCTTGCAAAGCAACATTTTGAACATGGTTACAACAGAGCAGAGCTGAGCTCTGAATTCAGTAGTCTCTAGGACCAATCTTTCAAAAATGTGTTTCCAATTTTATACCCTAAATTAGGAGATGTCCCGATGTTAAGTTTAGGTATTTAAATTCTCTTCTTTTGTAGATTAAAGGGGAACTTCAACACTATTTTATATTTTGGGGTTAGAAAGAATCGGCATTGATGAGTGCATCTCAAACTACAATGAAAGCAAAATGTGCACAGCAACACGTACAACCTCCAATTTACATAACAAAATAGACGGGATTTCCAGGTATGTGCAGCGCCATATTCTGTGATTTAGAATGAGGCAACCAAACTTCGGTGAGGTGAAGCAGCCCTATAACATTGTAAACAAGCAGACTTGTGAATACATCTCTTTTAATCTGATCGCAAGATGGTTTTGCTGACAAATATTACTTACTTGTTAACTCTGTATGCAGATCATGTTGGAACATTCCTGCTGCGAAATGTCTGCTTCACAACCTGTACATATTTGTTGGTACATTGCAGCACATTAGTTATTACAGTGACTTGTGAGCAGGAAGGGCTGCTTCACATCGCAATTCTTGCAAACTCTCACTCTTGCCCATGGTGAGACCAGTGGTTTGCGACAAAATGCAGGCCAAAATGTACTGTACTTCCACAATTCACAATTTTGTGCTTAATTCAGAATTTGTAAAATTTTGTAATACTGTAAATTAATTTATTATGTTAAGGAGCTTTAATAACCGGTCTAAGAAATTGGGACAGCAGTTTCCCATTAACTGAATTGGAAGTCAGCTGTTTGTTGGCAAAATGAAAATTTTGGGGCCCCATTTTAATGAACATGTTTACCAAGGCACTCAAATGATATCTGGTTTTACTGTGTTGTGGAAAAACAAGAATGCTCAGGTGGAATTGGACATAAATCTACTATATTTTAAAAAATTTTACTGACCATAATTATAATATTATATTATAATATAATAATTATAACATTATTGCAGTTTTTAAGGCTATGAAGTTACTGTTCCTTACATTTAAAAACCTGCCTTTCACATTGTATGCCTATAATTCTTTTATTTGTGACCATGATTCTGTTGAAGTGGATTGTTTTTTTATTTTATTTATTTGCTATTGAGCTGATAGTAGGTCTGTTTGGTTTGTTCGCTGACCTCTTGGGTATGGGATATTAATAAATGATGATGACCTAATGGACTGACCACCCAAGTCGTCACAGGGACCTCATTGTAGGTATCTATATGTTCTCTCACTGCGCCCAAGAAGGTGTCCAGCTGTTTTCAAGCAAAATTAGTGAATTAGTAGTTCTGTGTTTGGTATTTCCCAGAATCAGAGGATGTTTCATAGCAGTGGGCCTGGCAGTTTGATGGACATGGCATTGCGACTGTGAGATGTTGTGCTTGATAATGTCTCCTCAGGCTCTCTTCTCCAAGCACTTTGAAGACAAGAAGACAAGCCTTCACCATAGAGGGATAATAGGCACCCAGGGGACAGAGATTGAATTAATTCTCGTCCTTTGTGGCTTTGCCTCTTTAATACCTTGCTCTAGAAACAGAGATAACATTAATACATGCTCTGTACACTGTCAACCTTTGACATTAATGCATGCTCTGTACACTGTAAACCCTAACAAGCTGAGCTTACTCTCAATGTAAATGTGTAAAACTATTGCCATCCTCCATTTTCTAAACTGTTTTATCCAATACAGGGTCACAGGAGAAGTAGAGTCTATCCCAGGAAGCAATGAGCACAGGGTGGATACACCCTGGATGAGATGCCAGTCCATCAAAGGCTCACACAGACACAGACACAGACACACCAGGGCTTTCCCAGTAGCCAATTAACCTACCAGTATGTCTTTGTGCTGTGGAGGAGACCAGAGCACTTGGAGGAAACCCATGCGAACATGGGTAGTACATACAAACAGCACCACCTCAGGTCAGGAATCGAACTCAAGGCCAAAGCACTGCAAGGCAGCAATGCTAACCATTGTGCCTCCCATTATTTCAAAACCTAAGTGGTATTATTCCACTGTGTGTAGGATTTTTGAACAGGATTATTGTTCCGTTATCTTCACATGCAGTTGTGGCGAGCTAAAACAAGTAACTATAATTTAGCCTCCTGAAGTTAGATGAACTGTTTGAAAGATTAACTCTTCCTGTAATATGCTTTGACAGCCTTTTCTCCCTTAGAATGCCACAACAGGTTGGTACTCCTGCTTATTCATGATTCTACCAGTTTCATGAAGCTGATCATCACCAAATTGCCAAAATCTCCCACACATTTTGTCAGTTTTGGATATGTTCTGTTTTTCTGGCATGTCAAAAATCAATTAAAATGGGCCCTTAATAGTATTTTCTTTGATGGTTCTCCAGGAATTTCAATTACACTGTATTGTGATTTCATATGCACATAAAATCTACCTGTTTAAGCAAGAGGAGATAAATTACTACAGTACACCTGTTTTCTTCCCAAGCCTACTGTACACTTTCTGAGCTAACCTTTATACGTTTTGCAGTTCAATTACAGCTCAATTTGTTTTACTTTACCTTTTACTTACTTTACTTTACTTACTGTGGCGTTCTTACACCACGGTCACAGACAGGAAAATTGGCATCGTTAGCTCCCTGGTGCTCACATATTCCTGAAGGTGTTTTACCTCACAGTGCCACAAATTTGCCTATCAGTTGTGTCAGCCTCTCGCTTTTCTTGACCCATATAGGTTTAAGCAAATTATATTGTCTCACTTTTGCTTTCTGAGAAGCGTTGCCATGGTAAGGAAATAGGCTTAAAATAACAATGATCCAAATTCCTCTTTTCCCCTGTGAGTTTTAAAGATGCATTTTTTGTGTTGTTCATATAATGAGGTGGTTTCCCTGTTTGACTTGTTTGTAATGCAGGGAGTCTTTGGGGATCACAATCTCACAGGTGTTTATATCTCCTTGTTACAGTAAACAGTACTTTATGTGGGAGAAAGGTTAAATGAATCCGATTAAGCTTTAAAAGAATCAGTTCATCCGTTTTCCACAGCCTTAGGCTGCTGTTGATTTAAAGGAATGTTCTCAGACTCAGTTCCTGAAGGGCTCAGTGTCTAAATAAATGTATCAAAGTAAAAAGCCCCGCACAATAAAATAAGGATACAATAAGTGAGACGCATTGATGCAGAAATGCTACATACTGTACAAATTAAAGGCACATCAGAGCTGTTTCAATTACACGATGTTGAAGTAGAAGAAAAAGTGAGGGAGTGTGAAAGTCTCCATCTAACTTGATGCAATCTATATAGCTCTTGTAACATTAGGTATCTTGTATCAGGTTTTTTGAGTGGTGTCTGAGGCATATTGTGTGTATTCACTACACTCAATACTTCTGAAAATATGTGCGGCAGAACCTCTCAGGTGCTAGTCACAGAGCTGATCATAACCTGAAGTCTTGTGTAACTTTGGTCATATTGTTGGAGTTGTGATCCATTCTGGTCATACTAGAACAGTGTGCACAGGTGTTGATGGTTCACCAAGGCCTAAAGGCTGTCCTGGACACACCCGTGCAAGAATGTTGGAAGACGTGCTTGTATGGGGTTTCATATTGTGGGAAAGTATGCAGTGGACATTCATGTCTTGCAGCATTTTTGGCAAAGAGCTGTGTCCTAAGGGGTATACAGTACAAATAAATAAATGAGTAAAATATAAAAAAAATATAGAACAAACATGCTAGTAAAGTATAAAACAGTTTAAATATGGCCAAGGCAAAGTGGAAATGTGGAAACATGAGGTTTTCAGTTTAGTTTTGTGTAGGGTGTAGACTCCCCAATGCTTCTTGCTGCTACTAGTCTGATTTTGAGATAAATGTTATTTGTATTTTACAAAACATTTAAAGACAAGTACAGTAGATTCCTAAAAAGGGCAAATGCTTAACTTGGGATTTGCTTGAAAAAACATTTTCCCTGTGTTATTATCCATTTAAATCTAATTGCTTTTTAATTTGCTTGTTATGTATTTAAATCAAGCGAATGAAATAGCTGCAATGTTTAATACATACTGTAGTCTAATTTGGGATATTGTTATAAAAAATCCTGAATAGTTAAATACCAAAATGTATAGAATTGTGTGCAAAAGGAGAGACTACGAGAAAAAAAACGTTATTTCCAATTCATTCAGTTTCAGGGCTTGATTATTACAAGATATTCAGCTGCTTAATTAATATTTGTAAGTAATTAAAGACAAAGAGCCAAGTCCTGATAATTAAGAGCATGAAAGAAGAATTGTATCCTAAAATAGAACAGCCTGACAGAACCACACGAAACACTTGAATGTTTTCGTTCAGGTTCTTGTTTGTTCCAGACATCACTGTTAGTCTGTGCACTAGCATCAGTCCCTGAGAGCAGTAAATTCCCACTGTTGAAGTGCAGTAAATGTTTCAGAAGAATGTTGCAGTAAGCTGTTCTTTTCTCACTTTCATTTACTAGTTTTCCATGCC
Source organism: Atractosteus spatula (assembly GCF_055471065.1). Classification (NCBI taxonomy): domain Eukaryota; kingdom Metazoa; phylum Chordata; class Actinopteri; order Semionotiformes; family Lepisosteidae; genus Atractosteus; species Atractosteus spatula. The sequence goes on along the minus strand of NC_142714.1, from coordinate 39,296,649 downwards.
CCTGTGCTTTACTATGACTTTGCTGTGACTTTGGCTTGCAGCTACACTTTGTAGTCTTTTATACTTTCCCTTACCATTTCCATATGTTTAGCAGATTTAATACAGAGGATCCAGCAATTTTTACATTATGACATTGATGCCCAGCTTGAATAACCTAGCTCAGCTGTAATTTGAAAGAATTAGACACATTATAAAACGTGTTCCAAAATGTTAGAAATATTATGTTCTTAAGATCGAGGAAGTGTCTTCAACAAGATCATTTAGGTACTGTAATGTGTCCAATACTGAGAGGCACCAAGTTTCTTCTGTTCCACTGGGGCTTGTGTGGTCTGTGCTTCATGTTGGGAAGAAGGTGGCAGCAAAGTTTGGTGTCTCTTCCGATTTGTGAATTGCAAATCTGAGCGTCTTTTCAGAATGCTATGGTGGTTTTTGGTGTTATTGAAGTGGGATTTCTTGATAAAAGCTTTTAAATAGAGAAGACTGTAAGGAACGTATACACAAGAATCTAACCAAGTTGGAATTACACACAAACTGCAAAGCCATTATTTTGAAACTGATATCCTGGCTTCTTTTAAGAAACGGCTGGATGAGATCCTTGAATCAATTGGCTGCTACAACTAAATGGGCTACATGAGCTGACCTCTTGTCATTTGTGAATTTTTGTTCTTTTGACAAAACACATTTTTTGGAAACCATGGGATATGTAATGTTTAGCAGGATATAAAATGTGGAGTTTGTATGCTCACCGTGTTTGCGTTGGTTTCCTCCAGGTGCACCGATTTCCTCTCATAATAGAAAGACATACTGGTATGTTAAATGGCTTCTGGGAAAATTGGCCCTGGTGTGACTGTGAGTGTATGTGTGTCTTGTAATGGACAGGCATCCTGTCCAGGGTGTACCTTTCCTTGCGCCCATTGCTTGCCAGGATAGGCTTTGGCTCACCCATGAGTCTGTATTGGATGATGTAGTCAGAAGATGGATGGATGTAATGTTGGAAGATAGGATGCAGAATCATAATAAAGCAGCATGGTAAGATGGGGAGTTTTTTACTTAACTTATCTAAATCTAAAATGAATAATTGGTTTAACCGAGTCATTAGAAACTTGTTAGAAACTTGAGTTCACAGTGTGTGGATACCTTAGATATCTAATAATACAGAGTGCTTTAGATATTGTCCCACCTCCTTTTGATTATTTAACTAATTGCCAACTTGTCCAGATAGCAGCAGTAAGTAGTGGTTAGGACACTCAGCTCTGGCCTGGAGTGTCGTGGGTTCAAATCCCAGGTGGGATGCTGCTGTTGTACCCTGAAACATGGTAGTTTACTGAGATTTACTGCACCAAATGTTGTGCTCTATAAATGGATAGTCTCAAGGTTGTCAGTGCAAATGAGAATTTGTTCTCCATTAACTTAGCCATCCATCCATTTTCTAACTGCTTCTTCTAATTCAGGGTAGCGGGGGAGCCGGAGTCAATCCCCCCAAGCTGGGGATGCAAGGGATGCAGTGTAGGTCAAACACAGACTCAAACAGACACACACACACTTGCAGCTTGGGTCAGTTTTCCTAGAAGCCAATTATCCCGACAGAATGTCTTTGAACTGTGGGAGGAAACGGGAGCACCCAGAGGAGGCCCACGTGAACACGTGTAGAACATTCAAACATATGCTTTTGATGCAGAAATGTGTCTATATATAAATAAAAGTTCAACAGTTCCTAGTTATTTCCAGAGTATGTTTATTCATAGAACTGTTGAGTCACTGGGGACCAGCTCTTACTGTAAACAATGTTTAACATACTATAATGTCTTTATTGTAGCTCTACACCCTCAAACTCAGACAGACATCAGTAATGTACAACACAGACTAGTACCGTACTGTTGTTTCAGGGTCACACTGTCATTTTTGTTTTCCTTAGTACAATTCCTAGTTCTGGCTTTCATTCATAAGCTTGTGTTTTTTCTCAGCCAGAGAGAAGCAGTTCCCAAATTTGTGCAATCAGCTCTGAGGACGTATTATTCATCCTTGTGTGTGTGTGTGTGTAATGTACTGCTGTAGTTAGATCTTCACTTATTTGACCCTAGGGACTTTTTTCAAAGTAAAATTCAAATCCATTTGAAGAGGATTTTGCCTTTTGCGTTTTTTAAACTCTTTATATGCCTACAATAGAAAATCTGTTAAGTTCACTGAAAGTTTCAGAATGTAGAATTACCCCAAAGCAGAGAAGCATAGCAGAAATTTATGGGAGTATTTTATTTTATGCACTCTCCTTTTCAGCGTTATTTAAATATATTAAGCACATAAACCCCCACTATTTTAATTACTTCCTGTTGGTCTTCATGATCACAATGTTTTGGTATCGGGTTTAACGTTTGTTTCAGAGAAGGAGTGGATTTACAGTATCTGAAAGTTACTTTTCCAGATCTCAGGTAACACATATTTGTTGCATTCTGTAAATACCTCAGGCATTCTCTGCACACAAAGTGTTTGCTTTTCTGCATGATGTACAGTAGTTTGGATCCCCATCCTACTTGGAAGTGTGATATTATTTTTCATTCACCAAAAACGTGCACATGGCTGAAAAATGTGCAAACTGTCACCTAGCATTTCATTCCACCCAGGCTATTTTTAATTAACCCCCTTAATTGTCTTTTCTAAACTGCTAAGTTTAAAGATGCCCCAACCATGTTTTGACTATATTTGAAGACCTAACAATCTGTTAGTTAATAAGCTAATTACACTATTGGACTATGTAGGTGTTTTCTTCAGTGAGTCTATGGTTTCAGGAATAGCCCGTGCTAGTTGTTTTTTTTTGTCAACAAGTAGTAGTCTATTACAGTCTGTCCTCCATCCATCCATTTTGTACCACTCCATACAATTCAGATTTGTGGGGAATTCAGAGCCTATGCCAGGAAGCAATGAGCACAAGGCAGGACACATGCTGGACAGGATACCATTCCATTGCAGGGCACACACAGACATGCATACTCGCACCTGGGCCAATTTAACCCTTAGCCTATTAACTACCAATATGTCTTTGCACTGTTGGAGGAAAGTGGAGCACCTGAAGGAAACTCATGCGAAAATGGGGAGAACATACAAACTCCATGCAGATAGCACCCCAGGTCTGGAATTGAACCCAGGGGCCCAGGGCTGTACCCAGTGATAACCACTGTGCCATCGTGTATTTTTATTTCCCTTTAGCTAAGTAGCTTGTAATATTTTAACAACTAATGGTCCAGAGGAACAGGTGGAAATTGCACTGTATAATATAATATGAACTATTCTTGGTTTTGCAATATCCCAGATACTTAATTTACAGATGCTTTGATATTAAATGATATATCCAAGGCTACAGTTTTCTGCCACCCAGCACCTGATACTGGATAACAGTACTAAGGTCTTGCCTCATCCCACTTTTCAGGACCAGAGAATTGGTCCTGAATCCAGTGGCAGGCAAAACATGGTTGCCTTTACATAACATGAACATACTCAGATTGCAATCCTTCTGAGACCTGGTTGAATGTGCATAGTGTGCGTAGAATATATAAGTGAAAGGGATTATGGGACAGTAAATATTTCAGTACTATGACATTTTCAGTGAGGAGTTCCTAATATTTTTATCTGTGATTGTCAGGGCCTGAGTAAATAAGAGCCACATTGAAATGAAGCCCAAGGGGCAGTGAATTCATAGTTGTTGTGTGGCTGTCTCCATCACATTACCAAGTAATACCCTTATTTGGGATATTTGTTTGCCAAAATACACCAGGGGTGGATTAAGTAATGAATTATGTGACAGTGACAAAGTGCAACGTTTAGTATCTGATAGCAGGTCTCCTTTAGTAATATCTTCTAACCAGCGGAAAGCCATCAAATATTGGGCTTGTGATTTGCCTACAGATTGATGGGTGGATCCTTAAACCTTTGATTTAATTCAGGCCTTGGACAACTTAAGATACAACAACCTCCTGTACTGGGATACCAGGATCATCAGTGCTAGATGGTAATCAGGTTTTCCATGATAAAAACAAAGCAGGTGTATTTCCTCATCGCGTCATATCCTGGTTTCCATGGTGTTAAGCAGACTAGAGAGCATGTGACTGCCTCCAGCTTCGATGAGATGCCAGTCCATTACAGAGATCGCCCCTCAGCAATGCTGGTCCCCATTAACACAACTGGGTGGACTAGGGCAACAGAAGTATAGTACCAGAAAGAAGTTACGTTGACAGATTTTGCAATGGGGACTTAAGCTCACAATCCATCAATTATGAGTGCAGAGACATAACACCCGTTATGCTCTGCTGCCTAACCCTGCCTTACTAAAGATCTTTTATTCCATGATGTGTGCTAGAAACATGCAAGTATCCCAGTATCTCCCGTACAGAGCAAAGTTACAATAGACAGAAAATGGAGTCCATGTTCTACATCTACAACGCAGACACACAAATGTGCCTTGTAGTCCATATTTGATGCAACACTAGCTGGATATCTGAGGTTGGGTAGTCGCACTGCTCCCTGTTTTTGCTACCACAGTTCTGCAGGGATCCTGTCTCTTCCCATCAGGATCATCCACTTCACGGCCTTTTATTTATTTTTCCTAAACTGCTGTATAATCGGCTTATTTAGAGAGGTCTTCTCATCTCTTTCCAAAATAAATCTTTTTTCGTCTTTTTCTGTAGTCGTCAGCTAACGGGATTGACAGTGTTTGTTGAAATTTTGTGGAATTAAGTAGGTTACTTAGTGTGGGCAGAGAACGCTTAAGAAATGTCAGGATTTTTTTGTAAGATGCGTCCCTACACAGCCTATTTTGGAACTTTATGATTTCTTCTTGGTGTTTCCAGCTCCTTTTTTGAGTGAATAGATAGTAAAGCTAAAAAGGGGTTTTATAAAACCTGGTCAGAAAAAAGTGCAGATATTGGATTCATTGTAAACATAGAAAACATAGAACACTGCAAGGGTCAGCTAATCGAGTAGTTTATCTTCTGGTGGAAGGGCTTTCAAATGCATTACATGCTGTGAAACCTAGACCTGTTATATGATGGTATCTAATCACTGCTGAAGCTGATTGTGTAATTATTGGCTTATTGTTCACAATTTTTGTGCTTTTCTCTGCCATCTTAATTATGGGAAAAGTGTGTTAGTGGATTAAACAGTTTTTAATTAATAAAGTGGAGCAGAATCTCTTGTTCCAGCAGTCCAAAAACATTGGCTCTGTTTTTAAAGATTTAACAGCATTGTCAATGAGGATCTATTGATTATGAGGTTTAGAGTTAAAAAATTGAAATGGTCCTTAATTTACCCTAGTGCTGTCCACTTTAATTAAACAAAGGAATCTATTTTGGCAGCAAAGCTGTCTCATTTCAGAATACTACTGATTATGTTTGTGAATGGTCCCTTATGCTGAGCTCCAATAAATATTATGCTATGGTTTATAAATGTCTATGTTGAGGTATTGGATAGTACTTTAACTTTCAAAACTCATATAACAATATAGAGTGAAGTCTAGACTTTTTGGTAAAACCTTGTTTTACCTGTTTAGGATTACAGTACACTTAGGAAAACAACATTCATGAGAACAGGAAGACAGAATAAGATTAGTTTTGTCCATCCTGTTTTAGAGGCTTAGTTAGGGCTTTTTTAGATTGTGATTTTATTTCCCCTGTTCTGCCTCTGTAGTGCCTCAATGGGCTTATATTTAGAAGGGGTCTGAAAAATATTAAGTGCACTTGTAAAAGACAGATCCTGTTGCACATTTAAATTTGCTATCTGGAATCCTTCTGACATAACTGACATGCCATTTGTTGTGAAATGGTGTGTTTACACTTGCAAAAAAAAAGCAGACTCTGTTCCTCCCTAGAGAAGAGTGAGCATGTGCATTTTGTAATGAAAAAAACGTGCACTACAAATTTGCAGACATTGAAGTATATGATGACATCACTGTGTGTAATACTATCATACCTGTACATCAGAAAGTGGAATAACAATAAACAGTAGTTCTTTAAGAGTTTACTTAAACCATTACAACTTCATTTATCTCTGTGCTACACCATAAAATGGAAAGTGTGCCCCCTCTTTGACATCAGGTTTTTGAATGAACTTTGGGAAGACAGCAGTGTAATAACAGTGCTTCTTGGCACGCAGTGCTTCCTGGGAAAATCGTGTCCTACTAGAATATGTCTTGAGTAAGTTAAAGCTAGCTAATGTTCTAACCATGCTATTATACACCCTGAAAATGAAACCATATTAAGATATTAACTGAATGACTTTAGATTTTTTGGTGTACAATTACATAAGTCATAAAGGTTTGGACAAGACACCCAAGGCATTGAAAACTGAAACTGCGATCTTAGGAATCAACCTGAAACCTAACTAGATACCAGGGTGAGGAGTCTAGTTCAGGAGTGAAATGAACATAATATCAAGACATAGTGAAGGCCCTGGCTACTGTTTTTTAAAGCCAAAGTGAAATTGGTAGTCATGTCATGTTAGCATGGGAGTGTGTCTTATTATTTTTTGGAAACATTCCTACTTAGTCTTTACTGTATAGCATGAAGTATATATCCATGGTTCAGATAGGCATCCTTTAGGTTTTCTTTCATGGGCCATGTTAAAAAATAATACAAAGTTTGACAGAGATTCTTTAATCATCAAAATTTGGAAAACTTAGTACTGTAATTGTCTTGCTTTCAGACACAGTATAGACAAAAATCGTGTAACATTTTGATTAAAGTATGTGAATCATTAATAGACACAGTAGATCATAAAACTAGATAGACAGGAATTATATGTTCTTGATGGACAAAAAAAGCCATTCGGTGTTATTGACACTAGCAGTAAACTGCAAAGAGTTCTGGATAGCTTTCACATTATTGTTTCTTCTTTTGTTTACATAAGAACTTGGGAAGCTACCATACTTAGCAAAAGAGTGTTAATTAAATGGATAATGAACTAAGAATCTCACAGCTAGATGGTTACATGCATTCCAGGTGTCAGCTGTGAACCCCTGTCTTTTTTACCAGACCTAATATTTGCTCATAGTTAAGATGTTAATTTCACCATGTGGACTAATTAGAGGCTTAGCACTTCCTGAAATGATTTAACTGAACTTATTAGAATGTGTTAAAGATCAGAAAATAAACATCAGAAAAGCATGGAATTTAAGAATGCGAAGACTTATTTAGGAATGGAGTTTGTATAGCTAATGTAACTGCTATTATAGTAGTGTTGAAATATGTACTGTTCAGTAACCTTTGTCTTGCCATATGAAGAAGCATCCATAACAGTTGTTTGTACCGTTATGCTGCATGTTACTTAAATTCCTGTATTCCCTTTGTGGATTTGAGTTTTCCATGAGTCAATGCAGAGTTCGACGAGTTCTGAAGAAATTACAGTTTTTCTGAAACATTGCTGTTTTGGAGCTTGTACATGAGAACAAACTCAACTTTCAGCTCTTATGGTTTTAAAGCATTTGTGGTGCCTCTACAATTTTATTGATAAAATGCACTGGCAGCTTTAGAACAAAAAGCCTTTCTCTCAGTCACATATAGGGACAGAGAGTTTCATTTGTTGACTTCAAGTCACAATGCCTAGTCAAAAAAAGCTAGAACATGAATGCAAAATTTAATGGCAGTTTTATATCAGCAGATGTTTTTGTGAATTATTCTTTTCTAGGTTAATATTTTTGCATTTGGAAATGAAACCAACACAACCAACACTGCAGGGCTGCTCTTGACTTATCCAATTTCCAGGCACCTCTGTGGAGGGAAATCTCAGTTTTGAGTCCCCTCACGATTTATTGTCAACATTCTTAATGCATTTGCTTTAGGTTATTCTGGATGCAGTTGGGTGATACAGTGTCCATTTACAACAACAATGAGAATTACATGGAATTTGATAGTGATAGTACTTGTGAGACTGCTCTTTTTAAACACCGGGTTTCAAAGTTTCTGAAAGAGAAAATACTATTGTAGTTTCCAATAGTTTCTGTTTGCAGCTGATACCCTGACTTTATTTCAAGAAATGGCTGGATAAGATCCTTGGATCAATTAAGCAACTACTGTACCTAACAGGTCAGCTGGACTGAATGCCCTCTTGTTTAGGAACAAGTAAAGGTTTATTCCATGCTAAAAAGAGAAGAAAAGAAACAACATTTCGGCTGCGGAGCTGTCTTTGCTTAAAGGCTCCACAGCCAAAACGTTGTGTTTCTTTTCTTTACTTTTCAGCATGAAATAAACCTTTATTTGTTCCTTTGCACCCTATGCATGCTGACGCAGCTACCTGCTTGAGCTACTCTTGTTGTTTATAACCATTTTTATGTTCTTTTGGAATTGCATGTGTTTTGGAGAATTAGTCTGGTGTTGATTAAACAATTGTTTAGTTCCTTCTCTGGACCTATATCTCACAGATATCTGTTACAATCAATTCATTTTCCATGTACAGGTTTAGCATCAATAATACGTCATACATCCTTCTGGGTTTTGTTGAACAGCTGTCCTCCAATTCAACATTGCCATGGTTTTATTCTGAGGCACAGCACACAGCTGAGAGCTCTCTGTTGATTAAGAACAACAAAGAACAATTGTTTTTATATTTTGAAGCATATACAGTATTGTAACAGTCTGGTTCTCCAGATCTCAACAGTTTTTAAAAATGACTGGATTTTCAACCAGATTCATCTTGCTAGTAATCAGCCATACCAAGCATTAAAATGGTTTTACTAATAATGATTATAAGAAGATTATAAGATCCAATTAAAAAAGTAACATTTTATACTGCAATAAAAACCTGAAGACCTAAAGAGGCTAAACCAGATATAATCTGCAGCACTGCCCTTCTCCTTTAGTTATTAAACCTGTTTCCTTAAAAATGTTTGAAGAAAATCAGAAACTGGCTCTATACCTGGTTTTAACATGTCACTTTTGCATATTGTATTTGTAAATAGATGTCTCTGACATTTTCACATTTCAGATATATGTGATTAACTGTGTAACTATAAATAAAATTCTTAGACCATGTAATGACAACCCATGTACTGAATTATTCAGCTCGTTGAGTTTTAACAGCAAAATACACAAATGAATTGCAGGTAGCAAATAAACTGTAAAAAGGGAACTGCTGAGTTTGGATAATCTGCTTGTGAGTCAGATGTAGGTGTCCATGCCAAATAAAAACACGCCTCATTTAAATTAAGGAACGTTATGTAAAAACAAGACCATTTATTAGCAGAACCTTGCTTTTGAACCTCAATTTTGGGAACTACAGTATATTATAAAACATTTCTGCTATGGAATTCAGAGTACGGTGGCAAGATACATTCCTAGATTCAAAGGAATGTTCTCTAGACTGACAGGTTAAAAGAACTTAATCTTTTTAGTCTCACACTACAGTACTGTATGTCTAGACTATGACAGGACCTGATACAAGTATTCAGAATCACCAAAGTGAGCTCTATAGAAAATGCATAGGGATTTTCTATAGTGTTCTATGTGAAACAAACGGAAGCTAAGGGCAATTTAAAATGAGAATAGGAGGCACAGAAAAAAGGAGTAATAAAACGTATAGTATTTATGATTGACTCAAGAACTTACGTGCCTCATACATTGTTCTTTACATGATTTCAAAATGGATTGATTGATGATGATGACGATATGGAATGATTATGAGTTTGACATTGTTTTATAAATAGCTAAGAATTGTAGGTATATATCCATACCTTACCATTTATTTGTCTTGACATCTTGACAAGCTTCTAAACTAATAACCTTGTATTGCATGTTCATTACCTAGTCTTCTGGCCAGGCAGCATTCCTCTGTTTTTAGCCAAATTCCTTGTGTACAAAAGTGCCCTATTGCAAAGTCTGCTGACCCAAGACAGTGTCAGATTTATCTACTTAATTAGGCAACTTAACTAACAAATGTCCTTTTCTTTCTGAGACAAATCACATTTTCCCAAGTAAATTCTTCTTGCAGTGATTATCATTTTCACATTGTCCTCAAATAAGAAATTATTCATTATTTTGTAAAATTGCCATCAGTTTTCACATTTTTGGAATTCAGCTGCACTTGAGGTAGAAACAAAATAAGGAAGATGAATGTCATCTTTCACAAGGCACCAACCCTTAAAGTGTAAATTGTGGCATTGTTCAATCTGAAAGTAAATAATTAAAGAATTCTCTGGAAAAGCCTCCTAAGCACAACTGATTCATTTGTACATTGTGCAATATAGGGGTATTGTCACGGATGTCGGAAGGGACGAACCGTGGAATGGCAGAAAAAGACCCTATGCGAAGCGGCGGAACGGAAGGCTAGCCTTGGCTCAGCGGGACATGAGTTCAGGAATTGCCGCATAGAAACCATTGCCTTCAGGCAACGGATGGAGCGGTGGCCTGGTACTAGGCAGGTCTCAGGACATCCGAACGTCAATGCTGAGCGAAGGTGAATGAGTGACCCGGAAATATATAGCCCCAGAGAGAGAGAGACACCTGAAGGACAGCAAAGCACAGGAAACTAGGGACAGGACAAAGTAGGAGCGCCCGCTGGCTGCAGAGGGTGTGACAGGTATCTGGTAGTCCATATTACTGGTTAACACATGCATCAGAAAGATATATATTTTTTAAAATCGCAGTTGTTTAACTTTGTATTTAGATATGAGATTGTCAATGACAGTAGGTGTGTAGATAGCCCCCCAAAATAATCAGTCTATTCTAAAATAATGAAGTTCTTATTTCAGCATTACAGATATGCAACTTTAATCATGCCATTGTCTTCATGGACATTCGTATCAGGGTGCTCATACCATCATCAGAGGTGTACACATTTCTGAAGGGTAATGGTTGTGTCAGAGAGAGGCAGCTCCCAGGCAGCACAGCTGGTTAAGCAAAAGACGCCGTAGCTTCGACATGTCACATCAAATTAAGGTTAGTGTGTTGAGCCCACCTTAATATCTTTACTCTTCCCCAAACCCTATGAATGAGAGACAGGGTTCTGAAAGAAAGGGCTTCTAGTGATGCCGGCCACAGCTGTCTCTTTTGGTTAAGCACATCAATTAAAATGGAAAAGTGGTGTTCCAAATGTCTCCCAACTGAAGACTCTGTGAATGACATCCATTGGTGTCCTGTTATATGTTTATGCAGTGCTGTCCACACTACACTATATTCTTAGTTCAGGGGATGTGCAGTTTTGGCAGTTTGGCAACTTCCTGCAATTTAATGTCATAATGATACAGTGGTCTTATTCATAGCGCAGATAAAGCTATAGCCATCTTACTATGGGCTATTTCACTAGGGCTAAAGCCCTATTCATCTATGAATAGGAAAGATTCTCCTTAGACAGAACTGGCTATTACTTTATTCTAAGTGCAGAACGTACTGTAGGTGCCTGAGAGTGTACTGCAAAACAACAAGTGCATTTTATTTATTTATTCGTTATTCTTAAACTAACCAAAGTATTATCTCTCCCATCAAAGTATTTCAATATATAAATCATTCTGGAGCTGTGTGAAGTAACAGGTGGGCCGAGAGCCATCAACAACTGTGAGTTATTTGCTGTGGTGCAGAAGGAAGTTTCTGACACAGAATAAAAATAATGGAATGTGTTTTGCTGTGTCAGTTTTTTGGGAATTAATAAAGGATCTGGCTTAAGGATTATGTAAATACACTGAATAGAATGGCCCAAATGCTTATTCCTCCAAATTCTTCGGACTCTGAAGCACTTAACGTTATCCTTGAGAATTAAACCTGATTCATCCAGTGCCCTCTGCAGGCTGTTTTATTCATCTTGCAGTCTATATGTCTGTACATCCATTGGAGTAAAATGATTGGCAAATGGTTTCCTCTTAGTGATCCAGTTATTGTCAACCTGCTCTTGCTTTGTAATCCTTTTTTATTTTTTTATTTATTTGACATTTCCTCCTTTCGTTGAACTACTGCATCGGTGTTGTAACTTGGTTGGTTTTTGTTAGAAGTCTTGACTTTTTCTTCCCTCTTTGCCTTTTCTTTGTAAGAAAACATTAGTAAATTTCCTATCCATCTGTCAGTGTCTTTGAAAGCAGCTTTTATCGTGATATCTAGCATTTATTTCCTTTGAAGGATTTAATGTTTTACTCTTCATACTCTTATTCTATTCCATAGTAATGTACAAGAAAATGTACAGATTTAATATAGCACTTTTGGAGGGTAGCTCAGTGGTGTAGTGGTGTTGCTGACTCACAGCGTTGGGGCCCTGGGTTCAATTCCAGGCCTGGGAAGCTGTCTGCATGGAGTTTGTATGTTCTCCTCGTGTTCACATGTGCTTTCTCTAGGTGCTTCGGTTTATTTCCACTCTCTAAAGACATACAGGTTAATTGGCTTATGGGAAAATTGGCCCTGGTGTGAGTGTGTCTGTGTGTTTCCTGCAATGGACTGGAGTCCCATCCAGAGTGTACCCTGTATTGTGCCCATTGCTTGCTTGGAGAGGCCTGGCTTTCCCCGTGTTTGAATTGGATGAAGCAGTTAGAAAATGGTCGGATGGATATGGCTTCTTGAACGATTTTGCTCAGCCTGTTTGCCAGTAGTCTCTTCCAAGGCTTTTCTTCACCGATATCCAATTCATTGTGTGAAGAAGTTCCTCATATCCTGCATTTTAAATTGTTTTTCACTTAATTTCTATTAATGCCTCCTCATTCTGGTTTCTGTGCTAAACCTAAAGTTCAAAAGACAAAATCTCCTTTATATTTCCAGTTGCCCAAATGGAAGAGTGATTGTGCATGCTTTCTGATTGGTCACAGAGTACCAGAGTAGCAGCTCATGTCCTGTCCAAATGCCAAAAAAGGCTTTTTCCCTTCACTCTCTGACTATAGTAATTAAGAAGCAGAGGACAGGATATTGTTGAGTCAGATACCTCTTGATGTATCCTACATTCATTTAAAATAAAGCAACACAAACACTTTTTTTATTTAAAAGATGTGGAGCACTGAACAGTCAAAGGTTTAATTCATCCTTGTTAATGAAGGATTCAGTGCTTGGAGCTTATTGATTAGTATTTTTTATTTTTTGTCCCTAGTTCACCCCTGAGAAAAGGAAGAATGCTTTCCTTTCACATGGGAACACATGACAGTTTAAATCTTAATTAATGCCTTGGCTATGTTAATTGAGAGTAAAACATCTCAAACAAGGTCTGTTAAATGCCTATAGTAGATACATATCATAAGGTTATAATAATGGCACAAAAATGTCTCTTTATTTAGTACACTATTTTCTTTGTTCAGGATTAACATATTCCTTTATTTTTCTGTCCATATTCAGTATGTATTCAAATTTTGAAGATGAGCATGTGCTGTCATGGGTATTCATCGCCTGGAAACTATCATTGTTTCTGTGTATAAAGATTCTCTGGTATCACTCAAAGTGGTGAGTTAAGTACATCTATTTCCTCATTCAGATGGAAATGTTTTCAACCTATTACTTATGAACTTAATTTCCGTAATTTGTAGCTGTTTCCTAATCTGAGCTATTAAAATAGTTTTGCTTCTAAGTTAGCCTGTGGGTTTGTTTAAAGCTTAACAAATCAAAAAGAAAAATGAAAATGGCCTAAGGTCTGGAAGAGATTCAGTTTTGTTTTTGCTGGGACTGATTTTCTTTTTAGGTCCCTCATTTATTTTTACATTCCAAGAATGTGCAGTGCTCACCTGTATAAAAAGATGCACATATAACAAATGTAAAATCAAACATACATTAATCAAATAAAACTCCAAAATATATACAATAAAAACAGTAGTTAAATATATAGTTTTTTAAATAATGTTCAAGAGTATCCACAATCACAGTCTTGTAATTTATTGTGTACTGCCTGGTCTTAGGTATGATGAGAGGTCTCTTGCTGGCATATCTTAAATTGCATATCAGACTATACTTATGCATTACATTGGGATGTTATCCTGAGGCTAGACAATTCAGTGCTTTAACATTACTTCTATATTTCATGAGGAGCCAATACAGTTTGCACAAGACAGGATTTATATGCTAGGAGAGATTTTAGTATTTAGTACCTTAGTAAATAACCCAATACGTAATTCACTTTGGTAATCTAATCTTGATTGAATAAAGGTAGTTTTTTATCATTAGTTAGAGACAGCAAAGTTTTTACCTGAGCGATGGTAAGTTCATGAATGATAAAATAATATACTGATGATGATTCTAACACGACATGATCTCCAAACTACAGCTTAGGGTCTAAAATAATACTGAGATTTCTAACGTCGGTGAAAGGTTAAATTTCAGCATCAGCAGTATACCACTGATATCACCAACTCTGTGTATCTGTTGCTGAGAAAATTAGCATGTCTTATCAGTTTAATGTAAGAAAACTCTGTTGTATCTATATCTTAATACCTATCAGGAACCTATATAATGCAGAATTTGCTGCAGTAGTATTTGATTTAGCTCAGATGTATGTCGGGGTTTCATTAGCATAACAATTAAACTGAAGTCCATGATGATAAATACTCTGGCTAAGAGGCAATATGCTAAATAATAAAGACCCTAGAACAGAGCCCTGCAAAACACCTGGAGCCATAGTGATAGGTTGAAAACAGCCAAAATTTGCAAGATGGCTTCTGTTACCCAGTTGAGAACTAAATGCTCAAAGAGATAAACCAGTAGTCCCTAAATAACTTTCCATATGATCTAGGGAAAACTTTACAGTATCATGATTTACATATCATGAACATGATTTACAGTATCAAAAGCTGCCCAGGAAAATATTAAATGACAGATTCAGCAACCATCAGGAAGTCATTATTTTAACAAAAGCAGTTTCAATTCTGCATCTGAACTTAAAGGCATGGACAGCTCATTAGATGAAAGATGGCATTGCAATTAGGCTGCAGCCATCCATTCTGGAATTCTTGCAAGAAAAAGACAATTATTTAACACAAGTGACACAATTGCAGACTTTAAATCAGATTTCAAGGGCTCATTAGTTAGTAGCTAACTAGAGAGTAACAAATGAACAAAGTACAGAGAAACTACTTGTAGATTTGAGTATGAACTTAGGAATAAGATACAAGACACATGTAGTGCATCTCATTTAAGCTACCAACTCAGCCACACAAATGGAGTCTACAACAGTAAATGAGAGAAACTCAGGGTTACTCATGGTAAATTTCATGACATTTGTATTGTTGTCAGAAATTGCTTTATCTGAGTTACATGTAAACCTGGAATACTGGCCAAGAAGTATAATGATATACTGGAGATTCACAGGTATATAATTATATAGTACACTAAAGTGGGCTTATGCATAAAGTAAAAATGCAGATCAGAAATACAGTGTATTGCACTGAAGTGAATGAAGAACTTCAGCATACGATGCTTGTGATCTGATCAGTGCTGGGCACAATAGTTTAAAAGCTTAAAAGACTATTCTGCAAAGATAGATTAAGGTAGTAGTGGGTGCAGTCTGAACAGGCATTTAAAGAGGTACTCCCAAGATGTGAGAAATTGTGCAGTCCTGATGTTTCCCTGCAGCTAGATTCACTTCAAATGAGCAAGGAGTCGTGGAAGGACGTGGTCTGTTTAAAGGAGAATTTTTTTTTATCTAAACAAACACTGAGGATATTTTTACTTCCTGAACTGTTTTTTAGTATCCTGCTACAATTCACTAAAACATAGTAGATGAGTGCATAATGAAGTATTGATCTATCTAAACACTTTCTTGCTTGGTTGCATTAGTTGAAATGGTTTAGCTGTAGAGTGATCTTGATAAATCCCTCATGATTTGCAGTTTTCTAGCTAAGGATGCGAGTGACATTACACATACACATAAGATATACAGCCTTGTTGCTTAGATCAATACTTGAATGTTCTACTTTTCTGATCCATAAATTACACTTTAAAGCAGATTAACACAAGCTGCACCAACATGTGGTACATTAATTCAGGAGTCTGTTCAGGACCTTAAAATAATCTTTGCATGAAACTTTTCTGGTGCTAAAAAGTCTTTTTAGTTTCAGTGAATGAAATGAACTTCTAAAGAAACCTATGAATAATAAAAAAACACCAGCAGAAACATTAAGCTATAACAAGCTGTACCAATGTTACGTACTATGGGGGATCGATGCAGAAAATGATGAAAATATTTTTTTTTATTTTTAAATGAAAGAAAATGAATCTTATCTTCCACTTGAAAAATGTTTCTAACAGGTTCCCTTCCAGGAACAGCAATTCCATTGTGTAAGAGACAGTACAGCAAAAATAAAATTAGATCTCTTTAAAAGAGACACCATCTTGTTTAAACTTATGCAATTTAAGCCAACTGCACAGAAACTGGCAAAACAGAACAGTAACCTTACTGATAATGGTGTTCTGCTGCCTTTTTTTTTGCCAAACATTCTCTTTCATGGCAAAAAAGGGAGTAAAGCTAAGGTATGTACAGTAAGTGCTGTACTAGTAGGACAAGCCTTGTCATTTTAATATTAAGCAAGTCACATTTCATGTCTTAATGTGATTTTCGGCATACGTGTTTGATTTGAAACATGCACATCAAACCATTTTTTTCCACACTGTGAGCTCACAAAGCCCGAAGCTTAACCAGAGCCCCATCTGCAGGCCAGATGTGGTGCTCACAGATAGGACTGGAGCTCACTCACTCCTAGAAAGCAACAGGGGCTGCTGTTGTTTGGTCAGCCAAGCAAAGTTTGTCTGGCTTAAACCAACCCCATTGTATGCCACCCTTTTTCCAGTGATTCCAGTCAGCTGGCTAATAGCATTGCCCAGATCTGAGCCAAAGGCTTGTGATCTACTGCAAGTGTAACCCTTGTGGAAACTCTCTCAAGTGTCAGGATGTTTACTTTGAAAATGTAGTAAGACAAGCAGCTGATTCATGGTCATAGTAACTTAAGTGATTGCTTTCTATATATTTATTTAGTAGAGCGATCTTAAACAGAACGGTTTGGCTAGAGAGAGTCAATGACTTGAAGCTTATTAATTTTTCAAAACTTATGGACAGCAAAATATTAGTTTATATAAATTTTACCAAAATATTATACTGCTCAATTTAGCAGCATGATGTGAAGATATAATTCAAATCAGTGACATCAGCACCTCTTTGGAAGACAGGTAATTTTCTACTCTTCATCAAAGGCGTTTTGTCAGAACTTTAAGCAGGAGAGAGTAAGTTGGTACTTGAAGGAACAAGCATTGTGTCTAACACTGTACTGTGGAAGTTTACAATTTGTCTCCTCTTTCTGTTGCAGATCTTTCAAAGAACAGGTTCATGGAAATCCCACCAGAAGTGTGCCTCTTTGCCCCACTGGAATCCTTAAATTTGTACCACAACTGTATTAAGTGCATTCCGGAAGCCATCATAAACCTCCAGATGCTAACATACTTGAACATAAGGTCAGTGGTATTTTTGCAATCATTTTCTTTTTCCATACTATTTTAGAACAATTCTAGTGCTCCATTAAGAAATCAGAACAATATTGATTCAAATCACTGTATTCAACATAATGAAAAACTAAAAGTTAACTCTGTGCTGAATAATATAAGAAAAACACAGCATTTCCTCTGTGGAGCTTTCTGCAGGTTTTCAGGTTTTAAAGTTGGGGTACTTCTGTGGTTATTGTTTTTGTCTGATGGAATCAAATTTGTTACTCTACGTCACCACCTTGTAGCTTAATCTCATCTGCCTAGCCAGGTTGTGCCTGTTCTGTACTTTGGTGAGAGAACTCTAAGAAAATTCCTGAAAGAATTGAAAATTCTCTTTAACATCTAACATCATCCATTTTCAATTTGGTTGGCATTAAACTTGCTAGTTTTTTTTTACTGAGTTACACGTGTTAATATTATTTGTGCAATGGAATGAGTGAAGTCAGTATTCATGGATTTTCTGTGGTGTTACGTAGCTTTGCTTTTCAATGGCCCATTTGATTGACATTTTAAAAAAACATTCTTGGTTGTCAGATTGTGCTGTATCTTTCTATGGGTAAAGAGTGAACGGTAAACAAGTGAACAGAAAATGAAAGATTCATTCATTGACATGTTTCAGGAAGGAGGTGGCTTTAAAGTTGTATCTTCGTAGGTCAAAAACAAGTGTAAGCTGGAGTTCATCCAGCTGACTGCTGCTCACTCTTCTGTTATTAATACTGAGAGAATAGGAGCAGACAGGAGGTAGAGTTACAGTTCTGATGAGCAGCACTGAGTTCTGCTGTAGCCCAGGAGGTGTGAATTTTTCAAGTGATACTATATGTTTATGAATTGTCCTCTTCTGAGCTGTCCCAGATTAGAAGCTCTGATACTGTTCTTAAGGGAAATTAGACCATTTGCACCCCATAATACACCCCATAATTTGCACCCCATAAGACGTGAGTTTCCTGAAAGAATGAACAAAATTGCGTAGCCCAGAACATTCCTTATTCAGAAAATGAGATGAGACTGTGGTTATAATTATGGAATCTGTTTAGAAGGAATTGCTCATTGTGAGGATGACTAGGTACTCCAGTGGTTGAAGTGAAGGGCTTTTTCTCAGGAGCTTCATGTTCAAGTCCTGATTTGGCTAGTGTTTTACATACTGTTATTGAGGTACTGAGCCTCCTTGTGCTCAATACATGGCTCACCTCCTGTCCTCTGTCTTTATCTGTTGAATAAAAGAACCAAGTAAATGATTACTCGTTATTGTTTCAACAGGTTTAAAGGTACTGAGGTTCTGAATAATATTTAAATAATATAATCGAGCATTGAACAGGTCATTTCCTAATGGCAGTATATCTGGCTATTTTTTAATCTGCTAAAAAATGTTTTCTTTGTTCAGTTGTGAACAATGATGGGGTGCCTGTCGGTTTTTACACAGTGGACCTTAAAATTATTGGTTATTTGCTTTTGCGTGTTTGAAGTGGCACAGCAACACAGCAAAGCAAATATGCTGCAGCTGTAGTTTCATAAAAATGTTCACAAGGCAGATGGTGGTTGCTTTTTGTGAGAAAGAGAGTTTGTTAACGTGACTGGACCACGTCTGTGGCACGTACTTCAGATTGTTTTTTTAACTGTGTCTGACAGATTCCATCAGGCTCTCAACACTTCTTCATGCCTTTCTGCTTTCCTGCTTGCAGACCAAAGTTATGTCTGCTGTATCTCATACAAAGCTTTTCATTTTTTTCCCTTTTGCCATCATCACATCCAGATACAATTAGATTATCAGTGATCGCTATTTTTAAATGTGGAATTTCTTTCTTGTGACTTCCGTTTTTCTGTAAATATTTTATGGTGTATTTTGGGCAACTGACAAAGAATAATGCAGATGGAAGAAAAGCAAAGCCACAGAGTAAAACGGCTGCAGTGACAGGGTACAGCGTGTAGGAGCTTGCACAGTTTTTGTGCTTTGCAAAAACTTTTAAATAGTGTTCTTGCTCCATTCAGAATAATCCTGAAACACTTTTGGGAATTGATGTTCTTTATCTTTAATTATTAAAGAAGGCCCTGAATACAATAAAAAAATACAATTTTTTTAGAGTTTTATTTCCATACCTGATAAAGAATTTTTGTGGGTAGCAATTCCTTGTTCTATGTCTTATTGTCTAGGTGTCTTGAAATTGATATTTAGGTACAGTATGTGTTCTATTGATCCGTCAATCTGTGTATGTGAAGAATACGATACTCACTCTGGATTTGGGAAAGTGTAGGTGTGTAAGAAGAGGGAGGTCAGGCTGATGTCCTGGAGAGCTGAAAGCCTCAGATTTTCATTCCACCAAAAAATCTTAACTGCATAATTCAACTAATTGCTTTAATTATAGTTTTACAGTTTTAAAAAAATACAATCCTTTCCAGCTCTTTGACAAGTGATGAATTAAATAGACGTACGAAAAAAGCTGCAGGAATTGGCCTTCCATGATACAACATTGGGCATCTCTGTGTCATAGCTTTGAAGACAGGTTTTTGCCTGCTTTCAAAATTTCACTCAGCTAGGTGTTCCAGTACCAACGACCGAGCCCTGAGAGCCCATGTATAACCAATATAAGTCTTGTTCGTAAATCTGTAATTTTGACATCTTGCAGTTAGCAATTGGGCAGTTTTTTACAGAATAATGAATCATGTTTTTTTCTCTTGCATTAGGCTATGTGTTGCATTTCAGGGCTAAGGTATTTTAGTGTGTTATAAAGCATTACTTAGAGCATTTATGTGTTTGGGCAGCCTTAGTAATTGCTCACAAATGATATATCCTGTTTGTTGCATTAATATATGTCTTATACAGTACATCTAATCTAAGCTTCTTTAAAGAAAGCTATTTTGCTGTCAACAGCAAATTAATCTGTTTTTGTGTTTTTCATTCAGGGCTTCTGTTTATGGCATTTAGTGTCAAATTATATGTTTTCATTTTTGTTAGAGACACATTTTAAAACCCGTTGAAAACCAATTCCTTTGTGTACAGAAGCATCATTGATGTCCTTCACGAGCAAATGTTTCTAGCTAGTCTTTGATTTTTCAATAAAACACTTTTTGAGTATTTATTGCAAATAAGATGCACAGTAAGTGATTTGGCTCTTCTTAAACTCTTACAATGCAATTCTGTCATATCATGGGTCATCCTGATAACATATAACATACTATTTCTAGTTAGATATTATTGTTGTTGGTGACATAACAATTATTGGATACAAAACTTTGAGATTCACTTTTCAATTCAGCAGAAGAACTGCCACCCTGTCTAAAAATATATCCTGTGCTCTGCTTCTCTTTTTTGGACTCAGACCTACATTATCTACAGTACTGTTTTTTTTTCTTTTGCAGTCGGAACCAACTATCAACACTGCCAAAATACCTTTTTGACCTTCCGCTTAAAGTGCTAGTAGTAAGTAATAACAAGCTGGTGTCCATACCGGAGGAAATTGGAAAAGCAAAAGATCTCATGGAGTTGGTGAGTCATGTGGTTGACTCCGTATCTTTTTGGTATTGTTTTCCAATCAGCTGTTAACTTTATTCAACCCCTTATTTCTTAGTTTCTATAAACTAGTCTTTTTGATAGACTTTTATTCTTTGTTCTCTGAATTAATCGATTTTAAGTGCAGGAAGTTCTGCAAATAGCTAAAACGTGTGGCATTTCTTTGTTGAGTGGCATAATACAATTTCTTCTTTGTTATTCCTTACTGTGTGGTGGGATTTCAATAATTTTCTGTAAACCATAAAAAATTACTCATTGTAGCTGTTCAGTTGAAATACAGAAAATAGCCCCACTTCATTTTCACACACACTCTACTGAACATGAAAGGGCCCACTCAGATGTATATAAGCACTTGTAGGTTGAGCGACTGTTCATGACCTCATATTAATGTTTCATTCATGTTGATCTTAACCTGGAGATCTGCTGTTTGTTTTCTTAGGTTAATACATTCCCCCCAGAATGGCGTGTGTAGCACATAACACATAATTGTGCTTTTTATAGAAAGTCAAAACCATGGGAGCCAGTGTTGTTCTGCGAGAGTGACATGGGAACAGACATTCTCTTTGCATGACAGGAATCTCCACTGGGAAATTTCATTTCTCCATATTCAGTGCAGATGATGTTAAAGTATTGTGACTGAAGTTAAATGCAGTGTGTTTTAGCTTTCCAATTGGAAAATTTCCAGGCAGTTTATCCATCCAGGCAGGCTTTGTGTATTTGGCTCAAAGGGCCATGCATGTTCCTTTTTATCAATCAACACAGTTCTGCAGTGCTACAATGGTACAACATCACAGTTACCATAACAACTTCATAATTGTAGTATGAATGTACATATTGATTTTTTCTCCCAGCAGTTAAGATAGACATGCGTCAAAGTTTGATCTATTAGCAATCTCTCCTTATGAATATTTTGCCACAAACATTTTTGTTACGGGCTTGACCAATTGTTTTAAATTTTTAAAACCTGGTATAATAGTGAATTGATGTTTAACATTTATAGACATTTCCACAGGATTTTAGTGTTTTCTTGTTTAAGTATATTTCAGTAGCAATAGTGCTTGTTCAGTCTAGCCTTAGTCTCAGGCATCGCTGCTTTGAGCCTGGGTTATATCTCTAGCTGACCACGAACAGAATTGTCTGAGTGTCTGCGCAGTGTTGCCAAGAGTTTCACTGGGTGAATGGGTGGCCAGTCAGTCAGCCAGTTACTCTCCGTACAGCAGCGACTCTTGTGACTTCCCAGGCTCCTGCAGGCTTGCAGTGAGGTCAATGATGACACTGCTTCTTCCATCAGTACTAAGACTTCTGTCAGGTGCTATGGAGCTTGTAACACATGACTGGCTTTAACAGATAGGTGTGGCAGAGCAGCAGGATTGCTGATTCAGAGCTGAATTTAAACAACTGACAATTTCAGATTGTGGCATTGTATGGCATTATAAGGTGGATATACTATACATGGATAATACATAATCAGTGATTTCATTGAAAAAAATGTGGTAGCCCATTTATCAAACCAAATGTGTTGCTTTGTAGTTCTGACAATAAACAGTATAAGATAGCTAATTTTTCCAGTAATTGAAATCTAGGTACAATAGAACTGTCCTAGATGCTGCCACATTGCATAAAATAAAAAAGGTGTAGACCAGAAAACTTTTACACATTCATATATCTTCAGCTTCCTGATTCTTCCTTTTATAAACTTTATCCTTCCAAAATCATTCTGTAGTACAATACTCCTGTATTGATTTGATAACTTAAATTCACTATTCAACCACCAATAACAGCAAAATCAAGGCCTTGTCACAATTTATAATTATACGATAGAAAATTACATATACTGTATTTTCTATTGCAGTCTTCATGTCTAGGCTCTTCAATGTGCTGCATGGTACAAAATTAAAAACAAGCTGACAGAGCTTATATCGTAGTTAGTAATCACTTCTTTAGAAAACATTCAGCATTCTGACACCTGGAATGGAGTTCCAGAAACAAGATACCTGAGAGCTGAAGTATTTAGCTTCTGCTTGTTGAACACTATGCTTAGGAATAACCACCGAATCTGCTGTTTGCCAGGAAGAAATATGAGGAAAGTTGGTTGGAGCACGCCGGCTGCTGGGAAGGTACCCTCGCAAGACCATCCCGCGGTCCTGACGCTGTGGAGTATCTCATGTTTTCTTTTCGTGTTCATTTTGGCGCCTTTTGTGTCCCACGCAGGATATAAGCTGCAATGAGATTCAGGTTCTGCCCCCGCAGATGGGAAAACTCCAGTCCCTGCGAGAGCTCAACATCCGGAGGAACTGTCTGCAGGTGCTCCCGGCAGGTGAGCTGTGCAGTTGGCTGGTAGAAAGCCTGGCCGATATGAGCTGTTGGGCAATGCGGGGCTCAGCAGGCGCCAGGCACCCTCTGCTCAGGGCAGAGCCCCGTTCTCCAGAGGTAACTGGTGTGAATCTGAGTTATGACCAAGCCAGGTGTGATGAGCTCGCAGTCCTCCGAACCAAGGCTGCGTGTTGTCTGTCTAATTCCACAGCTGCTCTTTCCACTACTGGCTTTTTGTTGAAAAGAAAAACAAAATGGCTGGACACTGTACATCAGGGTCCACCAGTATGTCACTCTCTCCCTTCCTTGTCCAGCAGGAGGCCAAGTTCATTAACAAGGGGTGTTTCTGAAACCTGTCTCAGACAATCTTTTCTCTGAATTGTTCCAGAGCTTGCTGACCTTCCTCTCATCAGGCTAGACTTTTCCTGCAATAAAATCACTGAGATTCCAGTATGCTATAGGAAATTAAGGCATGTTCAACTTATCATACTGGACAACAACCCAATGCAGTCACCACCAGCACAGGTCAGTCTGTTTGCTTTTTATTTCCCGTCATTTTTTCCAAATAATTGTCCTTTGAAATAGATTTTCAGATGCTTTATGTATACATGACATGACAACCATGCAATATTAGCACACTGTTCTCTACTGTATCATAAAAGTATGAAGCACTGTAGTGTGTATTGATTGTGACATAACTGTTTATTAACTGTCAGGCTACAAAGCACTGTTAATAAATTGACATAACACCAAGTGGTAGTTGTTGACTGACAATTAAGGGTTGGTAAGTTCCTTATGGATTGTTTGCCACAAAAATGAAATGAAATATGGAAGCAGTGACAATTAATAAAGGATTAATTTAAAAAAACAGTGAAATGAGCTAAAGATACATTTTATAGCAATCTCTCAAACTACACAGCTACATTGTATTAGCCCAAGTCCCATTATCTACTTTGATAAATGTTTCCAAGTTATAAATTAAAACTATAACTCTTATGTACTGTAACTCTGTTGAGCTCTGTTATTATGTTTTTAAATGTAAGTTATTTGTTCAATTTAGATTGGAAAAAAAGCGCTAGACTTTTTTACAGTCTTAACAAGCTTTCTCAAAAAGTTTTTCTTCAAAAGTCCATATCTACTGCCATCTAGAGGACAGTTGAATTTCTACAGTTTTGTTTTACAGAATGGCTCACTGCTATCCCTGCGCGTTGTGTGAAGCGCTAATTTTAGTACTGCCATTCTATTTTCCAGGTTTCTTCAGCCAGCACACTTAAATGCTGTCTCTGTAAAGACTAGTCTAGCACAAAGACAGTCAGATTTCACAGCTGCATTGGCTGTCAGTCTAAAAAGAGAGATTATCACAGAATTGCAATAAGAGTGCATTTGAGAGAATATGCAAATGAGGACCACATTCTATGTGACAATTTTCAGACTGTGGCCATTTAGAGAAAATTCTTTGTACAGTAAAAATCCATCAAAACGTCTCGCATGGACTTGCCTTCTGGTAAGGGGTGGTAGAGGAGAAAACTGGGCTCGGGTTTGTGCCTCTTTTGTGTCCTTTCACATTATGGGAGTCATCATTAGGGCATATTGTTTACATATGGTTTACATCTCATGTTTAATGTATTTGGTGGTTTCCTTTCAGATTTGCTTAAAGGGTAAAGTGCACATTTTTAAATACCTGAACATCAAGGCCTGCAGACAAATGGACAAAAAACCAGACTCCCTAGACCTTCCTTCATTAGGAAAACGGATCCTTCAACAACCCCTCACTGACAGGTGTGCTTTAAAAAATCTCTTTTCATTGTCTACTAGATTACAGTGATAGGCATTACATCAGATCTCTTTCATTACCACATATCCAATTCAGGGTCAAGGCGGCCCAGAGTCTATCCCGGGAAGAAGTGGGCACAAGGAGAGATACATCATAGGATCTGTCACATTCAGCAAATAAATAGTAACTGTGATTTAAAATTTGCAGAAATATGTCGAGTTTAAGTTTGTTCGCTGCAGAGTTGTGTTCATTTCTTTTCACTTAGAAAATCAACAAAACATATACAGTAATTTGGCCAGGGGGTGCCCAAAATTGTGCATACTATGTCAGTTATTGCTGCTGATCATTTGGCCCTGTCCCACGTCTGTCAGTTACAAGTTTTGCAAGTGTTTTCCATCCTAACATACTCTTCACACCCCTTGTTTAATGAACTCCAGTTACTCCACTCAAAATGCAGATTTCCCAGCTTAAAAACAAACAGCTTTAAGTTCTCATTTATACCAGTGGCTATAAGCTTGCTTAACAAATTATTATTTTGTGAATGTATATGTGTATTGTTTGTTTATGGGTTCTCTTTATATTGTCTGCTGCTGTGTATAAAATTGCCCCGTTGGGGATAACTCTCTCTAAAGGTACTGTAAGCTCTCAGTTGTGCAGTGTGTTATTGGGGAAAACACAGAACCTACACACTGACTGGGCCTCTATCTTAAATTTTAATCTTAAATCTTAAATCTTCTCTGTTGCCTTTCCCTGATGAATATTAGACCTTCATCTGCAAGCATACAGGTTGTAAAGCTGGTTTGCAAAAAGCAGGTATTTTCACCAAATAACCACTGGAATAATTCAACTTTTACTTTTCAGTTTTGTATGAAGTAGCATGAAGTGGGGAAGAAAAAGCAGTGTCCCCTGAGATGCTCTTGTCAGAAATTTGCATATTTTTCCTTAAGATAATTTTGAACACCAGTAGTAAATTATCTATAATCTAAATGCAGAAAGGCTTGTTTAAGTAACACACACACAGAATTAAAATGACTCCCAGTGTAAAATTAAACCTCTTCTCCACAATCATTGATTTGCTGTATGATAAATTGAAAATAATGACACTTCAGTTGCTCAACCAGTAAAGTGCATACAGTAGCTCATATTGAATCCCACAATCCAGATATCGCTTATTAAAGTTTGTTCTCTCATTAGATGTCTGTGAGTGGCTTTCATTAAGCAGCACAGCCTAACCCACCAGGCAGCTGCAGAGCTATCTGGGTTTCCTTGGCTCAAACACTCGTTGGGTACCTGTAATCTTTCTGGGCTGTTAGTGAGAGACAGATTACAATCGGCACTCTCTTTTTCACAATTAGGCCCTGTATTCCAGTTTTATATAATCTGGTGAACCTGGTTTTGTCATTACCTGGGATTAACTGGGATTTGGCATTTGTGAGTTTGCATCATTTTTGGGTGGAGTTTTCATTAAGCCCTGTGTTCAACACCCTGTGAAGGTTGTACTATGACAAGTAGCAAATGGCCTAGAGGATGAGGGCAAAATTTCATTTTTTCATTCCACATGATGGTTTGAGGGCTGTAGTGATTTAAATTCAAGCAGTCAGGAGTTCAGCATTCAGTTTTCAGTATAAACTCCTGCATATAGTTCTAGAATTGTCAGACTTATTAAGGTGTAATGATTTTTTTTTCAGTATGGAGGATTTTTATCCCAGTAAAAGTCATGGACCTGACTCTGGCATCGGTAGTGACAATGGTGACAAGAGATTATCTACAACAGAGGTAGAGTGCTCCGCCTTCCAGGATTCTCCTGTCTTGCTTTGCTTTCTGTTGGGGTCTACAGCTGTCGTGCTTCTTTACAGTGACAGAAAGCTGGAGTTGTTTTAGTAAGAATTTCTGATCATAAGAGAATAGTATGCATTCATCTTTTTATCGCCTGTTGCACAGAAAAGTTGTAAAACATGAATCCCAGCAATATTGGTACTCTGATCTCTCCTCACCTATGTAGTTGTTGAGGACCTTTACTACCTCAATAGCCCTTTATAAGTCACTCTTAAACATGGTTAATGTTCCTTACACAATAAATTCATTGATTTGCTTTTCTTAGCCCATTTCCCACAGTTAACTCAAAACACTTACACATTCACCTGACTGGTCATTTCCTGCAGGTTTTCCAGTATACAGTACATGGGCAGACATACACTTACATGTGGTAAAGCTGACAAGAAGGTAGAAGTCACATTAAGGAGTAATTTGAGCAAGGCCACATTATAGAAACCCAGAGTCGAATTAAGGTAGGAAACTGAGATTAACTCTCCTACTTTTACCAACAGTGTAACAAGACCTTTGATTGCCAAGTAGTTAGGATCTTAGTTTAATGTTTCATCCTAAAGGATAGCCACTCCCATAGCACATTGTCATTCTTTCTGGTTATTTTTCAGGGGCCTTAGTTTGTAAAGTCTGGTTGAGTTAATATTGCCACCTATTGGTCTATCAACTGACTACAACTGACTACAATCTAGTTTTCCATAGTACTCAGCAGGCCCAGTCTTGCTGAGCTTCAGAGATCTGATGAGAGCAGGACAGAAGGTGGTACAGTAACTCCACTGTAGAATTTAATACACTTCAGCAGGATAAACACTTAAACAATATACTGCAAAGGAACAAGTAATAGGTTTATTCAAAACACTTACACCTGAAGAAGGCTTCACAGCCGAAATGTTGTGTTTTCTCTTTTCTCTTTTCAGCATGGAATAAACCCATTACTTGTTCCTTTGCAGACTACGCATGCTGACACAGCTACCCACCTGAACTAAACAATGTACTGTATGCTAAAGCATGGTAGACAATATTTAGAAACTGTACGTTTTCAAATTGGAATTCTGCAGCAGTTGTTTAAAACCCCAGCAGAATTCCTGTGTCTCAGTAATGCACTGTGATGCTGTGCGTTTTGACTGCTGACACTTAGTGTTTGTGTGGTTCTGAATGGAAATGCAATCTTTCCAGGTCGGAAGAGAAGAGTATCCTGTGTAACCAGGTTTTCAAATATATATAAATCTAAATGTGACCACATGTGATTGGGTTATATAAAGGCTTTTACAGTGTAATAATACACCATAAATAATGTTCTCAAAATTTTCCCTTTTCAGACATAAGAAACTGGTATTTGAAGTGCTTGATAGCTGTACGTTTAGGGAAGGAAAATAACACTTGGTTAGCATACATTCTGAACTGGTAAAATATTTCTAACCTTACAATATATGTTATTTTTAATAAATAATAATAATGAGTATATGATTCATAGTTCATTATATTTAAAATTTTACACTGCTAGGTGCTACTAATTTAAATTACTAAAAACATTTTGTAATATGTGGTTAATTAGTTATTTTAGCAATAAAAACATATTTGGTTTTGTTGTACAAATAAAGTACTTTCCGATGAATTTAATATAGACTTTAAATGAATTATGTATTATTATAATTGAACAAACATAACCTATTACATATATTGGAGATAACATAGATTAAAGCAATATATGCTAAAGCATGGTAGACAGTATTTGTGTTCTTTTCTATATTGTTTTCAAACTGGAATTCTGCAGCACATACCTGTATTTCAAATTTTATCAGAATTCCTGTGCTTCAGTCAGTGCACCGCAAAATATATTAAAATATGCCATATATTAATAACATTTCTATAACACGAATGACTTATTTTAAATATTTGATCAGTTTAGATTTGTTTTCAAGATGTCAACATAAATGTTTCAGATAATATCTATAGGTTTTTAGATTTTAATCAGAATACGCATTTTAAATGTCCTGTGCCTGCTGTCACGAACACGGACTGAGATCCGTGACGGGTCTTGTAGTAGACCATATGCGATGCGGTAAGAGCTGGAGAAAACAGGAGGTGTGGTAAAAGGGAACACACAGGGGTTTAATAGTGCACAAAATAATAGTGACAATCCGTGAGACAGTGAACGGGGAAGATGGAACGGCATCCAAATCCAAACGGGTCCAAGGGCAGGTCAGGGCACAGTCCAAGAGTCCATCAACGAGGAATCCATCCTGGGACGCGACAAAGTTAAAATCCCCGGGAGGGGGTAACACACGGACAGACAAAACATGGAGGTCCAAGGGTGACGGGGCGAGCTCCTCCAGACCCCAGGCTCATTAAGCGGGAGGTGTCAGGGATGAGGCCTATGCCCTCAGGAGACGGATGTAGGGTTTCCTGGTGCTAGGCAGGCCTCGCGGCATCTTTACCCTAATGCTGAGCACCGAGGACTGAAGGAGCTAGTCTTTAAATAATAAAGCTAAGAAGGTACACCTGGGGAGCTTAAAAATCACAAGGACAATAATGGGAGCAGTGGAGCGCCCTCTAGGGAGGGATGTTGGGCGTGACACCTGCTTTCCACAGAAGATGTGTGCATTTATTTATTGTTTAACTGTTTTTAGGAAATAAAAGTGTCGTATTATTCGCTATATATTAAAAATATTTTGAAAAGGTGGGATGCTGCTTAAAATCCTGATGGCAGTGAGTGCTCGCTGTGATTATCATTGGGAATTGTGGGAGTCTGTGGTTTGAAGTAATTAGATAATAAAAATTTAAGAAAAACCACAGGTTTATATGGATATTCCACGCTTTTAATTTTTGTGTGGTCTCTTCAGTAAATGGCTCCAAACATCCTTTCTTCAGTTCCTCCAATACCTTCAGGGCTAAATATTTTTCTTGAATGTGAGAACTTTTCCAAGGTGTAAAGATTATAATTAGATATAATCAGAGGTACCGGAGTTCTTCATTCTCCGGCACAGCTTTCACACACACTGGGCTAAACAAATACTGTATTTATTAATAATGATGATAACACACTAAACAACACACTAAACATACAAAATACAAGTAACTACATTTACAAACAAGAAGTCTACTACTTCCTGAACAACCAAAAATAAAACCAGATTGCTACGAAGTATTCAAATCCTATATAATACCTGTAAGGCCAAAAAGAAAGGTACTCCTGCCTTCTACACCAAACAATATAACCTAGAGTTAAATCTCTCTTTCTATAAATCTGGATGCTACCGAATGAATGGGAACCTATCTTACTATTCTAAAATTATATCCACTAACCAGGATAGACCATTTTTAACCTAGGGATTCTTCTTACAGGAAATCAGAGTTTCCTAAAAACAACAGAATAGCAAACTCTCTTAACAAGGTTCAAATACTTAATTCTAGTCTTTAAGGCTGATAGGAAGAGCCTTCCCCCGGCACTGTCTCCCCTCTTCCCCTCCCCTGGTGTACCTGCCAAATGAGGATTCGAGAGAGTACAAAAAAGAATGGTCAAACATTTTTGTCACTTTTTGTCAAAAGCATCTGACAATAGACAGGTATAGGTGTTTGATGTTAGTTTATGTTAGTTGCAAAAAAAGGGGGGAATTATAAGAAAAGGGTTCCATGTTACACACTATGAAACTGTGCCTAGTTTAATAACAAATGCGTACAGCCATTAAGGATGTTATGATGGGATAACATTTGAAATATTCCAGTTAAGTGGGATATTGTTTATAGATAGATAGATAGATAGATACTTTATTGATCCCGTGAGGGAAATTGCAGAATACAAGGTCTGGGTATTTTTGCTTGTCTTTATTGCTTTTTACATCATTGGAAATGTCAGCCCTGACTGTGACCCTGAATTCTCTGATGACAAAATGAGAAAGAGTTGAACTGAGCTTTGATTTCCTTTTTTCCAGCCATCAGATGATGACACCATCAGTCTTCACTCTCAGGTATCAGAAACACCCCGAGAGCTGGTGAAAACTGACAGTCACTCAGCAGGAACAAAGCTTGACTTGAGCAAAGGTATTTGAGGGTGTTTTTGTGCCTGTATCCCCACGTATCTGTCTGAGCCTGCATCTCTCTTGATTTGCCCTGCACGTCCTACTTTTACACCCCTGCTTCTCCACACAGAAAGCAACAGAAAGAAATCAGATTCTAAAGTCTAATGTCACCATGTTAACTAAAATTTGAATGTGAGTTGTCTCAACAAGTTGAAATTGCACTTGAACAAACTGCAGTGATATTTCAGATCAAAGGATAGACTGTAACATCAGGTAGTGTAAAAATCAAGAACGGAATTGTTAAGAATGATAGGACAAAAGGTCCATTTTTCCTAATGGCTTATTGGTTTGAGCAATTAAAAAGCTCTTTTAAGGATTCCAGTGCACACAACCTTATGTGCTAAATGTTATCTCAAAAGGGATATAGAGTCTTTATTTCATGGAATGGACAGCAATTTTTTAAGTACTGTAAACAAATGTTTAGTTCATTGCAGTTTCATTTAATTCAGCTTCATAACAGAATAAAATGAAAGCCCCTAAAAATAATGGAACTGTCCATAATTCATAGTGGCCTGTGTTTAAAATATGTAAATGGGCTTTGTAAATTGTAGATCTCCTATAAGAATGCACCGCACAATTGGTGCCTATGATTTGTTTGCTCTTATTAGAGGATGTTCAATGGGCTGGTTTGATCATAGCCAGAGTGTGTAAATCATTCCACAGTCCCATATTATTCTTAATCTTATTATTTCTTAATAATAATAATAATAATAATAATAATAATAATAATACTTACACTTGAACAGTGCACTCAAAGTGATGTACAGGTAATCCCTCCACCACCAACATGTGGCATCAACCTAGAACAGAGCAATGAAGCCAATTTATACGTGAGATTTATGGAGGATTATGAGGAGGCCATGATTAGTAAAGGCCTGGGGGGATTTTAATGGCATGATATTGCAGCAGTCAAGCACCACACCATGCAGTAATGCACCGAAAGGAGCACTCATTGAGTGATTTTGAATCTTGTCAGAAACTGAAGATGCAGATCACAGTATTAAAGACACCATTCATCTTATTCTATGCAAGCTCAGCTACCAAAGCTGAAATATTCTTCACATCCTTGTAATAATATGGATTGTCCCATTTACATTAAAGATAGAATTCCTGGGACAACATGGTGACACAGTGGTTAGCATTGCTCCTTCACAGTGTTGGGGCCCTGGGTTCAATTTCTGGGGTGCTCTATGGAGTACTGTATGTTCACCCCATGTTTGTGTGTGTTCCTTTTGGGTGTTCTGGTAGGTTAACTGGCTTCTAGGAAAATTGTGGTGTGAGTGTGTGCCTGTAACGATTTGTAACGATCTGTGCCCTACGAAGGATTAGTGTCCTGTCCTGCTTGCGCCCATTGCTTGCCAGGACAGGCTCCGGCTCCCCCGCCACCCTGTATTGGATAAAGCAGGTAGAAAATGATAGATGAATGAAATTACTATCCAAAGAAGATTTTATTTTTCTTGGCATGATTACTTGGGTATCCCTAGCAATTGTTGGACAGTATATTTACGTGCACTTGAGAGCTCAGTGGTTTCAAATGAAGAAACATTGTATTTACAAATGCGTCTGGCAAACTGCTGCCTGTTAAGTTTCATTTTTAGAGACATTTTTCTGTCCTTCCTGTCGTTTCTCAGATCAGGAGCCCTATGACTACATTGACCCCAATGCAGAGGAGGACACACCCCTTTCTGAAGCCAGCGATGTTCACTTCAGTGGTCAATATGTATCCTGCATAAAGGTAGGAGATAAAGATTCCTTTTCCACACACGGGAAGTTTAAAATGGTACAGTGCTGATCTTTAAAATAAAAACAAAAATAGGAATGTTTCGATGGCAAAAATAAAAAATGGAAAGCAGATAAAATATATGCGAAATAACTAACATTAACAGCAGTTCTTAGCATGTACCAATCCTACAGATTGTTTAACTTCACGTATCGTCATCTGCAACATCCAATATTGTTTACTTTTAGTGCAGTCGTGAAGTGTAAACTTGTAAACAACACATATGTTGCCAATAGGTGTCTCCTCGTCAAAGCCACACACTTTTCAAAGGAATGTGTGATAACTAAGCATTTCAATACTTTTGAAGCTGTTGCTGTGTTGCATTTTGGCAGGCTAGACTATTTTTTGTTTTTCCTCTCATCACCTTACTCGAGTAATTTGTCCCTTCTCTCTGGGCAAAAGGCTACCCCATTGCTTATCTTAGGTATATAAGCAATGCTGAGGTACTGCTTGAGACAGAGCAACATGGTGTGAATATTTCATGCTTCTCAGTCTAGAAATTCTTCTAGAAATCCTGTGCCTTCTTTTTTTTTGTTAGGATAGAGCCTTTTTGAAGTTGAGGAAGGCTTTGAGGAGGCAACATGTAACTTGCTATTATTACTTGGGCAATCTTTTTAATTAAAGAGCGGTCACCTCCCACTCAGCTACAGATTTGTTTTGTGCTTCTCCATCAAGAGCCATGGCCCCTCAGCTGTGGGTGTGGTGGTTGTGAGAGCCATACAGTAGGTGTCTTGTTTGTGAGGTTCTTACGTTAGGTGAGTTAAAGGCAAACGTGACATTGAAAAATCACTGTAGTTTTATCCATCTACTTAACATAGATTTATAGAAAGCTCAAGTTTCCCTATATAGACTGGGAAGAATGGGGAATGTCAGAAGCAGAAACTGAAATGGTAGACATGGCTAATGATTCCTTTCTTGCTCAGTTTGTGAGAGCATCTACCAGAGGGGAATTCCTGTATTGAACTAAAGTTAGAAAAACACAGGTGAAAGAACCATTGGGGAACGTCTATCATAGTTGGGATATGGTTTGAAATACATTTTGAAACTTCACAGGGAGAGTTCAGAAGAAAGGTTTAAAGTATCAAGAAAACAGGTTATGAAGAATTTAGAGTTACTGTATATTAAATTACTTTAATATAAGTAGAATGAGAGAAGATGTATAAACTGTAGAATCAGTAGAGAATGAATTGCAGGAATTTAAAATTGTTTTGCTTGGTGTACGGAACAGATTCATCCCAAATGTAAGTTAAATTATTTCACAATTACATAAAAGGAGTATGAGGAGATAGAAATGAATATTGCTCTGAAGGCTAAAATAAGTAGAATTTGTTTTTCAGTATTACAACTGCAAAGGAGCAGTAAAAGATTGTCTCAGAGATTATAAAAAAAACTTTTCTTTACACTTAGGAAGAAAATTATAATACAGTATGCAAAGGAAAGACAAGTTTCTGCATTACGCAATATTTGCATACAAGAATCAGATGCACAGTTGTGAGAAAACGTTTGTGAACCCTTAGGACTTATATGGATTTTTGCATAAATGGCTCCTAAAATAATAAAAAAGTCATAATAATAAATAAAAACAAGTCTTATTTTACAAATAACACACACAAGATTTTACATTACCATATCTTTATTGAACAAATGGTTTAAACAATCAAGGTCATTGATGGAAAAAGTATGTGAACCCTTATATTTAGTAACTAGTGGAACCTCCTTTATTGGCAATAACCTCAACCAAATGCTTTCTGTAGCTGCTGATCAGACCTGCACAGCAGTTAAGAGGTATTTTGGCCCATTCCTCTATACAAAACTGTTTCAGTTCATGTATATTTTTGGGATGTCTTGCGTGAACGGCCTGCTTCAGATCACTCCACAGCATTTCAATGGGATTGAGGTCAGGACTCTGACTTGGCCATTCAAAATACAGAATTTCTTCTGTTTGATTTACTCCTGTCTTTTGGATCATTGTCATGTTGCAAGACCCAACTTCTTTTGGGGTTTAGATCACAGACAGACACCCTGACATTCTGCTGTAGAACTTCCTGATACAATTTGGAATTCATTGGTCCCTCAATGATTCCAAGCTGTCCATGCCCTGAGGCAGCATAACAGCCCCACACCATTATACTCCCTCCACCATGCTTCACAGCTGGGATGAGGTTTTGGTGTTTGTATGCAGTGTTTTTTCTCCAAACATAACGCTGTGTACATTTACCAAAAAGTTCAACTTTTGTCTCATCTGTCCACAGAACATTGTTCCAGGAGTGCTGTGGAACATCCAGGTGGTCTTTAGCAAACTTGAGACAAACAGCAATGTTTTTTTTTGGACAGCAGTGGTTTCCTCTGTGGTAACCTTCCACGAGCACCACTCTTGTTCAGTGTTTTTCTCATGGTAGACTCATGAACACAGACATTATCAAGTGCAAGAGATGCCTGCAGATCGTTAGCTGTCACTCTAGGGTTATTTTTTACCTGTTTGAGAATTGTACGGCGTGCCCTTGCACTGATCTTTGTAGAACGCCCGCTCCTAGGGAGAGTAGCAACGGTGCTGCATTTCTTCCATTTGTAAACTATTTGCCTAACTGTGGACTGATGGAGGCCCAAGCCTTTAGAAATCCTTTTGTAACCCTTTCCAGTCTTATGAGCTTCAACAATTCTTCTTCTGAGCTCCTCTGAAATCTCTTTTGATTGGGCCATATTGCGCTTCATAGTAATGTACTGTATAGTATTCTGTTGTGAAGAGCAGGTACCCAACATTGTGTGATTTTTTTATAGGGCAAGTCAGGTCAAACCCACACCTGAATATATTGGAACACCTGACTCATTGATTGAAATACCTGACTCCAATTACCCTCTTTTCAAGATGTCATTATCCTAGAGGTTCACATAGTTTTTCCTTCAATGACCTTGATTGTTTAAACCATTTGTTCAATAAAGATATGACAATGTAAAATGTTGTGTGTGTTGTTAAATAAGACTGTCTTTATTTATTATTGTGACTTAGATGAAGATCAGATCACATTTTAGGATTTTAGCAGAAATCCAGATTATTCTAAAGGGTTCACAAACTTTTTCTAACAACCAAGTTCTTTAAGCACTAGATATATACAGATATTTATGTAGAATTTGATCAGTTGTACTAAAATGAGGAATAGCATTTAAAAGCCATCAGTAAAACTCTTTCAACAAAGACCAGAGTAATAACCATTGACTGTAAAATTAACTAAAAGATCTTCTTTTAACTCATTAACCAAACCACGTAAAATACAGACAAATAAACCTTAATGTTATTACAATAAAATTATGGAAAAGATAATTATAACTAAGAGCGGCATAGTGGTATAGTGGTTAGTACTGCTGCCTCAAAGTGCTGCGGCTCTTAAGTTTAATTCTCTCTGTTCTCCGCGTGTTCGCTTGAGTTTCCTCCAGGTGCTCCAGGTGTTTACTCCCCCTATCGCGAACCTGTATGATAGGTTAATTGGGTTCTGGGAATATTGATTCTGGTGTGAGTGTGAGTGTGTTTGTGTTGGTGTATCTGTCCTGTAATGGACTTTTCAGGGTGCACCCTGCCTTGCGACTGTTGCTTGCTGGGATAGTCTCCAACTCCCCCATGACTCTGAATTGGAAGAACATTATAGAAAATTGATGGATAATTATAACTAAGCTGGAGTGTTATGTGTTCATTAGGATTCAAGAGACCAGTGGACATGGATTTATAAAAGTAAACATTGCAACTTATTTTTAATTAGATTTTTTCATGAGACAACAGTAATGCATTCAAGTAGAATTTATGATACAGTATATTTACATTTTCAGAAAACTTTTGATAAAGTATATACTCATGTGTGAATTGATCTATTTAAAGTAATAGGCTTTCAAAATAATGCATGTTTTTGACTGAGAACTGGTTAATAGATAGGAGACGTGCAGTTAAGAGATGAATGCTTAAAGTGAGGTGATGTAATTAGTGCAATTCCACAGGGATTTGTATTAGGGCCACTGCTTTTTTTAATTAGTATGAATTATCTAGATTCCTATGTCGTAAGTAAGATTGTTAAGCTTGCGGGTGATGCAAGTATTTAGAGTACATTGCAAAAGCAAAAAAGGGATATTTAGATGTATTTAAACAAAATTCAGAACTTGTCAAACACCTGGCAGCTGACATTTAATGTAGACAAGTGCAGGCAGCAAAAACAAACTGTAAGATGGGAAACACTGAGACAGTCCTCAAGAGAATGTGGGAACACAGAAAAGACAAATGGCATATCTAAACAAAAGTTAAGGATTTAAACCTTTTCATATACAAAATTGCTCTTTAGAGTGACGTTATGTTGTACAATGCATTAGTTAGAACTCATTTAGAATATTTTGCTCAATTGTACCACCACATACAGTAAAAAGTAATAATGTTGCTCTTGAATTAGTCCAGAGAATAGCAATGTTACGTCCCAGTGTGTGTTCTGTGTGTGTTTTTCTGTTATGTCCACACTGCGGACCCTTGATTGTTCTCCCTTCCCATTGGCCCACCATTACACCACACTTTCAGTTGATGTCATCATCAATTAGCTCTCAGCCAATCAGAACACATCTTATTCAGTATATAACATGGAGGTTTTCAGGAAGAAGAGGCCTTTTGTTTGACTTCGGTCCCGTTTGGTTTTGGTTATCGCTTTGCTTTGCTTCTGGTTATTGCTTCGGCTTTGTTTGTTGGTTTGTTTTGCTTTGTGCGTTTGTATTTTCGTATAGCTTTGGCTTTGTTGTTTTGTTGTTTTTTTTTGTTAGTTTCTTTGTACTTTCGTTTGTTTGTGGGTTCATCCTTGATTTGCCATTACCTTGTCCCAGTGTTACATGTTCAACTTTTGTGTTCGTTTGTACCCTGCTCCTGTTGATTCCTCTTGTTTTCCCTTATTTGTATTCCTGGTTCACTTGTGTTTTTGTGTGAACTCTTGTATATAAGGTTAGTTTAGGTTGTTGGGTACACTTACACACTTAGTTGATTTTGTATTAGTACACTAGTTTAGTACGGGTGAGTGCCGTTTGTCTTGTATGGTTTTGGGTAGTCAGTGCAGGTTAGCTAGGGTGTTGAAGACGCCGAAGACCGTGTGTTTTGGGTTTTCTTTTGTAGTCAGATTAGCTTTCCCTCACTGTCCTAGCCAGCTCCATTTTGTTTGTTATTTTCTTTTCTTTGGCACCACTCTAGTTCTTTACCCTTATCACGCTTCCTTGTCCCTCACCAAAACCCACCTGCTTCCAAAAGAATTATCCTAAATGTTACACCCCTTTTCCCCTAGACACTTGGGGTCGTAACAAGCAACCAGAAACACTTTCTGGGTTACAGGAATTAAACCTTAAATTCTTCAACAGGGGGAGTGGTTCACGACAGTCTTAGATGGGGAACCCAATTCAACCTAATTCACCAAATTATTGGAAGCCATTTATTTGGGGGTACCTTTTACACAAAAGGTTGTGGGCATCTGGAAGAAGCTACTCGGCTAAGTTGACAAAGCTCAAAACGTATATTTTTGAGCAACTCTAAAATTGATGCTTGAATCTATTACCTACCTAAGAATCAAACCAGCTATAAGCAGGTCAGATTGCTCTCCTTATTTACAGTGTTTCTTTTGTTCTTAATATAAATTATTAATTGTTAATTGCATATGTATTAACTATTTTACAATCAGTTTATGGTTTCAAAATTATCTAGTTTTTGAGTAGTTTTACCAATATCTACAAAGTTCACTTTGTGCTCATCTTGCTTTTTTTAGTCATATGTCTCTACCCTGCTTCAGTTATAAACAAGGGTTAATAGGGTAAGAATTAGAGCTACGCCCTCAAGTGGGACTTTTGTTATCTCTCAAGCTGTCATGAGAAGCTTGGCTTTATTAGTTTCATATGGTCCTGAGTGCTTAAATTCTAGGCGCCGTGTCAAATTATTTATCTAAATGCAAGGTATTTTGAAGCTCCACAGCTGGTATAGGAATAATTTCCAATATATATCTCACTTTTCAAGAGCTGAAAAGAGAGTCAGTCTAACCAACAAAATATTCAATTCAAGGGTCCAGATAATCCTAGCAATGAAGGTTGGAATGAAACCAGTACACAAGAAGTTCCAAGGAACAGATTTGAATTCAGAATTCAGTGTTGTTAGATTGCCAACAGATGGTGATATTTTCCCATTAATTTCTTCTTGCTCCTTCTTGCTTCTTTTCTTTATTAACCAGCTACAATGTAGGTCCTGGGTGTGGCACCTGCATTGCTGTATCACCAGCAACAAGTACAGCACACATAGGATTATTTTTCCTTTACAAGTAAAATTTGTCAGGGCAGAAGAACCTGTTATTATGGTTTGCAAATTCAGTTTCATTTGAAAATTACTCCTTAGTTGTTATGGAAAGCAATTACTAGGCTGCATCAACTGTATTGCTGTGATGGTATTTACCATTATTTGTGTTTTATAGATGTGATATTATTTTAGCCTTACTTCAGTTTTTAATATTTTAAACAAGGAGGAATAATACTGAGCCATTTTCATTTAAAGTTCTGCAAAGTAATGAATGCCCTAGTAGTTCTGGAGAAAAAAATTGTCAGTGCATCACAAATGTCAAATGCTATCTAACAGTTTCTTTGCACAGTCACTTCTGAACCCTAATTCAATTTTTAAGATTTCAAAACATTTTTATTCATGCTGTTTGATGCCATTGTGAGTAGCTGTGGAAGATGTTATTGCATATTTCTTTGTTCCATTAAAATGTTCCTTTAACTCCATGCTTTCAAAATGGAATCAGCTTTTTTATTATTGTTCAGAGTAACTATTGCTGAAAAAACAATGCAAGGATAAAAATAGTAAAAAGAAATTTTAATCCTTTGACAGTTGACATTTGGGTGTTTCAATAATTGAAGATATAAAGGCTTGTAGGTGCTACAGTGGTGCAGTGGTTAGCATTGCTCTCTTGCTCTCTGGGGCCTTGGATTCAATTCCCGACCTGGGGCACTATCTGTATGGAGTTTATATGTTTTTCCTGTATTTCCTCGGTTCCCTCCTACAGTCAAAACCCTACTGGTAGGTTAATTTACTTCTGGGAAAATTCACCCTGGCATGAGTGTGTTTGTATCTGTGCGTGTCCTGCAGCTTATCTCGTACAGGATGTATTCTGCCTTGTGCCCATTCTATGCCAGGACAGGCTCCGGCTTCCCTGCGACCCTGAATTGGATGAACCTGTTAGAAAATGGATGGCTTGCAGGGCCTACATCTGCTCAAAAACAGATGTACACCATGATCATGCCTTTCATACCAAAATCACGGTGTACATCTGTTTTTGATCATATTTTCTTCATACAGAACCACACATCACAAAACTATTTAGACGTATGGGCTGCCAAAGTTCTGCTCTTCACTCTTGTGTCCACTTTTTAGTTGTTCCAACCATTTGTAAGCATTTCTTCAGTTCATGCTTACAGCCGAAACAAATTAAATGTAGCATTTTTTTCCTTCATCCCTCTGCTTTGTTTGATTTACCAGTTACCTGGGTTTTGTGACTTGCTTCAGGATTTAAAATGCTAGTAGAAAATTCTTATTGTGCGAATTGAAACTTCTTTAGAAACCTATAGAAATGATCGATTAAGATTCCCATAACTTATTGAAAAACTTTCTTACAATCAGGAAAACTAACGCTTTGCTTACAGTAGATAATTGTTTCAAAATGGTTTTGTGGTGAATTTGGTGCAGTTATCTTTTGAAACACAAGTGAAATGTATTTTTGTTGTTTTTTTCTGTTGCAGGAACTCGAGAGGGTACTGGGTAAATCAAATCAGCTGGAGGAGAAGGATAGCTGGAAAGAGGAATCTGGGTAAGAAGGGCAATGAATTGCTCATCCAGGGGTTTTCAGTGCTGATCCCAGGACCTCTGTGATTTCTACTTTACTTTTAAAGTAAGCTAATCATTGTTTAGCAAAACCGAACACATAAACTGGAGTGTTAACTTAATTACATCCAATTTTACACTGTGCTTAAGTCTGCAGTGGTGGCGGTTTCTGCAGCTACAGGTCCTGGATATGATTCTTGGCTTGGGCACCTTCTCTGAGGAGTCTGGAGTGGAGATGTTCCCCTTGTAGTCACATGCAATTATTCTATTGTAGACTAAACAAGACGTCTAGGCCTGAACTGAAACATTTGAAATTTTGGGGGGAGAGTTAAACTTTCTTTATTCTGGGTTCAGGTGTTTGATATTAATAAATTCCTGCCCGTGCTCAACAGTTAGCAAAGATTTATTTGTTTTGCCGTAAAAGCACTGATTTGCCATTTCATTTTTGCAAAAAAAAAATGTCTAAATACGATGACTTAAAAGAAGGAACCATCTCTGCCATTTTAAGATGTTAAAAACAAAGAGTGATCCTGAGGACTAAGCCTCAGAATCCAACCTCTTAATGTTTGTATTTCCTGACATTTCTCTTTTAATGCACTTTAGTTCTGATAAAGAACAGCAGCACGCCGAAGAAGAGGATGAGCTGAAGGAGGTTATTGATCTGCGGAAAATAGCTGTTCAGTTACTGCAGCAGGAGCAACAGAACAGGTACAGTTCAGAACCATTTAGAGCCAGCTGAGATCAGCACCATCTCTTGGACCTCTTTCTGTTGATCTATAACAGCCAGTCATGGAAGGTTCCCAACAGACAACATAGTATAATGGGGCACTTTGAGGCAGGATGGAATATTATAGCAATCTCAAAACTGAAATAAATATGTAAGATGAGTGATGCAAAATCCAATGCTGTTTCTTTATTATCATAATCAAAATGACAATTTGACCGAACCCGAGTTAGCATCAGGCCAGGATCCCCAAAATCTTTTGTAATGAAATTTTGAAACTGCATCCTAACCACACTGTCAAACACAGGCATCAGTGCTATGAAATAGGTTATTATTGACACAGTTACACTATGTACTTTATATTTTTGCATCATTGCCAGTAATGGCTGTTAAGAATTCTTCCACTTTTCGGATCATGTGAGTAGCTGATCAGTATTATGTTTTCTTGGTTAACTGATAATGCAAGGTATGGTGATATATTAATAAACAGCAGGCAAAATAAGGGGGAAATGATTATTTCATTTAAATAAAACCTGTTTCAATGTTGTGCTATGGTCATCATGAAAAAGTTTAATATCCAGTGCCTCTATTAGTTTAGAGCTGGCAATGAAAGCCTACCTGTCTCAAGGTCTTTCTGAATAATGTGGCCTGCCTAAGATTGCTCTTCACAAAATCCTTACACTTGAGTTTAGTTTTTACCTATTTAATATGCTCCCAACAATCTTTACAAACTCCAAGCGTCATTTTCTTCATGTCACTTTGTTCAGTGCCTGACTAACACGCAGCACACTGATTCTAGGAAGTCTTGAACAGAGAGGGCAAAGAGACTGTTTAATTGCTCAGAAGTGCACAAGTAAAGTAATGGAAGGCCACAACCCCAGCAGACTTAGACATCTCATGAAATTGTCATAAAACCTGGGGATGTTAAATTACCCACAGTAATGTCAATATGATAATTTGGTGATTGGTTGAGTGGGATATATATTTTTTATGAAAAATGTGTATAATATGTGTATTAGCAAAAATGGCCATTTTTAATTTCCTTGTAGCTCATCCCCCCTTTCTAACTGTGCTTTTATTTTTGAAAGTCTCTTAATCCCATTAATCCCGTCGGTGATGTAAATGTAGCCAGGAGAGGTGAAGCGTTTTTACAGAGGCACTGATTTTCCTGCCCGGGGTTTGAAGGCTCCTCTTCTTTCTCTGTACTAACCACTTCCCTTCTTTTCCTCATCTACATTACTCTCTTCTTTCTTTTTCTCTTTCCCATTCCTTCTTTACTGTTCTGCTCTTTGTGTGTGATGGGTGCACATGGCATGCAGGCGGAGGTCCTTAATTTGTAGAGCAACATTCAGTGAGAGCCTTATCCACAGACGGAGACCTACAGGACGAGCACACAGGTATAGGCCAATTGTTGGGGGTGTGCAGGGCGAAATGGGGTGTGTGCTGGTGGAGGAGTCGGGGTTACTTTATGGCTAGGAGTCGGGAGTCAGGGCCTTGTTTCAAGTCCTGGATACTTTAGTGAGGAATTAACAGAAAAATATGTTAGTGCCTTCTTCTCCAAACCCAGTCATTTAACACACATTGTGGACGGGATGCTTAGATCTTAAGGGTTTCTCTTTTTTCCATAAAACATTGTGCTCAGAACACATCCTAATGTCCGCCAACGCACCAGCCAAAGCATTCCAAGTCCCTAACATGACGGCAGGCCTCTACTGGGGGGGATTCAGGAAGTCTGAGGTAAACAAGGAGCAGCCATGAGGGGTTAGTACTTGGCAATTAGCATATGTGTTGACGTTCTTAATTTTATCCCAGCCAAGGAGGTTCCGACAG
Organism: Atractosteus spatula; assembly: GCF_055471065.1. Classification (NCBI taxonomy): domain Eukaryota; kingdom Metazoa; phylum Chordata; class Actinopteri; order Semionotiformes; family Lepisosteidae; genus Atractosteus; species Atractosteus spatula. The sequence continues at coordinate 39,253,554 of NC_142714.1, read as the reverse complement.
TGCTTTTACAACGAAAAGTGTTTTTATGCATACAGCCAGTGCAGTATTTGTTCCAGTTAAACTCTTAAGTGAAATTATCTTTTATTATTATTTTTAGCTATTAAACACTTAATTTCCATTGATTATAAAATTTGTGGATTAAAAACTTGAACTTCAATATAGAGACAACTGAAAAGTGGAGATTATTATCTTTGTTGGCAGTTTTAAGTAGTTAAAAAAGTGCTCAATTTGAACATAAACAAGACAGTGGGCTGGATGAATAAACCTTTTATTACCACAGTACGTTAATTAATTCTTAATTTATTAGCTTTGACATTATTTACAAAGGTATTTATAGTACTTTGCACAAGCATTCATTTGCTTCCAAGAAAACAAATACCCCCACCTAAGGTGACAGAACCTGAGCACCTTCCAGGTGTACACAGCAGAGAACAAAAAGACTCATAGCTTCCAACAAGTATTGACTCAGAGAGGTGAATACACATCAACACATTTGCCTTATTTTCCATCCAGTTTTTGTTAGTTTTGAGCATTCAAACTCATTTGGCAACAACTCATTTGTATTTTTATTGGCTCTCAGTATATATTTTTTAAAAATAGACCTTTTCAGAAGTGCAAAATCATGTTCAGTGTTTGTTACAAATACTTCAGTATTAAGTCAGTAAGATTTTTTTTTCTTGTGTTTTGCTGACTTATTCATGGTTTCAGTCCAGCTCCAGCTTGGATTAAATGTGGTTTCTGTAGTCAAACTTAAATCCCAATACTGTAGCAATTTTGTTTTCAATGTTTCTCCAGCCTGAATATTTTTTAAATTACCCCTTAATGGCAAATGGAATTGATAAGAAGTAGCAAACACATTTTTTCTTGAATGTGATGACAAAAATACATTAAACTATGCCCCCTTTTTGTTTAAAACATGCACTACTTTTCATATGGTTCCTATACTCTTGAATAAAAAAATAGCAGGCTTACTTGTGGATCTGAGGTATTGTTTAATAAGTAAACTGTAAAATAAAACTGTCAAAAAATACTAGTGTCATTTTATTACTGTGGGTACATCTAGGTTAAGGCATGTTGGCCTAGCCAGCAGCCATATCACTCTACAACTCACAACTGGCAACCCACTGAAGCTCAGCAGCTGTGAGCCTGTTCAGTACCTGGATGGGAGATTCCTGGAAGAAACTAAGGTGGCTGCTGGAAGATATGTTAGTGGGGCCAGCAGGGGATGTTCACCCTGTGGTCTGTGTGGGTCCTAATGCCCCAGAATAGTGACGGGGACACTATACTGTAAAAAGGCCCTGTCCTTCGGATGAGATGTAAAACCAAGGTCCTAAGTCTCTGTGGTCATTTTAAAACATCCAGGGGCGTTGCTCAAAAAGAGTAGAGGTGTTACCCTGTTGTCCTGGCTAAATTTCCCCTTTGCCTTTACCATGGCCTCCTAATAATCCGCATCTATAAATTGGCTCCATCATTCTGTTCTCCTCCCCACTGATAGCTGATGTGTGGTGAGCATTGTGGTGGACTATGGCTGCTGTCGCATTCACATGTGTGCTGCACATTGGTGGTGGAGGGGAGTCCCCATTACCTGTTAAGCGCTTGGAGTGGGGTGTCCAGATAAGCATTGTATAAGTGTAAGCAATTAATTATTAATAGTACTTGATTTCTAAGCTTAAGAAGTTAGTTTGTGGTCTCATTCACTCTGTGAGTATATGGTTGATACACCTAAAAATAAACTCATAATGGTGCTACACCTCTTTATTAAATCTTTGTGTCTCAAAGAGTGAACCTCTGGGCTGGATGATGGAAACCTTTGAAGCAAATACTCCCTTGACTAGAATTTTTATTAAATTCTCACGTAGCCTGTAATTGTTGGCCCTGTATGACAGGACACACTTCTTAGACATGACTAAATGTTTTGAGAAGTTTCTCCCTATTAATTATATAATTATAATTATATAGTAATGATAATCTGCCAGCTTTCTTTTTCAGCAAGGAAACAACAGTGATTGTGAAATGTCTTTTTTTAGTTTTGTGTGCTGTTTCTTCAATTCAAATATGAAGCAACATTGCAACAAAGTTGTCTCCAATACTCGGTTTCTTGACTTAGAGACTTTCATGATTTACAAAAGCATCTTTTGTGTGAATATTGGTGTACTAACACAATTGATATACAGCAGTGCCTGTGTTATCGCGAGATGTGTAAACTTCACAGTTGTCCCTCCTTAATGTTGTACAGTAGCTACCCTTTTTCTTCTTCCTATGACTAACATAGTCAGTCAGGTGGGACATATTTTTGTTCACTTGTGCTTATTCACACCTGTATTCAGGTACTCAGTAGTTGAAAGTCTGCATTTCTACTTTTTGTTGTTAAGCTTTATTACTGTAGTTCCTTTTTCATTCTGTTTTATGTTTGGTGAAACTTTAAAAAATCTTTTTTTTTTTTATTGACCCATATAATCTGGATATTTTTTTTAGATTTCTTAGTCATTCTGGAAGCAGCCCAAACAGTAGACAGAAGTCACCTGCAAGATCCATCCGAAGGTAAGGAAATATACATCTTGTGGCTTTAAGATGAGAAATGAATCTTCCTTTATTGATATGAATTATTCCATTACTAATATTGTATGCACTTTACCAGCAGTAAGATGCTTGTTCCTCAATCCCTTCTTTTACTGTCTAAAACTTGACAGGAGTCATTTATTTTAAATGCAAAATATTTTTTTAATAAACTGTGTACAGTAGTGATATTTCCCAGTCTGCATTCCCAGTTTAAACACTAGATCACTAAATCAAAAATTCAGTTCATATGATGGAAATGTTTACTATAACATTGGAAATATGTATTATCAATTTTAATACTATTTGTTATAATTAACAGTATGAACTATATGTTCAAAATAACTAATTTAAACACTGCATTTAGCAGTGTGGAGCAGAGCTTGTAACTGGAAAGTGGTGGGTTCAAATCCCAGGTGGGTCCGTGCCATTGTACCGTACTCTTGAGCAAGGTACCTCACTAAGACTGGACCAGTAAAAGTCTCCAGATGTATAAATACGTTCATATGTAAGATATTTTGGATAAATTAGTCTGCCAAGTCATTTAGTAATAAAAATTACATAAAACAATATTTTAATGTAAATGTAGTAACCTGTTTTATGAAAATTCAGTTATTTGTTAGGCTAAGGAACCTTAGGAAGAAAGGGCAGCCACTTCAAGTGTGTGGTTTTAAGATTTATACTTTTTAATTAAGCTTTTCCTAGGTATTGCCTCAAGGCTTTGAATACTGGATGTAAATTCCATGGTGTAATTCTGTTTTTAACTGTAACAGGGCAACTGGATTTGGAATTAAGCCACAGGAAGGTTCTAGTGAGACACTTTAGATACATGCAGGAATGCATTACAAACGCATAAGCACATTGATTTTAGTGAGCAGTGTCTTTTTTTTTTGCAGTGAGAACCCCTCTTTTGCAGTGTCCACCCACATACCAAGCCCTTCATCTTGTGAGCAACTACAAGCTCCTCACAGTTGTGCAGGATGTTCACCATTAACTGTGCTTATGGAATCCCAGTCACTTTCAGACAGTGGCATGAACCAGGTTTCCATTTGCATCATCTTGACACAGATGTTAGTGGTCTGTTTTCTTTACCACTGTCACCAAATTTGAGGAAAATGTTAAACTTTTGTTGACTTTCCATAAGATAACAAATGGCACTGACTGCATTGCTAAGGTGTGAAGCCTCCTTTAATGCCAATAACAATAATGACTTCCTGAAATGAGCCCATTATCCACAACAGCAGGGTCTACAGGCATTGCTTAACTTCACAGTAAATTGTTTTCACTGGCAGGAGCCTGTAAAATAAATAAAAATTCTTTTGACATACTGTATGCATATAACGATTGTCATTATTCTTTTTTTAAAGCACATCATTAGAAGAGGGAAGTACATCTGAGTCTCCGCTGGTAGTGCAGGTATGGCTTTTGTCTGTTATACTATCTCTGTTTTTTATTTTGTCACAACATGTCCATTACATTTGCATAACAGCAGATTAAATTAGCCAGATTTTGTCTAGATGTCTTCTTAGTTTAAAAGTGAAATCTGGACATGTGCAGTAATTAAATGCTTTATGGTACTATCTGTAATGAATGATAGGATGCCTAAGTTCTTATTCATATTTTAATAGTATGTCACAAGATTAAACTTAATATACCCATACTGCTGAGAAAATTCAATTTCTGTGAAAAAACTGTCGAAGCAATGTTTTTATGCCCACCCATCTTCAGTTCAAATTCATGGAAATATTTTGTTCTTTAATGGATGTTGTTTTTCCATTTTACATACTCATCATGTGTAGCAAAAAGAAAATGAATTGTTACATTATCTTCACGATAGCGTTAGATACATCTTGTTTTTATTTTTTCTGACATGTAATTCAGGAACCTTTAAAACTTTCACATTGAAAGCACAGATTTCCTGCAAAATAGAGTCTCATGTTATGAAATTGTCTTCTATAGCAAAATCCATACTGTAGCATACCAGATGGCAATGAAAACAATGTGGAACCTGTTAAAAGTACATTAATTGTACTCATTGCTTCAGTTCCAATGATTGGTGAGAAAAAAAAATCTCACAAGTCAGTCGGACAACTTGACAGAACACTTTTCAATTAATTTCTTTGTGCACTGTTTGTGTGCTGTTTTATTCAATGAAGGCTACAGCTGAGTTAATGCCAAAGCCTCTGGAATACACACACACACAAGTAGAATATTTTATTCTGATGTAATCAACAAGTCATATTAAAGGCTATACAGTTAACCTTTCAAACAGGAGGACTGGAGAACTGTGCATTTCCCCTTAAATGATTTCTACTATAGCCTCTGGAGTACTTGTGATTGAACAAGCACCTTTTCCATTTTATTTTTTGTACAGTTTCTCAGAAGTATTAAAAGAAAGTTTTTCCCAGTGAACATTAACATTATTAAGGCATCCACGCAAAGAATCTCATGCGTTCTGAGATGCTGAGTGCACATTGAACTCTTGATTTTTCAAAGTAAGCTATTTTGCATAGTACAAGGAGACCTTGTGCATAAGTCCTCACTGCACACCAACTACAGTATAAGCATTTATAGCACAACTATTCAGTCAGAGAAAAATGTAAACCCATTTTTTGTATTTATCTCAAAATCCATAGGGAAAAAAACATCCTGATTTCTTAGGAGATTTACAGTACAATTCCTTAAAAGGAATACTGTATGAGAAATGTTTTAGAGAAGTATTCATAAAGAATACTTACCTTCTTAAAGAGTTTACAGTATTTTTAACCTAATATTTAAAAGAAATGCAGTTGTCCTTGAAGGATTGTGTTCATAACTTAATTGCTCTTTGAAGTATTAAAAATAGTGAACCAAGTGAGCTGCCTTTTTCTTAACGCTGCTTAAAATTATTTACAGAGGTGCTAAGAAAAACTGATAGTGCTGTAATAGCTGGAACTGAGCAGGCTGAGCCACAGTTTTCCAAATGTAATTGTATCCTTTCCTTTTTGTTTTTAAGGAGCCTGAATTTGCTGAGGAAGACAGTCCATTCTCTGAGGTCATTCATTCATTTTCACTTAATTTAGCTTTATTTTCTTTTGTTTTTATTTCATGTAGGCTCATGTAGTTCATACTGTGTTCCCTCGCAAGGCTTGTGTTTGCATGCCCTTTTCAGATCCAAGACATTTTCACTTTTTTTTAGATCTACAGAGAAAAATCAATTGGCACTGGGAATGCAATGCAAATGTGTGCTGTGGTCCTCTTTTTGATTTCCCAATAATGTTGACATTTCTTTAAAAAAAATTTAAGACATTCTCTTAAAGAATATTAATCTTCAAAAAGAAATAGCCTTTAAAATAATTATTAGAATCTCAGGAGGGGATATGACTCTTTGGAGATATGTTAGGTATTTCCTTAATCATTTCTTTGGAATTCCAGAAGGCTTGCTTCTTGTGAGAAAGTGTTTGTCGGTTGTTTTACAGCCCTCAGGGTCAGATGATGGTAACCCAAAGCAGGACCAAACAGACTCAGTGCAAAAGTGGCCTGATGCTCACCCACTAGTGTATCACAGTGAAGACCGAAGGCGAAATAAATACTTAAGGAAAGATTATATAAAGGTATTTTTCATGCACAGTGACTTTGATCACCCCCCTTGCATTTTCAAAATGATTGCCTCACATCAAATCTAATTTGATTTGATGCTGCAGTTGAACCCTGAAAGTCTTGTGTCTATACCCTTTTGTGTTTTGAGACAGCAGTCCACAACTTCTTCCAGCGTGTGGACCCTTTTTTATTTTTCCAAACCTTTCATGGAGCGCTGCACACTAATAATTATGTTTTACACCTTGTTACATATAGAAATCTAACCTAGAATCCAAAAAATAAACTCAGTAATGTAGACACCTTAAATTATGTGAAATTTGTTTTCATTTCAAGCCTGGCAGTGTATGCATATGAACGTATGTGAATTCAAGTGATTTACCTAACAAGACAGCTGGTGCTGTTTTGGTCACATGAAAGACATTTAAAAGGAGTGATGACAGTTTTATCCTTAATTCTGATTCTCCAGCACATTTTTCTATGGACCCTCTGCACTAGGTTTGTAGATCCAGCAAATAACAGATATTGTAAAGCATAAAACATCCCTGTCACACTTGATGTGCCTTTACTGCCTGGTTGTTTATTCCACATTTATTTTCAAGACTTGTAAATTGTTTTTTCATCTCCCATTCCTCCAACACATAGACTCAATTCTGTACGATAGATGTCGGCAAACATATTTGACAGATGTGTAGCGCAAACATTAAAATGTGTGGTGATTGTGGATGTGATGAGGGTGCTCATTCCTCACAGTTCCCACTTTCATACGTACACTGTTCCAAACAGTGGGGTATTCCATTGCTATAGCTGAGAATGATTAAGTTATAGAATAGTTACTTTCTGTTCATTTTTTGCTTTACAGGTGAATTAATTATATATTCATTTTTAAATGGGTATTTTAATTTTTTGTTTGCATTATGGGTTTGTTTTTAAACTGCAGTCTATACTGACATTAATATTATCTACTGTACTTAATGTATTTTTATTGTCTCTGGTGTTACAGAGAATGTCAAGAATTATCTTGATACTGTACAGTACGTGGAGTTCCACCATCTTGTTTGTCTGCATTCTCATCAACATTATAACCCTGGGGTGATGCTTTTCCACTTGTTGTTTAATTAATTCTATCTTGTCATCCATGGCCAAGTTCTTCTAAATATACACTGTTGGAAAAAGATCCCTCCAATGACTTTTTAATTCCTCATTAATTTATTAAATATACTGTGTTTGTGATAGTGTTTTATGATCCTAAGAGATAAGTAATAGTTGATCATTACGTTTTATGAAATAATCTCAATCTTGGAACAACACTTTCCACCTGCTATTAAAAATTAGTTAAAGAGCATTTTATCACAATAAATGAAGGAAAAGTAATGGGATAGGGAAAAGCTATTTGGAGCAGTTATGGTTTTTAACTTGACTTAAGCTATTTAGGACGTGAAATAACTAATGTGAGAACCATATTTTGTGCTCAAAATGTCTAGTACTGGATTGCAGTTACTTTCAGCCTTTAGTGAATGGTTTTGTGTTTTGTTTTTTATTTGCAACATCTAAGTGTTCCCTCTACCTTTTAAGTTTTCATTTTAGTTTGCTGGTTATGAATTAAGAGCAAATGATTTAGCCTTTGTATCTCAAATTTGTATATTTTGTAAACTCACTTATGACAGCAATGTTTTAAATTAGACACATAACACTTCTTTGGAAAATTGAACAACAAAGATGTTTTTATCCGACACATACTGTATGACACATATGTCTGGCAATTTCTGTAAAAAAATGTTATTATAGAAACACCCACTTTGATAGAATCCACCCATACATCTTGATTCTACAACTTTGATGAGCTGTACTTATCCTGGATTGCTACAGTAGTTCTTCAATGTTGGCAGACTGTAATGGTAGCATCACCAGTCAATACACCCCTTTTTTGATTACCAGCCCTTTACCCCTTGGGGCCTCTGAAGAATCAAATTAAGCTATTCAGCACCTTACTATTTTGAATTTAAATGATCAAATTATTTTGGTTACGTTTTTCAAAAACGTGAACTACACTACATGGGGGTAGTGAATACCCAGTAATAAAAAGTAACATTCAGTACTTTTGACTCATATTAATGTTAATGTAATAATGTTGTTTTATTAGCCCTATACAATTTCTTGCATTAGTAATTCGTCTTTTTTTCGCATACCCCACCTTGCTCTCCATGAGACACAGACACACAGACAGTGAGAGAAGCTTGGGGTCAGAGCACAGGGTCAGCCATTGTACAGCATCCCTGGAGCAGTTGGGGTTAAGGGCCTTGCTCAGGGGCCCAACAGAGTAGGATTCCTCTGCCAGCTGCAGGATTTGAACCAGTAAGCTTCCAATCACAGGCACAGATCCTTAGCCACAGAGTCACCGCTCCATACAATATGTTAATAATGTTATGTAATAATATGTAGCAATTTGTACTTTACTATCCCAATATTTACAGTATGGAAGGCACTGTAGGTCACAAAATCATAGATGGCATTGTTAGTGATGACCTATAAACATGAATTCTTGAGTGGATTATCCATTAACACAAAACATTTGGACTTGTGATTAGTAAAATATTCAGATGTGGTAGGAAAATGTGATTTTTGTATGTACAGGGTGTATCAGAATCCTGGACCTATAGGGAGAATTAAATAATATAAACTTGTTTAATTTATGATTCAAATTGTTTTACATTAACACACATACACATTAACTCTTGTACAAATATTTACTAGTAGATTTTTTAAAACTGATATAAGGCTAATCTGAGAGCATGCATTTCCTTTGGTGCTGCAATGCTATTTAGTTTTGAGCTATATACCACAAAGTTCATGAAATCAAATTTCTCATGGACTGGAAAACTCTGGACTCTGTGGAAGTCATTCCACAGGGTATCAGTGTCTTATCCATTCAGAGGCAGTGTTCAATCCAATCAGTTTTGGACACTACAGGCGTTTTTCCTCTAAACATTTTATTCACCTTTTACATGTCAGTAGCCGTATGATTAACAACTTTTCTGTTTTTAGGAAGGTGTTTTGCAGTGCTGTGCCAGGTTCCTGGGGATTTTCCGTTTGCTCAGTGTTTATCAGCATTTTTAAGATGCCAGGAATTAGTAAGGTTTATGTAAGGTTTGAAGTTGTTTTTACTGAAAAGATCAAAGCCAGAAGAACTGGAGACTAGAGAAGCCACATGAAGTGCTTTTTCAGCAATGGACACCAGAGGACAGTGGAACCCCAGACACTAGACTCTGCCGCTTAATGTAATGCTTTCCATCCAGCTCCTGTAGTCACTACTGGAGGGAATTTTTAAAAAACAGCTTTCTTGTAGTGAATATGCAACATAGCAGGACAAGTGATCAGTCCCCTCACTGAATTGTGGAGTGAACAAGTGTCTGAAAGTTAGGGAGTTGAGTCCCTAACTTAAAGAAGAATTAGTTTATTATTGCTTCTTTTGGTAGTGTTCCCAGTGTAACTGAAACCCAAGTCATTAATTAATAGCCTATTACCAGTTGAACTGTCAATGTTTATCTTGATAATTACAGTAAGTAGAAGTAAGATTAAAGAGAGATCTGCTTTCTAAAAAACTCTTAGAAGCACTGCAGAAGAGTGCATATCTGAAACCACTGACTGATTGTAGAAGAGACTTTCAAACGTTAATATGTAGCAGACCATTTGAATAAGAGGCCCACAGGACTGTTTTTTTAAACACTGAGAAATAGGATTTCTATTTGACAATGACTCAGCTATAATACAACATAGGACTGGCAAAGAATAGAGCCTGTCATCAGCTTATCAGGCAATTAAAAATGAGTAAGCTGTTTTTTAGGGATGTCTTTAATTGAATTTGTTTTTAATGTTTAGACTTTACCAGACTAAAATATCTATTGTATATTAAGCAATTTAAATTATCAGATGTCTGCTTATTCCTAATAAGGGTTATACAACCTAATCTAAACCTTAACTCCAGAGTTTTGAAATCTACTTGTATATTTGTTGACCAGGTTATTGAATTTTGCAAAAAATAAGTGGGTCAGACCTTGTATGCTACATATTTGTTGTATTATCAGCAAGTGCAGAAATCTATTATTAATGCTTCATAGTGTTTGGAGAAGTTTCATTAAACATCTGGTTTTTAAAAGCAAATGACCATTGAGAAAGATTAAAGAAAAAAGAATCAAATCCCAAACTCAAAAGGCCAGTTTTTGCTCATTTTGAATTTATGTAATTTATTATGGAAAGTTATTATGTGAAAGTTTGGGTGATAGACGGATTTCCATTCCTGGCAAATTCCTCTATTACAGTTTAAATGTGAGCCTTTAGTTCAGTCTATCGTAGTGCTGGTGTGCACTAATATACAAGTCAATTCCTACTAATACCAGCTGGTTTCTACCAGAGGGTGAAATTTTTGCAACCTGCTGTTCTGACATTTCTCAGAATCCACTGTCATGTTTTTGGTGTTGCACTGCTCACCTTCCAGTTATGGAGCGATCCCTGTCACAGAAGTCTGACTTTACTTCTCATTTTTCCCTTCAGACAGCAAAATGTTGCACTATTCAGCGTCTGTCGCAATGACACGTCCAAGTTCATTCTCGCTTCTGATTTCAGAGCTTGTCTCTAGCCCTTTCTCTTTCGCCAACACCCCAGGATTGCTACATGAACTTGTCATCTCCTTCTTAGTGCTGCTTGTTGACGTTAAGCCCCTTATTCAGGCGCTGGATTACAAACTCCAGTTTCAAGGCATTAAAGTTCTTATCACCCATTCTTCATCTTTGCAATGTTTTTAATTGTTACGGACTTGGGCAATGCAACGGTTTCTCTCAGAAAACCCATTTCATTCAAGGCACCAGTATACATAATGCATCAGTTCAGCTGTTGCCTCTTTCTCTTTCCTTCCTCAGATTGCTGTGGTTAGTCATTTTCTAGTTTGCCGAATGTAGAAACCAGAATGGCTTTTCCTTAAAATCCCATGTTGCTCAATTTGACAAAAAAAAACCCCAGCATCCTCTTGTAGTAGCTGGCCCTTTGATCCTCTTTGCAAATTTCCAGGCTTTCTTTGCCCTCCCATTTATCCATTTATCCTTTCTATACCTTTTTCATTACAATTTACTGTTGTTACACTTCCAAAATGCCCTCCTCTCTTTCCTCTGTGTTTCATGCTTCTAAGGTTCTAGTCTTTACTGGTGCCCATTTGGCCCCAGCTTTTAACTTTTCAGCCTCTACTGCCTCTCCCTGTTGTTGTCCAAACAGTCTCTGTCATCAATATAGTCATTCTTAAAAGGGTGTGAACTATAGGTGTCAGTATTTTTACTCTAGACTTATTAGACAATTTTCCAAATATCATCATTTTGCCAAATTCCAGGTTCAATTAAAGTTCAGATTTTGTCAGCCCAAAACACAATTTGTCATTTTTCCTCCCATTTTTGCCTTTCCCTGCTCCCCAAATTTTCATTTTAACACACCACAGTTCTTGAGACAGTTCAGTTTGATACAAGGAGCTAAGAACTAATGATTATTCGTGTTCATGACTTACTCAAGCTTATTGCAATTTAAAATACATTAAATAAAACCTCGCTTTTCATGAGGGTTGGGTACCTTGAAGTCTCTGGAAGTGGTGATTTTGCAAATATGGGACTACATTTCACTTCAGAGAAAATAGGGGATATTTCTGCCATTTTGTTAAAACTGTTAATGTTATAATAAATAGCGTTAATATTTATTAAAAGTACTTTTAATGAAAATAAATACTGTAAACTGAACAAAGCATTGTTTATTCCCTATAATTCAAGTTTTTGCATGTGCAAGTAAATAAACATAAGTCCTTATAATTATATTATAAACTAATTTTACAGCTGCACATACTGTAAAAGTGGAGTCATCAGGGGCTGGATGATACAGTGGATTTGCTATGGATGGAGATAGGGATTTTGGAAGGAGAGGTCACAGTAACCTCCCTCAACCAACTTCCTCTTCTGCTCCTGTTGTTTGTCTAATTCTTTACCTTCTTCTGCTTTATTTTGTTATCCTTTTCTGTTAGATGGTGATAGGAGGAAGGGTTGGAGGTTTTTTTTTCTTATTTTGTAGCACATTTTTTTATGTGTATAAGGAGCAAATGTCTATAATCTTTTCTGATTTCTTCTGAGTGTATTTCTTTCTCTTAGTCCAGGATCACATACAGGCATTGCTCTGATAACAGGTCTGCACAATTTACACCTAAATTAACTCAGTAACTCAAGCTTAACCCATGATGCACTTTGTTAAGATTACTTTATTGGCCATATACAATTTATTGTATTAGGAATTTGTCTTTTTGCATACTACCCATGCTCTCATACTCTAGAGAGGTCACATACAAAACATTGCCAATCTGTATCGTGTGTTTCTCTCACCCGTTAAAGAAAGATACATCCATCCATTTTCTAAACGCTTTGTCCAATTCAGGGTCACTTGGGAGACAGAGCCCATCATGGCAGGATACACTATGAATAAGATGCCAGTCCATTGCAGGGCACACACAAGCACAGAAACACACATACACCACAGTCCGATTAACCTACCAGTATGTCTGTGGACACAAAGGAACAGGTAACAGGTTTATTCCATGCTGAACAGAAAAGCAAGGAAACACAGCGTTTCGGCCGTGGAGCCTTTTTTAAGTGTGAGAAAGATAGGGTAGATGGCAAAGATTAAATAGCACAGGAGAACAAAAGCTGGAAAAGTGGAGGAGGAGAGGCCACTCGGGAAGTGTAAAGTGGAGAGGGGTGAAGAAAGTCAAAACCTGCATGAGAATAGAGAAGGTCAGATCCAGTGCACTCTGGTGTTGCGTATGCATAATTCCGTGAATGCATTTGAAAATACAGTCTTTGTTAAGGTCAAGGAATGCTGAAGACAGGGTTTTATGAGATGTTTTGCAAAATATGATGAAATATGTTCTTTATCTGCTCACACACAATGACTAGGTGGGGCATTAGATTCTCATGCTTTATGCTCACGTTTTAATTATGTGATAACTATCTTGGGACAGGAGGAAACTTTTATCCACAAAAATGTACTCTGTTTTGGTGTGAATTCAGTTGAATGGGTGTAAAGTATGTTGCTATACGTCAGTTTGCATTGCTGCGGTGCTGTTTTACAAATGCCTTGGCAATCAAAATAAAATAAATTGTTTTATGTTATGTATGTAGGCATCAGAAATTATGCATAGAAGGTTAATGAACCTTATCCTGGGAAGATTTTTCACACTGATTTATAGAAAAAAACAAGGTTCTCTGACCTTTTCTGATTTGTTCTGTGTGCGTATTTCTGTATTTTTCCAAGGGGAATGGATCTCACTTTTTCTCAGTCCAGGATTTTATTTCATTTCCACAGTATATGATAAAGACCACCAAATAGAACATAACAGGTTTGCCTCATTATAAGCAAAGTCATCAATTGTCCAGCTTATTAATTCTTTCCATTTAGTTAATTCATTCATCAGATTATTAAGTTTGTTCTCAGAAATATAGGAAACAATATTCTAATGCAGTTGCTTCTAATAAGTAATAATTTTATTTCTCAAACAGATAGGTGTCGAAATTGTTGGCACATTTAAAGATCTTTAAAAATAAAATCAAAATTTAATCTGCATCAACATTCTACTTTTTATGTCCATCTCAGTCTTAAGTAATTCTGTTGTGGCCTTCCAATACTTCCTGTTTAACTGGTGTATGAAAATGAGAGACAGTAGCATGCATGTATCTAAATCCTTTTGTCATTTATCACCATGGGTAACAGCAAAGAATTCCCAAATGAAGAGAGAAAAGATTGTTTCATAACTCGGGTAATGGGTATGAAAAATAAAATAAATACCCCCTTACCACGAATACGGTGATAATTAAGAAGATGTGCCAGCAGCCATGTCACCCTGCAACACCGAAGCTAAGCAGGTGTGAGTTTGGTCAGTACCTGGATGAGAGACCTCCTCGGAAAAACTAAGGTTGCTACTGGGAGAGGTTTTAGTGGGGCCAGCAGGGGTTGCTCACCCTGCAGTCTGTGTGCAGTCTAATTCCCCAGTATTGTGACAGGGTTGCTATACTGTTAAAAGGCATTGTCCTTGAGATGTAAAACCAAGGTTCTGAGTCGCTGTGGTCACTAAAAATTCCAGGGAATTTCTCGAAAAAAAGTAGGGATGATACCCTGACATCCTGGCCAAATTTCCCACAGGCTGTTACCAATCATGACCTATGAATTGAGAACTCTGTTCTCCTCCCCACTGTTAGCTGATGTGTGGTGAGCGTATTATTATTATTATTATTATTATTATTACTTACAACTACTGGTACAGTGCTAAACTTGCCTGGCATAGTATATGTGTGCAATTCCCCAGTGCTGACTGAGGAAGGTGGCTCGGGTGGCAAAGAAAAGTCCAAGGGCCACAGGTGGAGTATTTCAGAACTAGGCTGAATCTTGGAGTCATGAGTATTCAATTCTACAGTTAGACACTACCTCCATACTAACAGGCCAGAAAAAAATAGCTTTATTGAGAGCAGCTAACAGGTGTTTTGCCTGCTCTTTGATAGGAACCGGCACAAGTAAGGCAAAAATTTGTCTTTGATCTTTGGCCAAAAACACATACAGTATCAGTTGGTTAAAAAGCAGTTGGATCTTTCAAAAGAATGTTGAATATGCAGGAAAAATATAATAATTAATTTAAAAAAGGGTGGTTAGATGTTATGGAGCTGTTTTGCTTCCATTGGGCCTGGGGCACTCCTTAAGGCCATCAGCATCATGAACTTTACCAAGTACCAGGACATTTTAGCACAAACCTGGTTTCTTCTGCCAGGAGGCTTAAAATTGGCCAACGGTAAATCTTCCAGAAAGACAGTAATCACAAGCATACATCACAATCCACAAGGAAATGGATAATTGACCACAAAACAAACATTGAAATCCGTGGTTTGTATTGAACAGGACAGTCATTAAGCTCAGAATGAAGGATATCAAGGATCTGGCAAGATTTTGTATATGGTATACAATCCCTCCCACTGTGTTTCCCAATCTCATTTAACATGGAAACAGGCTCAGTTCTGTTATTCTTGCAAGGCGAGGGTGATGAAAATATGTTATGTATGTAACCTTGGATGCAGATTCCTGACATCCACTAGTTGTTGCAGTATATCACACAATTATTAGTGCTGGTTCATATGTCTGCTAGAACAAGTGGCATCCTGTGCACACAAACATATATTTTCTTAGGAACCTTCTAATGCCTTTGATGTTTCCACTTTGGGGTTTAATTTGCATGAGAGGAATTTATCCTTACTGAGTGGTATTCTAATAGACAGTCTCAATAAAAAAAACAATTCTAGTGTTTGTAAATAGTGTCCTTAATAAAATGAGAATACTCCAGACTGCAGTGTGGCCAAGTTTCAGAACTCTCATACCTAATGTGTTCTGAATATTTTTTTCTCTAGAGCAGATTTAACAACTGTTTTCTCAAAGTACTGAATTCTGCTCAGTGAACCCTTCTTTCTGAGAAATTACCGTGTCTGGAAAAGAGGGTTTTCTATGTTCATTTTCTGACTACCTTATTTGTGCAATAATAACCCAAAAAATCACTTGATATATGGTGTTTATGATGGTGTGTTCTTTCTATTTTTCTTCACTCATAAAAGCTGCATTTACTTTACTGTTATATTACAAAGTTGACCATATGCACTGTAAACCTAAGAAAGGTGAATAACATTGGGCAGTCTTAAATATTTGCTTAATAAATCCAGATTACAGAGACATCTTAGCAAATGAGTAACATGAATTACAGGGGAGGTGAAATTTTTTTTTCTTCATGTGGTTATTCGAAGTCTTGTTTTTTGATTTGCAAAAAATGCTTAAAGGAAATGACTTTTAGTGCAAACCTTTCACCCTCAGGTGTTGACATACTGTAGAATCTGGTGACTGTTGAATGTTGCAAAACAAATCATTCAAGAAGCAGTGCATTTTTAGGAAAGCAGAAGTGATTTTATTTCCAGTGACCCCAAGCAACAGTAAATCCGTTGTTTGCAAGTTTTTACACTTGTAGAACATTGTACACACTTACATTTTAGTATGGCTGGTTTAGGAAGCTGCCATATTAGAAAAGATTCATGACCTTGCCAGTCCACATTAAATCCACACTCCAGAGGTGGGTTAGAAAGTGTCACACAGAGTCACCTTAGTGTCTCAAGCCTCTAAAGCAGAGTATAGATTGTGTGCTGTGATTCAGATGATGCTGGTTCTAGTCTGATTAATGTTACTAGTTGGCTGACTATAGTCTTTTTCATGGATAAAGTGGTATTCTTCTGATTCATCCGCAATTCCTTTCCGTCACTTTGAACTTAAACTTTTATTTTGGTCTCATTTGTCTATAAAACTTCATTTTCAAAATTCCCCTGGCTCAGTTTTGTACTTGAGAGCCAGTTCCAATCTGGCTTTCCTGTTTTTGGTGATGAGACATTTACTCCTAGGAGAGCAACCTTTTTAGTTTTTTTTATCTCAGTCTTCTGCAAACTGTGCATTTTGATACCATTACCTCTGCTCTCTGGAGGGTGTTGCTGATTTCATTGACAATTGTTTTAGGGTTTTCCGTAACAGCTATCGAAATAGCTCTGTCATCAGGTGCAGATGTTTTTCTTGGCTGACCTATTTTTGGCTGATTGGTAATTCTATCTGTGGTTTCATTATTTTTCATTATATCCCATATTGTTGCTTATGTTATGCCCAATGTCTGTGCTGTGGTTGTGCCTGAGGTTTCCTTTTCTTTCATCAGAATTAACTGCTTATTTTTAACTGAAAGTTCTTTGATTTTCATTTTGACTTTTAATCACTGACTACAAAAAGTAGAGTTAAAGTGAGTCAGACTGATAAGTTGAACAGGACAAGTTCACAGCTATTGCTGTCTAATTGCCCCATGACAGGCTGTTGTCCCAATACCTCTGCTCCTTCAAAATAAAGAGGTTCAACACTGTCAATTTGTTTAATTGATTCAAGATGGTAGAACAAAATTGATTAAATAAAACAGTTATGCTATACATATCTACCTTGTTTTATTTCCATGAGAAACTATTATTATAATTAGAAATCAAAGTGAAAACTCCAGTTTAAACATACTTTTGAAGGGCCCAGTATATGCTGATGCATCTCACTGGCTTTTTTGTAATGACTTCAATGTATTGCTACACAATGTATATGTATTGCTACATAATACTTAATATTGTTTTTTTTTTGTTATTGTGGAGTATTTAAATGCTGATACCATACATTAGCGTCTTTCAAAAAACATAAATGGATGAAATCCTTAAATCAGTTATCTACTAAAAATTCAATTGAGCTAGAAGGGCTAAATGGGCTCCTTACAACCAGCTGTTGGCAAAGCAAAACCAGCCTTGACTTCATTTTAAAGAGGTGTTCACATATATTTGCAGATGACTTAGATAAGTGAATCTCTTCAACATGAAGAGTAGCCATAATATATGCTCTCTCATATTTCTCGTATGGATGTACTAAAGTAGTTTCCACTTTTGTTTTCTTGGGTCTGTAACAAGACTATAATTTAGTGACCTAATTTGCAGTACAAAATGCAGTTTTGGTCTGTAAAATGTGTTTTTTGTATGTGACCTTTTAAAAAAATCTGTTATGTCTACTTCTTATTGCAGTATAAGTGCCAGAGCTCTTCAAGGAAAAGCTCGAGTGGGAATGAAAATGATCATGAGGTGAGGGTGATCCTTTTATTCCCTTTTAGTAACTGGTGCCTGCAATTCTTTCAAGACTGATGCTTTGTTTCCAGTGTTATTTTTGGAGGATTCTCAGTAAAAAGAAATGGTTATTGTTCAAAAGTTATCAAAATATACAAAAATATTATTGAATTAAAATACACTACGTACTGCGAAATATGGATAGTAACTTGAAGATTATCTATAATATTTAAAACAATCCATAATATAAAAGGGCCCTGAATACTCCAGTCCCAAGCAGCTCATGATCTGCAAAAAATGAGCAGAGATCATGGGCTGAAGAAAATCAGGCTTAAGTTAATTCATTTATTTCTTTGTATGTTTTCACAAAGAACTGGGAGCATTGGTTTTGTTTTCCAACAAGATTTTTGTCACTTCTTCGAGTTTATTGTTACCTGTTGTTTGCCAGATGTACAGAATTATTTCTGGTATCAGAAATGGTCAGACACAGGACATTTTTAAAAATAAAATCAATAATCATTTCTATAGTCTTCAACCAGACTGAAGCTCAAATGTAATCATGGCTGAGGAAGTAACATTCTTGGCTATAAGTTAAAGTCTGCCCAAAACACGCTCACTTACTGTATGTGGAATGTAACAGGAAGGGTGAAGATGAGGTGGAGGGAGGAGTGTAGAACAGATGCACACAAAGGGGAATCAGCAGGCAAATATTTCAACAAAAGAGAGATTTGGCAGATGATCGTCTTGCATTGTCATTCTTTATCAAAGCGCATGAGCCAGGATTGAAAAATATTTAGTGGTATCACCATGAGCTCTGTGTGAATATATATGCTCTGTGTGAGTATATACTGTATTTTACAAAACAGCTTCAATTAAAAGATTTGAAAGGTACTCTTGCAAGAGTGTGAAATAGCCCGAATATAGTTAAATGCTTTTTTGTACAAACCACAGTAAAATGTCTTTTGTATTTCATATGCTTTAAACTAGTTAGGCAACCTGCTTAGGTTTTGTGTTTGAGTTTCTTCTGTTGTATGTTATAAATTTAAGAGGTAAATATGAACAAAGTCACTCATGTCTCAATCTATAATTGCTCATTTTATTTAGATTTTAAATTGCAGAGATCTACTTTTAGGGATTTGGAAATTCTTTGGTAAATATGCACCCCAAGCACAGTATGATGAATTCTGTCTAAAAGGTGTGGACAGAGACAATGTAATACTGGCCAAAAGCAGCTGTATTCAAACTGAACAGAGGAGCTGCCACTGACTTCTAGGTATATCCTTTCTTTTTTTAGTAATGAGTGACAGTATTGATGTGTTTTCTCTGATGCTGTAAATTTTTGTTTGGCAGTTTCTGTCAGTTTCTGAAGAAAAGAGAGTTGCCAGCTCATGAATGCAAGCCCGCCCAAAAAAAACAGTTTCAGGTTCTTTTATTACATGCGAGACAAATCAGTGCATTTAATCTTGTAATTATAAGGGGGAAAAAGTTTGCACATTATGTACATGTACATCTTAGGCCCCTAAGCTCTCATCCCCGGAAAAGAAACGTGCAGTACGTGAGAGAGGCAGCGTAGTGCCAGAGTAAACCTGAAGTTTGAGTCAGTGAAATTGAACTCTTAAAGTAACAGGAATGGGTATAGATTGAATACAAGTTATAGGAGAGTTTGTGACAAGCCATTGGGTGTGTCCGGGCCAACAGAGACACCAAACACGCAGCTTTAAGGTTGCGCTTTATTGTACATTTCAGGGAAAAAGTGAAAAAGCACCACAATCAAATATCAGAACAAACGCATAACCTCTTTTTGAGCTCCTGACTATACTTCTTAAAGTCCCTAACTATCCTACCCAAGCAGCTAAACTACTTATCAGCCTCCAAATAAACAATATATACTTAACAATCTCAGACTTTTCAAAGCAAAACTTCCAAAATTCACAAGAAACAAAACAGTCCTTCTCCCTCTGGAATGTGGTGCACACAGGGCTTCTGCCCTTTGCCACTTCTGACAGCAGACATTCACTCCCACAGACTGCACAGAACATAGGGAGTAACAAAATCTCTTGCTCCTCTGTTCTGATCTTTTTGTTTTACTCAAAAGACATTGGTAATATTGTTTTGTGTGTTTACGTACACCTCTGTTTTCACTGTACAGATATAATATACAGTACTATGTGTCATATTAATCTGTTCTGTATTGTGCCATCATCCAATTTGTGCTCCACTGCAAGTATCAAATTAAATTTGGAAAAAATGATTATTGATCAATTGTGTAATGTCAATTTGCAAATATTGTTGTGCTGTTTTACTGTAGTTATTGACACATTTTATTCATGAAATGTGATACAAAAGGCAGGAGTACAAGCACACTGTTACAACTGTTTAACTAACAGTCCTGTAATTCATGTCTTATAGTTTTTGACATTCTGATAAACTTGCCGTTCTCACTCATTTTCGGTACTCAGCCTACATGGATCTGTGGTTCCTCCTAGGATTTGTCTGACTGGTGTTATTGACATTCCAGGATATATATATACTGTATTTAGCAACTAACTACCAATCGAACAAGATGGACCAAATGGCCTCCTTTCATTCGTAACCCTTCATAAATTCTTATTTCAATTACTAGCTTCAAAATATTGACTGGTTGTTGAAAACCTAAACATACCCATGGGGATTGACCTTGTATTGTACATAATATATCCAACCCAAGCAAGATAGCCAAGACATGAATGTCTTCTAGCTGACCAGTTTTTGACCAGTTCTTGTGACAATTACTGTATGAGGCCAACATACTGTAGCTCAGCCTTTAGCTACAGAATTAGGTATTCTCAAAGTAATTTGGGATTTTAGCAAATGTTTTTAGGTATTAGGAGATCTGTGTTTATCAAAATACTAAACTCGGCTATTTTTAATACATTAAATTACTGGAATAAGCATGACACATGGCTTTTTAAGAATTCTCCAGAATATCAGTAAAGTGACTACAGTATATTATGCACGCAACCACTTGAAAAATGTATTTGTAGCACATTTTTTGTTTTGTGAATAATATTCAACCTCATTCTCCTGTGTTGTCCTGATAAAATGGTCAGAAAAATACATTTAATAGGACTGTAACTGTAAAATGTCGAAAAAAAAGTAAATGTAAAACCACTTTAGAAAATGCAGGGGTATTGTGGTGTTTTTTCTTGAGTGAAGAGAAAAAATAATTTAAGTGTAGAAACATGTAGCTACTGTAACTGTTTCAAAAACTTTCTGTTTTTGGTTTAAGAATATTATATTAATTCCCATTATTTTACTTTTATTGCAGGGTGGAATCCACTCCAGTGACTGTAACACAACTCTTACAGTGTTTGGTCTAAAACCAAGATCAGGTAATTAAAACATTGCTGTTTACTAAATCTGTGCAGTAGATCTATTTAAGATAAAAGTTAATTATATTTCAAGCCAATTGCTACAGACGTACTGGAGTGTTTAGGTGTTCAAACTGAAACCTGGCCAACATCAGACGTGAGAGTAAAGCAAGCTCTTCTAACACTACCTGTCTTCATGTGGGTTCTAAGAACGCTTGGGGCACAGATATGAGTAACAAAAGCTGTAGGCTGTGCCGATGTTAAAGAAAGGAGGTTTAGAAAACAAAACTGAACCTAAAACACTCAGTTCCTGATAAAAATCAGACACACCCTTATTTATTCACCATGCCAGGGGCAGTGCCACCATGTACAGTAATAGAGTACTCCTTGGCACAGGAGACACTCCCATTCGTTAAAGGTTTATCAGCTCAGCAGGGGTACCTCTATCACCTCCCCTCTCTCTTCTTACGTGTTAAGTGCCCACAACTTCCATTCTCCGTTGCTAACAGGATATGCCATCTTAGTCCACCAGGACTCTGTTACATGATTAGCACTTCAAGAATATAGCCAGTTTCTTAGATCTTTGACCTTCATGACCAGTCCTTTTTGATACTGATCATGTTTTTACAGCTTTACAGTGATTTAAGTTACCTTATGTATTAATCCTTGATAAAATGCCCGAGTGGCATCATTTTGTGTTGAGATTCTCACAGAACAGACTTCACTACATTGACTCCAGCACAGCTCCACAAAGAACTAGACAGCTTGGCTCTGTCTTACCTGACTGAAATGTTAAGACTACATGGACCTGTCCACGTCTTGAATTTCTAAGAACTCAGCACATTTCAGATTCACAATTGCAAACTCTCCATTATTATTATTTAGCAGTAGTGTAAAATACTATAGTGTAAAAATAGCAGTAGTGCTTATCATAATGGCTATCCTGATTAAAAAAGGTGTATGGTTGATCGTAAAAACGAATCCTATGAATTTTCTTTGTTTGGTCATACCTTATGTCTATTCTTCTGTCCAAATGTCTATATTCACAATGTTGTGACATAATAACATCTCCAATTTAAGTATCATAACATATTTAACTAAATGTATTCTGAGAATGCCAAAGTAAGTAATTTATTTATTTTGGATTTGCTGCACAATTCTAAGCAACATATGTAATAAAAAGTGATGCAAAATGAATTTGTTATGAAGAAGGGAACGGTTATGAAGTTTATGTACTGTGTGGTGTAGTTGTTGGTACACACATCTGTCACTATCACCTGACTGCACACTTTATTAGGGTAGGAAAATAAAAAAAAACAAATTTCTCAGACATTTTTCTCTTTTTTGAGTCAGCAAGCATTTATTGAATCATATTCCTGTTATAGATAGATCAGATTAATGTTGCACTCTCAATTTGCAAAAGAGTAATCAAGGGATACAGACATTGCACATGAAAAAGCCTATATTTGGCAATTATATTCAAAAAATGTCTTTGAAAGCCTTGTTAATTAATACATTACCTGTATTGGCCGTTAACCAAAGACAAAGTATCCTACTACAAATGACAAACCGTAATGAAATCCATGGAAAAAATACACAATATGCAGTGCTGCTTTAAATGAAGGTGTCTGGAAATAAGAGGACACAAACTTGCCTCCAAGCTGTATCGCCATCACTCTACCTGAAGAAGTTGCTAAGAAAGCTCTAGCGCCTATATAAGCCACACCTTTAACAAACAAACTTCTCATAGTAAACAAACAGCAAACTGTGAAAGTGGCGTATTTAATGCATTTAATGTATCTGGACTCAACATTCTATCAACAATTCATATTTTATTTTTCTTCCAATCAAATGCTTTAACATTTTCTTAAGCATACCATTTAGGTTTTCAAAATATTGTTACTGTACATCACTCAACAGTCAAATTGTATCAAATGTAAACAGTGTTAACATTTTTGGAATCATATCAAACCATATGTCATCATAATAACCTGCATTTGTTTGCCAAAAATAACAAAGCCGTGATCAGTGTACTTATTTGTATGATTATGTTTGAATGAAGGTAACATGTAAACAGAATGTTGTTGATCCTGAGCAAAAAAAATCTAATGGGGAACGATTCCTTCACAACATGAACATTTTGAACATTTTAATGCATTTGGAATAGATTTGAATGAAATCACTGCAGTGGCTCTGACATAGTGAGGGTAATCACATACTGTACACTACTTCATTAAGCACATAACTCCCAAAGGTCAAATAAAAATGGTTTCTTTGTTCCAGGACTTTAATCTGTAGCCAGATGTTCTGTACATTAAAATCTATTCAAAAACATTTGATGGCTGTGATCATCATACAAATTGGGGTGGATTCTTATAGTCAGATGCATGTCTGAGTTGTGACATGCACATGCAGTATCTTTCATCTTCCCTGGGAGCAGAGTTAGTTTATGCTTAGCAGTTCCAAGCATTGGTCATAGATCAAAGAGTAAAGAATAAAACTTTTACACAGGACTATTGTTGAAATAAGAAAACATCTTTAATTCAGCTTTCATTTGAACAGCATGCCATTTTCCTATTCATTTTCCATCTACGAGCTTGTTTTCAGTACTGCTTTATTAATCATGCTCTGGCAGCAAAATTTAGATCCTATTAATTTTCTGAGAAATCAGCTTGTAATCCTATCTATATTGTTTGTGTTTAGTTTGGGTAACAGCTACTTTTTGGCTTATTTTTTTTACTAGTTTTTCATTACTATTTTTACAACATTTTTATAAGCTGTTACAGTCAGTCATTAAGTTACCTGTCTTATATGATCAACTGTATTTTTTGCTTTTACATTGCATAGATTGAAAATGTAGCCAAAATGGCAGTCCGTGCCCCCCCCGGCAATTAGCTTGTTATTATTAACAGATGGCTTCTCATTTTAAGAGAGGGATACCCTTTGCTGGAGTTTATATGTTCTACCTATGTTTGCAAGGGTTTCCTCCAGGTTTTCCAGATTCTTCCCACAGTCCAAAAACAAACTCATTGGTTAAATGGCTTCTGGGAAAATTGGCCCTAATTTGAGTATATGCATGTCTGTGTCGGCCCTGTGATTGATTAGCATCATGTCCAGGGTGTACCCTGGCTTGCACCTTTGTACTTACCGGAATGGGCTCAATCTTCTGCCCTGACCCCGCATTGGAAGAAAGGGTTAGAAAATGGATGGATGGAAGCTCTTCTTGTCTTATAAGTGATATGTTTAAAGCATATTTTCAAGGGAAATAAAAACAACTTAGCCAAACTGCAGTCAAGTTAAGTTATGAATTAAGAACTTCACAAAATATATCCGTAGTACCCCTCTATGTGCTGTTGCTGTATGTGGTTGGCAGGCCTGGTTTCATTCCATTCAGCTGACAAACATAGGCTGTCACTGTGCAAGCAGTGAGCACTTGCTGTGTGCAGCTCTTATACCCAGCGCCATTCCATTCTTGTTTATGATGTTCTACTTGTCAATCATAATTATAGTGTCTGTTAAATTATTTTCTCAAGATATGTGCTATTGTAGTTTTTATTTTAGAGTGGCTGTAAGTTGTATGCTTTTTGCTAGATACCTGTGTGAAGGCATTTCTCAAATACAATAGTAGTAATACAGTAACAATATTTCAGAGTATTCAGAGGTCTTCAACAGAAAACTGGGGTTGACCTTCCCCACCTCTGCTCTCATAGACCACATGTTTATAGATATCTGTGGCTGCCCGATTAGATGTTTAGCTCTGATATATGCAAATAATTTCAAGCTTTTTCTGTAATTGTGTTTAAATTGCTGTGGCATTTCAGGATGCATCCTCATCTTCATTTTCATTTTCAGCACCTGATTAATTCTCTAAGTCATGCTACAGATGCAGCCATTCAAAGTGCGCGGCACAGACACGTACCAGAGGTAATTGGCTACGGCCTTGCGCATCGTGATGCGCGATGACGCAAAATACCGCGGTACGTGATTGGTTGACCGACAGGGGCACTCGTGGTGCGTTGGTCGGTCGTAGAAAGATTTAAATGTCTTTACTGTGCACGTTTAAGTATTGAATATTTATATGGAATTTTACCACTGAAGGGAAATCTTAGTAGCTGAGCATAAAAAGAATAGGAGCATACTGTAACGCGTATGAAGGCCATAAACGATATTAATTTTGGAACATAAACATACAGTATTTGGCTGGTCTCGGTACTTTAAAGAAAAAATACACACCAGTATTCCATTTCTCCCTAAACATTTTAAGCATCGAAGTCTTTAACTAACATGATACCAGAGTCAACAAGCATACTTTTAGAATTTGATTAAAAGGGAATATAATATGGAATCGCGTATCTAAAGAAATTAATAACGATATAATTATATTCATGTACCGCAACACAAGAATACTACACGCTGTACGATGTCTGTTGATAATGTTTCTGTAGGGCTTTTTCAACACTCCTCATGTGACCTTGCTGGTGGCGCTGTGGGTTAGGTTCCTGACTCCCACATCACTCGTTGGGTGTTTGAATCCAGCCGGAGCCATGACTTTTTTTTAACAAACATTTCTTTGAAAAAATAAAACGTTTCCCTGGGTCAGAGATGAAATAAAACTTCACTCGCACCAAACAAATTTATATTTCTAAATATCACAACATGATCGAATTTAAGTCATTTTAATAACAATGAATAGTCACCTATGCGTTACAATATAAACATTTAGATTGATTTAAATTGCGTTTAAATCGCCTTTATTTAAAACCCATAAATCATTAGTGGCCAGCAGCCTTCAGTGGTAAAATTCCATATAAATATTCAATACTTAAACGGGCACAGTAAAGACATTAAATATACATATACATACTGTATACAATACAGTTTGCATACAGTAATATGTTTATGTTCCTAAATCAATCTCTTTTATGAGCATGTGAAAGGCATGATTGAAAGGCAAATGCGTGATTGCGAAATGCTGTGGTGTTACTTTTACAAATACGGTCAATGAAAAAAGAATGTGGACCAGGGCAATACTTTAAGTTTACAGCTTGTCCAAGGTCATTCATTACTAATACTAGTAATATCTTCGTTAAAAACTTTGATGGCGACAGCTCAAACATACTGTTTGAACAGAACAGTAACTTGTTCTTTCAGATTTCTTTAAGTAAAAGTTGGCTGTGACATACTTCATTCTTTTTTTTATCTCTAGCTGTAGATGCTTTGGAAAATACTGTAAGTTTTGACCTTATTTTATACTTGGATTTTTAGTCCCACATTACTACCAAAGTGGCACTTTCAAATTAATTATAATACATTTCAAGGTACCTAACTGCAATAACTGTCAGCAAAAGAAGAAAGCTAATTAAATTAATTTATCTGTGGGTAGATAAATATTAGACTTATACAGTATACAGAAAATAAACTTATAGACAGTGTTGTCCAGCCAGTAACTCTTAAAAAGGCCAAAGTAAAGTAAATAGAAATAAACTATATATATTTGTACTTGGTTTTTTATTTGACTGTTTTTGTTCAACTTTGGATTCTTTCCCAAACAGTGTTCACACTATAGTAACTGGGAACTTCTCTATTTCTGAACTTGTCAGCCCAACCACATCATTCCTCACTGCCAAAGTTTAATAAAGGCTGAGTTTCCAAGAAGTTAATCTCTGTTGAATGTTGTAAATACATAGCTGAGGAGCTGAAATGTTAATGGGTGTTTCCTTAAAAAAACTTCATACTGTCATCACATCTGGTTTCACCATCTGCAGAAAAAGATTATTGCTCATAAAGGTAGAGAGTAAAGGCATTAATATCTACACTACATTTATTCAGTTATCTTTGTATTGTCTGCACATCTGTGATATTTGAGCAAATCTTAATTGCAATGTCTACAAAAAGAGCTTTGTAGGCAAAACCTGACTGTTCAGGTGACAAAAACAGTGAAACTCTTATGTCTTGTTTAAAAGATTTTTTCAAATTACAATTCATCCTGCCCACATTAACATTCTGCCTAAAAATAAGAACATGACTAAAGCAGAACTGCTCAGTTAAAGTCAGACCACTTTGTTAATTTATTGACTTATAACCTTAATATATGTCTCGCAGTGCGTGCTATGAATGAACAATTTCTGTAGATGTGCACAAGTTGGCCATGTAGAGCTGTTACCTAATGGGTTTTCTCAGTTCTTTAAATCACTGACACCTATTGCTGAAGTTAATTCCAGCCTTATGAATGATGTTATTGAACTGGAACACTTTATAATTCAGACTTGATTGACAGTACCAGAAAGAAAATGCAGTTTAATGTAAGAACTCATCCATTAAGCAAGCAAGGAAATGAAGGAATGTTACAAGATTCCACATTGCTTAAAAAACAAAAAAATTTCTTCATATTTACGGGTCATGATTTTCCTGGCTGTTTTCTTTTTTATCCCACCAAACATGCTGAGGCAGGATTTGCTGTATGGTTGCTTTTTCTTTGAACCTGAGTACAGTACTGTAATTTTAGCTGTAAGAAATGGAAAAACACCCTTAAGATGGTGCAGTTAAAAGGGTAGTTGAGAGTTCAAGAAGAATGAAAACCTGAAGATGTTGTATACTTCCAAGATTGGAGCTGTGCTCCATGATTTTACTGGAAAAGACAACATCACACATGAGGTTTTCAAGTGAGGAAAGGGAGTGGAATTTCATAACTTTTCTGAGCAAGAGGGTTTTTGTCAAACATGGAAGCTAAGGGTTTCTCAGTTAGATTAATTGGTACTTGCTACAATTTATAATTTCTGTTATTGAAATGAAAGTAATTTCTAAGATGTGTGGATTCATGTTAAAAACTTTTGTAGTGTTAATTACTGTGATTTCAAAATGTTCAAAAGAAAATAAATGTGTTCTCCATTCCCTACTATTTTTTTACTGAGGTGGAACTTGCCAGACCTAATAGAATCATAAAAAACTCACATATTTAGTGGCTTGATACTAAGTAGAAAACAATGTACAAACCATTCTGATCATGGTTAACA
The DNA here is from genome assembly GCF_055471065.1 of Atractosteus spatula. Classification (NCBI taxonomy): domain Eukaryota; kingdom Metazoa; phylum Chordata; class Actinopteri; order Semionotiformes; family Lepisosteidae; genus Atractosteus; species Atractosteus spatula. The sequence continues at coordinate 39,225,336 of NC_142714.1, read as the reverse complement.
CTATATAAGGGTATTTGAGAAGCAAATACTTAAACAGCACATATTTGTTCTTTTGACTTAAGCAACGAGATACAGTAAATTAGGTTTCTTTGATAAACTTGGCTTTACTCTACTGAGAAGCCTTTTTCATTTGCCATTTCAAGTGTAAGTTGCAAACATACTATTTTTATTATCACTTCAGTGAGGCATATTCATGAAGCATTTTTTGCCACTTTGTCTGAAATAGAAAATGATGTTATTGTTTGAAAAAACCAAAGGGGTTGCTTGGGTAATAGAGGAACAAGTTACATCTTTGTGTTGTCATCTTCTTGGGAGCAACATGTGCAGCCATAGATGAGAAATCTTCTTGGTGTGACCCCCAGAGGGAATCCAATCACTTTATTAGCCATATACAATTTCTTGCATTAGGAATTCATCTTTTCACATACCCCAGCTTGCTCTCCATGAGACACAGACAGGGAGAGAAGCTGGGGGTCAGAGCACAGGGTCAGCCATAGTACCCTTTAGCCATTGTAGGGGCCCAACAGAATAGGATTCCTCTGCCAGCTGTGGGATTTGAACCAGCAAGCTTCCAGCCACAGGCACAGATCCTTAACCACAGTGCCACCGCTCCACCAATGTACAGTTTTATAACTTTCAACTGGTGTAAAATGATGTCTTTATTCACAACAAACTGCATTACAGCACATCAAAGCTAATGTAATGTAATCCAAGTGAAGCATTTATGTTTTGTATTTAAAAAATAAATACTTGTCTTTGTTCTGCTCACAGCTAAAAAAAAGTTTTAAAAGGACCCATTATTTTGTGTAATAGACACAGCATTGAGAGTTCAGGCATGCAACCGTTTTTACAGGAGACGCTTAAATGCATATGAGAGAGTTTGCATGAATGTATTACCTTATTTATTTTTGGTTTTGCGGTCTCATTTTTCATTCCTACTGTATTTTCATTCATACTGTACCACAGCATTCTCGCGAAGCAGCCGTCAAGACTATGGTGCCGTGGACCCAGGTTTCACAATGAGAAGGAAAATGGAGCATTTGAGGGAAGAGATGGAACAGATAAGACAACTTCGGGATGTGAGTAAAATGCCACTAATATTTGAACGTAGTGAGTTAGTTAAGCGTTGCATCAAAAATTCCTACAGGGGATGCCAGCCTTGGTGCTGGGGACCCACACACCAGCATTTCATTCCAGCAAAGTGTTTACTCAGACGTTAGAGATCTCAAGTAACTTCTCCAACACAGCTCTCAGTAAACGGATTCGAAAAATCAAATTAACCCTGTTTTTAAGTTAATTTAAGGATTGATTATGATTGAGAGCTCGGCTGAAAGGAAAGCATGGCTAAGAGTATCAGGTTGATTTAGGGGAATTTACACTGGATACAGCCTATGCATGTTAGCACTCAGCAGTTTATCATTTATGCTTATCTTAGAGAATGCTTTTCTGCTTCTTACTGCCAATCTTAAGCAACAAGAGAACTTCATACTCACTGGTGTCCAGCATGCAACAGGACATATTATATTGCAGATATGGATGTACATACTGTTGTAATTCCCTAATAATACAACCCAAGCTGTTAACCAGTATTATCAATGCTGTTATCAGATTGTTAGTCTTTGACTGACAAACTACACCTGGAAGTTTGTGGGTTCAAATCTAGGGTGTGGGCACAGCTGTTGAACCCTTGGGCAAGGTATTCCAAATTGCTCCAGTAAAACACCCATTTATAGAAATGGGGTACAAATACTTGACATTTTCTTGTCTGCAATGCAAATGACATCAAATGTATGCTCTATAAAGTTTTTCTAAAATCTTTGTTTTATTGTTGATTTTTTTTATACAGAACCTTGAATCCAGGTTGAAAGTCCTGTTGCCTGATGACGTTGGGGCAGCATTGATGGATGGGGTCGTGCTCTGCCATCTAGCCAATCACATTCGACCTCGTTCTGTGGCCAGTATTCATGTTCCTTCTCCTGCAGTGGTGAGAACCATTTTTAGAAAACCCTATAAGAAAAATATTGCATTGAGAACGTGCAGCAGGCACTTTAGTATGTAGCCTTACCTGTCAATATACAGTTCTTGTCAATATCCCTGAGAAGCCCGCCAGTCTCTGGGCAGGGGTATTTTCAACAGTTTAAGTCACTGCTTTATTAATTATAAGACTTTTTTCATTGGATAGGTGCTGCAACTCATAGAGCAAGGGTCTTAAGCTCTAAATCTGGATGGTCTAGTGTCGTCTGGTTTTTGGTCCACTCACATTCTTAGTTACAAAGAAGGTCTAATTATTTAATTAGCTGCATAACTGTAATACTTCTAACCAGGCTCCAAGGTGATTCATAGCTAGCTGTGCCTATAAAAGAAAATAATGTTTAGTATAATAGGCAGTGAATATGTCTAATTTATAATAATTGTTTCATTGACTGCTCAGGTTGGAACAAAAACCCTAAGACACAAGACTATCCAGGCCTAAGTTTGAGATACTGTTATAGAGCAAGGAGCAGGACCTTTGAAAATCTGTTCTTAGCCATCTTATTCAGAATCAGAAGAAACAATGTGTTGTAAGCTTGGTGTAATCTGTAAAATGTAAGTAATATGATGCAGTTTTAGCATTAGTAGAGGCATGCTGTTGCTAGAGGTGTCACTGCCATTTGATTTATGACTAGAGTTGAAGGTAAGTGGGAGTATATACACAGAGTATTGTAGCAGTGCTCATGCTTTCTGACAAGGAAAATGCTGAACGTGTTCAATTCGATAACTTTGAAACAACCATTAAACCAGTGACCAGTGACGAGAGCTAAGAAGTGTGGAATTTTGCCATTGGCATAACTTTTTGGAGTCTCTTTAAGTATCAACATTTTCAACTCTTACTTCATTGTTTCCAAATAGTTTCCCAGTAAAATAAAGCATTCTGGTATTTCAGTCAAAGTCAATCTAAGTGAAATAGAGCAGTTTCCAGAAGATAACATAATGGTCTATTTCTTAGACAACCTAAGATAAACAGTTCATTTTCTAAAGTTATTAAAATAAATTTTTAATTAATTTGCTCCCATCTACTGAAAATAAACTTTGACAGCTCAGGAGCCGTTTTTAAAATTGCTTTGTTAACTGCGGCTGATGTAACTGGTTATTGATGAAAGATTAACGAGGACAAGACTAAACATCTTTTGCATAAAAAATAGTAATTAGATTACATATTTATGAAAAGTATTTTAAAGTACAGTACTTTACTCATTTTCAAGTTACGTAGTTCAATCTGTCATCTCATTTTGAATTATTTCGGTCCACTTCCAGTAACCACTTGGTTAAAACAGGGTGAGCCAGATCGTAACCTGGCAGACAGTGGGTACAGGAAAGATACAGGTTGGGATGCCAGTTCATCACAGGGCACACACACACACATATATATAAAGGAAAGAAAATTAAGAGACCATAGTTGATAGCATGTCTTTCAGCTGTAGAAGGAAACTGAAGCACTCTGTGAAGTCCCATGCAAATGTGTGGTGAGCATGCAAACTCTGCACAGTAGGTATCCAATGCTGAAATCAAACTCAGGACCCAATACATCTGGGGCAGCAAAGTTAATTGCCACCATCAATTACTTACAATTTGTATTTAAGTGTTTTGATATTTAATTTAATCATGACTTTCTTGTAATATGTATTTAAGTGTTTTCAAATGAGACTTACTGTACTTTTTAAAAACATATTTATGATGATATGTATCCAAGGTAGGCTTCCAAACACTCCATATTGGATAAAGCAGTTACAAAATGGGTGGATTTATCCTACAGTAGGTTTGGTTAGAGGTATTAATTGTTTAATGCAACCCAAGCATGTTTATTCAATCACACCTGAGATTGATCACTTAGATTCTGTCCAGCTCATGAATCCATGTCTGCTTTAAGGTAACTAAGGTTATCACATAATGATACCGAAATAGGTCCCCCCCCCAAATAATTTATCTGTTTAAGCAAACAATTCTGGTTAAAAAAAGCAAAAGGAAACAAAAGGCTCATATCTAACTTTCAGCTGAGGATGCAGCTCAACCAGACCGACTTGCTTGGGTCAGGAAAATTGCTCTTTGCTGAAGGGTTCATTTTTATTGCTTGGAACCAAAGCAAAACTGTAATAAAACAATTTGCCAGTTATGAATAATATGTAACATAACTATATGTAGTTGTCAGTGACATTTTTCCTTAAGGTTTACTTAACATTTAAGTACAAGTACAAGTGGGTATACAATGGAAAACGGGGGGCAGATCCGTGAGTATATAAAAAGCACACTGCCAACTTTTGCTGTGGTAGCTGTTCCGCCAGGCTAATGGAAAACAGTTGGTTGGGATCAATTCAATTCAAAATACTTTATTCATCCCCAAGGGTGGCAATTCGAGGTGCCCAAATCAATTAATGAATGAAGTACATACAAGAAATAAGAAAGAAGTGGCAAAAGGCCTCTTCTTACAGTAACATTTTTTATATTCTTGGTTTGGAACATGTTTGAGAATGCCCCAGAGAAATCACTGATGTCTTTAAGAATGGTGTCTTCTTACTTCTCAGTCTGCTTTGTTGTCCTGAAGTTTATCAAAGACCACCTCTTCAGATTACATTCTATCCTTTTTCGTCCTAATTTCATTAGTCAGTTCAAACACCACTGGGAAGAAGAAGAGCTCATAGGCTTGGCCAAATCACAGTTCTGCAGGGTAGATTCCTGTGATTTAGGGATGGTTGATACTGTATACTGTAGTGCTCTTCCCAAGTGCCTCAAAAAGAAAAGAAAATGTTCCCAGTACAGTAGGGTTTTGCCATCTGGGAATTTAACATTAGCAAATGTGCTTATTTGTGATTTTCATTACAGTGATGCATGCTAATCACGGAGCACTGTTATGAAAAGGCAGAGAGAGAAAGTTCTGGTTTCCCCTGGGAGCAGAGGAAGGATTCATGTTGTTTATTTTAGCTGATTGCTATAAATTTGTGATTACTGTTGTTTGTTTAAGTAGCTCAGTGCTATTTTAATTAACTTAAAAGCAATGCATTAATACTTAAATGATGATATAAGGGAGAGTTACTTTACATGTCTTTTAACCATACATACGGATGCAGCCATTCAAAACGAGCGGGGTACGCCGCGGTAAAATGCGGTGGGCGTGTCGCATTAGAACGCGTCATAACGCGTCATATCGCGTTTACTGTATAATACCGCAGTAAGATAATAGTATCCGGAATCACTGCCAGGTGGAGCTAATAAAGTTTAACCTCTCATGTACAGCATTTGAGTTGGCGCCAGAAACACCAGGTTTTGAATCCCCATCACTGCTGATGGACAATCTTTATTCAATTAAGAATTTAAGTTGTATACTCTTTAGACTTTTAAATTTAAACTGTGTATTACAGCATGTTAATCATTATACATTAAAAAGTTGGTATATTTTATGAAAGCAAGATTGCTCAGTAGGACAAAAGTACACAACCTACCACCTTTATCATAAATATTTTAGTTATGCAGAAAAATCTTATGCATCAAAGTCTTTACCGAAGATATTACTAATAGTATTAATAATGAATGACCTTGGACAAGCTGTAAACTCAAAGTATTACCCTGGTCTACATTCTTTGTAACCGACTTTTAATTAAACACGCGTTTGTGATTTTAATAAAAATGGGGAAAATGGGGTTAGACCATTAGACATGCAATACACTTCCCGTGATCATCTTAGAATCGTTAAGTAAGCTGCAAGTTTTTTTTATACATAGTATTCAGAAATACAATCGAAAATAGTTTTGTGGTATATGCATAGATAAACTTTTCTAAAATTTATAACAAAATTAAAGACAATTAAAATCTGTAATCTGTAATCTTTCCACGTGTATTGTCATTAGAAAGTACAATAAGTTCCTGCTTTGTCTAACGATGGTATCAAAAAACCAACCTGTGCTTAATGATAATTAAGGGACTTTGAAGTCAAAGAAAATGATTTACGTTGTTTAATTTTAAACACTAAGTCATGAACGCAATTGGTGCTTTACAGCCATTGTGCATTACTGAGCTCCATGCTTCCTCCTTCCCGGTGCTACCTCCCCCTCTGACACAACGCAGTGGGCAGCACGCTGTTTTCAGAGCCTCTGATTGGGGAAAAAAGACCTGCTGATCTGTTCTACATACCAGGAAGACAAGTGAATATGATTTTTTCTTATCGAAACGTGTGTTGTTTTTATGAAATTCGTGTATTTTAAACGTTTAATTAAGAAGTTTTATAAATACCAATACCAGCCATATACAGTTTACATGATATGTTTATGTTCCTAAATTAATATCGTTTATGAGCATGTGAAAGGCATGGTGAATCGGAGATTCTCAAAACTTACTTTGTATGATTGGAAACGGATATGTGATCGGAATCAAGGGAATCAGTGCGAATTTTAATACTAATTAAATGACCGTGGGCACTTTCCACCCCCTCTACTCTTCTCAGAGTAGAATAGGCTAACCTTCGGTGGATGTTTTGGGTTTTGTTCACATATCTCCCCTTTTTATAAAACGACATGGTTGAAAACTGTTCCAGAGCCACTGTTGTTACATCGGTGAAAAGTACATCATGAAATGCCTCTCCCTGTTCAATCCATTGGAAAAAAGAAAAGGAGCATAAAGCATCTGATGGTCATAAACGATATTAATTTAGGAACAGCATCAGAGATATTTTTTTAACTGCACTGCATCGGAGAGAATACCATAGCGTGTTTTTTTTTACTCCCTGGTGGAAACAGGCTTCCATAAGAATCAGTATAGCTTCTGGGAAACACATTTTTCCTGCATTAAAGTTAAACTTGTTCAGAACTAATTTTTTATTTCTTTTTTAAGCCATTTTTTTTTACCACGCTCGAATATTCTTTTGTTCATATCTTCGGAATCAAAACACAGAAAGCCTTCAAACCAAATGCATTTTAAAGACCACAACTTGTGAAAATGTTCACAGCTTGCACAAAACTATCAGTGAGCCAATTCTCTTTTTTTAAACCTCCGGTTTTTTATCGATGCGTAATTACGCACTATCTGGAATCCGAGGGGATCAGTGTGTACACATGTTCACAACGCGAGAAATACTGCTCAATACGGCTTCGTGCGAAAAACCTGTATATCACCATAGGAAGCATAACAGCGTAGCCTCCAATTCCCCAGACTAGCACAGGAATAAAGCTTTGTTTGATTTCTGAAACCCTTTCTTTATGTCCTGTTTTCATTCAACTGTTGACAGCAGGAAAATTCCTATACTTTACTCAGCAGCATCTTAAAAACAGCACCCACGGTGTTCAAACCGATTTTTTTTACACCAAAGACTGACACAGCTTCGTGTTGTGAATCTGTTTTTCTAAGAATACATATGTCTGTGGGGGAAGGTGGAGTGCGTGTCTTTCATTGGAAGACTTGCCCTGTTCTAGTTTGAAAATATCTGTGAAACTGGTTTGTTTGCAAACAGTGTAGTCACAGACTCAGACAGTGGAAAGAGATGCAAAAACCGTGCAGCACCAGGCGAATACACAATATTAATACAGGGCTTTACACCCTGTGGTACCGCTGTGTACATACAGTACGAACATGTTGCGATATTTAGAAATATAAAAAATGTCAATATACTTTAGTGTCCATAAAATTTGCTATTTTTTTTCAAAGAAATGTTTATTTGTTAAAAGAAAACTCATAGCGATTGCTGGATTTGAACACCCGACCTCAGGCTTATAAATCAGTCACTTAAGCTGTCACGCCACCAAGGCAAGTCATGTGATATGTACTGAAACAGCAACACACATATCAATATAGAATATAGAATATAGAATATAGTCAGAAGGAGCATGTAAAAATGTTTCAAAATAACAACATGTAAGACTTTGATGCTTAAAATGTTTAGGGAGAAATGGAATACTGGTGTGTATATTTTCTTTAAAATACCAATATACCAATACCAGCAATATACAGTTTACATAATATGTTTATGTTCCTAAATTAATATCCTTTATGACCTTCTGATGCGTTATGCTCCTATTCTTTTTATGCTCAGCTACTAAAATTTCCCTTTAGTAGTAAAATTCCATATAAATATTCAATACTAAGCGGATTAAAATGTGCACAGTAAAGAGATTAAATGATTAAATCTTTACACTACCGACCAATGCACCACGAGTGCCCATGTCAGTCATTTTGGCCATCCAATCACATGCCGCAGTACGGCATGGTGGCGCACGCGTAGATGCCCGCGGTACGGGTTTGTACCGTGCATTTTGAATGGCTGCATCTGTACTTGTATGTCATATACTGTAATACATTATGAAAAGGTTGTGAGTTCAAACCCTAGGTGAGAGGCTGCCATTGTACCCAGATGGCTCCAATAAAGTCCCGTGTTGCATATTGGGTAACAGTTTAATTTGCTTTGGATGAATTCATCAGTCCAATAAATTAATAAGAAGTGGTGAAGATGAGATGAGGGAGACTTGAAACACAGAATATTTTAGTCATGTTCATACATGTCTGATATTTGAGGCTTCATTTTTGTAATTGCTAGCCATGTAAGCTTAAGCCATTGGATGTTTCAGAAGGAATAAACAGCAGCTTTGATGTATGTGATTATTATTACTACTACCTCTGTTGCTACTATTATCTTATTGTCTAACAAAAATATTGTCAATGAATAGGAGCAGGATACTCTCACTTTCACCTAAGGTACATAGCAGACATATGGAATAGCAGTGACATACTGTAGCGTAGGACAAAAATGATCAACTTGTGGCAGATTGATTAGGCAAAGGAAACCGTAAATAATAAAGTGGAAATTATGAAACGTCTAATTTTGACAGTCGATAGACAAAGAATCACAGAAAGACAATCGCTTCAATGAATTTGAAAGCAATCTGGTTTCGTTCTTGATTCACATCTAGGTACAAGATGAAACCTTTAGTTGACAAGATGATAATTAACAAGATGAGAGGATGCCAAACATTAATGTGTTTTTTTTTAATGAGTTTTCGGGATGGGCAGCATGTACAACCTGAATGGCACATTGTGCAATGTTGGTTTTTTTAATCAGAACAATCTTGTAAAACAAAAAGGATTGGTTTTAAAATATCCCTGCATCTTTTGTTTCCACAGCATATATTGTTAATCTAATTAAACATCTAATATCTTTCTTAATACAAACAGGCACACTCGGAAAAGTTTTCTTCCTTGTTTATACTGTATGTCTTTTTTCTTACAGTATATTGACAGCTAGTTCACCTTTTAAAACAAGTGTCTTCAGATAGTGTTTTACTGGACAAACCACAGGATTTACAGAAGCAGTAAATTTATCTGCTTTTATCAGTAGAAATATTTAATATTTTCTACAATTCCTTATAGGATATAATTGTTTCCAGTACTCAAGCACATTTCGTTTTTCAGGAATTGTGCTGTCAGAGTCGGTACTTGTTGTTCTTTTTGAAAAGGACTTGACATTCATCTGTCTTTAGCTGTAGAAAAATAAAACTTCTGAAACAAAAGTGTATAAATATATACAGTATATCAAAGCTGGTTTACTATATAATTTGACTGATTTCTAGAAATCTGTTTTTTACTATTATATTTTAAACTCCAGTCCCTTGTATATATATACACAGTGCTTATAGAAAGTCTACACTCCCTTTCAATAGTAATGCATTTTGTGTCCTAAGAGCCTGAAATCAAGATAGATTAAATTAGAATTTGTTTACCCTTATTTTCATGTTGTAACACACAACCTCCAAGTGAAAAACAAAAGTTCAAACATTCTGAAAAGTGATTATAAAGGAAGAATGTGTTAATAAATTCTGATTTAATGTGCCACAGCATGAAAAGAGAGTGTGTAGATTTTCTAAAGGGAGTTAGTATCAGGGAGGGGTACTACTAAATTAAGTACTAAGAATTAAGTACATTAGTATTATTAATTCAGTGTTATTTAAATATATTGAAAGTGAAACCCTTTGAAAAAAATCTCTAATTTAAATATATTCCTCTTATACTACAAGTTTCTCAGCCAAGAAAAATGATATCTTGGCTCAACTGCCACAGAAATACAACAGTAGTAAACTGTCTAAATAAAGTGAAACACCTTGGATGCATGTAGCTTTGAGCACTTATAGTACAGGGACATCATTCAGTAAGTGAAGTGTGTTATACAGGACAAAATGGGATTGGCAAAGTTTCCCTTTCTTTTGGGGTGGCCGTAGTATTGTCAGAGGTACCTAAAAGTCCTCTTCTAATTCTTTTTTGCTGTGTTGGAAACATAGATAGAAAACATCTTATCTAATTTCTTTTTCAGCCTAAATTAAGCATGGCAAAGTGCCGACGAAATGTGGAAAACTTCTTGGAAGCATGTAAAAAGCTAGGTGTGCCACAGGTAATTCCTCTGCCTAACATATTTGTTTTTACACGAGTGCTTATAACTCCTTGTTCTCTTGAAAATGTCAATATTTAACAATTTATGTGTTTTCCAGGATGTTGTGCTCATCTACTTTTGCCCATTCAAAAATGTAATAAGTTAGTTTTGTAATGTGCAAAATTGTGCTTTATAACCATTTTTTTATAATTTCTTTAATACAGTAGTATTACCTTTCTTTCAGTGGGAATTACAACATTGCCAGACATTAATTGTTTTTTTCAATATTCCAGGACAAGCTGTGTTTGCCTCATCACATTTTAGAAGAAAGAGGACTGGTGAAAGTGGGCATTACAGTTCAGGCCCTCCTTGACTTACCTGCCTCAAGACCTACACAGCTTTCTGCAGTATAATGTCATACTCTTGTCTGCTGTTTTTAGTCTTGAACTGCTATGTTTGTCGCAACATTTACAGGATCAGGAAAGCAGTCATAATCTGTCTGACTTCAAAAACCGAACCTTGTTCGTTTTTGTTTTTTTTACGTTAAAGGCTGTGAACATGGGTGTAGCCCCTTGACTTTCAGCACTGTGCTGAGTGCGGTATGTCACGTAGGATGTCACATTACAATCTGCTCGAAATGCCAGGAGCCTGAGTCACATGTGACATTTGTTAAATGTCATCTCCATTATTCTTCTGTCTCTCAGAAATCTCAAGCAGGAATCAATTAAACACGAGAAAACAAGCTTTCAAAATGTCACACTGCTTATAATATAACTTTGAACTCTTGTAACCTTGCTCAGAGGTTGATATCAAAGCCATAATGTATTGCCAGCCTTCGCACACAGTAAGTACATCTGCAGGTCAAAGCCTTTATATACTGTAACATACAGCATTCTACAGTAGGTATATTTCCTTCTTAAGCATTGGGATAGTAAAGTTAAATTACTGTTTTTGCTGTATACTCGAGCAGTTCAGATTTCAGATGAAAAAATAAATATCAGGCAAAAGTATAGAATGTCACCTTTTATTTCTCATTATTTCAGTGCATATTTAAGCATGCTTTAACATTTTAGAATAATACTACTTTTTGTGTTCCATCCCCCCATTTTAGGTGAGAATAAGTATTGAAAGATATTAATTTGAAGTAAATGAAAGTAGTAAGAGACTTCGAGTTTGGTTGCATATTCTCTGTACTCAGTAACTGCATCAAGTCTGCCAGCCATTGTCATCACTAAATTCTTGGTTTGATCTTTTGAGATGCTTTGTCAAGCCTTTGTCAAGCTGCCATTCTCAGTTGCTGTTTGTTTTGGAGGGTTTCTGACTTTGTCTCCTTTTCAGAAAGGAAAATGCATGCTCAATTGCATTTAGATCAGGAGAAAGACTTGACCAGTCTAAGACTTTTTTTCCTATTAATGAACTGCTTATTTGTGCTGCCAGTCATAGTTGGGTCATAGTCTTGCTGCACAATGAAGTGCCGGCCACTGAGCAGTTTACAGTACTTCTACATAGATAGACAAGATGCTTCTGTACACTTTTGAAGTCAGTCTGCTGCTACAATCATTAGTTATATCATCAATAAAGATGAGTGAATCCATTCCAGAGGCAGCCGTCATGACACCACCCCACCTTGTTTCCCAGATAAAGTGGTATGCTTTGGATCATCTGCAGTTCATTTCTTTCTCCAGTTTCACCTTGTCATCACATTGGTAGAAGTTGGTCTTTGTCCCATCTGTCTATAAAACTTTGTTCCAGAGCTCGACTGGCTCATCTCTGTACTTTTTAGTAAATGTTAATCCGGCCGTTCTGTTTTTGGTGCTGATGAGAGGTTTGCGTCTTGTGGTGTCGCCTTTATGTTTTCTTCTGCTGACAGTACATTGAGATATCTTCACCCCTGCTTTATGGAGGTTGTTGTTGATTTCAGCAACAGTCATTTTAGAGTTTTTCTTCACAGCTCTACTTTTTTCTGTCATCAACAGGAGTTGTATTCCTTGGCCGACCTGGTCGTTGCCCATTGCTAAGTACCAGTGGTTTCTTTCTTTTTCAAGATATTCCAAATTGTTGATTTTGCTATGCCCAGTTACTGTACAATAGTTCTACTTGAATTCTTCTTTTCTTTAAGCATCCAAATGGCTTGCTTTTCTTTCATATACTGTTCTCTAGTCTTCAGAGACACCAAAGAGAAGAGAAAAGACTTAATCAAACACTACATGTTCACAGCTTTTTATGTGAGCACAGTCACTGCAACACCTGGCAGTCAGTTTTCCTACAGTAATACTTATGCTCACCTTAAAGTGGGGGGTTTAACATAAAAAGTGCCGTTATGCTGAAAATGTACTACTTATAAGCACAGAAGCACCCAGAAATAAAAGGTGCCATTCTGTATACTTTTGTCTCATACTCGTCTTTTCACCTCAAATCCAAACTGCTTGGGTATACAGCAAAAGTAGTAATTTTGACACCTCTGGCCCTGTACTTATGAAAGAGCATTGCGTTTGTTCCAGTGTCCTTTAATTTAACATAAGTTCTATTTATATGACAAGTGCCTGTGATTATGGCATCTCGTTAGTTCCTTAATCATTCCATTCAGAGATATGGAAAATCTGTGGAAAAAGACCATTTTTATAAGAAACAATTTACAATATAGATGGCTAGGCATGATCCAGTTCAAGTCGTTAGTTGTTTGTTTTTTTTAAAGGTTGAAATTTTAGCAGATTTTCCACAAGCGTTTTATTCAATTGTAAACTATGTGTATATAAGTATAGGCTGATTTAGTTTTTTTTTGTCTTAGGATGGTAGAAAATTGTGTACATAGATTTTTAATATTATTTGTAATTTAATATTAGTGTGATTTCTATTGTGGAATGGAAACACTAATGTTACACTTTAAAAGACAATGAGCTGTATTCATAAAACTTTGATCATCACATAGGGTACCACCTGCTTGTTTTTTAGTGAGAAAAAGATGAAAGGATGTTACAGGTTATTTAATGAAAAGTTACTAAAATAAGATCAAATAATTCTTTGCTCCTTTCTAACATTAGGGTTAGAAAACGTGATGTTAAACTTTTAGGAATACAGCTCAGCAAGGTGTTGTGTCCCAGATGATGTGCTTTTAAACTTCCCTGCCATATCTCTTTCAATATGTAGCATTCTCATTTTTTGTATGCATACAATATTTTATTTTTAAAAGACTACTAAAAATTTTAATATAAATATATTCAACATGCAGTTGAAAATTTGTATTCCATCTACATTAAAAATACCTTTATCACTTTCTGTTAATAGCTCTAAACATTCTCCACATTTTATATAATAATTTACTGAAATGGCCCAATTAATAGCTACTCTGCATACTGTATTAAAGAAACATTTCTTTTACGTCATGCTGGATAAAACAACACAACATTCTCATGATTGCCATGAGAGCGCACAATGCAGTAGACACCACAAACAGGTCTCACGGGAACATGGAAATAATACAAAAATAAAAATCTGAAGTAATGAGAAGTCAATTTCATATCCGAGCCCCATGGGCTCATCAGTCCAGATCTCATCCTAGTTTCTGTAGCTTTAAACAGACTAGACAGAAGAAGATTCCCCCCTCGGTCTGTGCATCATACAGATTAACCCCCCCCCCCCAACTGCCTAGCAATGCTGGTCCCTATTTATAAACCTGGGTGGACCGGAGCAAAGGGGTAACAGTACTGTATCTCGTTCAAAGTACGAAGCAAAATGTGTTTGTGACAGAGAAAGTAAAAAAGTAAAAAAGGGTACTGAAAGATGTCCATACAAGTTTCAGGTGGGCCAAAAGTAGCTTTAGCCAGGAATTATTTGTCATAATTTGAGACAATGCACAATAAATGCACAATGTGCAGGAATGATCGTTCATGTTAGCTATTTTATTAACAATGTTTCCTACACAGATTGATCTCTGAGATCTGTTGCTGTCATCTCTGGAATACCTTCAAGAGATTCTTGTCAAGCATTAGGTTCATATACAGTTAATATTTTCAGCATTAACTGTATCAAAAAACATAAATTAAACATAAAAATGTGTTTAGAATAGATGTGCCCTAGATTTGACTGTTTTCAAAGCAAATATTACAGTAGCTCCACTTAAAACATTAAAGGAGTAAAGGATAGGAACAGCTTTATGTATGTAACATTTGTCTTCATTTAATAAATTAAAAAAATAATTTAATCAAGCTTAATCAACTTTTTTTGTTGTTTTACAAGCATTCTTTTTCAAACGTATTGAATTTATTAAAAAAAAAACAAATAACAGCAAGCAAGACATGAAAGAATGCTCCATACAGGAAGTCAGAAAACCTGCACAACACTTTCAGAACCAGCACAAACTAGAGGATATGTGGAGGGAGATATTTAAAGCAAAAATGTGTTTGTGACAGTGATACCGTCTTCAGAATAACAGAACAATTACTGTTACTGTTCCAAGTGAGCTTCATTTTGTATATATCAATTTTGTACTGATTTAGAATGTGATTATTTCCTGTTTGAACTGGATATTCAGTCCTCCTGGTTATACAATCAGACACCTGACAAGGCAGTTAGTGCTATAGGCCTCTGTATCCAGCATGGGTCTTCGTTATAAAGGTATCATTTGGAGTACTGTATATTTTGGAAGATTAAATGAATGCAGTCTACGTCTCTCAAAATATTGGTTCAAAATGCTGTTGTTGAGTTGTTTATCATTGTTCAATTCCAGAATTGGGGCAGCTTAAAAAAGAAAATTGATTGCAATTACAAAAGTAAAAAGAAATACATTTTGATGTATTGCTTTTCCTTCCTTATGACTTGTGAGAAACGAACAATCTTCAGATGTCTGCAAAGACTTAATTTTCAAACTCCCTCCTCCCCCTGATTTTCTTACCTTCTACAACTTTTCTTTTTTACTACTTTAGATGTAAATCTTGCTTTTTAGTTGTTTAATATTGTTTTCATTGCATTCTGTGGTCCATCCTATGTGCAGATTGGAGAAAATAATTAAAGCTGACGCTTTGCACTACACATCATTATGGTCATGTTGGCTCTCTGCCTGTTGATCTTTTCCTCAGCACAGGTCACTGCAAAACGTTTAAGGATGTATGTTTTTCTAGGAATAAACCATTTTTATTTCAATTCCAGGACCTCATATTGTAATGACAGTGGTGCCTTCTACTTAGTTTATAAGCCAAAGTCTCTTTTAGCACTACTAAATCTTAAATCATTATGTTGTGCACATATGCCTAATCATGACTGTATATAATGACAGCAGTAATTCTTTTTAATGGCGACAAGTACAATGTTTTAATACACAATTAATTGGGAGATTTTAAATAGCACTGTTGTATTGTGCCAATTTTGTGAACTAAAAAGGCAAACGTAGTTGGTTACTAAAGAAAACATTATGAAATACATTTTTTATTTGAGTACAGTACACTAGTCAACAATAATAGTTTTGAATATTTTCGTTCCTTCATAAAAGAAATATGTTCATTTAAATATTAGATTGCATACAAATTCGTTGTTTTAGCAAAGGCTATAAGCTGTTTTAGTAATTTCATCGGCGAAAAAAGGTTTTATGTAATTCCTGTTTTTGCATTGCTTAAGTAATTCCTCAAGGGCAGTGCCTAAACATGTTAAACATAAAAAGGTACTTAAAACATTCCAAAAACAGAATTCTACATTTGTTCGTCAGTGAAAACAATTGAAATCATGCCCCAGAAATGTTCTTGGATTATGTCAAAAACTAGCTTCTTTTTAAATATTTCTATTTAAATCATGAATTCGCGTTATTTTTTTAAAATGCTGAAATAATGTTGTCATTTAAAAAAAACATCTGTAGTTTGTTGCCTTTTTTAATATAGATGTAATATTTATAGTTAATAACAGTCTCTGGTTTTCAGAACTACAAATGTGAGAATACAAGTGTATCTGTCACAGTTAATTCTTCCATGGATTAAAGTCAAGTAATTAACTGTATAAACATTTTTGTCCAGTGATAGATTTCAGTTAGTTCTTAGGGTGTTATGGTTACTGTGTATAGTATTGATACCTTTGTGTTCTTCTTTACCTCAACAACAAATGTTTATTTTCTACCTGTTCTTTTTTGCCATACAATGTATTGAGCATTAACTTAAGGATAAATGATGTTCAGTTTGGGGAGCTGTGAGCCACAAAGGAGCAACTACACATTGATTCCTTGCTGAAAAGCAAGAAGAAAAATCAGTGTTTCAGCTGTGGAGCCTTATTCACAGTAAATGTTTCTTGCACTCCATAATTACATTATATTTGTTACTCAGTTTTTAATTTAAAATTTTATTTTATTTCATTAATCATGATCATTCTCTTTGTAGCCAAAGAGAGAGTTGCTGTCTGGTAGCAGAGATACAGGATATGATAGATCTTAAATCAGTGCACATCAGAATGTCAAAGATTTGAATACATTCTGGGGGTGAAATGCAGACTGTTAAAGTGTCACCTTGAACACAATCATGTAACTGAGCATCAATGCCTTATGCTTATATAACACAGTGTTGCTATGCCTATTGGTTCAGCAGTTCTGGAGAAGCTTCAACTATTTATAAACTGCATTTTAACCACAGAATGACTTAAAATATTTGAAATTCTGAAACTTCAGATTAACCACAATATCCTGATTGGATATTATAAATAGCTGGTCAAGATCAGACGTGGTGAGTGTTTCATTAAAAAAATTATAATATATTTAAAGTGTGCAGTACTAGTGAAAAACCATTAAATTGTCATTTAAAATAAATAAGAGACAATTTTCAATTTCATTCTACAATATTTCATTGAGCTTAATTCAGAGTTTCATTGCTTGGGTCATGCAGTGTTTACTCTCTTTAGGGCAGCTTTATGTAAACATAATAAGCTTCAATGGAAGCTCTACAGAGCAATTATCTCAATTTGTTTCCTAACATGTTCATATACAGTACTTTGCTCCTAAAGAATTGTGTAAATTTCTATATTACTAAGGTTGTGTTGACAGTTATTCATAGAAATGAATCAAACAGGTATATAGGTTTTTTGTAATAGACATTTTCCACATTCCTCTCATTCTTCTTGACTTAGAGGAACCATTTTTGCTTTGTATACTTATGCCCATTTTGTCTACATCCTCCTGTAAGATTATGTAACATTTTTGTTTCTTTATACTTCTTTTGTTATTCCGAGCTTCCAGATGTCCTTTTACAAAAAAAGAAAGCCTTCAGATGTTTGTGTATATAGTTGTTTTGTATTAAAAAAATGCATGCCAAGAGAAGATTTGACCAAACCTGAGACAATGTATATATCCTCTGTATAAATTGTAGGATGTTTCTTAAGCTGTTTCATGGTTAAGAGAAATAAATAAAAGGGTCTTTTCCAGTTAATGCCTTTTTTCTTAATCTATTCTTCTGTCTGTAAGAGGTTGTTGTACATGTCAATGTATTGTTCTTATTGACAAGTTTTTTTTATGTATCCAAAATATTCTTGTCTTTAGTATTGTTTAAGTTTAGAACAGTCATCACTAGTACTTCATTATTCTTATGAATACTGTAGGCTTTGCTGGCCCTCCCTCATATAATTTCAGACAAGGACACTGTTATTTGCAGTACAGTGAAGTGACAGTAGTGCTTGTCTCTTCCGTTTCTTGGAAACAATTAATTGTTAAAGAGAACAGGACTGATGGTCTAGAAGCCTTTTGTTTCCCAATGGGTTAATTTCAATTTTTTTATATCCCTTTTTACTTTAGTCTACTTAAAAGTTTTATTTATATATAAATCCATCATCACATTAGGGCTTAAACAAACACCAGAAGAGAAGAATTACATGGAATTGAGTATTGCCATTGAGAAATGTTAATAAAGGTCGGACACCTGTACAGTTTGCATTTTCTAGTTTATATATATATATTATATTTACATAACTAAATTGCCACTCCCTCTGAAAAGATTAACACTACCCATTTTGTTTGGTCCGTTCTCATGCTGAATATTTTTTAAAAAAAAACTCCCTCAAAGTTTCTTTTTATGTTTTCGGGTGCTAGAAATTGCAGTGGCTTATCATTAGAAGAGGAAACAGAAATATATTTTTGTGTTACATAATTATATACAGTAGGACTGTTAACCTCCATGCATTCTTTTTAACTCCATTATCAATCTGCAAGACAAAAACTGAAGGTGATATGATCAGAAACCGACCCAGGTATGCAAATAGTACGCATCTTTAAGAGTTAGTTACTGTATGAGGTTGCAAGCACTAACGTTTCACTTTTAATATGAATTTATTGAAGCACAATTCCTTGTAAATCAGTTACTGTATATCTAGATTTTAAACTAAGTGCAAAACCTGTAGCTGGTAGTATGTGTGGGGTTAATACTTTGTACTACAATACTTGCCCTAAGCTAGTTTTTGTATTTGGTATTACCAAGCTACAGCATACTTCATGTTTTTGCAAACATTCTGAGAAAATATGTGTCATATATGTATATATATTTGTCATGAAATCTGGTTTCCTTGAACTGGTTTTTAACATATCCCAGCACTGGGATCTTTTTACATGAAATCCTTCTTAATGAGGACAGCTACTTTAAATATAAAATTGAAACACCCCCATCCCCTTTATTCCTCTGAACTCTCTTTTTTTGTCAGATTATAATTATTTGTTCTGTTCTCATGTTCACTCTGTTTGCCAGGAAAGAAATTGCTGGTACTTCCCGTCATGAGACAAAACAGACACAAATAATCACAATGGGTCAAGTGCCTTCTCTTATTTACAGTACCTTTTTTTATTTGTCTCATCTCATTTCAGTTGTTCAGTCTATTTCTAATAATAACAAACTAAGTCAATGTATATAAAATAATAGCCTGCTTAATACTTAAGCTTTAACTCATCTGGTTGAGGTAATGACACACAAATGCAGACTTCGAACATTAAGCTAAAAGTGAAACAAGCACCATTTAAGCTGTGATTTCACATTTAAATAAAATAAGCTGTGATTTCACTGGAACCAAACTTAAGGTGCTCATAGACCAGAAATAGAGAACAGAGCAGGTGAAATTAGGAAGAGATACTGTAGGGAAAGGGAAGGGGGAAAAATGTCACAGTTAGAGTTTTGGGAAGGCCTGCTTCTATATAGAGGCTTAAAAGAAAAAAAACACAGAAGGTATGTTGGGAGCAGAGCTACTTATTTTCAATGGAGGATTGAGGTAAAAGAAAAGAGGTAAAGAGGTAGAGGTGAGGGGTAAAAAAGACACTACGAAGCTTAATGAACTCGAATGAACTCGAATTCACTTAATGAACTTAGTGAAGGCAAGGTCCCAGCAATGCTGAATGCAAAACACATCCATCAACAGTACAACAAAGCCCAACTCCGAGTGCTAGATAAGATGTGCGCAAGTAGTGTAGCAAGCAAAACTAATGTCACACATGGCAGTCTTTAGCTAACTTCATTAACTGGTGTTTCACTTTCTTGGACCACAAATCAATTTTTGAAACCCAATGTAACGATAAAACCACAATAAAATGATGCTTCACATGTTTCAGTGTAAACAACCACAGATGCAGCCATTCAAGATGCACGGTACAGCCTCGTACCGCGCGAAATTACTACAGTTCACCGCGTTGTACCGCAGTATGTAATTGGCTGGCCAAAACGACCGACAGGCGGGACTTGTTTTGCATTGGTTGTTACTGAAACGGTTGCTTTATTTAATCTCTTTACTGTGCATGTTTTAATCTGCTTAATATTGAATATTAATATGGAATTTTACAACTAAAGGGAAATTTTAGTAGCTGAGCATAAAAAGAAGAGGAACATAACGGGTCTGAAGGTCATAAACGATATTACTTTGGGAACATAAACATATTACAGTACAACGTTTTCACACGTGCGTTCTTCAAGACCAGGGTTTCTCACCTTATATTTGTCGTCCGGCAACATGTAGCATGGTGGTTGCCTACATTAAATATAATCTGTCCAATGTCTTGAATTCGTATTCTTCATAGGATTTCCTTTGTTGCTTCTGCAATGTGTGCCATGGCAAAATCTTGATCATCGATAGAAATGAAAAAGGTTCTCATAATATTTATATGATATACATGCAGATAGGCCTGAGCACTTTTTTATTCCAGATATTAATTATATGGAAGCCTGTGCTGACTAGTATAACAAACCATTCATCATCAGAAAGAATGTCTTGCAAAAGTATTCAGACCCTTCCACAGTTTCCATATTTCGTTGCTTTAAAGATTGTAGTCATGGTTCTTTGAGGGTATAATTAATACACATTCTCACACATTCAATGCACATCACAAGGAAAGAAGAAATAGATTCTTCAGTCATGATTGATGATTCAAACTCTTTCCTGTGGAAAACCTAAATTAATTTAGCTGCACTAAATCATTTAATTATTAGATGAGAGCACTCTGTCTGCAATAATAATAATTCACATTTCAGAACTGAACATAACTTTGTAGGGCCGCTTAGTCAGGTAGTGAAATTTGAGAAAAGATTCAACCATAAAGACCGAGTTTATAAAACAACATGGAGATAAAGATGTATAGATAAACATGAATGTGTACATTTTAAAGCACCTTATTATCTCTTTGGGCATGGTGAAGGTGATCATTAAGAGGTCCAAGGCAGTCCTTCACTTCAAAGAAAGACATCTACTAGATCAGGCTTTCACTCCAACTAGAGAAACCAGGAAAGGACAAAGCTCGTTAAGGATATAACTGTTGAGTTCAATTACTGAAAGGGTAGAATATGCTGGTCACTTCACAAAGATGGTCACCCATATTAAATCCTTGCTTGAGTTTGCAACAAAAGATTTAAGAGTTACTGCAAACATGTGGAAAATCTGTGCTCAGACAATTTAAAAAATCGAAGTTTTTGGTATAAACGTAAACCCAACTCAGTCAACAGCATCACTACTGTCAAACATAAAGATGGCACCATTACATTGAAGTTCTCCTTCTCATCATCAGGGACAGGGAAAGTTTTCAGGATTTGTAGCAACATATGGAGCAAAGTATTAGCAAATTTGAAAAGAAATCCTGCTTCAGACCTACAGTAAAAGATACAAAATCAGTTCACTTTTCCTGCAGGACAATGATGCGAATCATGGGGCCAAAGCTACACTGCAGTGGTTTTAGAACAACATGTACATGTTGCTTGACTAGCCCAGCCAAAGTCAGGACTTGAATTATATTGAGACTCTGCAGCAAGACTTGAAAACTGCTGTCCATTAGCAATCCCCAAAGCAACCTGAGAAATCTGCCATGAAGAATGACAACATAAAACCAATATTGGTACAGTAAATATCTTTACACAAGTAGGTTTCAAAGTTGACAGAGACTTACCCAAAAATACAAGATAATGTAATTTCAAAAATAATTGCTGCCATCGGTGCTTCTTCCAGATATTCAACAGAGTCCACAGGTCCAAAATATTTCTGATGTCAACATATTTCAGTTTTTTCACTTTCATTTTTGTTGACATTTGCTGTAACTTATTTTACCTTTAGTCTTCGGCCCGAGCATTCAGATTTTAAATAAAATATCTAGTTTTAAAATATACATATGTAGCATTTTATAATTTCATAAAATAAGACACCATAGGAAGACTCTAAAGACTTTTGAAAGGCAATGTAATAGCCCTTAGTAGTGTTCACTACAGCAAAATGATTTGGAGGGCTGCAGTTTTTTTATGTGGAATGAGGAATATTATGTGGAATTGAGAAGTCCTGTGATGTATTAGTATTCATAGCATGTGATTGTGTAGCCAAATGGTATGTTTCAATCTGCAGTCAGCCTTAAAAGCTTTCTTGAAAGCCATCTGGTGGCCCATCTTCTTTGCAAAGTATTTTAATCCTTAATAACCAATCAAAATACAATGCTACAATGTGTATCTCATCTCCTTGGTCCGAGGGGAATAAAGATGGAACTCTTTATAGAATCAAGTTTTTGCTTGTGAAGTATTTAATTGATTCATGTAGTTACTTGTTTTGGTATGGGTTATTAGATTTAAAAATAGATTTTTGAAGTGTCTTCTTATTAAGATGCTTTTGTACTGGTTACATACCAGTACAGTAATTATACTTTTTTTTTGCTGTGGTTTCCACTCACAGTCCAGAGATATTCTGGTAGGTTAATTGACGTTTGGGAAAATTGGCCCTGTTGTGAGCTTGCGTGTCTGTGAGTGTGCCCTACAATGGACTGTCCAGGATGTATTCCACCTTATGCCAGGTGCTTGGCTTCCCTGTGACACTGTGTTGAGTAAAGCGGTCAGAAAATGGATGGATGAATGGATAATATTTGTTTGCTGGGTGGAAAATGCACTTTCTTGATTGCCTATTATGACACAACAAAAGTCTGTTGTTTGAAAATGCAATATGTTTTTCATGTAACTGGTATGAACAGCACCTGCTTTTAACTAAGCAACTTAGCCCTGGTCCACAATAAAAACTATATCTAAGGTACACACCCTTTCTCCTGCCCACACAAAATATACCAGCTCAAACTAACAAGTCTTAACAGATTATATTTCATTTTTTTTCAAATGTTTTTCAGCCTTCT
Source organism: Atractosteus spatula (assembly GCF_055471065.1). Taxonomy (NCBI): domain Eukaryota; kingdom Metazoa; phylum Chordata; class Actinopteri; order Semionotiformes; family Lepisosteidae; genus Atractosteus; species Atractosteus spatula. The sequence goes on along the minus strand of NC_142714.1, from coordinate 39,202,375 downwards.
CACACTTTGCCAAATGAAACCTATAGCTACCTTTATGTTCATCTGAGACAACAGAAGATATAGAGTTTATAGAAAGAACAATCATCATTATACTACAAATTCTAAATATAATGCACAAGTGTGGATTCTGTAAAGAACACAAAATGGCATATAATTCTCTATTTCAACAAAATTAAAATGATTTCCTTGTCATTTTACTTACAGTAGTGTCTCCAGGTAACAAATGAAGTATGGTTAAACAAAACTATACAGTATATGCAGGACTAAATTTAATGTAATTTAATTTAATATGTCTATTCACTTATTTTAAATTTTATGCCCATATAACACATGCCATTAAAACATAGCGTGCCTTATTTTCAAAAACTACATGCCAAACCCAACACACTCATCTGAAAGCCTGACTGCAGTTTTCTAAGAAGCATAACAGGAGAAGTATGTGAAATAATACGTATTTCAAAACATGTGGTGTAATGCAATTCCCACTTCCTAAGATCTGAGTAATCTATTTAGACTAATGTTACCCTTTGACAGAAAATGTTCTCTGTAGTGGAAAGACAATTTGCATTTGTCTTTACAAAACATCTGTGAAACTGTATCTTCCTTATATTGAGGGAAAGATAATGTGAGAGGATTCCTGTATTATATATAGTGTACAGTATATTATGATGCAATGCTAAACAGACAACACAACAGAACAGATTTTGGTAAATTGAAAACCAATGGATTATTTTAAGGTTTAGGATGAATGTTTGAGCAGAAGTGATATTGAGGTATAGATTTCAATTACTCATATTTAACATTCAATATTCTAAAATACTTGTCATCCAGTGCATCATATGGCCTGCATTCTGGAGCAATAAGTACTTTTCACTAAACACTTGTAATAAACATTCTGTATTCCTAATCCTCTGTATCTTCCTATAATGTACTTGTTAAAATCCAATTCCATTTTCGTATCAAATGTATATTACTGTACATTATGAGAACCTGCCAAGAAATTAACAAATACACAAGTACTAGGAAGAAGGACTCAGAAGACAAACTCAGAAAGGGGTGGGCGGAGGGTGGGAGCCCTGTTCAATGAAATCTTGTAAACAAAAACATGTTTGACTAGTCTGACAATTTTTACAGTCGCACAATGCAATCCAGCTATAGAGTAGGTGTTTCTTCAAATAAAGGTGTTGTTTAGTCATGGTACACCCGTCTCCATTAAATCAGTATTACGGATTAATCTATTATAGATTGAGCGAGGATAGATTGGTTAGCTGCAGTTAGACCTGCAAAGAGTCACTGTGCCTGAAGACTGACTGGGAATCTCTGTTGAGTCGGAGTAGCTCAGGGTCTAATGACATAGTCACATCCCAAGGCATGTTAGTCACATTAGTATTAGTCAGTTACATCTGCTAAAGGTATATACACTGAATATCAAAAGTGGCGTATCGCCCTGTTAATGCATGTATGTTTTCAGAAAAAATAAACATTTTATTAAAAAATACATTAATTGGTAGCATTGCTGCCTTGCAGAGCTTAGGCGCTGGATTCAATTCCAGACCTGTGGTGCTATCCACGTGGAGTTTTTACTGTATGTTCTCCCTACATGTATTGTATGTTCACAAGGGTTTCCTCCAGGTGCTCCAGTTTCCTTCCACAGTCCAAAGACATACTGGTAGGTTTATTGGCTTCTGGGAAAATTGGTCCTGGTATGAGTGTGTGCATGACTGTGTATGTGTCTGTTTCTGTCGTGCAATTAACTGGTGTCCCATCCAGGGAGTATCCTGCCTTGTGCCTGTTGCTTGCCAGGATAGGCTCTGACTCCTAAGTGAATCTGATTTGAATTAAGAGAAAATTAATGGTTGGATGAGAATTGTTTGTGCAATCATTTTGATTAATTAACATTGACGTGACTCACCATGATACACAATAGAGACCCAATCTTTGACTTTGATTACCAGGAGAAACAAGCAGTTCCTCCCTCCACTGTGAAATGAATCAATGGGGCCTTCCTGTCCCAGGATGTGTCCCTGATGAAAAAATAGGGAGCACTACAAAAATACAGTAAACAGGATATTTGCTATGCTCTCAGACAATATTTATGTAGGTTCCATATGCCCATGGTTTCAATGATTATTGTTGTTTATATTCCCACAAAATTATTAAATTATTTCAACTTTAAAAGCGTTTTAATTTCCTGTGAACCCAGCCATAGTTTGGCAAACCATTAAGTCATTTCCACAGTAACAAGCTTCAGAATCTTGAAAATACATTGATTGTTTTATTAAAAAATCTCTCTGCTCACTATTTATTGCAGTGTACACTGCAATAAATACACTGTAAGACTTTAAAATCTCAACTTGTTTTTAAAGCATGTTGTACACTGTTATCCTGACTGTGTATTGTAAATAATCCACTGAATACTGGGTGTGGACAATCGCTTTTGCTGATTGTTATCTTGTAAGGCTATACTTCCCTTTTCTTCCTTCAGGCATAAGACCTAAATAATCTAGATTGGGTTTATAATGTTTCATTACTCAAGTGAATGTCTCTTTGCACCCTTAAGCTCTGCTGAAGCGGGCATTTTACTGAGCTTCAATGTAAAGAATCAATAGACTTGATAGTTTTAATCTACTTGCAGTCATGCACAATTCTTTAACACCCTGCTTATTTTATTCCCCTGCCATCATTTAAATTATTAACTGTCTATTTACTAAATTATTACTCTATGTCTTTGCCATTGTGAGAAGGGTAGTTATTCAAACCATCATTAATAACAATCTTTAAAAAACTGAAACTGACGCAAATGGCATAATCTAATTCTTAAAACTACTGCTTGTTGAAGTAACCTGCTTATCAAGAGGGACACGGATCCTGGCACAAAGTTACTAAAAGGCAGAGGAAATACAGACACTACCTACTCACAATGGACAGATCTACATGTTTTAAGATAGCTATATTTTTAAAAGACTATTTGTTTTGCAAGCCAAGTTAATTCTTGGAACTTGGATGCTAATATCTCCACTGTTCTTGCTATGCTTTTATAATTTGGAAGGTTTTCAGGACCACAATTTTCATTAGAAAATAACCTTAGGCTCAGCACTTCATGAAAATGATTGAAGAATGCGGTTTTTATCAGGTTCCTAGAAGTTGCCTTTTATGTTAGACTTGAAAAAGGTATGTGAGTAAGAACACAGGACCTAATTATTAAACAGCTATAGAAAAGGCATTTACAGATTGAAGGCTGTGCTTTAATCAATTTCAGTCAGTGCTACCTGATACTCTCTCATATATGTGTTTCCTGTTTCTGGAAACACCATTTCAATGATGTGTCTGCAAAATCAGGAAGAGAAAAGCTATTTGGACCCTACACATTAGTTAATTTACATATCTGCCCATTGCGTGCTCCTTCATATTTTATAGCTTTATGGGAAACGTGGATCGCATAAAGATTAGGGAAGCATGTGTATGGAATTACAAATAAAAGCAGGCTAACCTTTTAATAGTTTCTAGAAAATCATCATTTAGATAATGTGCCTGAGTAGCCTTCCTGTAACAGGTCATAAATACTGTATACTTTGGCACTTTTCCTAAAGCAGAACTTTAAAGCAAAGCAGCTGCAGTGCCTCATGATGTGAATTAAAGTTCAACTAAATAACTTCTTAAAATGAAAAATTGTAACAAACATGAAAATGAGTTTTCAAATGACTTGAAATAAATAGTTTGTCACTCAAATGCCTTTGGAATGAAATGTTTTGTACAGATGTAAGGAAGAAGAGTTTGTGTAATATTCAGTCTTAAATAAATCTCCTATTTCCACCAGGGACCTCATACTGTATTTATAAGTCATTGTTTAGTCTGAAGATATCATATGTTTTATCTATATCAACACCTTTGTAACATTTGTGCCAAAGTTGGCTTCCTATGTTAGAGTGCGCAAAGGTTGTTTAAACACAACACATTATAATGAAAGAAAACAGTCTGTATTTTAGCCCACCATAGGCATTTCAAACTCTATTATTCTGTTAAAAAGATCAAAACAACATTGACAGTTTTTATATATTATTCACAGGTGAAATGCACATAGAAAAGCATTCAGAGCACTGATCTTCTGTAGATGTGTTTGTTTCTACTTGTGGAGAGCAATATCAAGGGATATAACAAAGCCTTGCTACTTTCCAGCACTATGACTGAATTCAACTCACCCTACTTCTGTCAAAATACTGTATAATCTTTTCAAAATACCTAAATTTGATTGAGCTTCTTCATTTGGCTTATCAGTTAGTTTTTTCATTCAGGGTTCTCATTCAAGAACTTTCTCATTCAAGGTTCCACGTACTGTAATCTATGAAAATTTGGCATTGGATGTGACAGTAATTCAAACCACTGAAAATGACCCTTGTTCAAACACTGGAAATTAGTTAACATACTGTAGATATCAGTTTCTAATTTACTACTCACTCTCAGAACTTTTCTATTTTGTCACATACCTCTCAGTCAGACTTGAATGATATTCTGACCCTTACTCTGATGCAGATAGGGCCGGCTCCCCCATATACAGTAGATGAAACAGGCAGTCATCTTGTCCACCGAATTAAATGGGGACCAAATTTAAAGAGAAAAAAATAGTTTAAAAATATATTTTAAAAAATTAAAAGATTTAAAATAATAAAGTAACAAAGATGTAATTATTTTCATTCACGTGTGTATAAGGATGGAATACAAAATATAATTCTACACATTTCTGAGAATTTACTAGTGTCAAATACACTTACAAGAACATAAAATTTCAATTTCAATCTCATTGCATGTCACTCTGCTCAGTAAGGATACACTACTCGCTATTTCTTTTCACACTGCTGCCTGTGTTATTGCTCTGGAGTGGTGATATTCTGAGTTAGTGTTTTTCAGATTTATAAATCCAAAACATGGATATCTTTAAGCATAATTAAGCCTTAGCTATATTGGGTGGTATAATTACAAACTTTTTTATAACTGCCCTACATGTAAGAAATCATCATAAGGAGACACAGAAAAGAGAAAGGTCAGAGAAAACAGATGAAAAGAGACAGGGGATTGACAGGAGGAAACAGAAGCACTAAGTAAGTGGACCTTATTCATGTCTTGGATTTGGTGATATATGTTTAGAATAGGTAGACTCAGTCCTTTTCACATTTGGACATCCAGGATTATAGGAAGGGAGATTTAGCACTCGGTTGTACAGTATCACACCCAAATATAGACACACCAATATTTATTAACTATAATTTACACAACTCTCCAACAGTTATTCTATACAATCAGTGGGTTTCAGAGTCGTATTTACTTTAACTCTAGTCCAGAATTCTACCTCTTACCTTAAATTTAAATACACGACAAAACGCCTTAACAGCTCAAAGGGTGAAAACCTGCATTCAAATAAAAATGGATCCTTCCCAGGACTAAATCCAACAAATACAGTCATGGGAACAAATGTCCAACTTCCATCAATGCATCACTAAAATAGGAAATATATTTGAGGATTCATTTAAATTCTAAAATTTCCTAAAATAAATTAGACCGCAATCTTTCCTGTAATAATGCTCAGAACCCTGTACTCTTTATAGTATCTGGACTGAATCTGATTATCAGTGTGGTTAGCCCACAGCATAGCTTCTGAGATAATGATGAGTGACAAGGCCTGTTTTACCTTCCTCTCCTTTCCTTCCCTCCTCATTTCTTATCTTGTATGTCTGCACCTTTTCTTAATCTGTGACCCACTCTTAGGGAGACTGACTTAATGATCTCATTAGGAATGTCCCTGTCACTGGTGCCTGGTGTTATTGATGTACTATGAAGTTAACATTAGTGAATTCTTAGGAACACCCTTATGATTTGTAGCTTCCTCTATAGTTGCTTTCCACATGACCCAAAGACAGCTATGTAAATACAACAAAACAGTATCTGCTGTTTCTAACCTTCTAAATAAAGCCATCACTGCTAAACGTGCTGCAAATCAGAAGGTGAAATACATAGTTTTGATTAACTCTTACAAAATAAAAAAACTTTAAAATATCAGACGTGTAGATGAATCAAGCTCCTTTACAGAAAACAGAGATAGATGTTTTTTTAGTACCTATTTTGCTACTACAATCTAAAGGATGGGAGGAATCAGGATTCGCTCCATTTGATGTGCTACGGTAAGCACCAGCACCGAAGTCATACACCGAAGTCATAGCACCGTTTAATACACTGAAGTCATAGTGAGGACAGTAGAATAACAATCACAATATATGCATAAAACCCTATTTTCATGACAGTCAAGCATAATAAAGCAATGTGAAAGCATAGATTAGTTATAGGAAAGCAGAATATGTGGAAATAAGATTAGCTTAAGATCAAGAGGAAAACCTTTGTGCAGGTGAAGATTTGTCATACAGCAAGGGAGCCACAGTCATACAGAGCTTAAAGGGCTTCACTCAGGCTTCTAACAATAGTTGTAATTTTGTATTACCAGTATCTTCTAGTAACAGCTAAATCAGGATTCCTGGTCTAGTAAATGTTGTTGGCAATAATATTGTAATACACACTATAGTTTTCCTAGGATGTTTTATAGTGAATGCAAATATTGCAAAGAAAAGCTTATCGTTACTTTCTCTTCAATTAGCAAGCCTTCTGTCGAAGGCTGAGGAAGCGTTTTTTTCCTTCCACTCTTCTTGCAATCGGTGATGAAATATACAGAAATTGATCCTTTAGCCTTTTTAACCACACAGAGCAAGGCCTTCTCTTTAAAGTCCCTGTCTCTCAAGGTTCCTTTATTGTTTCTTGTACTCCTGCTGGCCACGCTGGTCCTGAGCAGACAGCAGATCAGCTGAAACACTTTCATAGACTTTTCTTTGTAAAATGGTGAGAAGGTAAAAACCATCAGCACCATTGTTAAACCTTTTTTTCATGCTTGTGAAGGCCGGCAGTGACTCCTGTACAACAATTTCATGACCATGTTTGGTTATCGAAAAGTAAAACAACAACCCAGCGACTTTAGTGAATTAACTATTCAAGACGATCAAGGTCTTCTTGCATTAACTCTTGCTGCACAGACTTTGGATTTAATAACCTCCAGAACTACAATTGTACTTAGTCATTTGTGTTGTATGCTGTTTCTTGCAGTTGTTCATATTGTATCTTATACTGTATGATATGAATCACATTTATACACACTGGTATAAGCATAAATATTCTTCCTTAAATGCATGCCATTAATTGTTAAGGGCCCAGAAAGGTTCTGTGATATAATTCCTACCAATGCAGCTATATTATACTAAGATAAGATAAACTTTAAATGACCCCTTAAAGGAATAATTTTAGTGGCACACAGAACTTTTGTACACCTAAATACAGTACATCCCAAGACGTTACACATCACAATTACATATCTATTACACGTGCATAACTCATTACAACATAGTCATGACTTAATACACATACGTAGTGTATTATTTATAGCCTAATCAATTCAGATTGACACATTTACATTTACCCCTGCCATTTAGGTGTACTCATTTCTTTAATAGATAATGGAACAAATTAATATTTGTATCCATTTGATCTACATTTGGGAACCCTAAAATATATTCCAGAGGGAAGAAGTTGATATTCAGAATTAAGAATATAGAAAGAATGTGATATAATTTTTTCTGCCTGTCTAATCATGGATTGTTCAAAAATTGTCTGCAAGGAGGAGTGCTGCTTCAATCCCATTACCTTCACTGCTGTTTGGACAAGGGTGATTTTTTATCTTAATTGAACATATAAATTACCAAACCAATCTGTTGCACCAAGGCATCCTGGCCAAATTTCCCATTGGCCCTTACCAATCATGGCCTCCTAATAATCCCCATCTATGAATTGGCTTCATTACTCTGCTCTCCTCCCCACTGATAGCTGATGTGTGGGGAGCGTTCTGGTGCACTATGGCTGCCGTCGCATCATCCAGGTGGATGCTGCACATTGGTGGTGGTGGAGGGGAGTCCCCATTACCTGTAAAGCGCTTTGAGTGGAGTGTCCAGAAAAGCGCTCTATAAGTGTAAGCAATTATTATTAATTATTACCATATCTAATAATGTTCTCAAATGCAGCATGGTAAAAGAGGAGCATTATTTTCTGTCTAACTCCAAACACTTCTATTCTTTGTAAAAAATACAAATACTGCTGAACTCTGGGGCAAACACAGTCAGATGTCTATGTTGAACAAAAGTGTGCAATGTTACCATGCCAACCATATCCAAATGGGCATATGTCAGACTGAGCTTCTTTACTAATTCTTGTAAGTTGAACCTGTCTATGTTGCAGAAAATTATAAAAATGTTGGGAGGAGCTTTGTCCCTTCTTTTTCACAGAAATATTTATATATATAAATTGCACCTCTGATGAAAATATTTTCAGTTGTTCAGTTAGATCCAATTAATGCAATAGAGGGACAAAATATGTACCTTGTATTTTGCCTAACCCTCCAAGCTGTGGGAATGGTGTAACTCAGCTTTTGATCAATATGTGTTCCCAGATATGTAATACTCCCCACAACCCCTACATACTGACCATTGAGTACTATTGTCTACAAATAGTATCACCA